>NC_072427.2:67950000-68575000 GCF_028878055.3 Symphalangus syndactylus | reverse complement strand
TGTGAGCCACATGCCCAGCCAGAAGATACTTCTATATCAGACTTTCCCTAAAACTCCAAATATATTTGATCCCTTTTTACTTGGTTGCTTCTATCTGTTGCTTTTATTTATTTTTAACTCAACTTTGAAACAGGGTCTGTCACCCAGATTGGAGTGCAGTGGTGCAAATCATAGCTCAATGCAGCCTTGAACTTCTGGGCTCAAGCAATCCTCCTGACTCAGCCTTCTGAATACCTGGAACTACAGGTGCATGCCTCATGCCCAGATAATTTTTAAGATTTTTGTATAGATGGGGTCTCATTTTTTCCCTAAGGCTGGTCTTGAACTCTTGGTCTCAAGCAATCCTCCAGCCTTGGCCTCCCAAAGTGCTGAGATTATAGGCGTGAGCCACTATGCCCAGCCTCTTTTTATTTTTTTAAAGTTTATTCTTATTACAAATCAAATGCATGTCCTATAGAGAAAATAAGATTTTCAGTAGTAAAACACAATAAAAACTTACCAATCCTGAACCAGAGATAACCACCATTAATATTTTGTTGTATACCTACATATAACTATATTTTTATATAATTTACTGTGTTTTCTCAGGATTTTCATGAGGTAGTTGAGTAAACAAAAATGACAGCACTTTTTTCTTGGTTATAATTAATGATCTATTTACGGATTTTTTTGTTTTTTGTTTTTTTGAGATGGAGCCTTGCTCTATCATCCCAGGCTGGAGTGCAATGGCATGATCTAGTGAAGACAACAGAAGGAAAAATAAAAAAGAGGCCAATGGTAGCAGTAAAGACTTATTATGGTTGCATAGCTAGAAGTCCAGCATATGAGAAAGGAGAGAACTAAACCTACACTGCATATAAAAAACGGCACCCACAGTGCCAGTAGAAAGAGAAGTGGTGGAAGAATGCAGAAACCAATTCAAACAAATCCATACAAATATTTGATGGTACATAAGGGAGGGCTATATATGAAATTGCAAAAGGTTGCATGTAAGTTTGTCTGGAATATTACAATAAAAATACATGCTTTTCAGCCAATCTCGGTAGCTCATGCCTGCAATTCCAGAACTTCAGGATGTGGAGGCAGGTGGATGGCTTGAGCCCAGGAGCTTGAGACCAGCCTGGGCAACATAGTGAAACATCATCTCTACAAAAAATGCAAAAATTAGCTGGGCATGGTGGTGCATGCCTGAGGTCCCAGCTCCCCAATACAGGAGGCTGAGGTGGGAGGGTGGCTTGAGCCCAGGAGGCCAAGACTACAGTGAGCTATGATTGCACCACTGCACTCCAGCCTGGGTGACAAAGTGAGACCCTGGATCAAAAAAAAAAAAAAAAAAAAAAAAAAGATACATGCTCTTCAGAGCCATTTAGAAGATGGAAGGAAGACTATTAAAGATCTGTGCATCAGTGCATATGCTAGCCTACATGACACCTCTGTGTGAATTTGAAAAAAATGCCTCTGTCTCCTGGCTGACGTAGCCCCACACAAGGACTTAGCGCTTGACAAGGAGAGCACAGGTTGAACCACAGCCCTCACTCACGCCTTAGCCAGGTGCCCCCATGCACTGATCAGTGAGGTTTGCTGCATCTCTCCACACCCCATTTCAGCTTTGCTAGCTGGCTCTCTGTTAAGCTCTGATGATAGGGGCGCTAAAGGGAGACTGAAATGTGGGAAGAGGAAGGAGGGACACACTTCATCCTGTGAGCTTCCTGTTTGCTTGTGGTTCTTGCCACTGGCACCCTATTAACTCTGCTTCACCATAGCAGCAGTTGGATCCAGTTTTCAGTTTCCCTACCACCTGCAGAAATAACTGGACTGCACCCCACCTCCCCACCAAGAGACACCAGCACCAAACCCCTCTTCAAAGACAGATCCCAGCTCCAAGAGACACTGCCTCCAAACTCAGAGACAACACCACCAACTGAGCAGCACCTTTCTCCTCAGATGTCTGAGTTTCAGCTTCACGCAGCCGCTCCTCTAAGTTTCTACATTTTAAGAATTCCAGCCTCTTACTTTTGTTCCCTCAGACCTAGAGGTGGTTAAGAGTTCCCTGCAGTTGCTACCTCTGTAATATCTTAGATTTTTCTTTTCACCTTTTTGGTCACCAGGTTGACAATTTTATATTTCGTTGACAATTCTTTTTTTTTTTTTTTCAGGACAGTCTCACTCTGTCACCCAGGCTGGAGTGCATGGAGTGCAGTGGCTCAATCTCAGCTCACTGCAACCTCTGCCCTCCCCACCTTGGGTTCAAGTGCCTGGCCCGTTGACAATTCTTTATATTAAATTATATTTATTGGTTGGGCGCAGTGGCTCACGCCTGTAACTTTGTGAGGCCGAGGTGGGCTGATCACATGAGGTCAGGAGTTCCAGACCAGCCTGGCCAACATGGCAAAACCCCATCTCTACTAAAAATACAAAAATTAGCTGGGCATGGTGGTGGGCACCTGTAGTACCAACTACTCTGGAGGCTAAGGCAGGAGAATTGCTTGAACCCAAGAGGCGGAGATTGTAGTGAGCCAAGATCTCACCACTGCACTCCAGCCTGGGCCACAGAGTAAGTGAGACTCTGTCTCAATAAATAAATATAAAAAATAAAAATTATACGTATTCAGGTAACTCTGTATAATTCCTGTCTCTTGACTGAACCCTGAGTATACAAAGAAGATAAATTAGATCAATAAACCATCATAATCTATATACATTATTTTTCTTCAGGCATTACTTGGACTGTTCTAACATCAAAACTGGTCGATAAGAGGAAACAACTTTCCATCCGACTCGAGTTGGGGATTCTTGCCAGAATTAAGGCTATCACATACTGAAGAACTAGCTGGCTTAGTTGGACTCCTGGTAGGAGAATGATAAACCCAGCCTCTATCTTTCCAAAAGGGATGTACTAATCAGAAATAGGTTATTCTGCAGTAAACACCAGTCCTCTGACTAGTGATGGCTTACAGCAATAAATGTTTCTCTCTCGGAGGTTTTATAACAACTGAGGATCCATTGCACCTTTCTTCCATGGCTCTTCTCCAAATATCTTTTTCATTTCATTGGAGACCTAAGCTGAAGGTATTGCTGCTACCCTTGTCTCACAGCAGAGGAAAGGGAATAAGAATGAAATCATGCAATGGCTCACAAGCCTTCTGCTTGGAGGTGGTGTAAGTCACCTCCTCTTGCATTCCTTTGGTTAAAGCAAACCATATAGCCAAACCTGCTATCAGTGGGGCATTTTGGGTTAAGAGTTAACAAAATCTTTTCTCTGCTCCATATGAATTTGACCTTTAGTTTAAACATTCTAGTTCTGTTCCCCTAGAACCAGATTAGAGTACTATGTTAACAGTATTACTCAGCAACATTGCTTATAATAAAAATGATCTCTGATTGGAAATTGCATCTGGAGTGGGAGGAACTATAAATGCACCATAAATACCTGATGGAGATTGTAGCTTCTAGCATCCTTGAATGTGCTGACTGTTTTAATTGAGTATGTGTAGTGATGCCAGAAATGACACATCTAGTTTGTTACAGGTGATATTGGCTCCTGAAGGGAATGAGACCTTAAGTCAGGGTGGTTCCTGCACTTGCCTCATATGCATACACCTTCATGCATTTGAGCTGTCTCTGGGCAGCTGCATAATTTGGAGGGAAATCTGACACCACCTATAGTTAATTGTGGTTCCTGTCTCATGTTTTCGTTTTTCTTTTCTTTCTTTCTTCTTCTTCTTTTTTTCTTTTTTTGTCTTGAGACAGTCTCACAGTCTCACTCTGTCGCCAAGGCTGGAGTGCAGTGGCACGATCTCAGCTCACTGCAATCTCCACTTCGCAGATTCAAACGATCCTCCCACCTCAGCCCCCTGATAGCTGGAATTACAGGCACCTGCCACTATGCACGGCTAATTTTTGTATTTTTACAAAAATTCACAGTGTTGGCTAGGCTGGTCTCGAACTCCCAACCTCAAGTGAGCTGCCCTCCATGACCTCCCAAAGTGCTGGGATTACAGGCATGAGCCACCACGCCCAGCCCTGTCCCATGTTTCTCTGAGTGAATCTGATGCCAAAGAGGCCTATGGTAGTTTTGTGAGTTTGAATGTTGACCTGAACATAATAATAGGTTTGATGCCATTGTGGGCACTGTAGGCAGAAATTCACATTCTGCCGCAAGACATCAATATAAGAATGGATGTTCTTCTATCTGAAAGATGAACAGATAATTAGAAACAATAACAGTAGGAGGATTCTCCCAGAGGACCTAGGTACTTTTCATTAGACAACAGATTCATAGAAAACTACTGATCAATAGAGGAAAAATGGAAAGAGAAACAGGTTTGTGGCTCAGAGAAACCTCAGTTAGAAACCTGGCTCTGCTGCTTCCTGCCTGTAATCTGGGTGAGTTGCTTTACCCCTCTGAGCATCAGAATGCTCATCTGTAAATTTACTATTTTTTTCAGGCATTTTTACTAAAAGAAAAAACTCAACTGGAACTCAGTTAAGCAAAAAAAACAAAAAAATCTAAAAGGGCACAAATGGTGCTGCAATCTAATGGACTTGAGTCTCCAGGACTCTTTCTTTGCCCCATCTGCAATTTTTTCAGCTTCTTGGCTTCATTCAATCCTACTCCAGGGGAAGGATTTCTCTGTAGGACAGAGATGTTGCCAGCTCTGGCTTACATTCTTACCATGGGTATATATCACCATTTTAAATTAATGATTTCATTTTAAAATGTAACTAAACGCTCTCTTATTATCTTACCTGTCTTCATTAAATTGCACTTCCTTATTTTAAAGGCTGATTGTTCTGTCATTTCCAGATTGAAGACAATCCTTGCTAGAGAAGTTGGGAAGAAAGAGTAAACTGATCATCATAACGTTCTGCTGTCTAGTTCTGCTGCCTTCATCAACATTATGGCATCTTTTCCAGAATGCTAGCCTATCCTTCACATGTTCTTCACATAGAATGCTAGCCTACCCTTCACATGTTCTTGCTCAGAACATGGCTGGTATCTCATAGTGCCACCGTCATCATTCATAATTACAAAAAAAAGGTTAAATTTGACTTGGTGTTGCCAGATGTTATGCGCATTATATTTCCAAATATAATTTTTAAAAATTTCATTCAGGCTATTTTCTATCATGTAAAACCTACTTTATTAGAAATGATGGTCCATATAATACTCAGAACAAACTTCTTCAGTTATGAAAAAAATTGGATAAATTCATGCATCTTTCCAAAAACAGAATTAGCCTATTTTTGCTTTCTGAAAGGTAGAGGGCTCAATCCCTGGTATAAATTTTTTACTAATTTTTCCAAAGATACAGAACCATTTTTCTCTTCTCTCAAAAGGGCAGAACAGTTTCTAAGTCCCTTACTTTAGAGATCTAATTTCAGTTCTGAAGGCAACGATCCCGGGACATAGGGATGGTTCTTTTTAACTCCTTTGGCATAAATTCTCTTGCATTACAATTGAGACAACTCCATTCTTGTGATGAGAATTTACAGTCTAGTAATCTTAAACACCAAATAAAGTACAGAATTCTCCTTTTCCAGCTGCTGAAGAGGAAGTTAATGGATTCCCAGTCACGGTAAAGGGTCTTGGAGAATCCCCCCCTGTGGTTCTGGGCCTGGCTGGATTCTGCTGCTCTTTCTTTGATACTAAAACTACACATTGACTATCATTGGTTTCTTTTACAGATTTTGGAGGACTTTAACAAAATGAGATGACAAATGTGAAATATATCTTCTTACCTCTATCAACAATTTCAATCCCTTCTCCTTTCATCTTGCAAACCAATTTTTCTTGTAGCCTTTTTACTTCAGATTCCTTTTCTTGTAGTTGTTCTTTTAAAGATGCCAGTTCATCCTACAAGTTACAAATTCATTTAAAACTATCAGATCATGACTAAAAGAGAACATTCAGAGAGCATATTAGCTCTTTAAATCAACAATCAGATTTTGTGAATGAAACAAATCTACAAGAATTTAGACGCGGCTGGGCGTGGTGGCTCACGCCTTTCATCCTAGCATTGTGGGAGGCCAAGGTGGATGGATCACTTGAGGTCAGGAGTTTGAGACCAGTCTGGCCAACATGATGAAACCCCATCTCTACTAAAAATACAAAAAACTACCCGGGCATGATAGCGCATGTCTATAATCCCAGCTACTCCTGAGGCTGAGGCAGGAGAATCACTTGAACTGGGAGGCAGAGGTTGAAGTAAGCCAAGATTGCGCCGCTGCACTCCAGCCTGGGTAACAGAGCGAGACTCCATCTCAAAAAACAAAAACAAAACCCCCAAAATTTACATGCAAGCATCAGAAATCAGACAAGGGCAATAAAAAGCAGGAAGCAAGACTATCAGAAGGCCGGGCATGGTGGCCCATGCCTGTAATCCCAGCACTTTGGGAGGCCAAGGCGGGCAGATCACTTGAGATTAGGAGTTCAAGACCAGCCTGGCCAACATGATGAAACTCCGACTTTACTAAAAATACAAAAAATTAGCTGGAGTGGTGACGTGCACCTGTAATCACACCCACTCCGGAGGCAGAGGCAGGGGAATTGCTTGAACTCAGGAGGTGGAGGTTGCAGTAAGCTGAGGTTGCATCACTGCACTCCAGCTTGGATGACAGAGTCAGATTCCATCTCAAAAAAGAAAAAAAAAAAAAAAGATTATAAACAGAAGTCCCATTTATAATAGTTATTATATAATTATTTCAAGTTTCTTTGTAATGAAATTAAAAAGAGATCTTTTAAAGTATAATTAGGGATAGGATAGCCCTAAGGTTTAAATCTTACATCAAATTTAAAAATATGACCAAGTTAATCAAGGAAGATAATCAAATTAGATACTTAGTGTCATAAAAGCAAAATAAAATGCAAATTGGAAAAGACTAGCTTGACATTTATTCGGCATTTCAAGTTGGCACTCATGCTTCCTTGACAAGCACAGAGTTTCATTCATGGGTAAGGTAGCAAGTCATGAACAACTTTACCCAAATCATGGAACTAAATAATTCACCCACATCACTAAGATAAAAGGACAGAATCTCCTACAATAACGGGAAAAAATAAATTTAGAAAACAGATAGTTAAGCCTTCTTTTAATTTTTAACTATACAACTGTATATAAGATTTCAAGTCCATCCTTCTATGTACTCACGTTTAAATTTTCAGTTTCCTTTCAGTAAAGAATTAGCTTTAGCAAACAAATTTTGCTGGCTGTATTTAACACAGAAAACACAGCTATGCAATGCTAAGAAGTACAGCTTTATATTCAATATCACATTTTACTTTCAGAATCTCTAAAGATATATTTATTACATTTAGTACTATGAGAAGATGTAGTTCTCCAGTGAAGTGAGGCACTTGGCCCTGTAGTTTTGACTTCTGGTAGGAGCAGAGTGGACAAGTACAAAAAATCTTCAGTAGCACTGGCAGGAAGTGTGAACCTGTTCTCACCATGCTGCTTCTCAGCAGTCATTTCTATTCACAGCCATGATAATGTCAACTGCTGTACATTTACCATCAAGAAAGTCCCTAAAGAGGAAAGTGACCTCTACTGTGGATACGAAACAGAATTCTTTCATAAGCGAATGTTTACAATTATTTTACTAGGCTTGGGTCTCAGATAGTCTAAGAGAGTTTAATTTATAAATTCTTTCATTTTACGTTTATTATTTTTTACTAATTATTTCATGTATTTCTGAAAACAACATCAGGGATCCCATTGTTCCTTCAATCAGCTTGAGGTGATTTTTAATCAACAGGTGACACACACACAGAATGAATGCACATGCCACTAAAAACATCATCTCAGCAAAACAAGCCAGAAAGCAAAAGGCCATGGACCCCATCACCCAATGTCTACTACACCTTCAGTGACTCCCATTTTTGTTCCATCCGCTGCTTTTCATACTGCATCTGACCCACCTTGATTTTCATGCTGGAAAGTTTGGCCATTAAAGACTGGTAAAGAGACAGAGGAGTGAAAGAAAACTACAGATAGAAAAAGACAAGCTAAATAACCAAGAAAACAGTATCAGTTTATAAAGGAGGTTAGATACAACTCAGAGAAAGGGCAGGTTATGTTCTGTTGGATGAGTTAAGCCTTGTTTTTAAATTCAGATCAGTGGTGTTTAAATTCAAGAAGGTTTCCAGCTTGGGGGGAACTTCATTTACTTTTAAAATACCTTCTTTATCATATACTAGGTAGAAAACATCTTATTTATATTATTGGGCATAGATGAATAGTGGAGCCATTTGTTTGAAAATGTTAACCTGCGAGAAAAACTTTGGTTGATTTATGCTTTTTTTCATACTGAAGTCTCTCACTGCCCATTTCACTAACTTTTAATCTCAAATCATTGATCTCCCGAATCAGCCCCTGTCCAAGAAGAAACAAGAAAGTGCATTAGGAAAGTGGTAACACAGTTACCTATACCTATAAAATAGCAGCTTAGAAATCTTAAGTCACCAGCTCCTAGAGTTAAAGTTGAATGATTCAGATGAGATAAATGGAAATAAATCTACCTCCTTAGCAACCAAAGCATTGGCTGGGCACGGTGGCTCACGCCTGTAATCTCAGCACTTTGGGAGGCCGAGGTGGGCGAATCACTAGGTCAGGAGATCAAGACTATCCTGGCCAACATGGTGAAATCCCATCTCTACTAAAATACAAAAAATTAGCCGGGCGTGGTGGCACATGCCCGTAGTCCCAGCTATTCGGGAGGCTGAAGCAGGAGAATCACTTGAACCTGGGAGGCAGAGGTTGCAGTGAGCCGAGATTGCGCCACTGCACTTCAGCCTGACAAAGGAGCAAGACTCTGTCAAAAACAAAAAAAACAAAAAACATTCGTTTAAATCCCCACTGCCTCTGCCCTAAAATGATGGGCTTATGAAAATAAAAGGTGACTGTAATTTTAAGAAAGGTAGCTTAATATCTATTATTTGTCAGATATTTCTATCCTAAAAATGACTCTATGAATGCTATTCATAGAGTGCTATTTCTATTCTATTTTATAGAATGCTATCTCGTATTTTAAGTATATCACATTCTTTAGTAAAGCCATTTACCTTTTGAACCTTCTCAGTGATACCTGGGTATTTTTTTTAATTTGTAATTTCTTCCTTTGTCCACAAAAATATGGATTGCTCATCAACCTAATATGGGAGAATGAAATGAAAATTAAATCCTTTAAGCCATGAATCCTTAAGATTCATGAAACAGCCAGGGAAATATTTCATTTTTATTAAGTAAATGGTAACAGGAACATGAGAATAGTCAAATCAGTTTTAATTTTGAGGACTATTTTAATTGTTGTCATATATAACATCACAAAGTTTCTCAACTATTCTCTAATTTTGGGGTATGTGCATACATTTTAGCAATAGTGTTGAATTTTTATTAGGAGATTATCAGAGATTGAGTTTACTGTAAGTTTAATGACAATTCTCAACTGGAAAGTGGTTGAGGGCCCTGCAGTTCACCTAATTTTGTAATTAGAAAATGAAAGAGAAACCAATCCTAGTGTTTACATGACAGAACACGATTTTGTATCTTTTCTACTGCCACTTTTTATTTTATTTAGTGTCACTTTTTAAAGAACCAATTTGCTCATAAAACTTGTCCAAGTATTCTGAGAAATAATGGTGTATTTTTGTCCAGAGCCGAGAGAGTAGGAAAGGAAATTAGAATGTTAAGCAATATTAACTCCTCCAAAAGAGACACTCAAATACCCTGCGTGGGAGATGACTTATTTTTACTACAAGCCACAAAGATCCCTACAATGGTTACTATATTTTTGCTTCTCTCTCCCTCTCTTTTTTTTTTAAGATGGAGTCTTGCTCTGTCACCCAGGCTGGAGTGCAGTGCCACCATCTCAGCTTACTGCAAACTCTGCCTCCTGGGTTCAAGATATTCTCCTGTCTCAGCCTTCACAGTAACTGGGATTACAGGCACCCACCACCACACCCAGCTAGTTTTTGTATTTTTAGTAGAGACAAGGGTTTCACCATGTTGACCAGGCTGGTCTTGAACTCCTGACCTCAAGTGACCCGCCCTCCTCGGACTCCCTAAGTGTTGGGATTACAGGTGTGAGCCACTGTGCCCAGCTAGCTTCTCTCTTTTTACAAAGATATGCATGTATTCCTGGGTCACAAATTCATAGACTACAGGACAAAATTATCCAAGAATGCCAAAAATTACAAGTAGAATAATGTTAAAAGAAATAAAACTTTGTGAATACGGATTATTTTAAATTTCCAAATATAATGATTCAAGTTCACAAAGGCTAAGAGAAGGGATGCTATAATGAAATACACTTCCCAGTAAACCCACAGGCTTTTAAATTGTTGTCTCTTATAAAATGGGCAAAATATTACCTATCATAATTACACAGTTACTCCTTAAGAGTCACTTAATAATCATACAATATTTCAATTAGATGATATATATTTTCTTTTTATGAATGAGGTCAAGAACTGTTTGACATGATTCAATAACATATTTGTGATTCCTCATCTAACAGGTCAGAATTCAAGTTCAAAGAAAAAAATCACCTTTTCCCAGTTAACTAATCATCCTTGCATAATATGAGTCCTTAGTGATATTCATCAATATGATCTTTTTAAATATATATTTTCCCACTTTCTCATTGTTAAGAAATAGCAGTGAATTCCTCCTGTCTGCTATTGCTGTTTTTACTACTTCCTTTAGAAATAGTGGCAATGTGCAAAAAAGAAACAATTGAAAAAAAATGGAATTATAAACTGGGATAAGTTATCTGTTTTAACAAAAACTACTCTACTATATTTCATGACAATACTTTAAATATGGTCTACATTTCCAACCTGAAATCATATCTTCCCCTGACAACACAAGCTGGCAAATCTGGAAAGAGCTTTCTAATGTCAAACTTTAAAAAACAGAATACAAATTATTTCAAAAAGTTCTTATTAGAAGTTCAGTCCTTTTAAGAAAGAAAATCTCTGTTCCCTTTCCCTTTTCCCTTTCAGAGAACTCAGGGCTCCCCCAAGAACTGTCTCTGACATGTGTGCTCTTACCAGAAGGGGGCACTGTTGAATGATGCTGACCATCTCCCATTAGCAAGGCCGGGGACAAGCCAAGTCCTGAATCTTCCAGTGCTCAGTCCTTTGGAAATGCCCATACTTCTTCCCCATGCCAATATTTTATTGGATATTAATATCCAAATAATCTAAAATTCTAAGAGATAGTTAAATATTATGGACTCATGAAACACCTAGGAAAATATTTTTATTAAGGGAACGATAACAGGAACATGAGAATATTAGTTTAATAGTGAAGATTATTTTCATTATTTTCATATGTAACATCACAAAGTTTACCCCATATGCTCTAATCTCTGGGTATATTTTAGCAATAGCACTGAATTTTTATTAGGACATTATCAGGGATTGAGTGTACTGGAAGTTTGATAACAAAATCACTTTGTATGTGATTAAGAGTGTATGAGTGAAATAATGAAAAAGTGGGGAAAAAAAGTTTGATAAAAAAGGCAGCTGAACTCAAGGGATGTAAATATTGCTCTGGGGTCTTACAAAAATAAATTAACACATCTACTGCAATTCAGTCCCAACATTTGGTTAACACCTCATATCCAAATTAAGCTAACAACAGGTGAATATTTCCCCTTGACTTTGCGGACACAATGTAGAAGACTACCTCTATCCATATCTACCGTCAATTCCTCCCTGTAGCAGAGCTAGCTCCACTGCCATGCTGTCCATCTGTTGACTGAGTTTTACTGTTACCTTACCTAGCAACTATGGGGTTAGGACCTGACAAAAAGAGGGGAAAGAAGAAAATATCAAAAGAGATTTTTAGAGAAAATACAAAACCAAGAATTTTAAATTGAGTAACTTTCTAAGTCTTGTTTAAGAGCCCCAGCTTCAATCAAATGAGAAACATGCTCACATAGGCAACTGACAAAGAGTTTTAAGATTAAAACATGGCTGGGCATGGTGACTCATGCCTATAATCCCAGTGCTTTGGGAGGCCAAAATGGGAGAATTGCTTGAGGCCAGGAGTTCCATACTAGCCTGGGCAACACAGTAAGATCCTATCTCTAAAAAAAAACTTAAAACATGAACCAAATGAAAGATGTCCTTTTGCTACTGAGGAAGCAAGACATATACCAAGACTTTCCACTGTAATTGAACCTTTGACAGAAAATTTAATTTTGAAAATAGCAATGGAGTAAACCTTGTTATTTCCAGATCTATAAAGGATTTTCCTACAGTAGATAATGTATGTAATGCCTGGTACCATGCTGGCATACAGTCAGCATAAAAAACATGTTTGAAATAAAAACAGAAGGGAAAAATAAATTAACCATTTTCTCTCCTCTCTCCTTGGTACCCACTTTCTAATCCAGCATGACACCTTTCCATACTCCAACCAAAGAAACAAAATAGAAAGAAAAAAGGAGGGGAGATGGCCCTCAGAGAGAGGAATTTCTGCAACTCTTTATACTTCATTTCAAATGAATATATTTCAAAAGGATATGCTCTCTCCATCCACCAAAAAAAAAAAAAAAAAAACAGAGAGGTTAAGAACTTGACAAATGTCACACAGCAAACAAACTAGAAGGCCTGGATTAATAAAATAGAGATAGCAAACAATAAAGCTTGTTTAGCCACTGTGGATACTTCAAGTTATAGAATGTACCCTGAGTTTCGTAGAAGTACAGTGAGTCTTATTTAATTGGAATGATTTACATGTGGAATAGACTAAAAGTAGAAGGCCAAATTAGATGACCTCGAAAAGGCTCTGTGGTTTTGTGATTATATAATGTAAGCATGTTTTCTTTATAGATTTCAAAAATCCAATTACATAGTAAATAATCAGTGTGCCTAAATAATAACTACTAGTAAAACCATGCATTTAAGCCCATTATTTACAAAATAAAGAAAACTAGCATGAATGGATGGATGCTCCAAATATCCTAAAGTCAAAAGTATTTCTAAAGGTTGATAAAAAGATTAATATTTCATACGAAAAGTCTAAAAAAAATTGTCACTAGCATTTTGTGATAAAAAGTCAATATAATCAAAGATTATTCTTAAAACGAAGCAGGATGAGGGCATGTAGTAATTAACTGCCTTCCTTGCACATCTCCAGAGAAGACTTTGCCCTAGGAATGTATGTGTATGAGAGACAGAGACAGAGGGATAGAGAGAGAGAGGGAGGAGAGACTGTATCACTCACATCTGTGTCTCTGAACTTATCTTAATAATCCAATCTGTCCTTCTCTACAGCTGTCAGTTTCAACTTCAAGTTAGATATTTCAGGCATCAGATACAACTTCTTAGTTTCTTCTTTTTTTTTTTTTTTTTTCTTTAAAAAAAAAATCATGGTAAAATGTACGTACCATAAGACTTATTTTTTTTTATTAATTTTTTTGCATACAAAAAAAAACAATAAACATTTTCTAAAAATACATACAAACAAAAAGATGCGTATCAAACATATTAGGAAGGTTGCACATGGGAAGTCGGGGAATAGAAATGGGGGTGGGAGTTAAAATAAATGAGAGAGGGACTTTATATGGATCAGTGATAATAACTCAATCCTCTATTTGACAAAGAAGAGGGAGAAGGAAGAGGAAGAAAAAGAAAGTGGGATAAAGGATCAGAAAGGGAGGAAAATAGAAAAAATTAGAGTATGACTCCAGGGTAGACCTGTTTTGTTGTCATTGAGTTGGTTGGTTGGTTTGTCTGTTGTATTCTTCATGTTTTGCCAAGTTGGCCAGACTGGTCTCGAACTCCTAGCCCGAAGTGATCAACCCGCCTCGCCCCCCAGAGTGCCGGGACCACAGGCGTGAGCCACCACGTCCAGCCCCTACATTGCTTCTGGCCTCCGTGGTAGACCTCCCAGACGGAGCGGCCAGGCAGAGGAGCTCCTCACTTCTACCCAGACACGGGGCGGCCGGGCAGAGGGGCTCCTCACTTCCCAGACGGGGCGGCCAGGCAGAGACGCTCCTCACTTCTTCCCAGACGATAGGTGGCTGGGCAGAGGCGCTCCTCACTTCCCAGACGATGGGTGGTCGGGCAGAGGCGCTCCCCACTTCCCAGACAATGGGTGGCCGGGCAGAGGCGCTCCTCACCTCCCAGACGATGGGTGGCCGGGCAGAGGCACTCCTCACTTCCCAGATGCGGCAGCCGGGCAGAGGCGCTCCTCACTTTCCAGACGATGGGTGGCCGGGCAGAGGCGCTCCTCACCTCCCAGATGATGGGTGGCCGGGCAGAGGCGCTCCTCACCTCCCAGACGATGGGTGGCCGGGCAGAGGCGCTCCTCACCTCCCAGACGGGGCGGCCGGGCAGAGGCGCTCCTCACTTCTTCCCGGACGGGGCGGCCGGGCAGAGGCGCTCCTCACTTCTTCCCGGACGGGGCGGCCGGGCAGAGGCGCTCCTCACTTCTTCCCGGACGGGGCGGCCGGGCAGAGGTGCTCCTCACTTCCCAGACAGTGGGTGGCCGGGCAGAGGCGCTCCTCACTTCCCAGACGATGGGTGGCCGGGCAGAGGCGCTCCTCACTTCTTCCCGGATGGGGCGGCCGGGCAGAGGCGCTCCTCACTTCTTCCCGGATGGGGCACCCGGGCAGAGGCGCTCCTCATTTCTTCCCGGACGAGGCGGCCGGGCAGAGGCGCTCCTCACTTCCCGGATGGGGCGCCCGGGCAGAGGCGCTCCTCACTTCTTCCCAGACGGGGCGGCCGGGCAGAGGCGCTCCTCACTTCTTCCCGGACTGGGCGGCTGGGCAGAGGCACTCCTCACTTCTTCCCAGACGGGGCGCCCGGGCAGAGGCGCTCCTCACTTCTTCCAGGACGGGGCGGCCGGGCAGAGGCGCTCCTCACTTCTTCCTGGACGGGGTGGCCGGGCAGAGGCGCTCCTCACTTCCCAGATGGGGTGGCCGGGCAGAGGCACTCCTCACTTCCCAGACGGGGCGGCCGGGCAGAGGCGCTCCTCACTTCCTCCCGGACGGGGCGGCCGGGCAGAGGCGCTCCTCACCTCCCACACGATGGGAGGCCGGGCAGAGGCGCTCCTCACTTCCCAGACGATGGGTGGCCGGGCAGAGGCGCTCCTCACTTCCCAGACGGGGCGGCCGGGCAGAGGCACTCCTCACTTCCCAGACAGGGTGGCCGGGCAGAGGCGCTCCTCACTTCCCAGACGATGGGTGGCCGGGCAGAGGCGCTCCTCACTTCCCAGACAGGGCGGCCGGGCAGAGGCGCTCCTCACTTCCCAGACGGTGGGTGGCCAGGCAGAGGCGCTCCTCACTTCCCAGACGGTCGGTGGCCGGGCAGAGGCGCTCCTCACTTCCCAGACGGGGCGGCCGGGCAGAGGCGCTCCTCAGTTCCCAGACGGTGGGTGGCCGGGCAGAGGCGCTCCTCACTTCTTCCCGGACGGGGCGGCCGGGCAGAGGCGCTCCTCACTTCCCAGACGGGGCGGCCGGGCAGAGGCGCTCCTCACTTCTTCCCGGACGGGGCACCCGGGCAGAGGCGCTCCTCATTTCTTCCCGGATGGGGCGGCGGGGCAGAGGCGCTCCTCACTTCCCAGACGGGGCGGCCGGGCAGAGGCGCTCCTCACTTCTTCCCGGACTGGGCGGCCGGGCAGAGGCGCTCCTCACTTCTTCCCGGACGGGGCGGCCGGGCAGAGGCGCTCCTCACTTCTTCCCGGACGGGGTGGCCGGGCAGAGGCGCTGCTCACTTCCCAGACGGGGCGGCCGGGCAGAGGCACTCCTCACTTCCCAGACGGGGAGGCCGGGCAGAGGCGCTCCTCACTTCCCAGACGGGGCGGCCGGGCAGAGGCGCTCCTCACTTCCCAGACGGTGGGTGGCCGGGCAGAGGCGCTCCTCACTTCCCAGACGATGGGTGGCCGGGCAGAGGCGCTCCTCACTTCTTCCCGGATGGGGCGGCCGGGCAGAGGCGCTCCTCACTTCTTCCCGGATGGGGCACCCGGGCAGAGGCGCTCCTCATTTCTTCCCGGACGGGACGGCCGGGCAGAGGCGCTCCTCACTTCCCAGACGGGGCGGCCGGGCAGAGGCGCTCCTCACTTCTTCCCGGACGGGGCGGCCGGGCAGAGGCGCTCCTCACTTCTTCCCGGACGGGGCGGCCGGGCAGAGGCGCTCCTCACTTCTTCCCGGACGGGGCGGCCGGGCAGAGGCGCTCCTCACTTCTTCCCGGACGGGGCGGCCGGGCAGAGGCGCTCCTCATTTCTTTCCGGACGGGGTGGCCGGGCAGAGGCGCTCCTCCCTTCCTCCCGGACGGGGCGGCCGGGCAGAGGCGCTCCTCACCTCCCAGACGATGGGAGGCCAGGCAGAGGCGCTCCTCACTTCCCAGACGATGGGTGGCCGGGCAGAGGCGCTCCTCACTTCTCAGACGGGGCGGCCGGGCAGAGGTGCTCCTCACTTCCCAGACAGGGTGGCCGGGCAGAGGCACTCCTCACTTCCCAGACGATGGGTGGCCGGGCAGAGGCGCTCCTCACTTCCCAGACGATGGGTGGCCGGGCAGAGGCGCTCCTCACTTCCCAGACAGGGCGGCCGGGCAGAGGCGCTCCTCACTTCCCAGACAGTGGGTGGCCGGGCAGAGGCGCTCCTCACTTCCCAGACGGTGGGTGGCCGGGCAGAGGCGCTCCTCACTTCCCAGACGGTGGGTGGCCGGGCAGAGGCGCTCCTCACTTCCCAGACGGGGCGGCCGGGCAGAGGCGCTCCTCACTTCTTCCCGGACGGGGCGGCCGCGCAGAGGCGCTCCTCACTTCTTCCCGGACGGGGCGCCCGGGCAGAGGCGCTCCTCACTTCTTCCCGGACGGGGCGGCCGGGCAGAGGCGCTCCTCACTTCTTCCCGGACGGGGCGGCCGGGCAGAGGCGCTCCTCACTTCTTCCCGGACGGGGCGGCCGGGCAGAGGCGCTCCTCACTTCTTCCCGGACAGGGCGGCCGGGCAGAGGCGCTCCTCACTTCTTCCCGGATGGGGCGCCTGGGCAGAGGCGCTCCTCACTTCTTCCCGGACGGGGCGGCCGGGCAGAGGCGCTCCTCACTTCCCAGACGGGGCGGCCGGGCAGAGGCGCTCCTCACTTCCCAGACGGTGGGTGGCCGGGCAGAGGTGCACCTCACTTCCCAGACGATGGGTGGCCGGGCAGAGGCGCTCCTCACTTCTTCCCGGACGGGGCGGCCGGGCAGAGGCGCTCCTCACTTCTTCCCGGACGGGGCACCCGGGCAGAGGCGCTCCTCATTTCTTCCCGGATGGGGCGGCCGGGCAGAGGCGCTCCTCACTTCCCAGACGGGGCGGCCGGGCAGAGGCGCTCCTCACTTCTTCCTGGACGGGGCGGCCGGGCAGAGGCGCTCCTCACTTCCTCCCGGACGGGGCGGCCGGGCAGAGGCGCTCCTCACCTCCCAGACGATGGGAGGCTGGGCAGAGGCGCTCCTCACTTCCCAGACGATGGGTGGCCGGGCAGAGGCGCTCCTCACTTCCCAGACGGGGCAGCCGGGCAGAGGCGCTCCTCACTTCCCAGACGGTGGGTGGCCGGGCAGAGGCGCTCCTCAGTTCCCAGACGGTGGGTGGCCGGGCAGAGGCGCTCCTCACTTCCCAGACGGTGGGTGGCCGGGCAGAGGCGCTCCTCACTTCCCAGACGGTGGGTGGCCGGGCAGAGGCGCTCCTCACTTCCCAGACGGTGGGTGGCCGGGCAGAGGCGCTCCTCACTTCCCAGACGGTGGGTGGCCGGGCAGAGGCGCTCCTCACTTCCCAGACGGTGGGTGGCCGGGCAGAGGCGCTCCTCACTTCCCAGATGGTGGGTGGCCGGGCAGAGGCGCTCCTCACTTCCCAGACGGGGCGGCCGGGCAGAGGTGCTCCTCACCTCCCAGACGGGGCGGCCGGGCAGAGGCGCTCCCCACCTTCCAGATGGGGCGGCAGCCGGGCAGGGGCTGCAATCCCAGCACCCTGGCAGGCCAAGGCAGGCGGCCGGGGGGTGGAGGCTGCCGCGAGGCCAGACCACGCCACCGTACTCCAGCCCGGGCAACACCGAGCACTGGGTGAGCGAGACTCCGTGTGTAGTCCCAGTACCTCGGGAGGCTGAGGCGGGCAGAGCACTCGGCGTCAGGAGCTGGCGAGCAGCGTGGCCAAGATGGCGAACACGTGCCTGCATCCAGAGGAGAAAAGGCAGGCAGCGGTGGCGCGCACCGGCAGACCCAGGCAGTCCGCGGCGCGGGCAGCAGCAAGCCGAGTAGATTGTAGCCTGGGCCAGAGAGGGAAAGAAAGAAAGGAAGGAAGGAAGGAAGGAAGGAAGGAAGGAAGGAAGGAAGGAAGGAAGGAAGGAAGGAAGGAAGGAAGGAAGGACAACTTCTTAGTTTCTAAGGATGTCCTACTTAGAAGCTCCTATTGGAAGTTAAAAGATACATTCAATAATTCTTTTATTATAAACAGCCATATGTGAATTTACCTCATTTATGATCGCAAAGCAGCACCTATCAAGTAGAGGATGCAGTAAAGTATAATTACTGAATATACACACTTTTTAAAAATTATTCACTTTAGGCCGGGCGTGGTGGCTCACACCTGTAATCCCAGCACTTTGGGAGGCTGAGGCAGGCGGATCAATCGAGGTCAGGAGTTTGAGACGAGCCTGGACAGTATGGTGAAACCTCATTTCTACTAAAAATACAAAAATTAGCTAGTGTAGTGGCAGATGCCTTTAATCCCAGCTACTCGAGGGGCTAAGGCGGGAGAATTCCTTGAACCCAGGAGACGGAGGTTACAGTGAGCCGAGATCGTGCCACTGCACTGCAGCCTGGGCAACAGAGCGAGACTCCATCTCAAAAATAAAATAAATAGAAGATAAAATAAAATGAATAGACCAATAACAGGCTCTGAAATTGAGGCAATAATTAATAGCTTACCAACCAAAAAAACTCCAGGACCAGATGGATTCACAGCCGAATTCTACCAGAGGTACAAGGAGGAACTGGTACCATTCCTTCTGAAATTATTCCAATCAATAGAAAAAGAGGGAATCCTCCCCAACACATTTTATGAGGCCAGCATCATCCTGATACCAAAGCATGGCAGAGACACAACCAAAAAAGAGAATTTTAGACCAATATCCCTGATGAACATCGATGCAAAAATCCTCAATAAAATACTGGCAAACCGAATCCAGCAGCACATCAAAAAGCTTATGCACCATGATCAAGTGGGCTTCATGTCTGGGATGCAGGGCTGGTTCAACATATGCAAATCAATAAACATAATCCAACATATAAACAGAACCAAAGACAAAAACCACATGATTATCTCAATAGATGCAGAAAAGGCCTTTGACAAAATTCAACAACGCTTCATGCTAAAAACTCTCAATAAATTGGGTATTGATGGGACGTATCTCAAAATAATAAGAGCTATCTATGACAAACTCACAGCCAATATCATACTGAATGGGCAAAAACTGGAAGCATTCCCTTTGAAAACTGGCACAAGACAGGGATGCCCTGTCTCACCACTCCTATTCAACATAGTGTTGGAAGTTCTGGCCAGGGCAATCAGGCAGGAGAAGGAAATAAAGGGTATTCAGTTGGGAAAAGAGGAAGTCAAATTGTCCCTGTTTGCAGATGACATGATTGTATATCTAGAAAACCCCACCGTCTCAGCCCAAAATCTCCTTAAGCTGATAAGCAACTTCAGCAAAGTCTCAGGATACAAAATCAATGTGCAAAAATCACAAGCATTCTTATACACCAATAACAGACAAACAGAGAGCCAAATCATGAGTGAACTCCCATTCACAATTGCTTCAAAGAGAATAAAATACCTAGGAATCCAACTTACAAGGGATGTGAAGGACCTCTTCAAGGAGAACTACAAACCACTGCTCAATGAAATAAAAGAGGATACAAACAAATGGGAGAATATTCCATGCTCATGGGTAGGAAAAATCAATGTCATGAAAATGGCCATACTGCCCAAGGTAATTTATAGATTCAATGCCATCCCCATCAAGCTACCAATGACTTTCTTCACAGAATTGGAAAAAACTACTTTAAAGTTCATATGGAACCAAAAAAGAGCCCGCATCGCCAAGTCAATCCTAAGCCGAAAGAACAAAGCTGGAGGCATCACGCTACCTGACTTCAAACTATACTACAAGGCTACAGTAACCAAAACAGCATGGTACTGGTACCAAAACAGAGATATAGACCAGTGGAACAGAACAGAGCCCTCAGAAATCATGCCGCATATCTACAACTATCTGATCTTTGACAAACCTGACAAAAACAAGCAATGGGGAAAGGACTCCCTATTTAATAAATGGTGCTGGGAAAACTGGCTAGCCATATGTAGAAAGCTGAAACTGGATCCCTTCCTTACACCTTATACAAAAATTAATTCAAGATGGATTAAAGACTTAAATGTTAGACCTAAAACCATAGAAACCCTAGAAGAAAACCTAAGCAATACCATTCAGGACATAGGCATGGGCAAGGACTTCACGTCTAAAACACCAAAAGCAATGGCAACAAAAGCCAAAATTGACAAAGGGGATCTAATTAAACTAAAGAGTTTCTGCAGAGCAAAAGAAACTACCATCAGAGTGAACAGGCAACCTACAGAATGGGAGAAAATTTTTGCAACCTACTCATCTGACAAAGGGCTAATGTCCAGAATCTACAATGAACACAAACAAATTTACAAGAAAAAAACAAACAACCCCATCAAAAAGTGGGTGAAGGATATGAACAAACACTTCTCAAAAGAAGACATTTATGCAGCCAAAAGACACATGAAGAAATGCTCATCATCACTGGCCATCAGAGAAATGCAAATCAAAACCACAATGAGATACCATCTCACACCAGTTAGAATGGTGATCATTAAAAAGTCAGGAAACAACAGGTGCTGGAGAGGATGTGGAGAAATAGGAACACTTTTACACTGTTGGTGGGACTATAAAGTAGTTCAACCATTGTGGAAGTCAGTGTGGTGATTCCTCAGGGATCTAGAACTAGAAATACCATTTGACCCAGCCATCCCATTACTGGGTATATACCCAAAGGATTATAAAACATGCTGCTATAAAGACACATGCACATGTATGTTTATTGTGGCACTATTCACAATAGCAGAGACTTGGAACCAACGCAAATGTCCAACAACGATAGACTGGATTAAGAAAATGTGGCACATATACACCATGGAATACTATGCAGCCATAAAAAATGATGAGTTCATGTCCTTTGTAGGGACATGGATGAAGCTGGAAACCATTATTCTCAGCAAACTGTCACAAGGACAAAAAACCAAACACCGCATGTTCTCACTCATAGGTGGGAACTGAACAATGAGAACACATGGACACAGGAAGGGGAACATCACACACTGGGCCTGTTATGGGGTGAGGGTAGTGGGGAGGGATAGCATTAGGTGATATACCTAATGTTAAATGATGAGTTAATGGGTGTAGCACACCAACATGGCACATGTATACATATGTAACAAACCTGCACGTTGTGCACATGTACCCTAAAACTTAAAGTATAATAAAAATATATATATATAAAAAATCATTCACTTTAGTTACCCTCCTTTGAGCAGAAATAAACACATGTCAGTTTACTTAGGGAGACATGTTATGTAGATACACATGCATAAACCATATATATACTTCAGTCTGATAATAACATTGATTATGATGATACTATGTTTGCTATATGCTAGGCAACCGTTGTGACATATACAGTTTCAATCCTCACAAAAATCTTATCAGTTAGAAATTCTTACTATCCTTAATCAAAAGATGAGGAAACTTAATAACAGAGAGGTTAGGAACTTGCCTAATGTCATAGAGGAGAAAAAAAGGCACAGCAGGAATGGAAACCTACGAGGTTTTGCTCCAGTGTATACTCCTTCCACAACCTTACGGAGCCTGTCCTATGTGTTATAGATGGTGCTCATCTTTTTTCTTATTTTTTTTTTCTTTTCTAATTTTTAATTTTGTGGGTACATAATAGGTATATCTATTTATGGGGTACATGAGCTGTTTCGACACAGGTATACAGTGTCTGATAATCACATCATGGAGAACGGGCTCTCCATTTTCTCAAGCATTTGTCCTTTGTGTTACAAACAATCCAGTTATAATCTTACTTTCAAATGTACAATTAGATTATTATTAAGTATAGTCACCCTGACCTGCTACTAAATACTAGGCCTTATTCAAACTAATATTTTTTACCCCTTCTCCATCCTCCACCTCTTCCTTCATCCCTCACTACCCTACCTAGCCTCTGGTAACCATCCTTCTACTATTTCCATGAGCTCAATTGTTTTATTTTTAGATCCCACAAATGAGAACATGAGGTGTTTGTTTTTCTGTGCGTGGCTTATTTTACACATAATGACCTCCAGTTCCATTCATGTTGTTGCACATGACTGAATCTCATGCTTTTTTATAGCGGAATAGTACTCCATTGTGTATAAGTACCACATTTTCTTTATCCAGTCATTTGTTGATGGACATTTAGGTTGCTTCCAAATCTTGGTGGCTGTGAACAGAGCTGCAGCAAACACGAGGGCACAGATATTTCTTCGATATACTGATTTCCTTTCCTTTGGGTATATATCCAGCAGTGGCATTGCTGGATCATACGGTAGCTCTATTTTTAGTTTTTTGAGGAACCTCCAAACTGTTCTCCAAAGTAGTTGTATGAATTTACATTCCCACCAACCGTGTACAAGGGTTCCCTTTTCTTCACATCTTTGCCAGCATTTGTCACTGCCTGTCTTTTGGATAAAAGCCATTGTAGCTGGGGTGAGATAGTATCTCATTATAGTTTTGATTTGCATTTCTCTGATGATCAATGATGTTGAGCACCTTTTCATATGTCTGTTTGCCATTTGTATGTCTTCTGTTGAGAAATGTCTATTCAAATCTTTCGCCCATTTTTAAATTGGATTCTTAGATTTTTTACTATTATCTTTTTTTCTTAATCACAAAATATATGCTTATAGGCGAGAGTTAGGAAACCATCTGAATGCAAAGGAAGAAAATAAAAATAAGCCACAATCCTGTTGACATTTTGTTCCAGATTCTAATTACATAAACACTTTATATTTTGTGCATGTGTTTTGAGACTCTGCTACTCTCAATTTTTTTTTAAATGTGCTGGTCTAAGTGAATCAAGAAACTTACTGCTGCATCAGAGCAAACACAACATAGAAATGCAGCATCTCAAATAGTTCAGCAGGGAAATCCCATCTCGGATATGGCCTCTGCACGCACCTGCTGCAGCATTTCTTCTGTGGCATTCAACTTCTCTCTGTGCTCTTCAAGACAAAACTCCAAATCTCTAATCTTCTCTCCCTCATCCTCCATCTGGTCTGTTAACATGCTTAGCTGTATTTAGAATAAAATACTGCAATGAGTGAAAAAGAATTCAGGTCCAACTGCATATGTTATTTCTCTAAATGGAACAAAAAAACGAATGATCCTACCACTCATACGATTGTAAAGAAAAAAAAAATCTGAGAAGTACCAAGAAGACAGTGGTCCCTCGCATTCCTATTTATACGTTGCTTTTTGATTTAGGGAGTCCTATACAATTTTGGAGAAAATTTGTGTAGATTAGTAATGTACAATACTTTTTGGTTAAAGCCATTTCAACCATTTATGAGAGAGAGTGTGCACATCTTTTTTGCGGGCAGAGTGGAGATATTATTAGAAGAGAGGAAATGAAGTTAATGTTTCAAATAGAAATTATCAAGAGCTATTCAAATTCGATACTTCAAGAAGAATAAGGAAAAGAACCCAGTGAATTGAAGTTCCATGAGCTCTTTGAAGATGACACTGATCACAGACGCGTTCAAAGCCAGGGAGCAACTCAATATACTCAAAGGTGCATAAGGAGCTGTTGGGCTAGTCCTTCAACTCTAGTGCTTATAGCAGATCTTTGAGTTTTTCCTCAATAATCATCACCCAGCAAATATACTTCAATTCATTTTGCTCAATATACCCAAGAAAAATGTTTGTCGAGCATTTAAAACGTGATGAAGAAGCAAACTCAAATTTAGCCCACAAGGAGGGTTCTAGTCACTGTTGTGTTTTGTCTCACACAGGGTATCATTTTTAAAATCGAAAAATTAAATATATTTACTCAGATTTCAGATTCAGAAATATAAACTTACATATCTACAGATTTTATGCTATATTCATATATCTAAATTACTGATACATATTAAAATATATTTTAAAGTCAGATCCAGCCAAGTGTAGTGCTACACACCTGTAATCCCAGCTACTTAGGCGACTGAGGTAGGAAGATTGCTTGAGCCTAGGAGTTCAAGACTAGCCTGGGCAAAATAAGAAGACCCTGCCTCCAAAAAAAAAAAAAAATAGATCAGATCAGATGGGAGATGAGATCAGATGACACTGCATCTGTATTCAGACTGGCCCTGGAAGAGCTGAGGTTGATTAATGGCAGCTCCTTCTAAACTGGGTGTACAAACCATCATTTTGCCCCAGTCCTCACTACTCCCTATTGTGTACAGATGGCTTACCATGCTTATTTCTATTAGCAGTCTGGTTGCTAATAGAACTGGTTTCTATTAGCAGTCAGGGTGCAAGCAATCTGAATTTGCCACCCCAATTTAAAACAGTCTTTGTATGCAGCAAGCAAAGAACAATATTTAAAAATCACTTGCCTGAAGAAGGAGGGATTCTTTATCATTTTCGAAACGTGCCAGCCTTTCTTGATACACATCTCTGTTCCCAGGTAGGTGTCCATTTGTCTGAAAAAGGAAGTAATATGGGTAAGGCTGATCTTCTCTAAGAATGATATATTGTAGATAAATGAAAATCACAAGTGTTCTTAGTCCAAGGGGCCTGAATTGAATCTGCACAGCTGTCACTGTCAAACAGAAAATATGAGAATGCAATTTGGTTCATTTACCACAAAAGAAGACAGGCATGTTAAGCATATAAGCATGTTTTTGCCAAACTAAACATTTCTTAACAAGCAGAAAATAATGACCCACAAGGAACAGTGGATACTAGTATTCTTCACTGAGAACAGACACACACCTAGGGGCAGGCAAAGATTTGTGAGTGGGTAGGGGGCACCCCGAGCTGATGAGGTCTGTCTCTCTTCCTCCAAAAGCTTAAACACTCAGGCCACAGTGACTTCCCCTGGTAGCGCAGACTAGCCTCACTTATCTGCATTTTAACACTTTCTGTCCTGATCTTATTAACTTCTTATGAGTTTGCTTGTTCATATAATGTTACCTTCTATTCCAGGGCAGAGCCTATAAATTGTTTTGTAATCTCCCCAGCATCTGGATCAGTGCTCTGCATACATTGATGCTTACTATTTCTTCCCCTCCCTCATGCCCCACACCCTTTTTTAAAAAAAAATCATATTTGGGCATATTTATGCATGGCATAAAAGCCAAGGGAAGTATAGACTGAGAAAAGACGTACAGATTGTTTCTTCCTCAGCTGTCTCATATGCAAGTCATGAAAGAGACACATGAAGAGGCTCACAAAGAACAGAAAACCTAAAAACATCATTTTGAAATATATGCAGTAGTGTAGGTGGTATCTCTCATAATCTCAACATAACCATAAAATATGTAATCCCAATAGAATTTCCTGATTCTTCATTGAAATACAATAGAAATAAAAGCCAGTTGAAATCCAAAAGTGTTAGATGGGGCCACCCAGGGTTCAATTGAAAAAGAAAATAATACCTTCAAATTTAGAACCAGAAAAAAACAGGCATCTGTTTTTAAAATCCCATACAAGTAATAATATTTTAGAAACAGATACATTTCAGTAAGTAGGAAAAAAAAAAACCCTGCTGTTTAGTGAGGACGAAAAGCAAAACTGGCCAAGCGTGGTGGTGCACGCCTGTAATTCCAGCACTTTGGGAGGCTAAGGATTGCTTGAGCCCAGACGTTCGAGACCAGCATAGGCAACATGGTGAGACCCCGTCTCTAAAATAAATAAATAAATGAATAAAAAACAGCTGAGCATGTGCAGTGACCCGAGATCGCCACTGCACTCCAGCCTGGGCAACAGAGTGAGACTCCACCTAAAACAAACAAACAAACAAACAAACAAAAAACCATCGAGCATTGTGGTGTGCACCTGTGGTCCTAGTTACTCTGGAGACTGAGGGAGGAGGATCACTTGAGCCCAGGAGGTGGAGGCTACAGCAAGCCATGTTTGCGCCACTGCACTCCAGGCTGGGCAATAAAGCGATAACTTGTCTTAAGAAAAACAAAACAAAACAAAACTGATCTTTCTTCTGGTTGGAGGAAATTATAGCAAGAGGAAAGCAGTGTTTCCTCCCAAGCTACTTTGTATGATATGGAAGTGAGGTGTTCCAAAACCAGTTCTCCTAAATTAGCCCCAAATAGAAACAGATACTGAAAATTGACTCACAATGAGCATATTTATGTTTCTCAATACTGTATTGATATTTACAAGCACTCATAATGCTCAAGGGTAGTTTAGTATATTAAAAGTCACCATAGGAACATAAGACAGAATTTAAGAGCGATCAATGTTATATCCTTGTGTTAACTTAAGTAGGTAAAGGCTGTTCTGTCCACCTGTGTTTATATTTCTGCCAATTTTGTTTCCTTTGCATTAAGAATGTTGGCAGTAAGATCCACTAGGTAAATACCCTATTGTCTCTATTCTTCCTTTACTCCCACATTCTACCTACCAGGTCACTCAAAACCTCCCCATATATGGCATGCTTTTTCACACACTACTTTTATTCCTTCTGCACGGACCGTCTTTTCCCACCCTTTCTTCTTCTTTCCCCATTCCTTAAGGTCCACCTCTATCAGGGCTTGGTCTGTGAAATCTTCCTTGAATTCACTGTTTGCTATATGCCAGCGACAGTATCTAGATGAACCTTCATTACAGCAGGCATTACTCTGAATGCACTAAGGTTAGACTTGACTGCATATATGTCTCTGTCTTCTAATAGACTCTGCATTCTTCACAAGTAGATTTGCCTTGGCATGTGACATACAGTGGGTGATAACTAAATGTCTGTTGAATGGAAGAATGACGATAGGTGTTCAATAAACACTGGTTGAATAAAAGATAACTGCAGGTTTGATTTTGATCTGCCCTTCTTGCTTCTCAGTGGGCCTTTATTTATGTGTCCTCTATAATCTGGAACGCACTCCATGGTTGATCTCTATCCAGACTGGCTCCTTTCTCCTCCTGTACTCTCTCTTCCCACTATGTTTAGGAGGTGATCTCAGAGCCTTTGTAATGGACAATAGTTAAGGCCATCTTGCGTGAGCTCCCTTAGACACTTTCTTCCTCAGTGCATAATAGTATAATATATATTACCTCTTATTTCTTTCCTTTCTTTCTTCCTGCAGGCTTGGGAGAACTGATTCTTAACTCCTTCCTGAAAGCTCATCATTCCACTTCTAGTTTGGAGCCTTGATTTCCTGTTTTGCTGGGACCTGTAATCACTACTTCTACTTATCATTTTCCATTTCTTCCTTTTAATGAGTTTTCTTCCATTTTCCTTTACAACAACTATCCCAAGGTTTTGTACCCAACACTCTACTCACCTCCCACTCCTCCCTCTCAGATCAATCCATCTTTCATAACCCATTTCTACCTCCTCCTCTTTACATGGTGCCATTCTCCTTTCCCCATCTACTGGCTGACCTTCTGGGTCTTGTCTTAAACTGTGCTCTTTAATGTTTCATCATATTCTGCCTCAGGTAGATGACTAATAATTTTATGTGAGTTGGTCACTCAGCCTAAGTTTCTCAGTGCAAAACTGTCTTACGTTTCTTTTGATTCTTCTATGGTGCTTGTAAAATCCTGAGCACGTAATTTAAAACGTATTTAAGTATAAACTCTTGTTGAGTCAATCTGACTTTCCAAGCACGGAAGAGCAGCCAAAATCACTTTACCTTTCTATTTTAGCTCATGGTGCAACCCCTTATTGACCACATTCAATCCAGCTAAGTTGAAACTGGAATCAACGTGGGGATTTCAACAGTACAGTATCCAACCAATAGCATGTATGGAGAGTCAGGGAGGGAGATCTAACTCAACTATAACATTGGTACTTTGATTTAATTAAGGAGCTTATGGCCTCTGCCAGGTTTTCCTGGCATGATAGGGAGAAGCACATCTAAAAAGCTTTATCCATTATAGAATTATAGAATCTTAAAGCTAGCCAGGAAGCTCACCTGGAAAACGAATTCCCTGACTCTACATGGCAGGTGCTACATATAACATCAGAATACCATCTACTTTTCCCTTCACCATCTAAGTGGAAAGCCTTCTTTTTATATCAACTTCCTTTTAATTATCAAGTATTACAATCAAGCATAAAGATGTAATAAATGTTAACATCTTGCCTTTGTGTATGTTTAAAAAATGTTTTTTATTACAGAAAATTTTCAAATAGATTTAAAGTAGAGAAATGAGCACAATGAAACCCCATGTACCTGCCACTCCATTTCAATAGTTATTAATTCACAGAAGGTAGGAGTCTCATCTGCTGTTTTTACTTATAACACCATGCTGTGTTTTCCTTTGATTTTCTGGGTTCTGTTGGTTTGCATTGGTCTACAGTTGTCTTTCCTGTTTCCCCTTTGTTTCGCTTTGTTCTTTCCTGAGCTCCGCTGTCCTGTCTAAATCCAAAATCAACATACAAGCAGTGATTTGCCACAATTATGCTTATTTATTTTATAAAACAGAAGGTAATTTTGAGTGAATATTCCCAAATCAGAATGGTAAGTACCTAAATTAAAATGGGGAAAATAAAACAGCCCTCTTTTTAATGACAGCAAAAGTTAAAACATAGCTGGATTAGTAATACTACATATACACAAATACATGCACACATCACATTCCAGCCAGTCATTATTATATTTATTTTTAAAACTAGTTATTAAAAGTATTGCACAGTCTTGATTTCATAACCCTGTTTTTAAACATTCAGTATCAAGAAAGGAAAAGTAAGGCTCAGTCCAGGAAATCTCCTTTAAGTAAACATTAACTCTAGTTACCAGAAGAAATAATTACTATGACAGCATTTTGTACTCAGAATTATACCTCTGCCATGCATGCAAACATTTACTGCATGCCTGCTCTCCACTAGACTCTGAACTATGAGGAGAGATTGAGATAAGACTTGAATCCTTCAGCCATGAAGAGCACTGTCATACTGCATTCGAGTTCAATACCATAATAAGGCATCTTACACCACTACTGTCCAAAGAGTCAAAGAACATGACATCAATGATGCTGGAAACCAAGCAACCAGGCAGTGGCAGTACTCCGCTCCCCTGTCCTCTCACTGGATGTGATGGAATGAGGGCATGAGCTTTGCAGTGGGCAAGGGAGGGGGTACATGTTTAGACTACAATATAACCCTAGTCATAGGTATACATCTAAGTCCCCTGAATTTGGGAAGGACAGAGAAAAAAGAAGGTCCCAGTGTCCCTAGAAGTAAAGCCCCAGCTCCTGTCTCAGTACAGCAGCAACTTCATTCATTCAATATCTTCATTCACTCATTTATTCAACATTTGTTGAAAGCCAGCAACATGTGACAGGATACAAAGATCTAGAGAAGGAATCTGTCTTCTACTTTGGGAAGGATAACATGAGACCAAGAAAAAGTCCCTATTGTTCTTGTCACTTTTGCTTTCTTAACTCAATTTCCTAAAGGAACAGGGAAACCTCTTTCCATTCAATCCTAACAAATACCAGTGGCCTAGGATTTCATGAAAAGCACATCTTTTACCTCTGTAAACTAAGAATTCTGCTGATTTGTTCAATTTGTTTTTCTGTGTCTGTAAACACTTTCCATGGGAGTTTACTTGAAGACTAAGGGGAAAACTGCCTTAATTTTAGCTAGGATGTCTCAGTGAGGCACCGAATAATTCAAGATAATTGTGATCACATACTGGATACAATCTTAAGATGTACCTTGTTTGCCAAGGCCTGAGAAAACATTTCCTGGAGGCACAGATGAAAAGCAAAGCTGGTCAGAAAGCAGCAGGGATCGGAGGGTGGTAGGACGGGGACTGCTTCGTGGGGCTGGGAGTCGGGGACTCAGGGAGAACAGCCAGCAGCCCTGCAGAGAGCATGTCCCATGGCTGAACTCTTTTAAGTTATATTTTTATTTTTATAGCAATTTTTTAAAATATACATTTGGGATTAATATTATCTCACTTTTAATATAAAAATAAGAGAGAAGTATATTATGATGATTTAACAGGTCAGAGGCCAGTCCAGAACATCTCATTTCCCCTGTTTACACTCTATCTATCTCATAGGTGATGATGCCTGCTTTGGAGTTATTACCATTAGTATTCACCATTAGTATTTCACTCACTTTTTTGAAAATCGTATTCTTGTAATTTCTGCTGACTTTGAGATGGCCTCATAATTAAAACTGCCAAATAGTCAGACACTTTTGGGATTTCACTACCTGATCCCCTGCTGACATGGCTCAAGGTCATGAGCCTCAGTTAAAAAAACATTATAAGAATGTTCTAGGGCAACTCATTAAGTTAGACCTAAAGTAAATAACTACTTGCTTAACTCAAACAGTCATATTTTTCCATTTTCCTTCTTAAATCTGGAGCTTCATAAAGCAAGTAATTCTCCATTATTAATATCTGTGTTCACACATTATAATATTTCACAATCAAAACAGAAAATTCAGCCTCAGTAATTAAACAAAGATGTCATAGTCTACAGTTTTTTTTTTAACCACAGAAGACACAGTTCTGAATTTTAAAAGAAATTTGTTCATTTCCAGAAGCCTACAGCTACACTAATAAATTCATTCTTATAGATTTAATGTCCCCTCACTGTAACAGGCCACTAGTGTTGGTATTTTATCACATTCAGTGTCTGATCATATGAAACAAACAGGCAGGAGCAATTAGTAGCAAAGAAATAACCTGCATCTTACAAGAAACCAGGGGATCTCCCTGGCCCAGGCAAAATGATAATTCCAACTGCAAATGGCCAGTTGCACTAATGAAAAGGTTAGTTTCCATCTTAAAGTACAGGGCCTCTCAAGTTGGCCATCATTAAACATGAATGGAACCATAATTATGTATCTGTTATTATTAACAGATACATAATTATTTCCAAAAATTTTTGAATTTAAGTTTTTCTAAAATATTCCAGAAGCTTCTCTTCAGTCTAAGAAATGTGTGCACTCTTTTGTCACAAGAAGTGAACTATGTATGGGTGGTTTGTAACTTCATTCCCCTTGTAACTGGACCTAATTCTCTTTCCCTCATTGCAAAGGGATGCTGTTAAACATTTTCCCTCTATTCTCTACGCTCTACTCTTCAGTATTACCTTTCTGACTAGCCTTTTTCCAGGTGTATTCATAGCCCTCAGCACACATTAGTTCATAGGATCCTTACAATCCTAAGTAGCAGTAACAATCATCCCCATTTTACAGATGAGAAAACCAAGACACAGAGCTTCAGACATTTTCAAAAGGTCATACAAGCTTTGAAGAGTTAGGGCCAACATTAAAATTCAGGTCTGCTGTCACTACAGCCTGCAGTTGAAACTGCGTAGATATAATCCTGCCTTGTCACTCACTGCTTCCCTTTTTTAAACATCACAATCTCTTTTATTTGTTATTTGGGCAGTTTTCCCATGTTCAATATGAAGGGAGAATTTGCTAGGATTCTGTGTTCCTTAAATTCTAAAACACCATCAATTTTAATTTTTTTGTGGTCATATATATGTAAAATTTAGCATTTTAACCATTTTAAAGTGTACAGTTCAGTGGTAGTAAGTACATTTACATTGTTTTGCAGTCATCACCATCATTCATCTAAATAACTCTTTTCATCTTGCAAAACTGAAATTCTATGTGCAGTAAGTATTATCTTCCCATTCCCTGCTCTCCTGAGCTCCTGGCAGTCACCAATCTACTTTCTGTCTCTAAAATTTGACTATTCTAAGTATCTTATTAATAAAAAAAAAAAAAGGAAAGGGAGAGAGGAAGGGAGGATGGATCCGAGCTAAAATGTATACATATACCCATTTTAAGATCATAAAACACATCCCAACTTCTGAAATATTAAATCTGAAAAATCTAATATTATCAGCAAATCACTAAATTATAAGCATATAATCTTCTACTTGTTGGATTCCCAATGCTGGCCCAAGTTCCTTTTTGGTTCTAAAATAAAGTCTACCATGGTAGGTGTGTGGTGACAACTTAATTTCACACCTATGCTTTTATGGTTCCAAACAGCCAGTTCTGCTCTTTTTTCCTTTTGCTGTCTTTCTTCTTTCATCCTGTCATTCTCTGTGTGCTTGAGAAAACACATTTAATTTGGAAGGTTGGGGTCAAGGTGAGGAATTCATATAGATAATTTAGATAGATATAAATAAATTTAGCAACAGCAACAAAAGTCCCTTATCTCTCTGGATCTACATCTAGTTTATTTTGTTATTGTTACTTTTAGGATAAAAACTGAATCTTTATTAGTTCTGTAAAATATTTGTCACTTTGTGGATTCTCAAGGTTAAAATGTCAAATAATAAGAGAGAAAGCAACTGAAAACACAGATCAACAGGCCATTACCCATCCAAGGAATAAACTTAAAACAACTTCCATTCATTCCAACATGCATTACACTTTATCATTCATGGAGCATCATTCATTACAAATATAACTACTGAGCCAGGCATTCTTCTAAGCACCAGGGATACAGTAATTTTTTTAAAATAAGGGCAAAAATTGGATTCATGATGCTTATATTCCAGTTGAAAAGACAGAAAATAAATGATATAAACATTACGAATACATTCCACATAAGAAAGTGGTGAATGCTAAGAACAAAATTAAGCAGGGAGATGTAAGACAAAGAATAAATGCGTATAATTTTAGTTAGGGTGGTGATGCAAGGCCTCACTGAGATCACAACTTTTGAGTAAATACCAGGAGAATGTGAGGGAGCTAGCCATAAAAATATCTGGGGAAAGAGCTTTCCAGGCAGAGTGAAAAGCCAGTGCCTGGAAAAGGCAGTGCAAAGGCCCTGAGGCCAGTGTACCTGGCATGTTTAAGAATCAGTGAAAAACCCAATGTGCTTGGCGTGGAGCCAATAAGGAGATGTGTGACGAGAGATGAGGTCAGAAAGTCATGGGGAGCAAATCCTATGAGGCCTTGCAGCACACAGTAAGCACTGTGGTTTTTACTCTGAGTAAGATGTGATGCCATTGGTAGTTTCTGAAAAAAGGGGTGTCATGATCTAACTTATATTCAGATGTAATCATCATTACTTTTTATCACTTCTGGAAATACTTTCACAGAACAGATTAAGCACATGTTAATGGAAATGTTTTAGACACATGTCAAAAATTGAACTACAGGTACGCTTAGGCTACTATTGCCATTGGTGGCCTCTGGGTGTGGGATAGAAATAGGTTCTTCTAACAATAGTAAATTCCTTTTTCACTCATGCTAAATGGTCAGAAGAACATGGAGTAAAGAAGGGGTGAGATAGGACATTGAAATAGACTAAGGAATATGCCAGGAAATACCAATTGCAGAGCATGAAGCAATCCCCAAAGAAATCAGCAAACCTGGACCCTTAAATCTCTGGAGGAGAAATCTGCAGAGCAAATATAAAGTATAATAGTAAGGCATTATGTGTTTTAACAAGTAAAATAACTCCAGTTTGTGTAGCTGCACCCCCACTAAAGGATGGATTGTACTATTTGCACTCAGAAATGCAGAGGTAAACCAGGTGGGAACACAGAGTATTCAGCACAGGACTGGCTGGGAACTCTAATATTTGTGTCACATCATATGAAAATGTTTTAGCTGTAGGATGTACTCTTAAGGTCCCCAGAGCAAGCAGTTTTCATGTCTACTACAGATCCACAAGTAGATCACGATTCTTTCATACAATTCTCATTAGGTTTTATATAAACACAGTTAACTCATAAGCATATTAGTGCATCTTACTGAAAACTGAATATCCTTTAAGCACAAAATATCTCCTTTCCTCTGTCCTCCATTGAATCTGTTTCTGTGACACTATTTAGATTTTATGTATTCATCACAGATTAAAAGCATGGTATTTACCACTGTATCCAGGCAAAGGTGAGCTCTGCCACATCATCAATTTTTGAGAAGGATGTCTAGAAAGAGGCCTCGTTGTTCAGTGAGTAACACCATTAACCCATTTATGCTGGAGGTTGCTAATTATTTTGTGAAAAATCAGAACTGGGCAATGACATTGAGTAGTAGGATATAAATAACTCCCACAAGCTTAGCATTCCAATGATGGAACACTACCCATAAATGGTTAAAGGCCAACTCCCCAATTTAATTCGAGAACTGGAACTGAAATGATTGAAATAAACCACCAGATAGCACTGCAGGTCAAATACTTAACCCCTGTGGCTTTTGAATGTCTTTCATTATGCTTTCCATTTAGAATTGCCATTAGGTCCTTTATAGTGAATAACCCAATATGACTGAGAAATCATCTATTATGTGCAAGATTCTTTCCCTTAAAGGGCTATTTGATTTAAACCACAGTAGGTCATTCAGGCACAATCTAAAAGCCAGTCTGTTTTTATGGACAGAATCAGGTGACCTGTTGTTGGTATTTATAAAAGGTACACTAATAGCACTTTTTTTTTAATTTATTTTTTATTTATTTTTATTTTTTTATTATTATACTTTAGGTTTTAGGGTACATGTGCACAATGTGCAGGTGTGTTACATATGTATCCATGTGCCATGTTGGTTTGCTGCACTCATTAACTCGTCATTTAGCATTAGGTATATCTCCTAATGCTGTCCCTCCCCTCCCCCCACCCCACAACAGTCCCCGGAGTGTGATGTTCCCCTTCCTGTGTCCATGAGTTCTCATTGTTCAATTCCCACCTATGAGTGAGAACATGTGGTGCTTGGTTTTTTGTCCTTGCGATAGTTTACTGAGAATGATGTTTTCCAGTTTCATCCATGTCCCTACAAAGGATATGAACTCATCATTTTTTATGGCTGCATAGTATTCCATGGTGTATATGTGCCACATTTTCTTAATCCAGTCTATCATTGTTGGACATTTGGGTTGGTTCCAAGTCTTTGCTATTGTGAATAGTGCCACAATAAACATACGTGTGCACGTGTCTTTATAGCAGCATGATTTATAGTCCTTTGGGTATATACCCAGTAATGGGATGGCTGGGTCAAATGGTATTTCTAGTTCTAGATCCCTGAGGAATCGCCACACTGACTTCCACAATGGTTGAACTACTTTACAGTCCCACCAACAGTGTAAAAGTGTTCCTATTTCTCCACATCCTCTCCAGCACCTGTTGTTTCCTGACTTTTGAATGATGGCCATTCTAACTGGTGTGAGATGGTATCTCACTGTGGTTTTGATTTGCATTTCTCTGATGGCCAGTGATGATGAGCATTTTTTCATGTGTTTTTTGGCTGCATAAATGTCTTCTTTTGAGAAGTGTCTGTTCATGTCCTTTGCCCACTTTTTGATGGGGTTGTTTGTTTTTTTCTTGTAAATTTGTTTGAGTTCATTGTAGATTCTGGATGTTAGCCCTTTGTCAGATGAGTAGGTTGCAAAAATTTTCTCCCATTCTGTAGGTTGCCTGTTCACTCTGATGGTAGTTTCTTTTGCTGTGCAGAAGCTCTTTAGTTTAATTAGATCCCATTTGTCAATTTTGGCTTTTGTTGCCATTGCTTTTGGTGTTTTAGACATGAAGTCCTTGCCCATGCCTATGTCCTGAATGGTATTGCCTAGGTTTTCTTCTAGGGTTTCTATGGTTTTAGGTCTAACATTTAAGTCTTTAATCCATCTTGAATTAATTTTTGTATAAGGTGTAAGGAAGGGATCCAGTTTCAGCTTTGTACATATGGCCAGCCAGTTTTCCCAGCACCATTTATTAAATAGGGAATCCTTTCCCCATTGCTTGTTTTTGTCAGGTTTGTCAAAGATCAGATAGTTGTAGATATGTGGCATCATTTCTGAGGACTCTGTTCTGTTCCATTGATCTATGTCTCTGTTGTGGTACCAGTACCATGCTGTTTTGGTTACTGTAGCCTTGTAGTATAGTTTGAAGTCAGGTAGCGTGATGCCTCCCGCTTTGTTCTTTTGGCTTAGGATTGACTTGGCGATGCGGGCTCTTTTTTGGTTCCATATGAACTTTAAAGTAGTTTTTTCCAATTCTGTGAAGAAAGTCATTGGTAGCTTGATGGGGATGGCATTGAATCTATAAATTACCTTGGGCAGTATGGCCATTTTCATGATATTGATTCTTCCAACCCATGAGCATGGAATGTTCTTCCATTTGTTTGTATCCTCTTTTATTTCATTGAGCAGTGGTTTGTAGTTCTCCTTGAAGAGGTCCTTCACATACCTCGTAAGCTGGATTCCTAGGTATTTTATTCTCTTTGAAGCAATTGTGAATGGGAGTTCACTCATGATTTGGCTCTCTGTTTGTCTGTGATTGGTGTACAAGAATGCTTGTGATTTTTGTACATTGATTTTGTATCCTGAGACTTTGCTGAAGTTGCTAATCAGCTTAAGGAGATTTTGGGCTGAGATGATGGGGTTTTCTAGATATACAATCATGTCATCTGCAAACAGTGACAATTTGACTTCCTCTTTTCCCAACTGAATACCCTTTATTTCCTTCTCCTGCCTGATTGCCCTAGCCAGAACTTCCAGCACTATGTTGAATAAGAGTGGTGAGAGAGGGCATCCCTGTCTTGTGCCAGTTTTCAAAGGGAATGCTTCCAGTTTTTGCCCATTCAGTATGATATTGGCTGTGGGTTTGTCATAGATAGTTCTTATTATTTTGAGATACGTCCCATTGATACCTAATTTATTGAGTTTTTAGCATGAAGCGTTGTTGAATTTTGTCAAAGGCCTTTTCTGCATCTATTGAGATAATCATGTGGTTTTTGTCTTTGGTTCTGTTTATATGCTGGATTACATTTATTGACTTGCATATGTTGAACCAGCCTTGCATCCCAGGGATGAAGCCCACTTGATCATGGTGTATAAGCTTTTTGATGTGCTGCTGGATTCGGTTTGCCAGTATTTTATTGAGGATTTTTGCATCAATGTTCATCAAGGATATTGGTCTGAAATTCTCTTTTTTGGCTATGTCTCTGCCAGGCTTTGGTATCAGGATGATGCTGGCTTCATAAAATGTGTTAGGGAGGATTCCCTCTTTTTCTATTGATTGGAATAGCTTCGGAAGGAATGGTACCAGTTCCTCCTTGTACCTCTGGTAGAATTCGGCTGTGAATCCATCAGGTCCTGGACTCTTTTTAGTTGGTAAGCTATTGATTATTGCCACAATTTCAGAGCCTGTTATTGGTCTATTCAGAGATTCAACTTCCTCCTGGTTTAGTCTTGGGAGGGTGTATTTGTCGAGGAATTTATCCATTTCTTCTAGATTTTCTAGTTTATTTGCATAGAGGTGTTTGTAGTATTCTCTGATGGTAGACTGTATTTCTGTGGGATCGGTGGTGATATCCTCTTTTTCATTTTTTATTGCATCTGTTTGATTCTTCTCTCTTTTCTTCTTTATTAGTCCTGCTAGCAGTCTATCAATTTTGTTGATCTTTTCAAAAAACCAGCTCCTGGATTCATTAATTTTTTGAAGGGTTTTTTGTGTCTCTATTTCCTTCAGTTCTGCTCTGATTTTAGTTATTTCTAGCCTCCTGCTAGCTTTTGAATGTGTTTGCTCTTTCTTCTCTAGTTCTTTTAATTGTGATGTTAGGGTGTCAATTTTGGATCTTTCCTGCTTTCTCTTGTGGGCATTTAGTGCTATAAATTTCCCTCTACACACTGCTTTGAACGTGTCCCAGAGATTCTGGTATGTTGTGTCTTTGTTCTCGTTGGTTTCAAAGAACATCTTTATTTCTGCCTTCATTTCATTATGTACCCAATAGTCATTCAGGAGCAGGTTGTTCAGTTTCCATGTAGTTGAGCGGTTTTGGCTGAGTTTCTTAATCCTGAGTTCTAGTTTGATTGCACTGTGGTCTGACAGACAGTTTGTTATAATCTCTGTTCTTTTACATTTGCTGAGAAGAGCTTTACTTCCAACTATGTGGTCAATTTTGGAATAGGTGTGGTGTGGTGCTGAAAAAAATGTATATTCTGTTGATTTGGGGTGGAGAGTTCTGTAGATGTCTATTAGGTCCACTTTATGTAGAGCTGAGTTCAATTCCTGGATATCCTTGTTAACTTTCTGTCTCGTTGATCTGTCTAATGCTGACAGTGGGGTGTTAAAATCTCCCATTATTATTGTATGGGAGTTTAAGTCCCTTTGTAGGTCACTCAGGACTTGCTTTATGAATCTGGGTGCTCCTGTGTTGGGTGCATATATATTTAGGATAGTTAGCTCTTGTTGTTGAATTGATCCCTTTACCATTACGTAATGGCCTTCTTTGTCTCTTTTGATCTTTGTTGGTTTAAAGTCTATTTTATCAGAGACTAGGATTGCAACCCCTGCCTTTTTTTGTTTTCCATTTGCTTGATAGATCTTCCTCCATCCCTTTATTTTGAGCCTATGTGCGTCTCTGCACGTGAGATGGGTTTCCTGAATACAGCATACTGATGGGTGCTGACTCCTTATCCAGTTTGCCAGTCTGTGTCTTTTAATTGGAGCATTTAGCCCATTTATATTTAAAGTTAATATTGTTATGTGTGAATCTTATCCTGTCATCTTGTAGGTAATTTCTGTTGGTTTCTATTCCAACTCGGTGTCAGTTATACTCTTGGCTATACAGTAAGAGGAATGCCAACACTGCTTGTTTCTTTATAGCATACGTGCTCCTGGCCAGAATCACCAGTTTTTGGCTGTTGGAGAAGAGAAACGAAAACTCGAGCCCTGAAACTGTATAGCTGGAAAGTTCAAAATATATTCTTAACATTGTTATTTCCTATTACAATATTAAGAGACATATGGAAAATTTGTATACTGAGCCAAATACTAAGGGGTAATGTAATGCTTTTCAAATTATTCATATTTCAGTTCTGAGTGAATAGCACTAATTGCCGGCTGAAGGGAGGAGTAATGAGAAGGAGGAAAGTAAGGCCAAAAATTATTCCCCAACCCAGGAGTTGGCAAACTATGACCTATGGTCAAATCTAGCCCACTGCCTGTTTTTATAAAGTTTCTTCGGAACACAGTCACATTCATTCGTTTACATATCATCTATGGTAGCTTTCATGCCACAACAGCAAAGTTGAGTAGTTGTAACTCACAAAGCCTAAAATATTTACTATCTGGCTATTTGCAGAAAATGTTTCCAGCCCTTTCCCTAACCTACCTTATCCTACAGCCTCCTGAAAGTGCACAGACTCTTCTCTCATTCACCCATTGATTACACAGTATTTATTGAGTACCTATTGTATATCAGGCACTATTCTAAGTGGTGAAGCTGTCAACTCGATTTTCTTTTTAAATTGAATTAAAAAAGTAATGAAGAAAAGGCAAAGAAAGAAAATAGAAAAGGAAAAAAAGTAAGAAGTTGTTGCTCTGATGGCGCATACATTCTAATGGCAAGAAACCACAAAAAATAGTTTAAATACATAGCAGATGAGAGGGTGATAAATGCTATGGGAAAAATAATGAAGCAAGCAAGAGGAATAACATTAACATTAGCTTACTACATACCGAGCACTGTTTTTAGTGCTTTTCATATATCAATTCAATTAATCCTTACAATAACCCTAATGACCCAATACTTATCCTCACTTTATTAGTGATCAAACTGAGGCACCAAGTCACACAGCTACAAAATGATGTGAAGTCAGTCTGGCAGCAGAGCACATCCTCTTAATTATATACTGAGCCAGCTGTTTGTGCAGAAAGGGAATGGCAGGGACTTAGAAGTTGTGATCTGATAATCAGGGAAGGCCCCACTGGTAAAGTGACATTGATTAAAACCTTGAAGGAGGTGAGAGGAGAAAGGTTTGAGGTCAGTGAGCCGGAAGGTGGTGAGCCAGTGTTAGTAGGGAATGTGGTCCCAGAGGCACAGAAGGTGTGGTGGGAGTGGTGGGGTAGTGGGATCTGGGGCCTCACAAGCCATGCAGCCAGGCTTTGACTTCAATTGAGCATGGAGATGGAAGGCCACTGGAGGGTTCTGAGCCAAGCAATGACATGATCTGATTTCTGTTTTAAGAAGAATCATTCCTGGCCTGGTGCAGTGACTCACGCCTGTAATCCCAGCACTTTGGGAGGCTGAGGCAGGCGGATCAGCAGGTCAGGAGATGGAAACCATCCTGGCTAACACAGTGAAACCCCGTCTCTACTAAAAATACAAAAAAAAAAATTAGCTAGGCATTGTGGCGGGTGCCTCCTGTAGTCTCAGCTAGTTGGGAGGCTGAGGCAGGAGAATGACATGAACCCGGGAGGTGGAGCTTGTAGTGGGCCGAGATTGTGCCACTGCACTCCAGCCTGGGTGACATAGCGAGACTCCATCTCAAAAAAAAAAAAAAGGAAGAAGAAGAAGAAGAATCATTTCTAAGAACACACTGCAGGCATGGCAAAGATAGAAGCAAGAACAGTCAGAAAACGACTACAACAATTCAGATGAGAGGTTCTGTTGGTGACTCGGGTCAGGGTGTGAGCAGTAGAGATGGTGATTGGACACTAGCTATGTATGTATGTGTGAATACACATATAGTAAATATGGATATATACATACATAAAATGCATATTGCTATATATATATTCTGAATATAAAATGTATATTATCATACATATTAGGATGCATTACACATATGAATTAAGTTATAATTTAGAGAGTAAAATGCACAGATATTTGCTGCACAGTTTGATGCGTTCTGACAAATGAATACACCTATGTAACATACCCCTAACAAGATAGCAATGTTTCTATTGCCCAGTGTATATTTTTGTTATAAACGCTAACAGAACTTGATAGAGCATTTGGGAGAAAAGACGAACTCAAGACTATGGCCTAAGCCATAGGAGGATGGAGTGGCCATTTACTGAGTCAACTAACTGCCCACTCTCAACTTCTGAGTATGACAGCATTTCCTTCATCCACCAAAGGAAGGAAACGGGAGGAACTATAAAAGTATCATCTGGGTGAGTCATTATCCTGCCATCCTTTACACTGAAATTTGTTGAAATACAGCCAGCCTTCCATATCCATAGGTGCCCCATCAGTGGATTCAAACAACCATGAATAGAAAATATTTGAAAAAAAATTGTGTCTGTGACTAAACATGTACAGACTTTTTCTTGTCATTATTCCCTAAACAATACAACAAAGATTTACATAGCATTTATATTGTATTAGGTGTTATAAGTAATCTAGGGAGGATATAAAGTATACAGGAGGAGATTCCAAGGTTATAGGCAAATGCAATGCCATATTATATCAGGGACTTGAGCATCTCTGGATTTTGGTATCTGTGGGAGGTCCTGGAACCAACTCCCCATGAATACCCAGGGACAACTGTGCCTGGATCTTATATATAAAAACTGAATGTCATGGCAGAATACTCAAGGAAGATTACCATATCATCAAGTACTCCTATAGCACTTGTTGTCTCTCCCCACACCCATTCTCTCTCAGCCTCTGTTACCAAGTACCATATGGAACCATTGGTTATCTCTAATACATGTCATACTTGGCTAAGGAAAAAGTATGTCTCTGGCAAGCAGTCTTGCTTAACCAGGTCCTTGGAGTGTTGCCTGTACTAAATCAAGCTTTTTAAGGACTAAGGACCCATTCTTAAAATTTCTATACCAGGTCTATGGCAATGAAAAGGGTGAAACTCAGTAAAATATCTTGAAAAGATTTATTCTGAACCAAATATGAGGGACCAAGAGCCCATGACACAGCCCTCAGGAAATCCTGAGAACATGTGCCGAAAGTGGTCAGGCTACAACTTGCTTTTATACATTTTAGGGAGACATAAGGCATCAATCAATACATATACAATCTACATTGGTTCAGTCCAGAAAGGCAGCACAACTGGGGTGGTTAGTTCCACATCATAGGTAGATTCAATGAATTTCTGATTGGCAATTAGCTAAAAAAGTTGTTATTATCTAAAGACTTAGAATCAATAGAAAGGAACGTCTGGGTTAAGATGAGAGGTTGTGGAGACCAAGGTTTTATCATGCAGATGAAGCCTCCAGGTAGGAAGCTTCAGAGAATAGATTGTCAATATTTCTTATCAGACTTAAAAAGACTCTGTTCTATCAGTAATTCCAAAAAGGAGGAGGGAATAATGAGTCATGTTGGGCTGCCCCTTCCCATCACAGCCTAAACTAGTTTTTTGGGTTAACTTTGGAAAGCCCTTGGCCGAGAGGAGGGGTCCATTCAGGTGGTTGGAATTTTATTTTTGGTTTACACTTACCATGGTGATCATGAAATAAATAATAACTATTTGTATCCATCAAAATAAAACTATTCCTTTCTCATCACCAAACATGCATTGCAGTACTGCATAGGAAAGAATAGAATATTAATGGACTTGTTTGACTCTGACTCTTTCATGTCTTAGAATATCAACTTAGATTTTGTTTTCATTTCAGTAAAAGTTCTGACAACCCATAACTTTAAGAAGAGAGGAAATGAGGGAGGTAGAGCAGCAGAAGAGAGTAAATGTGTTGAACTGTCTTGACAGGAACTTGAAAACTTGCTTTTACCACAGCTACATGTTGAGTGACGTGGGCAGGGCTACCAAAAGACTAATATAGTCAGGATTTTCCACATTTTACTGTCTCATATGACTAGTGCTCCAAAGTGACATGAATAAATTCATACATTTACTCATATACATACTTATATATATATAGTCAGTCCTCCATATCCATGGATTTCATATCCATGAATTTAACCAACCACAAATTTAAAATATTCAAAGAAAAACAAATACAAATTTTAAAATACAGTATAGCAACTATTTACATAGCATGTGCATTGTGGTAGGTATTCTAAGTAATCTAGAGATGATTTAACATATATAGGAGGATGTATGTAGGTTATATGCCAATACTACATCATTTTATATAAAGAACTTGAGCCTCTATTGATTTTAGGATCCTCAGGAGAGCCTAGAACAAATCTTCCATGGATACCAAGGGACAACTGTACGTTATTCACAGAGTATTTCTCTTTTACCTACCAAAGAGTATTTCTCATTTACCTACTCTTTATTCAAAGGGTATTTCTCATTTACCTACCATTTCTCATTTACCTACCTACCTACCTACTTTATTCAAAGAGTATATCTCATTTACCTACCATTTACCCACTTACCATGTACCAGAAACTGATCTAGGAACTGAGGAGCTTCCGTTTGATTGACCATCTCCAATTCTGTATTTGCTTCCAATCAAGTCCATCTCATGGACCTCGTGAAGGGATCTCACCTGCCAGAGACATACCTTTTCCCTAGCTAAGTACAGCATCTGCCTTATTTTTAAGTGGCACTTTGAAACTTGAGCATTCTAAGTGATTGGGGTATACATTCTACTTAATGGGGTGTTTATTTAAGCCTAAAAATAAGGCTGGGGAACAATATACTTTTCAAAGTTTTGCTATTTATGCCATCTGTATTGGATGTCTTTGAATTATCTTCATCTCAGGATGCTTCAATTCCTGCCCTCTATTAAAGAGTAATAGAGGGCTAAAATTTATTTTTCCTTATGAAAATTAAGGAAGGCCCCCATGTGTAAGCAAAAAGTTAAAGAATTCTTGGGCTAGAAGGTCTTTTATTCTTTCCTTTATAAAAAAAAATGCAGAGTCTCGTTCTGTCACACAGGCTGGGAGCATGGTGGCCTAATCACGGCTCACTGTAGCCTCAACCTCCTGGGCTTAAGTGATCTTCCTGCCTCGGCTTCCCAAGTAGCTGGAATCACAGGTGCGTACCACTACACTCGGCTAATATTTTTATTTTGGATAGAGACAAGGTCTCCCTATGTTGCCCAGGCTACTCTTGAACTTGTGGGCTTAAGTGATCCTCCTATCTCAGCCTCCCAAAGTGCTGGGATTACAGGCATGAGCCACCATGCATGGCCAAGGATGTCTTAATATAGTGATGAGAGGGGAAACTAACAGCTGCCAGGGACAAATATCTACTAAAACCATTTTACCAGGAGATAGGAAGAGAGATTAGTCCTAGAGTAGCCACCCTGACTATTCTGGACCTGGGGTGTGCAGTCCAAGGAGTAGTGCTTTATGGACATGTGTGGGGAAGGCAAGGTCATTGTCTTCCCAAAGGAAGGAACTGGGAACTATTTGATTGTGATCTACCCCAAGAAGAGAGGAAGTGAAACTAAACACAAGAATAGTCCCTAGTGCTAGAGAGCTAGCTCACAGGACTGACGTCAGGGCCAAAGAAATATTGCTGGGCCTGACACTTCAGGTCTTTGAATGAAATTTTTAAAACATCCTTACATCTAAGCTCTGACAGCATATCTACCCTGGAGAGAGTACTTTTGTCAATTCAGATATTGGAATTCATGTGTAATACCCAGGGTTTCTTATCTTCAGAGAGGTCAAATGCCAGAACCATCAGGTCACCAGATGGAAGATGGAAGGTGTGGGCTCCTCTCTTGGCTACCCAGCTCCTTGGGAATTTCTGTTTTCCTCTAGGATTTTCTCCAACAGAAAGCCAGGCATGGCAATCAGGGAGAGTTTAACTGCAGTTTATGAAGGGGTTTTGGTCTTTGGCACTGAAATTATTCAGACCTAAAAGGGCCTCCCAAGCCACCTAATTTCTTCTAGAGATATGGGGTCCCAGGGGTTCCTCTGCTCAGATACAATCAATAGCTAATGCTATTCCACCCTGCTACAGGCTTAGAGAGGTATGGATGATGATGATGATGATGATTGATTACGTGTATTATCTAACCAACCCTAAGTTCTGTTTTCTAAAGGGATAAGCCGTTTTATTAACAGGTTACTGATATTTTGGAATATACTTGAGGAGAGGTAAAATTTGACTCATTTAATAAAAAGGGAGACAATCTTCCATTCCACCTGATCTCTTAGGATAGGGGTAACAAAATACGGGTTGTATTTCAGGGCCCAGAAGCTAAGAGGGTACATACCAGTCACATTAGCACGTGATGTGCTGTGGGAACAGGGAGTAGGGTGAGTTTTGAAGTACAGGTGGAGCTGGGCGCCATGGCTTACACCCGTAATCCCAGCACTTTTGGAGGCAGAGGCAGGAGGATCGCTTAAGCCCAGGAGTTCAAGACCAGCCAGGCAACATAGTGAGACCTTGTCTCTATTAAAACAAACAAAAATTAGCTGGGTGTGGTGAGACACATCTGTAGTCCCAGCTACTCAGGAGGCTGAGGTTGGAGGATCACTTGCGTCTGGGAGGTTGAGGCTGCAGTGAGCTGTGATTGCACCATTGCACTTCAGCCTCGGTGACAGAGTGAGACCCTGTCTCAAAACAAACAAACGAACAAACAAACAAAAAGCAATAAAGTACAGATGGAGCATACAAGTATGACTGATGTCAGTGGGCTGCAGAGAGAGAGGCTTGGCAGATGCCTTGACCTCCCAGAAACTGGGAAAGGCCCAGAGTAGAAAAGGAAGATAGTAGAAAAGGTGCTTCAAGAACCTGTACCTCTGATGGCATCCCTGGACAACATCAGAATGACCTGCTAGAAAAGTCAGCTGCAAGTTCTTGGAATAAACATTCAGTCCAAAGCACTGGAGAGCTGTGAATGTCAAAACTGCACAACTAAACAAGGCTAATGTGGAAAATTAGGGATATGCAATAATGGTGTAACTAAAGCAAGATGTCAAGTGAAAACACACTACAGATCAACTACGTTTAAAATCCTCAGAACTGGAATGTTAGACATGTTACAGGTCATGGACTTGAGGGGGAAAGAAGTGGTCCCCTTGTTCAAGGTGCTGCTGTCACATTTGCTTTCATTTACCTAATACTTTTTGGCCCGATGATTCATGAAATGTATGAGAGAGAGAGAGAGAGAGAGAGAGCAAGAGAGAGTCAGAGAGTCAGAGAGCAAGAGAGAGCGAGCACAATGTTGACTGCAGAGCCAATACCATGAGCTCTGTTGGGTCTGGAAAAAAGGAATAAAATTCAACTACTTTAAGGATATAGGTTCAGGTTATATACAATTCCAAAATAAGTATAGCTAAAAAACACAAAATAAATACAGCTTGACTTCTGAGGCTAATTTGTGTTGAGGTTCAACTATGGATGGTGTGATGGGTTTCATTATGTCCTTCCAAAATTTATATGTTGAAATCCTAAGCCCCAGGACCTCAGAATGTGACCTTATTTGGATATAGGGTTTTTATATAACACTATATAGGCAACAATCTGCTGGCCACAATATATTCTTTTCAGTGACAACATTCAACCAACTGCCTTTCATGCCCCAGTAACGAAATTCAATTAGATACAGCATATTTGGCAATTCCAGTATCATAACAAACATTTACAGACTGATTACTTGCTCCCAGATTCAAATTCTGTTCCTACTGAGAGATCTGGCAATGACCTCCAGAGAGGGTCCATTAGAGTTTGAAATTACAAAGCAATTGTGCATGTGTGTTTGTTTTTCATACTTTCCTATATTCCCCACCTCACCATTAGTAAGCACTTCCATAAATATAAAAAACAGAAAAATAACTGAACTCATATTCAACAGAGTTAAAAAAAAGAAACAAAACTGTCTCTAAGTCAATGACAAAAGTATAAGTAATAAGCAAAATCACAGCAATATTTATTCAGTGTTTGTTCAGGGAGAAGTTCATGCTAGGATCCTGGCAGAGACACACAGATATATGATATACACATCAAAGCAATCTAATGATTGATGAATAGTTTTATACCAGCAATGAAACGGCTTTTAAAAGTGATCAGTTTTAATTTGTATAGGATGATTCACGCTCAGCAAGACTTAAGTCTCCTCCCATGTTTTCTGCTGCCAGCACTCAAATACTTCAAGCCATTTCCACAAGAGCAAACATGTCAGATGAAAAAACATTGGCCTCTCCAACGAGGCCTTCCTCCACACAGTAAAACACCATGGTCTGGGCGCTTTAAGTGCTCAGTGCCAAACTTAGATGCCAGCAGCTAGAGACATTCTAGGTTGTAAATCACACCTGGTCTTCAACTCTGAAAAACAGCTACAGAGCTAGCATCATAGACAGAACCATGCTGGCTTGGAAAGGTAAAATACAATGTCATCCTAGCCAAATTTGCTTCCAAATTTATTTTAATTTGGAAGCAAACTGACTGAGATCTCCAGAGGGGGTCACCATTCTGGCTGTGCAGGTCATGTCCTTCACAGAGTGTCTCACCCTGGGTGCATAGATGCTGAAATCCAATCCATGCAGCTTGAGGGCTGCACTCACCTGGAGGGGCACCATTTTCTAATTCGCCCAGGCTCTCCAAGGACAAGTAGTGGTTCTTTCCCAAGACCTTGTTTTCAAAAAGCAATAGACTGGGGCCATTTGTCAGTTTTAATCTTAATTAAAATGTCATCTGCAAGTGTCACATTCACCCTCTTCTCTATGGATACCCCTGGGATATTCGTCTAGGATTATCTCAGTGGAGAGCAATGGCTTTAAACACCTTTAGTTCAGGAAGTGAAACAGTCAGTGGGACTGGAATGTAGAGAACAAAAGGGGAAATGGCTGCAAATGAGGCTGAAAATGTGCATGAGGCCATGTCATGCAGGGCCCATGGGACCATTCTGAGAATTTAAAGACTACCCTAAAAACAGTGGGATGCCATTGACGGGTCTTAAGCACCTAATACGATTTGTGTTTCTAAAAAAAAATAAATCTCTCTGCCTTCTATACAATAATAACCAGAAGGGGGCCCGAGAAGATGTGGGAAGAGCCAGTTGGGAGTTGGTAGACTGGACAAGGTGGAGGTAGTGAAGGCAACAGAAGTAGACAGATGTAACATATGTTAGGAGATGGAACTGACAGGACTTTCTGAGTGACTATATGCAGGAATGAAAGTGTGTGAGAGAAGGACTGACGTCCAGGATGAGGCCAGCCTGTGGTACTGAAAAGATGGGCAGATGAGGATGCTGTTTCTAAAGAACACTGGAGGAGGACCATGGGTACAGTTTTAGAGTTAAGACTTCTATAAAGCAGCAGATTTAAAGGCCTTCATAATAAAATATGATATTCCATACCTATGGTTTTCTAAAATAAAATCTGAGACGTGCAGTTCTGATCAGAGTTTTAGAAGTACTTGGCTGCATGCTGAATATAAGATCGCAGTTCTTGGATGGGAACAGCAGCAGCTGTGACCAGGCAGCCCAGTTTTGGGAAGGCTCTCGGTGCACCACAGCCTGCAGACACCCAGCCCACACCCTCCATGCCACCAAGATGTCCCAGAGGAAGGTTAGCTCAGCTGAAGGGTCGGTGAAGGGAGACCCCATGAACAGATCTGCAAGGTGGTCAGCTAAACCTGTTCCTACAAAGCGAAACAAAGCCCAAAAAGGCAGCAGGAAAGGATAAATCTTCAGACAAAAAAAAAAGCAAATGAAAGAGGAAAAAGGAAAAAACAGGCTGAAGTGGCTGATCAAGAAACTAAAGATTTATCTGCAGAAAATGGACACACTGAAAACAAGGAGAGTCCAGTCTCGATGAAGCCACAGATAAAGACATCAAGTCTGACTAATACTACATACTATGTCTTATCAGTGTCCCTGACTCCCTTCTTGTACAATCCAGAGGAATATTTTTACCCACTATTTTGTAAATGCAAGTTTTTTAGTAGTTCTAGAAATATTTTTAAGGAGAGAATCTTCTGCTAGCTTTTGAATGTGTTTGCTCTTTCTTCTCTAGTTCTTTTAATTGTGATATTAGGGTATCAATTTTAGATCTTTCCTGCTTTCTCTTGTGGGCATTTAGTGCTATAAATTTCCCTCTACACACTGCTTTAAATGTGTCCCAGAGATTCTGGTATGTTGTATCTTTGTTCTCGTTGGTTTCAAAGAACATCTTTATTTCTCCCTTCATTTCGTTATGTACCCAGTAGTCATTCAGGAGCAGGTTGTTCAGTTTCCATGTAGTTGAGCGGTTTTGAGTGAGTTTCTGAATCCTGAGTTCTAGTTTGATTGCACTGTGGTCTGAGAGACAGTTTGTTATAATTTCTGTTCTTTTACATTTGCTGAGGAGTGCTTTACTTCCAACTATGTGGTCCATTTTGGAATAAGCGTGGTGTGGTGCTGAAAAGAATGTATATTCTGTTGATTTGGGGTGGAGAGTTCTGTAGATGTCTATTAGGTCCGCTTAGTGCAGAGCTGACTTCAATTCTTGGATATCCTTGTGAACTTTCTGTCTCGTTGATCTGTCTAATGTTGACAGTGGGGTGTTAAAGTCTCCCATTACTATTGTGTGGGAGTCTAAGTCTCTTTGTAGGTCTCCAAGGACTTGTTTTATGAATCTGGGTGCTACTGTGTTGGGTGCATATATATTTAGGATAGTTAGCGCTTCCTGTTGAATTGATCCATTTATCATTATGTAATGGCCTTCTTTGTCTCTTTTGATCTTTGTTGGTTTAAAGTCTGTTTTATCAGAGACTAGGATTGCAACCCCTGCCCTTTTTTGTTTTCCATTTGCTTGGTAGATCTTCCTCCATCCTTTTATTTTGAGCCTATGTGTGTCACTGCACGTGAGATGGGTTTCCTGAATACAGCACACTGATGGGTCTTGACTCTTTATCCAATTTGCTAGTCTGTGTCTTTTAATTGGAGCATTTAGCCCATTTACATTTAAGGTTAATATTGTTATGTGTGAATTTGATCCTGTCATTATGATATTAGCTGGTTATTTTGCTCATTAGTTGATGCAGTTTCTTCCTGGCCTTGATGGTCTTTACAATTTGGCATGTTTTTGCACTGGCTGGTACCGGTTTTTCCTTTTCATGTTTAGTGCTTCCTTCAGGAGCTCTTTCAGGGTAGGCCTGGTGGTGACAAAATCTCTCAGCATTTGCTTGTCTATAAAGGATTTTATTTCTCCTTCACTTAAGAAGCTTAGTTTGGCTGGATATAAAATTCTGGGTTGAAAATTCTTTTCTTTAAGAATGTTGAATATCGGCCCCCACTCTCTTCTGGCTTGTAGAGTTTCTGCCGAGAGATCAGCTGTTAGTCTGATGGGCTTCCCCTTGTGGGTAACCCGACCTTTCTCTCTGACTGCCCTTAACATTTTTTCCCTCATTTCAACTTTGGTGAATCTGATAATTATGTGTCTTGGAGTTGCTCTTCTCGAGGAGTATCTTTGTGGCGTTCTCTGTATTTCCTGAATTTGAATGTTGGCCTGCCTTGCTAGATTGGGGAAGTTCTCCTGGATAATATCCTGCAGAGTGTTTTCCAACTTGGCTCCATTCTCCCCGTCACTTTCAGGTACACCAGTCAGACATAGATTTGGTCTTTTCACATAGTCTGATATTTCTTGGAGGCTTTGTTCATTTCTTTTTATTCTTTCTTCTCTAAACTTCTCACTTCATTTCATTCATTTGATCTTCCATCACTGATGCCCTTTCTTCCAGTTAATCAAATCAGCTACTTAGGCTTGTGCATTCATCACGTAGTTATTGTGCCGTGGTTTTCAGCTCCATCATGTCCTTTAAGGACTTCCCTGCATTGTTTATTCTAGTTAGCCATTCGTCTAATCTTTTCTCAAGGTTTTTAACTTCTTTGCCATGGGTTCGAACTTCCTCCTTTAGCTCAGAGAAGTTTGATCATCTGAAGCCTTCTTCTCTCAACTCATCAAAGTCATTATCCTACCTCATCACATTTTTTAAGGGTAAATGCTTTTATTTAACAGGTGAAATCACTCGCAGGTTGTTTATTTTCTGGCACAACCAGAAAATAGTGTGAGATATTGAATTATGGCGGGCTTTGACTGTCTTGGGTGTCAGCTTAACATTCGATACATGGGGGATTAGCTTTCATATCCTATAACGCAAAGTACAGTAAATGGCAATATGGAGTCACAGTCCTGCATTTAATGTCTCAAACATTTGTGATTACTTCTGTTCTCATGTTGGTTTTCAGTAGAACTGTTTGCTAAAAAATACTGCTCTTTGGTCATGGCTCTCCCTGTCTGACGGCGTGCAGTCTTAGCATCTATGGTTGTGGTAGTCCTATTTTCCTAATAAATTTCTTATGCTGTGAAAGACTGAAAATTTGAGTATGCAGTGTATATGTTATTAAATTCTGAATTGGTATGACATATGTAACAGCTTATCAACATTTGAAGATACTAGTATTTGATATCCTCTTAAGGAAAATTAAGAGAACATTATCATCTCTATTTCACAGATGCAGCAAAGCTAGGTTAAAAATGAACCTGCTGCTGCTAGAAGTGGCAGGATGCAGGGCCTGGAACCTGGTAGGCACTCAACTGGCATGCACATAGTTGCTGAATTAATAAAAATTTGAAAAATACAGAAAATATTCCAATAGAGAGCTAGGAGGACTGTAGGTTGCCTGTATTTGGTGTTGCATGAAGCACTATCAGGCTTGACCCAAAGTATGTAGGAGCCTTGACATTATAGAATACAATAAGAAAGGCTGTATGTTTATTTGCTTGGCAACTGTACAATAATTTGCATTTCTTTAGCAACTGGTTACATCATGCAATAGCCTGGCCACAGGATACTGGAGAATTCAATAGAGACAAAAATGAGATTAATACCGGCAATATCTACTGGAAAGGGTTGTTGCAAAAACTAAATGAGGCCATCTATACACAGACAGTCATATTGTCTGCAATTTTTCAAAATACTTCAACATGGGTATTTTTGTGACATAAGGGTGATAATTATTTTTAACCTATACCCTGGAGTAGTTAGCATTTGAATGGCTAATCAAAAGCTCACGTAAACAGAAAACCAAGTCAACCATGTTTATCTCTGATGACTACCAGAGGGTTGTTACTTAGAATATTGAATGCTGCAAACGGTTTTTCATTGAGAAAATGGTGTTCACAATGGGCTCTAAGTATTACACAGACTTCCCCACTCTTGCATAATCTGAAAATAAGAATCTATCTAGTCCAGTTGTCTAAACCTCTCAAAAGGGTGCCCTCAGACCTTGAAGTTCTGGGGATCTGATGTACAGCATGGTGACCATAGTTAATATTCTGTTATATACTTGAAATCTGCTACAATAGTAGATTTCACACACAGTGAGGTGATGGATGTGTTAATAAACTTGATTGTGGTAATAATTTCACAGTGTATGCATACATGAAATCATCACACTGTACACCTTAAATATATACCATTTTTATGTGTCAATTATACCTCAATAAAGCTGAATGGGGAGGGGGAAATGGTGTCCTCAGCTGAAGACTCTCCCCAGTCCTGTTTCTAGATGCTTTGGAGGAAATTTAGTCACCTGATGCTGTCAAGAAAGCCCAATCCTGATGCTAGAATATTGTCCCATCTTCTTCTAATGAAACTTTTTGTTCAGTATTCTCCAAATCCACCAAAGGACAGGGCACAGGGACTGTCTAGAGCAGCTCTGTCCAACAGGACTTTCTAAGATGAACATAAATATTTTGTTCGCCTGACTAATAATGTAGCCACTAGTACAGGTGGTCACTAGCCACTTGAAATGTGGCTAATGTAACTGAAGAATCAATTTTTGTTTAATTCCATTTAAATTTTAGTAGCCGAATGTGGCTAGTGGCCACCCTGTTGCACAGCAGTTTGGGAGCTTACAGAACAAGGTTGTGTGATGTTTTTGTGCCTGCTGGCCATTAAATGTTTATATGTGTGGCAGAATTCAGTCTGTAAGTTGTGTTCATGGTGATGCTATATGGTAAAGTTGTGGGAGAGGGAACCTGTAGTTCCCCTCTATTAGCACTGTGGACTATGTCAACTCATGATGCATAAACAACTCAGCTGAGGTCAGTTCTCAAAAGTGGCAGCATGGCTGCAGGGAGTCCTGGACTCTGGAGATGAATCTAGGTCCTCTGAATTGCACAACTTGATATTAGAATGAAAATAAACAACTCAGACTGTCATAAAATTAAATCACCAGCCATGGGAAAGCACCAAGCACAGTGTGTAGCCTTTGGCAGCGGTATGATGCAGTTTAACCTTGTGTACACCAAAACACTCTATTTTCACCACCTGCCCCCCACTTTAATTAAGTGCATGAGCCTTGATAAGGTTGTATCTATTTGGGAATGAACATGCAAACAGAGCATAGGAAATCATACCCATCCTCTCCCTGCCCCCGAAAATAAACATAAATATTTCAGCTAAGAATTTGGTTTGGAAGAAGGAAGTCCTTGTCACAATAATTCTTACAAAACAAAATAAGCAATTGAAATAAGGCAACTTCCTTATTTCTCAAGAGCATCACTTGAAGCTCATTTATGTTGGTTCTTTTTTCCCCCTAATTTGATTTACTGGTAAAATACATATAAAATTTACCATTTTGGGGAGTAAAGAGGGAAAGGGAAGATGTTTGCCAAGAGGTATAAAGTTTCAGTTAGACAAGAGGAATAAGTCTGGTGCTCTACTGCATAGAAAGGTGATGACAGTTAATAATAATGTACTGTATACTTAAAAATAGCTAAAAGAGAGGATTTTAAATGTTCTCACCAAAGAAAATATAAATATTTCAAATGATGGCTATGCTAATTAGCTTGATATGACCATTACACCATATATATGTATCCAAATATCACGTTGTACCCCATGAACATATAAATGTCAATTTAAAATAACTTTAATAAAAGAAAAAGAAAAAACCATTTTAATAATTTCTAAGTGTATAGTTCAGTAGTATTATGTACTAAGTATATACTAGTACATAATACTAAGTATTATTTCAAATTTACATAAGTTTTTGTCCTCAAAGGTAAAACAATACACTAATATGTAAAACAGCATTTAAACATGCACAAGATTAACATCAAATTCAGAATAATTCTCACGAGGGAAGCCAGGAAAGAATGGGTTCAGGAAAGAAATAAAAGGGGGCTTAAGTTTTATCTGTTTTCTTTTTAAAGATATAATGAATTAAATATGGCAAAATGCTAAGACTTGACCTAACAGAGATTTAAGTACATAGGCATTTGTCATGTCATTTTCTATACGTTAATGTATTCTTCTTTCAACTTTCTTTTTTTTTGAGGTGGAGTTTCACTCTTGTTGCCCAAGCTGGAGTGCAGTGGTGTGATCTCGGCTCACTGCAACCTCCACCTTCTGCGTTCAAATGATTCTCCTGCCTCAGCCTCCTGAGTAGCTGGGATTACAGGCATCTGCCACCATGCCTGGCTAATTTTCTGTATTTTTAGTAGAGAAGGGGTTTCACCATGTTGGCCAGGCTGATCTTGAACTCCTGACCTCAGGTGACCCACCCACATCAGCCTCCCAAAGTGCTGGGACTACAGGCGTGAGCCACCATGTCCGGACCTTCTTTTAACTTTTTATTGTGACCTAATTTTAGACTTGCAGAGAAGTTGCAAACATAGTACAGAGTATCCATATACCTCTCAGCTTACACCCCTAATGTTAACATCTTACACAACCATAGTGCAATGATCAGACAAGGATATTAACTTCGATACAGCATGATTAACTAAAATAAAGATGATATTGGAATTTCTCGTTTTTCCACTAGTGTCCTTTTTTTATTCTACAATCCTATATAGAATCACACATTGTATTTAGTGGTTAGTTCTCCTTAGTTTCTTGCAGTCTGTGACAGTACCTCAGTCTTTCCTTGCCTTTCTTGACTTGACACTTGTCAGTTACTTTGTCAAATGTCCCACGATTGGAGTTCGTTAGATATTTTCTCATGATTAGGTTGAGATTATATATTGTTGGCAAGAATACCAAGGAAACGATGCTCTGCTGTTAGTGCCTTCCATCACAGGTTCAAGATGTCTCTTTTTTGTATGCTTAAAATATTTCATAATTTCAATAAAAAATTAAATAGCTGTATTACTCTGGGTTCTGTAGAGATACAAAACCAATAGGAGATGGATGGATGGATGAAAGGAAGGAAGGAAGGAGAAAGAAGAAAGAAAAAGGAAGGGAGGGAAGGAGGGAGGGAGGGAAAGAGAATGAAATAGAAAGGAGGGAGATTTTAAGGAATTGGCTCATGCAATTATGTAGGCTGAGAAGTCCCAAGATCTGCCAACTGCAAGCTGGAGACCCAGAAAAGCTAATGGTATGATTCCAGTCTGAGTCTGAAGGGTTGAGAAGCAGGAGGGCTGATAGTGTAAGTGCCAGTCTGATTCCAGGGGCAGGGAATGACTGTGCAAAATCTCCTTTACTCAGTATTTTGTTTTACTTATGCCTCAGTGGATAGCATCATGTCCACCCACACTGGGGAGGGCAATCTGCTTTACTGGGTCTACTGATTCAAATACTAGTCCATACAGAAATACCCTCATGGATACCTCCAGAATAATGTTGAACAAATACTTAAGCACTACATGGCTTAGTCAAGATGACACATAAAATTATGCATCATAACAGCTTAACTTCTAAATTAGAAACTTCCTATTCTGCATATTTAGGTTCCAAATCCCATAAAGTCAAATGGATCTTAGGAAGTGCTCCAATTCTTAGTTATTATTGGCTTCAGGCCTAAAACATTATAAATCCACAACATACGATCATTTCTAAAACTTCAAGAATCTTTATTATAGTTGATCTTGCTTCAAGAGAAAGGGTAGTTTATACTACTTAGATAATGTAATAATTATAATCCAAGAGAAGCTAGACCTGCAAGTCAAATTAAGGCCCTAAGAAAGAAATTAACATGAGCTGTATTGTTAATGAGCACCCCCGAATCCCCTGATCTTCTTTTGGAAGTGAAAGCAAAGTTATCATTTAGAATTGACTACATTCCTCAGCATACCATCCTAAGAAGGATGTGTGTCATTGCTATTTCTATGATGCTTTAGAAAGAAAAACCTAAATGATTATATATTTTTTCTGGCAAAAAAGAGTGTGTTTCAGGCACTTGGACGACCTGAGTTGTACATATTAAAAGTTGTGTACACACACACACACACACACACAGATTGTAGACAATATATCTGATATGGTTTTGTTGTGTCCCTACCCAAATCTCAAATTGTAGCTCCCATAATTCCCAAGTGTCGTGGGAGAGACCTGGTGGGAGGTAATTGAAACATGGGGGTGGGTCTTTCCTGTGCTGTTCTCATGATAGTGAATAAGTCTCATGAGATCTGACAGTTTTATAAAAGGGAGTTCCCCTGTACATGCTCTCTCTCTCTTGACTGCCACCATGTAAGACATGACTTTGCTCCTCCTTTGCCTTCTGCCATGATTGTGAGGCCTCCCCAGCCACATGGAACTGAGTCCATTAAATCTCTTTTCCTTATAAACAACTCAGTCTTGGGTATGACTTTATTAGCAGTGTGAGAACAGACTAATACAATATCTCTACAAATATGTTGTAGAGAAATGGTATAAATAAGTAAAATTTCAAGTTTTCTCTGAAGTTGCCCCCCTTTGAAGCTCTTCTATCCTCAGGATCACTCTAAACTTTGCTGGTTTAGGCTGGAAAATCATTTCTTCTTTAAATGTTTATATTCAGTTCAAAGTGCTCCATTTCTGTGAGTAATGACAAAACATAGTTCCTCACCCACCCCCCACCCCCCGCCCCACCTCCACTCTAGCTGCATGGAGAGGAAGCTACTTATAAATTCTTTTCTAGGTCCTCAGAGTTCTGGAAGGCAGTCACTGAGTTTTTATGAAAAGCCAGAGCAAGGACTTCAGATCCCATTATGCCAAAGAGGAAGATGAATACTTATTTTAAATCTCATTTTGGCCTGCTCCAAATGTGGACACCATTGTTAGGCCAGTCCTGTATACCATGTGTACCTCTTGCAAGTCTCTTAGAACAAGCTGTTCCCCTCAAAGGAGTTTCTTCCAAGGAACCAGAACATGGGTTTATTCTGGCCTGGATCAACTCCTCCAGGAATCTTCCCAGGAGGAGGTGGGTGGTCAGCCTCCTGAGACAAGAGTGTGTAGAGGTTAGGATATGGGCTCTGAAGCCAGACTACCTATGTTTGAATCCAGGTTCTTGGGTTTATGATTGGGGAAAAGAGAGTTATATAACTGTTCATGCCTTGGTTCTGCCTTCTATTGAATGGGGCATATGATGATACTTAACTGATTGAGTTGCTGTGAGGATTGAAAAATGACACATGTAAAGTGCTTAGTACAAGACCTGGCATACAGTAAGTGTTAAATAAGTGCTAGGGAAAACTAGCCAGGCATGGTGGTACACACCTGTAGTCTTAGCTACCTGGGAGGCTGAGGAAGTTTGCTTGAGGCCAGGAGTTTGAGGCTGCAGTGAACTATAATGGCATCATTGTACACCAGCCTGGGTAACAGAGTGAGACCCTATCTCTAAAAATAAAAAATAAAATAAAATAAAATAAATGCAAGGGGGCCGGGCATGGTGGGTGGCTCACACCTGTAATACCAGTACTTTGGGAGGTCAAGGAGGGCGGATCACTTGAGATCAGCAGTTTGAGACCAGCCTGGCCAACATGGAGAAACCTCATCTCTACTAAAAATACAAAAAATTAGCCAGGTGTGGTGGCCCATGCCTGTAATCCCAGCTACTCCGGAGGCTGAGGCAGGATAATCACTTGAATCCAGGAGGCGGAGGTTGCAGTGAGCTAAGACGGTGCCACTACACTCTGGCCTGGGTGACAAAGCGAGACACCATCTCAAATAAATAATAAATAAATAAATAAATGCCAGGGAACATGTGACTTCTGACTTAAACACCTTCCAGGATTAATCCAGGTCCACAATCACTCAGGGGAGTTGTGGGCAGTCTGTGGGCACCTGCCAGGCTGCTGCTGTTGGGTAGTAGAAGCTGCTTCTTTCCAACTCTAACTCTGCCTATTTCTTCTATCATGTCATCAGAATTCCTTAAACATCTTATTTAACAGAATATACAAATTTAAGCCAGTTCTACAGTGAAAAACCTGAGAGTGAGTCATCACAAACTTTAACTGTAATCTTGTAAAATGGAAATGCAGATAGACAAATATTGGGAAAAGATCTTAAGAAAAATGATGAATCCAATAGGTAGGTCAGATAAGTGTTTCTTGGCTTTCTGCTTTCCATTTGTAAGCATGTCTGCGTGTGTATGTGTGTGTGTGTGTGTGCGTGTGTGTGTGTGTGTGTGTGTGTGTGTGTGTGTGTATGTGCGTGTGTATGTTTATATCCATGCCCCTTATTTAGAGCTCTAAATCTCCTAAGGACGGGAACCATCTGCCACCTGACACGAGAGAAGTAAACTCCATGCACTCGTCCTTCTACCCTCAAGAGGGATCCATTTCAGCCTAGGATGGCATGGGCATAGAATATTTTGGAAACAAAGGGATAGATTCTGTGGCTTTCTTTCCCCTTTTTTCCGTTTCTCTTTCCACATTCCTGGCTCTAACTGGGTTCTTTCTGTTGCCATGGTAACCAACAGTCTCAGAACACAGACTTCTGACAGCTGGACTTTTAGCCACAGAGACTCGGGATACGAAGGATTTCTCACGTCTCCCTTTTTTGCCTCAGGAGTTAGCAGCACTTCTTCCACGTGGGCAACCACCAGGGCAAGGTATGACAGTCGTGTGTATGTGTGTGTGTGTGTGTGTGTGTGTGTGTGTGTGTGTCAGCGCACACACGTGCATTCTTCCAGCCCTACTTACTCTGGGGCTTCACAGAAAAAGCTGGACTAAACAGTGTCATCAGACGGTGGAAGGATGGGCATCTAAATACCAAAACCTTTCTGGAAAGTAATTTGGTATCAAGTACCATAAGACTTTAATATATTTATGGGGTTTGGTCCATTAATCCTACAAATAGAAAAATAAGAGACATAGTCAAAGATTTATGGAAAAGCGGATTTACTACAGATTTATTTAGCATTAATAAGAAGTGGTTAAAAATTGCAGAGTAACCACATATATGTTTCTTGTAGGCTATGGGATAAAATAATTTCAGTTTCAACTGATGTCATATCCACATTTATATATATGTATATGTGGACATATTGTATAAATGTACAGATATGTATATGTGTGTTTATATAAATAGAAAAGATAAGGAAGTCCATCAAAATGTTTTGATAGTTATCATTATCTTTAGAAGGTAGGACTATAGCATATTTACTTTCATCTTCATACTTTTCTATATTTTTCCAATTTTATACAATGATCATCCTTTTCTTTTATGATACAAGATCTTACAACCATAGTAGGACAAAATGATGAGAAGTGGAGATGCTTAGTAGAGAGGATTATAACAGAATGCAATAAGTTTTAAAAGGGAGAGGGCTGCCTCTTCTGCCCTTCACTGAGAGATTGTAAAAATTGGATAATACTGGCAGGGCCCGGTGGTTCACACCAGTAATCCCAGCACTTTGGGAGGCCGAGGCGGGTGGATCACAAGGTCAGATCAAGACCTTCCTGGCTAACACGGTGAAACTCCTTCTCTACTAAAAATACAAAAAATTAGCTGGGCACGGTGGCACGTGCCTGTAGTCCTAGCTACCCGGGAGGCTGAGGCAAGACAATCTCTTGAACCCAGGAGATGGAGGTTGCAGTGAGCTGACATAGCACCACTGCACTCCAACCTGGACAACAGAGCAAGGCTCTGTCTCAAAAAAAAAAAAAAAATTGGGTAATACTTCTATCTAAATGGGTAGATCTGAAAAGAAAAGGGAATGGGGCCGGGTGTGGTGGCTCACACCTATAATCCCAGCACTTTGGGAGGCCAAGGTGAGTGGATCACCTGAGGTCAGGAGTTAAAGATCAGCCTGGTCAACATGATGAAATCCCATCTCTACTAAAAATACAAAAATTAGCCAGGTGTGGTGGCATGTGCTTGTAGTCCCATCTACTCAGGAGGCTGAGGTTGCAGTAAGCCAAGATCGCACCACTGCATTCCAGCCAGGGAGACAGAGTGAGACTCTATCTCAAAGAAAAAAAAAGAAAAAAGAAAGGAATGGATAATGTTTTTGCTTAAGTACTATGATTCTCTTCTCCCTAGTCCCACCTATTTTTTCTTTTTTTCTTTTTTGAAGCTTCTCAAGTTGAGAGAGATTTGTGCCTTTGAACTCCATGGCATATTCATCCTCTAACAGCGACATAGAGGACGACAGCTCCAAATCCAATTCCAACCTGAGCCTCTCTGTGGGCTATTTCCCCTGTGAGGACACCCCCTGTGAGGACACAACCTCCTGGGAAGACGCACCTTCCAAGGGTCCTTCCATCCACTTTCTCCCTCCCATCCAAGGGGCATGGGGGACTGAAAGGATAGGGAGACGCATGAAGAGACAAGACCAAATTCAGGATGAACCAGAGCAGTTTTGCAAACTAAGCATCTTCCTGGCCTGGGATGTGGACATTGGCTCTGACAACACAGACTCAATAGCTAATAGGCTTCTAAATGGAGACAACCTGTGGATAGACAAGTTACCAAAAGAGAGAACAAAACTGTCTGTTGGCAAACTGAATAATCTTGTGCAAGAGTTTCAGACATTTCTAGAAAATCTGAAAGATGATGACGCTGTATTTCCTGAAACTGCTCAGAAAGATTTCCAGCTGTCCAGCGGCTCCCCTCCGGAAATGGTTCAGGTCAGTCATCAAGAACATGATGCTTGTCAAGGCCAGCCCAAGTGCAAACCACCAGAAAATAAAGATGTTATGCAGTCTCCACAGACTCCTCTAAGGCTTAAGGGACATGAGCTGGCTGAGGAGAGCAGAGATGCCTCACAGGACAGAAAGGGATAGGCCCGGGTTGAACCACAGAATCTTACAACCACTGGGAGAAGGCAGGTCCCAGGGGGTCTGACGTGATACCAGTGGGAGACAACAAGGAAAGGAGTCAGGGTGAAGCTGCAGGGAAAAGACTGGGAACGCTGAGGGAAACAAGAGGGTAGCAAGCAAGGAGAAGGGCTAACAACTATATCTCCCTCCCCACCAAAAACGTATATGTTTAGTATTGATGAGCATTGAAACTTTGCATTGACACTTGGGCTATTTTTGCTAAAAGGATGTGAGTTCCACAAATGAGTAAATGTTGACTTGGCTGCTGTCATGGTTATTCCTACCTAACACATCCTTCATTTTCATGGCAGATGATAAGTCAGGCAACTGCCAGCCAAAGGACAAGCGCTCCAGAGATCTCCTCAATCCTGTCACAGCAGCCAGAGAAGGATGACACTCCTTCCCACACACGGACCCAGTGCTGCCTGAACTTTGGGTGGGCCTTCAGCTGGCTGAGGCAGCATATCCTCTCCCCTCTGCTGAGGAGGGATCACCCTGTGAATACCACCAAGAGTCCCCATCGGTCAGCACCAACAAAAAGACTCTTTCACAGAGGCAAGAGAATTCAACCTCAAGAAACCCTTGAATTAGGACATCCCATATAGACAGATTTTTTTTGTTTGTTTGTTTGTTTTGTTTTTTTGAGACGGAGTCTCGCTCTGTCACCCAGGCTGGAGTGCAGTGGCGCAATCTCGGCTCACTGCAAGCTCCGCCTCCTGGGTTCACGCCATTCTCCTGCCTCAGCCTCTCCGAGTAGCTGGGACTACAGGCGCCTGCCACCACGCCCGGCTAATTTTTTGTATTTTTAGTAGAGATGGGGTTTCACCGTGGTCTCGATCTCCTGACCTCGTGATCCGCCCGCCTCGGCCTCCCAAAGTGCTGGGATTACAAGCGTGAGTCACCGCGCCCGGCCTATAGACAGATTTTTTAACTTTTTGGAAAGTTTAAAATAATCCATAATAAGGATTCCATTAATAATCCCCATCAGTTTATTTTTTCCTCAATAAACAAAATAAATGCTCTTGTTACCCTACGTCTTCCTCTCCCAGCACACCATCTTGACTCACATTTCAAGCATATGTGGGCCAGGTGCGGTGGCTCACGCCTGTAATCCCAGCGCTTTGGGAGGCCGAGGCAGGCAGGTGGATCACCTGAGGTCAGGAGTTTGAGACCAGCCAGGCCAATATGGCAAAAATCCATCTCTACTAAAAATACAAAAATTAGCTTGGCGTGGTGGGCGCCTATAAATCCCAGCTACCCAGGAGGCTGAGGCAGGAGAATCGCTTGAACCTGGGGGCAGAAGTCGCAATGAGCTGAGATCACACCACTTCACTCCAGCCTAGGCAAAAGAGTGAAACTCTATCTCAAAAAAATAAATAAATAAATAATTAAAATTAAAGAAAAATTTTAAAAAAGAAAAGAAAGTGTATGTGATGTCTAGAAGACAAATTTATTCTCAGAAATAAATTTAAGTAGTATTATGCTTCCTGAACTAAAGTATTCTTTTTCTCTCCTCTCACCCATTCTTACTGGATTTTACCCTAGTTTATCTATTTTATGTGTTTTAACCTATTTTATCATTAACCCAAATCCCCATTTTCAGTAGGCAGCAGCGTGACCCATCAGATTCCTGCGGTGGCAGGATGATTTGGCTTGAACTTACAGGGCTTGAGTGAGTTGCAGTGGGTATTGAGTCACTGAAGAAATTAATTTCAATTTCAGGAGATCGGACAGCAGTTCTGATATTCCCCGGGTACATGACAGGTTCTAGCATGTGTTGCCTTGGCTGTAGTAGTGGCCCACTTAGGAGCGGCCCACTTAGGAGCATGTGAGGACTGTGAACACTTCTTAACCACTCTAAGTCTAGCTGTCTTCATTCAGAAGATGTGGAAGATAATAATACATACCTCACAGGGTTATTGTGAGAGTTTATGAGGTAACACAAGCACTTGATAAATATTATCACTGCTGTTGCAAGTAGATATTCTCCCGAGGAACTCTCACACAACTTGTTCAAGGGATACCCCAGAGTGAGAGTTAATTAAGAGTCAATTCTCATTGAAACATTTCCCACACAGAGCAGTATTTACCAAAAGTTCAGGGTTTTCAGCAAATCTTAACCAAGTCTTCTCCCAATCCATTCCATTCTGCCCTCTGAAACTCCTTTGCAATTGTCATTGAACGTTCCACTAAATGTCAACTTCTTTGAGGAAGGCTGCCCTCAGCCTTCTTGTCCTGACTCTCACCTCCCCAGCATCTCTACCACCCTCCTCATTCAACCACAGGTTCGCTCAACATCCTCCTTCTGCTGGCATTACCATCCTGTGTGACCTTCAGAGTTTATGTGGCAAAGCCTATGACTCTTCAGTTTCGAATTCCTTCCCTTCCTCAATTTCAATTCCGTATTCCTTTCCTTCCTCTCTTCTTCCTTCCTTCTACAAATATTTAGCAAATAGGAGTGCCAGATACTTTTCTAGCTTGCCAAAAAACAAACAAAAAAAAAAACTCTCAATCTTTAGGCTCAAGCAACTTATTTAAAACATAAAGTCAGGCAAACATATGATTATAAACGGTATGAGTGATAATACTCTGTAGTGAGTAAACCCTGAGTTCTAATGAAAAAAATAACCCATTCAGCATGGGGAGGTTGGTTGTAAAAGGTTTCCTGTATGAGATTCTTTGAGTTACAAATGAGATTATTTAAGGCGGAGGACTTTGACTGACTTTAATTAGTATGGAATGGAGGTATGAGATCTTCACTGGTTAAAAATGCATGTGAAAGACAGTGTGGTGAATACGGCCCAGGAAAGATAGTACAGTAGGAGGGAGGAGATAAAAAATAGGGCCCTTTTAGGAATATATGCTCAAGGTCACATCCCGAGACCTCTCACTTCGTCCGCCTCCCTGAGAACACCTGTCCAACCCACAACTCACTTGAACATACTCCCCCACCTTTGCCTGCTCTTTGACTTCACCAAGATTTGGAGTCCTATCACCACACCTGTTCCCCGACTTATATCCACTTCCGTCTAGATCCAACCCATACACCTCCTTCCCAAACTTGGCGTGTCTACCACATCTAGTAACACCTGCCATGCCTTGCCCTTCTCTTCTCCCAAACCTTTCTAAAATCTATACTCACCAAGTTCCCCAAGGGGACCCTCTTGCTCCTCACTGCAGCCAACACACAAAACCATAGGGATTTCCCTCTGCATTCCCTGACTGCCTGGGAAACTCATCCTTAAAGATCCTTCTCTGGGGTTTCTATGGAACTATATTGATTCCTCAGGTAAAGGATCATGACCCTCCTTTAGCTGTCCCCTAGTCCCTGCCCTGCCACCTTCTTGCCATGACCTGTACTTTTCAGCTCTCTTTATAGATCTATTTTACCTGTAGACTGTGAGCTCTCAAGGACAAGCACCAGGTCTTAGTTCCTTTTTATTGCAAATCCTAACACAGTGGGCCAGGTGCGGTGGCTCACGCCTGTAAGCCCAGCACTTTGGGAGGCCGAGGTGGGTAGATCACTCGAGATCAGGAGTTTGAGACCAGCCTGGGCAACATGGTGAAATGTTGTCTCTACTAAAAATACAAAAATTAGCCATGTGTGGTGGCAGGTGCCTGTAATCCCAGATACTCAGGAGGCTGAGGCAGGAGGATCATTTGAACCCAGGAGGCAGAGGTTGTAGGGAGCTGAGATAGCACCATTGCACTCCAGCCTGGGCGACAGAGCGAGACACCATCTCAAAAAACACAACAATGAAAAACCAAAATCCTAACACAGTGTTTAGTACTGAGTAATCTAGCTCTCTTTATGTAATTCTTTAAATGTTTTTAATACATCCTGTCTATATAATTTTTAAAAAGTCAAATACAACAGCTTAAAGAGTTGCTATTCTTTAAGTCAAAAGTGACTAGTCAGTAGGATCAAGAATAGGAATGAAAAGGGAGGCAGACAAGAAGAGAACATGGCCATCAACTAGAAGTCAAGTGAGATTGTGACCTATTGATTGGGAAATCTAATAAGACTAAAGGAATTTAGAAACTGAATGGAAAATTTAATTCAACAAATATACCTGGAGCCTTACTGTTGCTTTAGACTAGACACTATGATAGGCCTGAAAGATGACCTATCTTACTCTCAAGAGACTTGCAACCAATTTTATTTTAATCTTAGTCCAGTTATTAAGCTCTAAGAAAAACTCAACCAAAATACTTTAGAAGACTGTCTACACTGAATAAGATGCACTGTTCTTTAGTAAGATTTCTGACAAACTTGTGTTTATTCATCAGTGTTTTATAAACCTGCTTGGCAGGTATGAACCTGTCCCTAAAATTTAAGCAGTGTGCTTTGCAAGTCTTTATAATAAAGTAAGCTTTCCATACCATTTGAGTGTCATGCTATATATTAGAAAGCAGGACAAAGTATTTTAAAATAGGAAATATCTCAGTATCTCTTCATTATAGTTTCAAATATGTTATCAGCCAGGAACGGTGGCTCATGCCTATAATCTCAGCACTTTGGGAGGCCAAGGCTCAAGGATCACTTGAGCCCAGGAGACTGAGACTAGCAAATTCACGGCTCAAGAAGATGCGTGGGTCCAAGTCTAACTGGCCACAAGAATAGTGTCTAAAATCCTCTTATGAAACAAAAGAAAAATGAAGCAAATTATAAACGATTTCCTGGAGAGTGCTAAAGTCCTTACTCCAATAATAAAGAACAATTTTGTTGACTTAAAAGGAACAGTTAATTGCTTCAAAAATATGTCTCCTCATTACAAATTGCAAGTGGGAGAACTTATATAGCATGCAGGACACCACCAATTTCAAGGTGGATGGGTGGGTTTTATATTGCAATGCCTGGAGTCAATCTTTTCCTGCTGCCTACTAATACCTCAAAGAAATAGAATAATGCTGTACTTTCAGAAGTGAAATAAGATCTTCATCAGATAACACTCACTAAGTGAACCAGTCATGAGCAGAATGGGTAAAATGCCTCAGGACAAATTCCTCCAAAGGATTATTAGCCTAGGTCAAGAAGTACCAAGACAAAACAATTTCCACTTTATCCCACCTTTCAAAGGAATTCCATGGTTTTAATGCCCATTTGATTTCAATATAATATGCTTTATAAGAAACTACTTCTAAGACATTTTCAAATGGTATGGTAAACATCAAAGCTTTTCAGATTGTGGCACTGAAAGAAAATTCATCTCATTACTATTGAATTCTCTCAGTCCAAAAGAAAATCAGAATGGCAATTTATTTAGTTTTCCCTTATTTGCATCAGTAAAGATTATTTTGAGTACAAATCTCTAAAATAAAGATCTCTCATTCTAAGATAGAGGTTTCCTGCATTCCCACTCAGAAAGGAAAAGAAAACCCTTCAAACATCTTCATAGTTAATGTGTGTTTGGATAGTTGTTTTCAAGTTTCACTTTCACTGATCCTTCTGTCATGCATCTTTGGGGCCAAGATTTTCCCCAAGCAGGGCATGGGGATGGAAAGGAGAATTTTTCTTCAGTAAAATGACTTTAGAAATCAAGTTAGTACCATATTGCAACCAGCAACTTAATAATTGATTCATATAAGGATCAAAAATAGATGCTAAAACCATTGGGTAAATCACTGTCAGGGAAAAACACATGCACATGGTCTCTAAGATTACCCCACAGGTGCCTTCTTAGTTATCAAGAAGATTAGGCACCTTTACAATGGAAAGTTCTGGTCAACACCAACTTAGCCAAGTGATTAAACTTAGCCTAGCTAACATCATGCACCTTCTGAAGAGAAGCAATGTACACTTGCTAGCAATGTTTAATTTGAATCTAATTATGAGGACACCAACAGTTAGATGAATCTAGACTATAGGACATTTTACCAGACAACTGTCTTTGACTTTTAAAACATGTTAACATCCTAAAACACAAAATAAAACACAAAAAAGACAGGGAGACAAAAGAGTTCATAAAAGAGATGAAAGAAACATGACAACCAATTGCTCTTTTGTAATTTTTTTTTTTTTGAGATGGAGTCTTGCTCTGTTGCCCAGGCTGGAGTGCAGTGGCACGATCTCGGCTCACTGCAAGCTCTGCCTCCCGGGTTCACTTCATTCTTCTGCCTCAGCCTCCTGAGTAGCTGGGACTACAGGCACCCGCCACCACACCCGGCTAATTTTTTGTATTTTTAGTAGAGACGGGGTTTCACCTTGTTAGCCAGGATGGTCTTGATCTCCTGACCTTGTGATCCACCCGCCTTGGCCTCCCAAAGTGCTGGGATTACAGGCATGTGCCATCACACCCGGCTAATTTTGTATTTTTAGTAGAGATAGGGTTTCTCCATATTGGTCAGGCTGGTCTCGAACTCCTGACCTCAGGTGATCTGCCCACCTCAGCCTCCTAAAGTGCTGGGATTACAGGCGTGAGCCATTTTTGGTGGAATCTTTGATCAAAACCAAAAAAATCAAAAGCAAAACAAAAACTATGGTAAAGGGCTTTTTTTTTTTTCTGAACGTGGAGTGTACATTAGATAATATGATTGAATATTTGCTGGGTATAATGAGAATATATGGCTATGTAGGAGAATGTTCTGGGTTCTTAGGAAATTTAGGCTAAAATATTTAAGGATAGAAGTGCCATGATATCTGCAACTTACTTTCAATTAGTCCAGGAAAAAAGAGAGAGAGAAAATGAGAAAGCAAAGATGGAGAAAATATTAAAAAAAAGTTCTAGTAAGTAGGTAGTACAGATCTCTATTAAAGTATTAGATCTGCTATACTTGTATGACAGTAATAGCTTATGAGGTATATATATATTTAAAACATTAAACATTTACTCTAAACAAAACTTAGATAATAATTTGATTTCTCAAGCGATATAAACTGGGCAATTCTCTCATCTGGATTCATTCATTCATCCTGGCACCTGCCTTTGGGTTCACAGCTGGCTGCAAAGAATTTTCCATCTCATAGATTGGTAAATATTTATCCTTCAAGTCCTAACTATAAAAAGCCAAACTGGTTCAGTTGAAGGCAGACTAGCATTGAGGTATTTTTCCAGAACATGTAAGATTTCAGGAGTTTATCTAGCTTTTGCTGAGATTAAAAAGAATAATTTTTGCCAAATGGGGAGGTAGGTCCTCTGTCCTTTGAAATGTTTGCAAGTTTCAAAGCCTGAATATCTCATGTCTACCTTCAAAACAGTACATTTCTGTTTCTCACAAATCAAGAACAGCCTGACACTTACAATGCTAATAATTTCTTCAAATTGTTTTGACGTTTTCTTTTATTTTGAGCAGTGACAGATTGTTCTGCTTCTTCCAACCAAATAAGAACAGGCATAGTCACTATATAATGTATTGTGCATTCTGGGGGACTTCTGAGAGTGAGAGTGTGCTCTTTATAGTCTTTTGTTGTTGTTGAGACAGAGTCTCACTCTGTCGCCCAGGCTGGGGTGCAGTGGCATGATCTCTGCTAACTGCAACCTCCACCTCCTGGGTTCAAGCGATTCTCATGCCTCGGTGTCCCAAGTGGCTGGGACTACAGGCATGCACAAACACAGAGGCTAATTTTTACATTTTTATAGAGACAGGGTTTCACCATGTTGGCCAGGCTAGTCTTGAAATCGTGGCTTCAAGGAGTTGGTTTTTTGAAAAGATTAACAAAATAGACCGTTAGCCAGACTAATAATGAAGAAATGAGAAAACAATCAAATAGATAAAACAAAAAATGATAACGGGGATATCGCCGCTGATCCCACAAAAATATAAACTACCATCAGAGAATACCATAAACACCTGTATGCAAATAAACTAGAAGATCTAGAAGAAATGGATAAATTCCTGGACACTTACACCCTCCCAAGACTAAACCAGGAAAAAGTCGATCCCTGAAAAGACCAATAACAAGTTCTGAAATTGAGGCAGTAATTAATAGCCTACCAACCAAAAAAGCCCAGGACCAGAAAGATTCACAGCCGAATTCTACCAGAGATACAAAGAGGAGCTGGTACCATTCCTTCTGAAACTATTCCAAACAGTAGGAAATGAGGGACTCCTCCCTAACTCATTTTATGAGGCCAGCATCATCCTAATACCAAAACCTGGCAGACACACACACACACACACACACACACACACACACACACACAAAATTCAGGCCAATATCCCTGATGAACATCAATGCAAAAATCCTCATAAAATACTGGCAAAGCAAATCCAACAGCAAATCAAAAGCTTATCCAACATGATGAAATCAGCTTCATCCCTGGGATGCAAGGCTGGTTCAACACATGTAAATCAATAAACATAATCCATCACTTAAACAGAACCAATGACAAAAGCCACATGATTATCTCAATAGATGCAGAAAATGCCTTTGATAAAATTCAACACCCCTTCATGCTAAAAAACTCTCAACGAAGTAGGTATTGATGGAACATATCTCAAAATGATAGGAGCTATTTATGACAAACCCATAGCCAGTATCATACTGAATGGGCAAAAGCTGGAAGCATTCCCTTTGAAAACTGGCACAAGACAAGGATGCCCTCTCTCACCACTCCTATTCAATATAGTACTGGAATTTCTGGCCAGAGCAATCAGGCAAGAGAAAGAAATAAAGGGTATTCAAACAGGAAAAGAGAAAGCCAAAATGTCTCTGTTTGCAGATAACATGATTGCATATTTAGAAAACACCATTGTCTCAGCCCAAAAACTCCTTAAGCCGATAAACAATTTCAGCAAAGTCTCAGGATACAAAATCAATGTACAAAAACCACAAGCATTCCTATACACCAAAAATAGACAAGCAGAGAACCAAATCATGAGTGAGCTCTCATTCACAATTGCTACAATGAAAATAAAATACCTAGGAATACAACTTACAAGGGACATGAAGGACCTCTTCAAGGAGAACTACAAACCACTGCTCAAGGAAATAAGAGAGGACAGAAACAAATGGAAAAAAAATCCATGCTCATGGATAGGAAGAATCAATATCATGAAAATGGCCATATTGCCCAAAGTAATTTATAGATTCAATGCTATCTCCATCAAGCTACCATTGACTTTCTTCACAGAACTAGATAAAAAAAAACTACTTTAAATTTCATATGGAACCAAAATAGAGTCTGTATAGCCAAGACAATCCTAAGCAAAAAGAACAAAGCTGGAGGCATCACGCTACCTGACTTCAAACTATACTACAAGGTTACAGCAACCAAAACAGCATGGTACTGATACCAAAACAGATACACAGACCAATGGAACAGAGCAGAGGCCTCAGAAATAACACCACACATCTAAAACCACCTGATCTTCAACAAATCTGACAAAAACAAGCAATGGAGAAAGGATTCCCTATTTAATACATAGTGCTGGGAAACTGGCTACCCATATGCAGAAAACAGAAACTGGACCCCTTCCTTACACCTTATACAAAAATTAACTCAAGATGGATTAAAGACTTAAACGTAAGACCTAAAAATATAAAAATCCTAGAAGAAAACTTAGGCAGTACCATTCAGGACATAGGCATGGGCAAAGACTTAATGAATAAAACACCAAAAGCAATTGCAACAAAAGCCAAAACTGACAAATGGGATCTAATTAAACTAAAGAGCTTCTGCTCAGCAAAAGAAACTATCATCAGAGTGTACAGGCAACCTACAGAATGGGAGAAAATTTTTGCAATCTATCTATCTGACAAAGGGCTAATATCTAGAATCTGCAAGAAACTTAAACAAATTTACAAGAAAAAAACAAACAATCCCATGAAAAAGTGGACGAAGGATATGAACAGACACTTCTCAAAAGAAGACATTTATGTGGCCAACAAATACATGAAAAAAAGCTCATCATCACTGGTCATTAGAGAAATGCAAATCAAAACCACAATAAGATACACTGGCACACCAGTTAGAATGGCGATCATTAAAAAGTCTGGAAACGACGGATGCTGGAGAGGATGTGGAGAAATAGTAACGTTTTTACACTGTTGGTGAAAGTGTGAATTAGTTCAACCATTGTGGAAGACAGTGTGGCGATTCCTCAAGGATCTAGAACCAGAAATACCATTTGACCCAGCAATCCCATTACTGGGTATATACCCAAAGGATTATAAATCATTCTACTGCAGCACTATTGCAGCACTATTTACAATAGGAAAGACTTGGAACCAACCCAAATGCCCATCAATGATAGACTGGAAAAAGAAAATGTGGCACATATATACCATGGAATACTATGCAGACATAAAAAAAAGAATGAGTTTATGTTCTTTGCAGGGACATGGATGAAGCTGGAAACCATCATCCTCAGCAAACTAACACAGAAACAGAAAACCAAACACTGGATGTTCTCACTCATAATTTGGAGTTGAACAGTGAGAACACATAGACACAGGGATGGGAACATCACACACCAGGGCCTTTCACGGAGTAGGCGGGAAAAGGGAGGGAGAGCATTAGGACAAATACCTAATACACGTGGGGCTTAAAACCTAGATGATGGGTTGATAGGTGCAGCAAACCAATATGGCACATTTATACCTATGTAACAAACCTGCATGTTCTACACATGTATCCAAGAACCTAAAGTAAAATTTAAAAAAAGAAGAGTTAGATCTAAAAAGAGTACAAAATGCCCAGAATAGTCCAGAAAGACAGCTGATGACCTTTTCCTCTAATATATCTTAATATCACAGTACCAAATAGCCTATGTCAACCCAAGCATATAACTACTACTAAACAGGAAAGGAATTAGGTAAAAAACAAACAACAAGAAAAGCTGATGGAACAGTAACAATTTGTGTTCTGAACCACAAATGAGAACACAGAAGACAATTAACTGTTGTATTATAGTTAGGACTCCACCACTGGTAAGGGATTACACCTCAGCTCAAGGAAATAGTCACAAGAAACTCTCAGGGCTATTTGAATCGAAAGCTGCTATAATTTCTACAGAGATAGCACATGTTATCTTCTGCCTAGGGACTAAACGGATCCTGCTACAATGACTGTAAATTGCACATCCCTAATCTAAGTCTCCTCTTGGCTGTAGCAGCTCTGGGCTGTGATTTGACCAGGAGACTAGAACAGCGCTACAGTACAGAAGGAATGCAGACCACACCCAGGGAACCCAATCTCATTTCTTTGATTACGAGGCACACAGCCTTGAGCTACTGCTAAATAACAGATTTAAGAACTATTGAAATGCCTTCCCCCATTTCTTTACTCCTGAAGCAATGGGAAACCATGGCTCACTGAAACGATAGAGTCAGAACCCAGGTTTCCCCAGAATACCATAACATTAAACCACGCATCCACTAAATAAGAGTAAAAGTTGTCTTGGACCCTCTTCTCCCTTCTTAAAAAACTGTTGAGGTTACATATCTAAAAGCCATCGTAGATACTTAGGCATCCTAATTAAATGTATAAATGTATGGAGACTTAAGAGAAAAAACACTACTTGCTCAGTTATAGAGCCAGCATGTATGCACACACACATACACCACTTATTTGATCATTTGCTAAATGTGCAAACTCTTCCTCTGTCTACAGTTACATGCTAGCATATCTGTCTCATAGCGGAAAAAAAAAAAATCAAAGTCATTGGCTGCCAGTTTCCTAAGAGCTGAGGAGAAAGCGAAGCAACTGAGAATGAAAAGACTGCTATGGCTTTGACAAGATGAGCAAATAGCTTCTAACAGCCCACAAACTACAGACACGCACACACACACACACACACACACACACACACACACACAAAGCATCTGCTTGAAGAGAGAGTTCTAAAAGCCCAACTAAATCTCTATCTGATGGTAAAAGTGAGCCTAAATATCTGGTAGGAAAAGGAGAAAGCACTAAAGAAAAAAAATGGAAAAGAAAACATTTTGTGTGTTACATGATGAAACCAAGATCATTTATATATTGTCCAAGTTATCATGAATCAATTAAGCATAAAACAAACAACATGTGACACAATTCCAAATAAGACTGCCATCCCCAAGCAGTGCTTTTAGAATTTATTTACGAATTCCCTAAAATAATGTTTAGTTCACAAAAGACGGTCAGGAGATAGGAAGCCCCAATCCCCACATAATAATGAAAGTGACAAAGACTGCAAAAAGGGTACAGAGAAAAGGGCGCAAAGGATAAATCCATAGCAGATGCTTTTCTTTGGGGATGACATTATCTCAGTGGCTACAAATTGCCTACTTACAAACCACTACACCACAGGGTGGAGTGATGATACAGGCAGGCCTGAGTGAATAGCTAACCATACAGTCCCACAGCCTTCCTTGGCCTAATGAAGAGAAGACAGAGATGAAGCTGCACAAGGGGCTCCCACCTCATTCTTGTGCCTGGGTCCATTCAGCCTCAAAAGTGGTATAACCAGACAGCATTCACCACTATCATCCATGAACTCAAGGACCACTGGCACAGAGGAGAGACTAGGGTGTTGTCTGCACTCTTGGGAAAATGAAATTTCATATATTTGCCAGTTGCCAGAACACCTAAGACTGAAAGTATAGCCGTGAGCAGTGGCTCATGCTTGTAATCTCAGCACTGTGGGAGGCCAAGGTGGGAAGATCACTTGAAGTCAAGAGTTCAAGACCAGCCTCGGCAATGCAATAAGACTCTATCTCTACAAAAAATTTAAAAACCAGCCGGGCATGGTGGCACACGCCTGTAGTCCCAGCTACTCAGGAAACTGAGGTGGGAGGATCACTTGGGCCCAGAAGCTCAAGGCTGCAGTGAGCAAGGATCGCACCATTGTACCCTGGCCTGGGCAACAAACTGAGACTGTCTTTTTTTTTTTTTTTAAAGGAAAAAAAGAGTATAATGTATAAAATTACAAATTTCCTTTGTGCAAAATGACCCTATTTTTCCACAAATCTCAGTTCCACTGGTCTCTTTGTGAACTAAGTAAACCAGTTCAGACAACCAAGCGTGTCTTCACTGACTCAACCTGGGGAGGGACATGCCAAGGACACAATGACAAATGTTTCCCTTCATCCTTCCTCTGAGTTTCAGTCTAAGATGAGGCAAGTAGAAAAAATATTTTCTTGTTAGTATTCGCTACACTTAAATTAAAAACCAAAGTCTCGGCCGGGCACAGCAGCTCATGCCTATAATCCCAGCACCTTGGGAGGCCGAGGCGGGTGGATCATCTGAGGTCAGAAGTTTATAGACCAACCTGACCAACATGGAGAAACCCTGTCTCTACTAAAAATACAAAATTAGCTGGGCATGGTGGCTCATGCCTATAATCCCAGCTACTTGGGAGGCTGAGGAAGGAGAATCTCTTGAACTGGGAGGCGGAGGTTGCCGTGAGCCAAGATGGCGTCATTGCACTCCAGCCTGGGCAACAAGAGTGAAACTCTGTCTCAAAAAAAAAAAAAAAAAAAAAAATCGAAGTCTCATATTTTTAAAAAGTGATCTGAAAATTCTCATAAAGTATCAGATACAAATGGGTAATCTTAGTAACAAGAACGAGAAATAAAATGACTATCATTTTTAGTGCTAGGTCTATGTGCCCTGAAGCATACTACTAACACTATTGTAGTCAATTGTTACAGCAAATTTTGGGGGCATCTTAGAGGTGGAGATTTTACCATCCCCATTTTACAGATGTGGAAGCTGACCCAGAAAGGTCATGAGACAAGAAAGTGGTGGAATTGTGACCTGAATGCAGAAAGATCTTACGGCAAAGCCCACATGCTCACAGCCCATATTTGTTTGGGAAAATACATTTTTTCCTAGTTCTATACTTTTAAGTGCATTCTGGGCTCAAGATTCATACTTTTAGGGACAGGTTTTTCAAAGCTTCCTTAAAACAAGTTAGGCTTGATGAATTTGTTCAGAAAATTCTTTGAGAGCTCCTTCTGAGCTCAGGCCTGCCTCAATTTTTCTTTCTCTATCCGTCTCCCTAGACACGTCAGGTCTCACAAGCTGAGTCTTCCCTGGGGCTGTTACTTTTCCAGGTTCTTGATCTGGTTGGTAAGATATCCTGACAGTTTCTATGGGAATCCAGACACATCTCTCTTCTGGATCTACTTCCCCTTCCCCTACATAGTCCCTTCCTGTACCATGCAACTGAGACCCTTCTCTGCCAGGACAATAAGCCCCACCACACCACTCACATATCAGAGAGGGCTTCCACCTGCCCACACCCTACAACAGTAATCTATGAAAACGTCTTCATCTGATCTTGTTGAGTAAGCACCTTGGAATATCACATTGAAGCAGACAAATCACTTGGCTACCTAAAGTTCAACATCATTCCAAAGTGCCACCAAATCAAAATGACTTTAGTCCCTGAACAAACAAAATACGATCACCACGAAAAGATATGCACAACACGTTCATAGGAGCAGTATTAGTAATACACCCAAGCAAGAGACTATCTAAATGTCCAGCAACTGTAAAATAGGTATAAAATTGAATAGCATTAGAGCAAAGAGAATGCAAAAGAGTATTGTATACAATATTGTAGATTTCACAAACATAATAAGTAAAACAAGCTAGACAAAAAAGAATATTCACTGTATGATTCTATTCATAAAAACAAACTAAACAAAGGCATCACAAGGCAGGACATTGGTTGCTCCTGGAGCATGAGGGGAGGAGGGCTCTGGGGTGCTGGTAATTTTCTATTAATCAAGGTGCTGATTGCAGAAGTGTGTCCATTTTGTAACAACTATTCCATCAAGCTATCCACTTAGCGATGTGTGCACTTTCCTCCATGCATAAGGTCCCTCAGCAAAGAGCTGACTGAGACAGACTCTTGAGAGCATCTGGTTCATGCCCCTTGGTTGGCATAAGATCAACTGTTTCCCATGGACGTTAGGTAGCTCATGGACACACAGGAAATTCATGAAAGGACTGGAACTGGACATCAGATCTCTTAGCTCCCCACACAGTACCAAAGCTGTGTGACAGCATGTTTCTCTAACTTCCTTCCTTTCTGTGACTCCAGTCAAGGTCTTAAAGGGTGAGAATCACATTCCTATTATGAATACCATCCAGGAGGTTCCAATCTCTTATTGACATCCATACCAGAAAGAGCATCTAAATACCTTTTAGGATATGGCAAATCAGAGAAAGTCAGACAGTTCACATTCACTGGCTAGGTGACCATCAGCACGCTCCTTACCTCTCTCATATCCTCATCCAGATCACTGAAGTGTTAACTGTTACCCTGCAAGGGTGCCTTGAAGATAAGGTAATAAGTAGTGTCAGGGCCATGCCTGGTACACGGCAAGCATTCAGAAAAAACATTTACAGAATGAATATGGAATCGAATTAATCAAATGCCTGTCACTTGGTAGAAGCTCAATAAATAGTAGTTATTATTACTGAGCAAGAGAAATAGGGAGAAAGTGGGTAAATATGCCTGTGAGAAACCAACACCTCATATTCTAAGCCTACTGGGTCATTAATGGGTCAACTAGCAATTCTTGCTGGTGTAGATAAGGTGGTGAAATGGTCTGTGAGGTGAAGAGTGATGAAGGACTCGAGAAGAGGGCTGTGCTATTTATTTTATATTCTACCAAGTCTGTGTTTTCCTTCTCAGTGCCAAATGAAGATTTGCTCATCGCCTGCCACACTGCGTCTAAATCCTACAGCCACCTATGTTATTCATACTACTCTTAGAATTTACAGGTTTTAAAAGGGGGAGCAGATACAAACACTCCTAGACTTAATGAGCAGACTCACTAGAGTCAAGTAACTTTACTTCCGGAAAAAAATTCACACACACTGAGAGGTAACTGCAGGCTTTAGAGAGGTCTGAAATGAACCATGGCCAGAAGTTACTTCACTTACCTTTTTAAAAAGCAGGTTTAATACTGATTTTTTTTTTTTTCAGTTCTTCAAATCTTGGATGTATTTAGCAAGCTAATGCACACAAGTTCTTTTATACTGAAAAGAAACAAATACAAAAACAAGTTAAAACTGATTTCAGGCCGGGCGCGGTGGCTCACGCTTGTAATCCCAGCACTTTGGGAGGCCGAGGCGGGCGGATCACGAGGTCAGGAGATCGAGACCACGGTGAAACCCCGTCTCTACTAAAAATATAAAAAAAATTAGCCGGGCGTGGTGGCGGGCGCCTGTAGTCCCAGCTACTCGGAGAGGCTGAGGCAGGAGAATGGCGAGAACCCAGGAGGCGGAGCTTGCAGTGAGCCGAGATTGCGCCACTGCACTCCAGCCTGGGTGACAGAGCGAGACTCCGTCTCAAAAAAAAAAAAAAAAAAAAAAACAAACAAAAAAAAAAACTGATTTCAAATTATAGCACACCAGAAAAAATAAAAGTAGCAAATGGCTAATTATTATCTAAACAAACAACATCAAACTAGATAACATGAGTATAATTAAAAACAACAAAACATGTGTTAAGGACTTCCTTCCATCCATCCTTTCTCTCCTATCCTCCTTTTTCCATTCTTCCCCATCTAGCACTCCGCCCTTCTCTGCCTTCCTTCCTCAGTTACTGGACAACCTCAAATATTCCCTGATGACTGATTTTTTCTGCTGAAACCAAGTAGCACATGGTAGGTACTCTATGAATGTTTGTTGAGTAAATGAATGAGCCACAGTTTTGTAATATTTTGTTGTTAAGATTAAAAAAATAAGAAATGCCCACAATTTATTATTTTGTTGTCCAACAGGAACAAGTTGTAGACAATATGTAGAAATACATATACTGTTTCTGAATTGAGTTTCTGATTCTCTTATCTCTTTTAAATAACTCATGCTTAGGGGAAAATCCCCATTAGTATATATGGGCACGTACATCTTCACCATGATACAGTAATAAAATATGTTTTGGTACTAAAAGAATTTTTTTTTTTTTGAGACGGAGTCTCGCTCTGTCGCCCAGGCTGGAGTACAGTGGCGCGATCTCGGCTCACTGCAAGCTCCGCCTCCCGGGTGCACACCATTCTCCTGCCTCAGCCTCTCCGAGTAGCTGGGACTACAGTCGCCCGCCACCACGCCCGGCTAATTTTTTGTATTTTTAGTAGAGACGGGGTTTCACCGTGGTCTCGATCTCCCGACCTCGTGATCTGCCCGCCTCGGCCTCCCAAAGTGCTGGGATTACAAGCGTGAGCCACCGCGCCCGGCCTAAAAGAATATTTAAGAAGAGTAAAATTTCCTTTTGAGATGCCCTCTCTTCAAATACCTCAGAACTACCTGCACCCAAAGGAGAAAACAAGGTGTCTCCCAGTTAAATACAAGAGATATTGCCACACGTGTTTTACAAATGCATACAGAGTCAGGGTCAGTCCTAGACAAAATTATGATGTATGGATGTGGCTGTTTCCTTCCTTCTAACTGTCCTTTTGAGGATTCATTAACCCCAGATGTTTAATCAAGTAAGGAAGCAAAAGGATCGGCTCCAAGGTTGCAACAACTTAATGGATATCCTTCATAAGGATATTTTTATTTAAAAAAAAAAGCTTCACAAAAGGCAGGTGCTTAACAGTGAAATAAAATGCATTACTGACTATGGAATTTCAGAAATGAGTGGGGGTGTGGATTTTCATCGTGGAATTTCTCCACAACCCATTAAATCACATCAGGTAAGTATCTGTCCATTCTGCTTTCTCCTACCACTGGCTTCATATATGGCCCATATATACACACCAATCCCAGCAAATCTTAAGCAATTTACTATATATAAACAGGCAAGCTCAATTTTAAGACTAAGGTGTGCTCTGAAAGTAAACATTCATGTTAATGAGCAGTTTTCAAAGTGAGCTCCTGGGAATCCCACCCTAAGGTGCTTCTTAGAGCAGCGGCAGAAGTGAGTGGATATGCAGCCATGGGCACAGCGATTTCACTTTCATCTGTTTCATACTTAGACCCAAGATTTAGTTGGGGAAGTGGTTCCTTGAGCTGCTTATGAAAGAGCTGAAACAATCAATGTAACCAAGTAACAATTAGATTAAAAGCTAGTGCAGAAAATCCCAGTCAGTCCACAACACACCTTACCTAATACCAAAATCCAACCACCACCTGTCATAGGGCCTTTATGATAAAATACAAGTCCCGGCCTGAGTCCCAGGGCAGAGATCAACCTGGGTCTGAGCAGACAGGAGCTGGGCCTTCTCTTCTTCCCTACTCAGCCCCCTCATCTCCTGCCCTGGAACATCATGAGCAGAAGGAAGGGCACCTACACTTCCATGAGGACTGAGTCAACAGTAAGAGGGCAAGATTAGGGTGCAGGGAGCCTGCGGATGTTCACAAGATGGGAAGCAGAGGTCTCCAGCAGAGAATGAGACATGGCGGGTTTCTGTAAGTCAGTCACTGCCCAGGCCCTGTCCCGATCCCCACAGCTTCTTTGCTGGGAATTCCATGTGCAAGGTTTACATGCTTCACCTGGATCAAGGCTCTTGGGTAGGAATAAGAAAGGAGAAAATTAATAGAACAGTTTAAAAAGAAGAAAAAAATACCTATGTTCTATGAAATCCAATTCAAAACAATATGTAAAATTAAAAAAAGGGGGAAGATAGGGGGAGCATTATGAGAAAATAAGCATTGCCTAAATGTGCTCCAGAGAAATTCACATTGACTAAGAAGCACTCAGTATATTCAATCCCTCCCTCAGCACAGAACTCTAATTATTTCGCCCAGCCAGGACTGAACACAAAAAATATTTATAAACATGACCCATTATATTTTTTGAGTTTTCATCATACTATAAAGTAAGTGTAAGTAAAAGTAGCTGTACGTGATGGCCCACTAGGAACAAATGAAAAACTACCATTGGAGTACAACCTTGGCAGGCTGAGGTGGGAGAATCACTTGAGCCTAGAGTTTGAGTCCAGCCCAGGCAACATAGCAAGAGCACACTTTGAAAGAAAAGATACAAAGAAAAGAAAGAGGGAGGGAGGGAGGGAAGGAAGGAAGGAAGGAAGGAAGGAAGGAAGGAAGGAAGGAAGGAAGGAAGGAAAAACAAAGAAAGAGAGAAAGAGAAAGAAAGAAAGAGAAGAAGCAAGAGAAAGAAGAGGAGGGAAGGGAGGGAGAGAAGAAAAAGAAGAAGGAAGAAGTAGAAGGAGGAAGAAGAAGAAAGAAGAAGAGGAAGAAGAAGCAGCAGCAGCAGCAGGAGGAGGAGGAAGAAGGAAGCAGAAGAAAAAGAAGGAAGAAGAAAAAGGAGGAAGAGGAAGAAGAAAGAAGAATAAGAAGAGGAAGAAAGAGGAGGAGGAGGAAGAAGAGGAAGAACAAGAAGGAGGAGGAGGAGGAAGAAGAGGAGGAGAAGGAGGAAGAGGAAGAAGAAGAAGAGAAAGAGAAGAAGAAAGAACAGGGAAGAAGAATAATAAGAAGAAAAAGAAGAAGAAGGAGAAAGAGGAGGAGGAGGAAGAGCAGGAGGAGGAGAAAGAGGAGGAGAAGGAGGAAGAGGAAGAAGAAGAGAAGGAGAAGAAGAAAGAAGAGGGAAGAAGAAGAAGGAGGAAGAGGAGGAGGAGGAAGAAAGAAGAAGAAGGGGGAGGAAGAAAGAATAAGAAGAAGGAGAAGGAAGAGAGAAGAAGGAGAAAGAAGAAAGGAGAGAAGAGGAAGAGGAGGAGGAGCAGAAGGAGGAGGAAGAAGGAGAAGAAGAAGAAAGGAGGAGGAGGAGGAAGAAGGAGAAGAAGAAGAAAGAGGAGGAGGAGGAGGAAGAAGGAGAAGAAGAGGAAAGAGGAGGAAGAGGAGGAGGGGAAGAAGATTTACAAGTTTACGTTTATTTTGGACTTCAATCTTTGTCTTAAAAACAGTTTCTGAGATGAGCAGTTTCATGCAAAAGGTTCATTGGTGAGTGATCTGGGGAGAGACACCTGTAAGGAAGAAAACAAGGGAGGATTAGGCAGATGGAGAAGTGGGAGGAGTGGTTGTAACTGAGGCCCAGCTGATCCTACAAGTTGCCCTGCAGCTAGAGCGGTTCTTTAGAGTTTTCCCAAATTGGGGAAAGGAGCCAGGATATATATATCTTTACATATATATATCTTTATTTTTTTATATATAAAGATATATATATATGTATTTTTTTTTGAGACGAGTCTCACTCTGTTGCCCAGGCTGGAGTGCGGTGGTGCAATCTCGGCTCACTGCAAGCTCCGCCTCCCGGGTTCATGCCATTCTCCTGCCTCAGCCTCCCGAGTAGCTGGGACTACAGGCACCTGCCACCACGCCTGGCTAATTTGTTTGTATTTTTAGTAGAGACGGGGTTTCACCGTGTTAGCCAGGATGGTCTCGATCTCCTGACCTCATGAACTGCCCGCCTCGGCCTCCCAAAATGCTGGGATTACAGGCGTGAGCCACTGCCCCAGCCGGGGCCAGGATTTTTTTATCCTTGCATGAGCCACACCTGGGAGGCATTGTAATCTTGGATCAGGGTGGTCCCCTGCAGCCAAGGGCAATTTCAAATGAAGGATGCACCTATGAGCCAGCAGCTTGGGAATGAGTACATCATCCCTGAAGATGAGATCAAGATGGAGACCATAATACCTACCTTCTCCTTACAGACATATTTATATTGGGACACATTCGCTTTTCATTCTTCTACTCATTGTATATCAGGGCAGTTTACAGAGCACCTTATTGCGGCTGTCCCAGTCTTTTTACAGGTCTCCCCTACTTCCTTTTCTTTGGGTTTATTCACATTTATACAGTCAGATATCATTTTATAATTTTTTCCCTTTTTTCTGTTACATATGCTGTATTCATCTGTTCTCACGCTGCTAATAAAGGCATACCCTAGGCTGGGTAATTTATAAAGGAAAGAGGTTTAATGGACTCACAGTTCCACATGGCTGAGGAGGCCTCATGGTCATGGTGGAAGGCAAATGAGAAGCAAAGGCATGTCTTACATGGCAGCAGGCAAGAGAGAATGAGAGAGCCAAGTGAAGGGGGAAACCCCTTACAAAGCCATCAGATCTCGTGAGACTTATTCACTACCACAAGAACAGTGTGGGGGAAACTGCCCCCATGATTCAATTATCTCCCACTGGGCCCTTCCCACAACATATGGGAATTATGCAAGCTACAATTCAAGATGAGATTTGGGTGGGACACAGCCAAACCATATCATATAGTGTTTTTCTGAATCTTTACAAATCTGCTTTTTTAAACCTATACATTCTGTTAGAATGCTATTATTTCATAGTAACTTTCTCCCATATAACCAATCTTTTCTTTCTTGTTGGTTAGAAAAAAATTTTTTGAATATTATTTACCATTTTGGTTTTCTCTACTTTCTAAGAATGTTTTAGTTAGAGTTATTGGTTGTAAACAACAGAAAATAAATCTGGCTCAGTTAAGGAGAAAAATAATTTTGGGAAGAGTTAAAGGTTGCACAATAAGCAAGAAAACTTACCAAACTTGGGCATGAAGCTAGACAGACAAAGCACAGCCAAGATCCTGCCCAAAGAGCCATTGGTGTAGGATGTTCTGCTGGCAATGATCCTGCGGGAGAGACAGCTGTGCTGCTGGTGTCAGCTGCCTCTGGATGCTAACTCTCATGCCTCTGAACTTACAATGTCTCTGTAGATAAAGTAACTGTACTCATGTTACAGTCCATGCTCTAGCTACCAGAATTAAGGAGAAAGGCTGGGCCGGGCAGGGTGGCTTGTGCCTGTAATCCCAGCACTTTGGGAGGCAAGGCAGGTGGACTGCATGAGATCAGGAGTTCAAGACGAGCCTGACCTACATGGTGAAACCCCATCTCTACTAAAAATACAAAAATTTGCCAGGCGTGGTGTCAGTTGCCTATAATCCCAGCTACTCGGGAGGCTGAGGCAGGAGAATGGCTTGAAGCCAGGAGGTGGAGGTTGCAGTGAGCCGAGATTATGCCACTGCACTCTGGAAGACAGAGCAAGACTCTGTCTAAAAAAGAAAAAAAAAAAGGAGAAAGGCTATCATTCCCCTGAAGCTTCTATGTAGTAAACAGAGACTGGCATTCCTTATATTTCCCTTTGTGACTCTCCCAAAGAGGAAGGTGGTCATATAATGAGCTACCAAAATAATAAATGACCATTAACACAAGACTCAAAAAAATGCAAGAATTTTAGCTGGGCACGGTGGCTCACGCCTGTAATCCCAGCACTTTGGGAGCCTGAGGCCGGCAGATCACCTGAGGTTGGCAGATCACCTGAGGTTAGGAGTTTGAGACCAGCCTGGCCAACATGGCGAAACCCCATCTCTACTAAAAATACAAAAATTAGCCGGGTGTGGTGGCAGGCGCCTGTAGTCCCAGCTACTCAAGAAGCTGAGGCAGGAGGGTCTCTGGAACCCAGGAGGTGGAGGCTGCAGTGAGCCGTGATCATGCCATTGCACTCCAGCCTGGGAAAAGAATAAGACTCTGTCTCCAAAAAAAAGAAAGAAAGAAATGTAAGAATTTGTCAATAGTATCCCTTTAAGATAATTAGTTTTCAAAATGTTGGTATATTTGGATTCTTACATGTCACTTTTACTTGCCCCTCTGAAATGTTTATAATTTATGTTAGGAGAGCATCTTTTTAAAAATAATTAATTAATTAATTTGAAAAGTTTTTGTAGGCAAGGTCTCGCTGCATTGCCCAGACTGGTCCTGAACTGGTTTCAAGTGATCCTCTTACCTCGGCTTCCCAAAGTGCTCCAATTACAGGTGTGAGCCACTCAGATAAGAAAGCGTTTTTTATATAATCTGCTGTTCTATGTCCTTATTATACTCCACAACAACAGCATTTTTGTTTGTTTCTGTTTTTATTCTAGTCTGAGGTCTTATCAGATGTTACAAATGTGTTCTGTGGGGGAAAATAATATGTCTTTAATCATATAAAATGAGAAGTGCCATAAACTATAACTCTCTTTTGAACACAGTAGCATATGAAAGGTTTTGAGAAATCCGGAAGTAAAGAGGTAGATGTAGGCTGGGCACACTGGCTCATACCTGTAATCCTGGCACTTTGGGAGGCTGAGGCAGGAGGATCTCTTGAGGCCAAGAGTTCAGCAAAAATGGGACTGTGGCTCCCAGAATCCTGAGCCATCACTGGAATTCCTAGCTTCCTGCAAAACAGCAGTGGCAGTGTGGTGTGAGAAGTCTCAGCAGCACAGCACTCATGGGATCTGGGCGATGTTCCTTTCCCTTTTGCTCCTCCAGCCTTAGGAGTTGGCAGCTTCCAGTACTTACTGATATCTGGGTAGCATCAATTCACCTTTTTGTCTCTTCAGCCCCACTAACACTTTTGCAAACTACCCGCTGTGTTAATGGCTCAGTGTTAGAAATACCTAGAGTGGTTTCTGTTGTTCTGACAGATAACTTAAATATACAAACATGGTATTTTCCCCCAAGGAAACATATTAACATCTTGTAGGACTACAGTATTTTACACACCATAGTTTAGGAAATACCTAGAGTTATTTATATTGTTCTGATTAGACACTGAAATATACTAACATGGTACTTTCCCCCCAGAAAACCTATTGACTTTTATGATGATGATATTCTGTATGACATAATTTATTTAGGAAATGCAAATAGCCCAAATCTCCTTCACTTTTGTTTTCTAGTTGTTTTTTTCTGCAAATAGGCACTTTGACTACTATACTACTATTATTATTCACATTATATTACTTTTTTTTTTTTTGAGACAGAGTCTCACTCTGTTGCCCAGGCTAGGGTACCGTGATCATGGCTCACTGCAGCCTCAACCTCCTGGGCTCAAGCAATCCTCCCACACCAGCCTCCTGAGTAGCTGGGAAGATCACTTGAGACCAAGAGTTCAGGACCAGCCTGGGCAATGCAGCAAGACCTTTTTTTAATTAATTAATTAATTAATCAATTACTTTTTAAAAGATGCTTCCCTAACATAAAAATACAAATACCATGGTATTTTTAGTAGAGACAGGGTTTTGTCCTGTTGCCCAGGCTGGTTTCAAACTTCTGAGCTCAAACAATCTGCCTTCCTCGGCCTCCAAAAGTGCTGGGATTACAGGTGTGAGCCACCACGCACAGCATATTACATATTTTTAAACAAAGTTTCACTTAAATTCTATATTCCATATACATGTTCCACCCAAGAATTCTTATTGATACCTATAAAATCAAATATCAAGCTTATTTTATTCACCATCATTCTGTCTACTGATATATGGATATAACTCTCAACCAACCCATTTATTTATTCTTGAGATAACTTATATGCAGTAAGGTGCATAAATCTTACATGTACAGCTTAATGAATTTTTACATAAGCATCAACTAAAGATACAGACATTTCCAGCATTCCACAAAGCTTCCTCATGAAACACCACTGTACCTCCACCAGAATGTCAACACCAAGTTTTGGTGAGGATGCAGAGCAAATGGAACTCTCATACATTGCTCATGGGAATGCAAATTTGTACACCACTTTGGAAAAATTTTTGTCAGTATCTACAAAGCCAAACATATGCACACTCGTTGAACCAGAAATTCCACTCTTGAGTATTCATTTTAATACTTCATTAAAAATGATGACTATCTGAATTTTACCACAGATTAGTTCTGCTTGTTTTTGAACTACATACAAATGAAATCATATGATATATTATTTTTATGTCTATCTTCTTTCAATATTTTGTATGTGAGATTCATCTATGTTGTTGAATGTGGTTTGTTCATTTTTCTTTCTGTATCATTATTTTATCACTATCATTCATTCACAATTTATTTATTCATTCGACTCATGATGAACATTTGAATTTTTATCAGGTTAGGGCCATTACTGTAATTGCTATGAACACATTCATCCATGTCTTTTGGTGGATATAAGCACTCACTTCTGTAGTGTTCATACTCAAGAGTGGAATTGCTGGTTCAACGAGTGTGCATATGTTTGGCTTTGTAGATACTGACAAAAATTTTTCCAAAGTGGTGTACAAATTTGCATTCCCATGAGCAATGTATGAGAGTTCCATTTGCTCTGCATCCTCACCAAAACTTGGTGTTGACATTCTGGTGGAGGTACAGTGGTGTTTCATTATGGTTTATATTTGGCTTCTTGATACCTAAGCATGATGAACACCTTTTACATTTAGTGGCCGTATGGATATTCTCTTTCTTTGAGGTACACATTTCCACTTATTTAAGAATATTGAGTTGTCTGTCTTTTTATCATTAACTTGTAGGTGTTTCTTACAGGAGGAGCCTTTGAAAAGTTCATGGAAAATGTGTATTATGAAAAAAAACTATGCATGGATTTATTTGTTTTTGCACCAAAATAAACTCATACTAACTTAATATAACATGTCTGAACAGGATCTAGTTTGAAGTCCTAAGAAGGATAAGGTATCAATTTGAAAAGAGCCCTTATCAGAGCAACATGAATTCAGCTAAAACTGAAGAAATAACAAGACATCAAATTTATGGTGAAGCTTAAGTGGAAGAACAGTGAAATTATTGATGTTTTACAAAAAGTTTATGGGTACAATGCTTCAAAGACATTAGCAGCTTACAAATGGATAACTCATTTTAGGAGGGATGAGGTGATATGGAAGATGAAGCCTGCAACAACACACCATTCACATCAATTTGCAAGGAAAAAATGTAATTTTCTTCATGCCCTAATTGGAGAGGACTGACAGTTAACAGCAGAAACAATAGCCAACACTATAGACATCTCAGCTGGTTCAGCTAACTCAATTCTGACTAAAAAATTAAAGTTGAACAAACTTTCCACTGGATAGGTGCCAGAACCATTGTGCCCAGATCAGCTGCAGACAAGAGCAGAGCTTTCAATGGAAATTTTAAACAAGTAGGATCAAGATCCTAAAACATTTAATCAAAGAATTGTAATAGGAGATGAAACATGGTTTACCAGTACAATCCTGAAGACAAAGCACAATCAAAGCAATAGCTACCAAGAGGTGAAAGTGGTCCAGTCAAAGCAAAAGTGGACTGGTCAAGAGTAAAGGAGGGCTGAGCACAGGGGCTCATACCTGTAATCCTAGCACTTTGGGAGACCAAGGCAGGGGGATCACTTCTCAGGAATTCTAGACAAGCCTGACAACAACAAAAAAATTTAAAAATTAGCCAGCCATGGTGGTGTGTGGCTATAGTCCCAGCTACTTGGGTGGCTGAGGTGGGAGGATCGCTTGAGCCCAGGAGGTTGAGGCTGCAGTGAGCCGTGAACATGCCACTGTGCTCCAGCCTGAGTGACAGACCAAAACCCTGTCTCAGGAAAAAAAAAAAAACAACCAAGAGCAAAGGTGATGGCAACATTTTTGGGGGATGCTCGACGCACTTTGCCTATTGACTTTCTGAAGGACCAAAGAATGACAATATTGCCAGGCACGATGGCTCAACGCCTGTAATCCCAGCTACTTGAGAGGCTGAGGCAGGATAATCACTTCAATCTGAGAGGCAGAGGCTGCAGTGAGATGAGATCATGCCAGTGCACACTAGCCTGGGCGACAGAGTGAGACTTTGTCTCAAAAAAAAAAAAATGACAATATTATGACAATGCTTATTGTCAGAGTTTTGAGAAAGTTAGCCAGTTAGCAGAAAAATGCCTGGAAAGCTTCACCAGAGAGTTCTCCACCACGACAATGCTCCTGCTCATTCCTCTTATCAGTCAGGGGAGATCTGTGAGCATTTTGATGAGAACTCATTAGAGATCTACCTTACAATCCTGATTTAGCTCCTTCTTACTTCTTTTTGCCTCAAAAAAATCTTTAAAGGGCACCAATTTTTCTTCAGTTGATAATGTAAAAAAGACTGCATTGACATGGTTAAATTCCCAGGATCCTCAGTTCTTTAGGGGTGGACTAAATGGCTGGTATCACTGCTTACAAAAATATCTTGAGCCTGATGAAGTATGTTGAGAAATAAAGTTTATGTTTTACCTTTTAATTCCATTTTTCATGAAGTTTTGGAGTCCCCTTGCATAGTCTATGTATGAGTTTTTTATTGGATATATGTATTAAAGATATTTTCTCTCAAGGCCAGGTACAGTGGCTCACACCTGTAATCCCAGCAGTTTGGGAATCCGAGGCAGGCAGAGCACTTGAGGCCAGGAGTTCGAGACTAGCCTGGCCAACATGGCAAAACCGCATCTCAAATGAAAATACAAAAATTAGTGGGTGTGGTGGTGTGACTGCAATCCCAGCTATTCAGTAGCCTGAGGCGCAAGAATTGCTTGAACCCAGGGGGCAGAGGTTGCAGTGAGCTGAGACTGCCACTGCACTCCAGCCTGGGCAATAGAGCAAGACTTTATCTCAAAAATATATATCTATGTCTATAACTATCTTCTCTCAGTCCATTGCTTTTCCACTCAATTAATTCCGTCCTTTGATAAACAGAAGTTCTTATTTTTTGAGACAGGGTCTCACTCTGTCACCCAGGCTGAAGTGCAGTGGCCCAATCATGGCTCACTGTAGCCTCGACCTCCTGGGCTCAAGCTAATCTCCCACCTCAGCCTCCTGAATAGCTGGGACTACAGGCATGTGCCACCACACCTGGCTAAGTTTTAAAAAATGTTTTGTACAGATGGAGTCTTGCCATGTTGCCCAGGCTGGGTCTTGACCTCCTGGGCTCAAGCTATCCGCCCACCTTGGCCTCCCAAAGTGTTGGGATTTCAGGTGTGAGCCAACACACCCAGCCTGAAGTTCTTAATTTTACTGAAGTATAATTTATCAGTCTTTTCTATTACAGATAGTACATTTCTGTCCTACCTATGATATTTTTCTCTACACTAAGGTCATGAAGATATTTTCCTATATTTTCTTCCAGAGCTTTATTTGGACTGGTCTAAACCTACATCTAGGTCTTTGCCCATCTCAAATTAATTTTTTATGGTATGCAGTAGGAATGAGGGTTAATTTTTTTCCATATTGAAACCCAGTGGACCTGGCACCATTTATTGAAAAGACCACCCTTTCCCCTGCTGAATTGTAGTGGTGTCTTTCTTATAAATCATGTGACTCTCTTCATGCAGATCTGTCCCAGGATCAGCATTCTTTTCCACTGATCTGCATGTCTATTCTTGAACCAATATTATGCAGTCTTAGTTATTATAGTTTCAAAGTCAATCTTGTTATTTCTTGGCCCTTTGCATTTCAATGTATATATTTTCAAGGAGAATCTTCAGTCTAGTTAAATGTAATTATCAAAAATGCTTGGGTTTAAGTGTACCATCTTTCTACTCCTTGTTTGTCCCATCTGTTTTTTATTCCTTTATTTCACCCTTCGTGCCTTGTTTTGTATCAAACTATTGTTATTTCATTTTTCTCCTCTATTAGCTATTAGAACTACAGGTGTGTGCCACAGTGCCTGGCTTCATTTTTTTTTTCTTTTTTTTTTTTTGAGACAGAATCTTGCTCTGACACCTAGGCTGGAATGCAGCGGCACGATCTTGGCTCACTGCAACCTCTGCCTGCCAGGTTCAAGCAATTCTCATGCCTCAGCCTCCCAAGCAGCTGGGATTATAGGCATGTGCCACCATGCCCTGCTAATTTTTGTGTTTTTAGTAGAGATGGGGTTTCACCATGTTGGCCAGGCTGGTCTTGAACTCCTGGCATTTGCCCACCTTGGCCTCCCAAAAGGCTAGGATTACAACCGTGAGCCATGGCACCTGGCCTGTGCCTGGCTTTCTATTAGCTTTTTCAACAACTTTATTGAAATATAATTCATATATCATGTAATTCACCCATTTACAGTATATAATTCAATGGCTTTTAGTCTATTCAAAAAGTTGTGCATCCATCACCTCAATTCTTTCACATTTTCATTGCCACAAAAAGAAATCCTGCAGCCCTTAGTTATCATCTTCAATTCCCCCATATCCCCCAGTCCTAGATAACCACTAAACTAATTTTCTAACTCTATAGGGTTGCCTATTCTGGACATTTTATATAAACATTTAGAAAAATGTACACAACGGGTATTCGTGTGATATTATCTGAGTGTGTGTGTATATATAAGAGAGTAAGAAAGAAAAAAGAGAAACTTCTGAATAACACATGGAGTGAGGAAAGAGTGGGAAGAGAGAAAAAGTGGACATAAATTTCTATATTTTCATGAGTGTGGACAATCGTGCACTTAAAGATCAGATTTACGTTTATAAGAAAAAAAACAACTCCATTAAAAAGTGGGTAAAGGACATGGGCAGACACTTTTCAAAAGAAGACATATGTGCAGCCAATAAGCATATGAAAAAAAGCTCAACATCACTAATCAATAGAAAAATGCAAATCAAACCCACAAGGAGATACCATCTCACACCAGTCTGAATGGCTCTTACTAAAAAGTCAAAAAATAACAGGTGCTGGTGAGGTTGCAGAGAAAAAGGAGCACTTATACACTCTTGGTAGGAGTGTAAATTAGTTCAACCATTGTGGAAAGCAGTGTGGCGATTCCTCAAAAAACCTAAAAACAAAACTACCACTTGACCCAGCAATCCCATCGATGGGTATATACCCAGAGGACAAACTGTCCTATCATAAAGACATATGCATGCGTACATTCAAGGCAGCACTATTAATAACAGCAAAGACATGAAATCAACCAAAATGCCCATCGATGGTAGACTGGACAAAGAAAATGTGGTACATATACACCATGGAATACTATGCAGCCATTAAAAAGAACAAGATCATGTCCTTTGCAGGAATGTGAATGGAGCTGGAGGTCATTATCCTTAGCAAACTAACACAGGAACAAAAAGTCAAATACCACATGTTCTCACTTATACGTGGGAACTAAATGATGTGAACACATGGACACAGAGAGGGCGACAATAGATACTAGGGCCTGCAGGAGGGTGAAGGGTGGAGGGTGGGAGGAGGGAGAGGATCAGAAAAAATAACTAAAGGGTATGAGGCTAACCTGGGTGACAAAATAATCTGTACAACAAACTCCAATGACACAAGTTTACCCATGTAACAAACCTGTACATGTACCCCGTACTTAAAAGTTAAAAAAAAGAAATCAGATTTATAAATTAAGATACTGAATTCCAGGTTCTTGGTAAAGTTTCTTAAAAGAAACTAACATTGCACAGATGTGCTGACAATCCTAAGTATAAAAATTTTGGTTCTCAAATATCCACTGAAGAAAGACTAGTACATATTTTGGCACTGTAATAAGAATCAACAAGCTGAAACCAGTTTTTTCCTTCAAAATACTTCTAAGGAAATGTGTACCTCAGCCACTCCTATCCTTTTTTCTAGAAGGTAAATAAAGATGACTGATGCAATTGGTGATTAAAAGCCTGTATTGTTCTTAAATGGACCAAAAAGGCCTTGTAAGGATTTTTAGTTTCATTATTTATAATTATTTTTTCTTCTTATTTCAAGGAAGTGCCAAGCTTGTTCCTACCTTAGAGTCTTTGCACTTGCTGTTCCCACTGAATGAGTCCTGGTTCTTGGCTCAGTGGTTTCCTCTAACGATCAAAGTATTGCGGGCCAGGTGCAGTGGCTCATGCCTGTGATCCCAGCACTTTGGGAGGCTGAGGTGGGCTGATCACTTGAGGTCAGGAGTTCGAGACCAGGCTGGTCAACATGGCGAAACCCTGTCTCTACAAAAAATACAAAAATTACCTGGGCATGGTGGGACATGCCTGTAATCCCAGCTGAAGCATGAGAATCGCTTGAACCCAGGAGGCAGAGGTTGCAGTGAGCCAAGATCGTGCCACTGCACTCCGGCCTGGGCAACAGACTGAGACTCTGTCTCAAAAAAAAGAAGTACTGAGCTCATATGCCACCTCCAAAGATAAGCCTTTCCATTTAACTATATCTAAGTCTTCCCCACTTCTCACCATCTCTTCCCATCTCCTGTATCCAATCATCCTGTTTTATTGTCTTCTTAGCTGTTATTTACACTATCTGAAATTGTCTTTTTTATGTATTTATTGATGGAATAAATGTTCTTCTCCTCTCTCTATAATGTCATTTCTATAAGAGCAAGAACCTTGTCTGACGTATCCATTGCTGTATCCCAGCAGTGCCTGCATACAATAGGGGCTACAATAAATATCTGCTGGATAAATTAATATATAAAAGAACTTTTCTAGTATCCTCAATTTTTCAGGCCACTGTGCTGAACTCTCTACAATATTGTCTCTGCCCTATTATCATATTAAGGCAACAAAACAAAATACGGTCAACAGAAAATTAAATAAACTCAACAATTAAATAATGCATGCTTTGTTCAAGGAAAGTCAAAGTTCAGTATCATACACTTTTTAATTAATTTTTTTTTTGAGACAGAGTCTCGTTCTGTTGCCCAGACTGGAGTGCAGTGGTGGGATCTTGGCTCACTGAAACCTCCGCTTCCCGGGTTCAAGCAATTCTCCTGCCTCAGCCTCCTGAGTAGCTGGGACTACAGGCATGCACCACCACTACTGGCTAATTTTTGTATTTTTAGTGGAGACAGGGTTTTGCCATGTTGGCCAGGCTGGTCTCAAACTCCTGACCTCAGGTGATCCACCCACCTCGGCCTCCCAAAGTGCTGGGATTACAGGCATGAGCCATTGCGCCCAGCCTCATACACTTATTTATTAATTCTATAAATCTTAATTTGGCGAAGTCTAAGACCATGTAAGAGACTGAGCTTTTATGATGTTTCTGATTTCTACACTTACAAGACATAAATGAAATTTGTAGATTTAGAATGACATATTGGGAAGTGCCTTATCTGGAATCACAGGAACTGCCCCCGCACAGGCTCTGGGTCAATGGACAATTAACTTCTGAGTCTCAGTTTACTCTCGGGAATAAACTCAATTTACCCTTAGGGATACTATCTTAGTCTGATTTGTGCTGCTATAACAGAATACTACAGACTGGGTAATTTTAAGTGAATAGAAATTTATGTCCTCATAGTTCTGCAGGCAGGGAAGTTCAAGATCAAGGTACCAGCATCTGATGAAGGTCTTCTTGTTATGACATCCCATAGCAAAAGGTGGAAAAGCAAGAGACCTTGAGAGACAGCGAGAAACAAATGGGGTGCCAAACTCATCCTTTTATGAGGAACCCCGTCCTGCAATAATGAACCCACCCCCACAATAATGTCATTAATACATTTATGAGAGCTCTCATGGCATAATCACCTCTTAAAGGTTCCACCTCTTAGTACTGTTACAATGGCAATTAAATTTCAACATGACTTTTGGAGTGGACATTCAAACCATAGCAGATACCTACCCCACAATAACTACCAGGGATGTTGTGAGGCTTAAGAAATAAAGCAAACCGGTCTGGCATAGTGACTCACACCTGTAATCTCTGCACTTTGGGAGTACAAGGCAGGCAGATCACTTGAGCTCAGGAGTTCAAGAACAGCCTGGGCAATATGGTGAAACCCTGTGTCTACAAAAAATACTACAAATTAGCAGGCCAGGCGTGGTGGCTCGCGCCTATAATCCCAGCACTTTGCGAGGCCAAGGTGGGCAGATCACGAGATCAAGAGATTGAGACCATCCTGGACAACATGGTGAAACCCCGTTTCTACTAAAAATACAAAAATTAGCTGGACATGGTGGCACATGCCTGTAGTCCCAGCCACTTGGGAGGCTGAGGCAGGAAAACTACTTGAACCCAGGAGGTGGAGGTTGCAGTGAGTCAAGATCGTGCCACTGCACTCCAGCCTGGTGACAGAGCGAGACTCTGCCTCAAAAAAAAAAAAAAAAAATTAGCTGGGCATGGTGGTGCACCTGTGGTCCCTGCTACTTGGGAGGCTGAGGCAGGAGAATCACTTGAGTGCCACTGCACTCCAGTCTAGGCAATGGGAGTGAAACTCTGTCTAAATAAATAAATAATAAAGCAAACCAATTATAAATAACATTTACTGGTCATTTAGTACCAGACTAAATCCTTTACATTTATTATTAATAAAAGCCACATAGGATCATGTAGTTTAATAATAAATGTAAAGGATTTAGTAAGTATTTAGCAGTATGTTATTGTTATTTTGTATGTATGGTAACTGAGACACGGAGTGATGATGGGACTTAACCACGGTCACATGATGTGTAAGTGGTGGTATAGCTAAGGTTCAAACCCAGGGCCTGTGCTCTCACCCATTGTTCTTTACGTTTTCCATATAGTAAAGAGTTTTTCAAGGATGATTTGTCAAGAATGCTTTGACCAAGAAGTTCTTGCAGCAATAATCAGGAGTACACTTAGTAAGATTCTGCCTTTCCTAAACTCAACTCATGGCTACTAAACCTAAAGCCAATGCTACTGGTATTCTCGATAGCTGCATCTGATTCCCAGCAAAGTCATGAGACTAAAATGCAATGCTGAGTCATCCTATATGTCCCAGGTTCTGCGTAGTGTGCTTTACTTGGCAACAATTCCCTTGCTTTGCTTTAGCCAAACTGAAAAAAAAAAAAAACAAAAAAAAAAAACAAAAAAAAAACTGACATTGCACTTAAATCTCAAGTCTGAAAAAGCCTTTCTGAATTCCTATGGATCAACTGTTATTAGAATAAGTACAAATCAAGGGAATTAAGTTTAATCCATCTAATAAATAAAGAAAGCCTTAGCCAGGGTTAGGGGGAAATCTGTTCCAGCAGTGTTCTAAGGAAGAATAGGTATTTACTGTACTCTTTGATTACCTGCTGACGCATTTAGAATAAGCCAGTGTCAGAGAGCATTCTATGTGAGGATGGAACTTAACTGTCTTCTAAAATTACAATGCATATTTAATCTCTTATTGGATTTTTTTTCTTTGGAAGGGACTTGTTCTCAATAATTTCTTCATTGTGCTGAGAACAATAATTTTAAGATTATGGATATAACCATGGTATCTAGGAGTTTTCTTACATTTTTGGCTCTGGCAGAAGAAAATCGTAATTGAAGAAAAATTCTCCAACTTTTGCCAATTTGGGATCTGAAAAATATAGATATAATTAATGTAAAAAGTCTGGATAATTCTAACAAAAAATGCACCTGTTTTACTCTCAGAAGAGTTATGTGATTTATGAGGGTCACCTATATTATAAGAATTCTTTTTATTTGTTTAAGCAGAGATGGGGGGTTTCACCATGTTGGCCAGGGTGGTCTTGAACTCCTGGCCTCAAGTAATCTGCCTGCCTCGGCCTCCCAAAGTGCTGGGATTATAGGCATGAGCCACTGTGCCCTCCCAAGAAATGTTTTTAAATATGCTTTGTTTTTATAAAATTAGGGTTGGTATTGATGGGTTCCATTAAGCAATATTTCAAAAATAACAATTGTTAACATTATCACTGGTCTCACCATAAATATATCAGAAAAGTCTCTAAATATTGGGAAGCTGTCAAGCTCACAGGGAGGATACAAGTTTTCCAAAATTCCAATTTTCACTTGAAAACTCAAATTTTTTTCACTAGCAAACAATATTGTTCAGTTGTGTTTCCAGAAGTGACAGGAATACTTGCTTCATTTTATGAGATAAAATGATATGATGGTCTGGTTATAAGTTTAGTTTACTTCAATATTTGGTGTTAATGGCTCGCAAAGCTAAAAAAGATCCTGCAGAGAAGTATGGATTCAAATGGAAGGGTTAGCTTCACTTACTAAATCAGAGTATTAATTTTTCAGTCCATTCACCAATTAAAAAGATATGTTAATTACCCTGATCTAATCACTACAGTATATGTATTGAAACATCACTATGTACCCCATGAATATGTACAATTATTATTTGTCCAGTTATAAAAACAAAACAAAACAGAAAGAGGAGCAAAAAAGGGAGATTTTTGTTTAAGTAATAAATTTATATTTTCTTCGATGTCAATAAATTACTCTTGGAAGCAATAAAAGGTTTTGCATGTTCATATTTTAAACAAATAGGTTCAAAACTACCTTTTTGAAAATATTTAAAAATAGAGCAGATAAATTTGTTTTAGCCACATTTTAAATCTTCAGATAGGAGAGTTTTATAGATGGACATACATCATTTTTCACAATAAACTCTTGTAACAGTGGAAATATTTCCAAATATCTGTTGTCAAAATGCCTTTTATCTTGGGAGTTTTTTTCAAAATGCGGATATATATTTTCTCACCCATTGTAAAGTGTTCCCTTTTCCTGAAACATTAAACATGTTTTGGTATACATTTGTTTTATTTTGTTTCTCATTTTTATTTCCATACAACCACTATGAATCAGTTTTACAGTGTTATAAAAAAAGTTAAATACTATATACACCTATTATATGATCTAGCCATTCTACTACTTAGGTATTTACCTAAGAGAAATTAAAGCTTAAGTCCATACAAATATTTGTATGTAAATGTTCATAGCCACTTTATTTGTGTTGGGCAAAAATTAGAAACAACCCAAATGTCTGGCAACAGGTAAACTGATAATGGTTTAGCCATACAGTGAAATATGTCACAGTAACAAAGATCTAGGAACAAAAAGGTATGACCTATTGATACATATAAAGTACATACTGTAGATTCCATTTATATAAAACTCTAGAAAATGCAAACTAATCTATAATGACAGAAGGAAGATTAGTGGTTGTCTGGGGTAGGGAAGCAGGAGCAAGTAGGGGAGAGAAGATAGAATTTCATAGGGGTATGAGAAAACTTTTGAGGGTGATGAATATATTTATCATCTTGATTGTGTTGGTTTCATTGGTATATACATATGTCAAACTCATCAAATTGTACAGTTTAAATAGGTGCAGTTCATTGTATGTCAATTGTACCTCAATTTAAAAATGAAATGAAAAAACTACAATGAGTTACCATTATACACCCACTAGAATGGCTAAAGTTAAAAGACTTTGCCCACTGCTAGTGAAGGTGTGGGGCATCTGGAACTCTCATACACTGCCGATGAGAACGCAAAAGGGTACAATGACTTTGGAAAATAGATTGGCACTTTCTTGAAAACTTAAAACACTTTTGTCAAATATCCCAGCCATTCCACTCCTACACATTTATTCAAGAAATATGGGAACATGTCCACACAAAGAGTTGTATATGAATATTCATAGCAGCTTTATTCATAATAGCCCAAACCTGGAAATAGCCCAAATGTCCATCAACAGATCAATGGATAAACACATTTGATAGGTCTATTAAATGGGATACACTATTCAACAATAAAAAGATTGATACACCAACGAGATACATAAATCTCAAAATCATTATACTTAATGAAAGTAGCCAGACCGAAAAAAAAAATACATGCTGTATTATTCCATTTATATAAAATTCTAGAAAATGCAAACTTACCTATCAGAAAGCAAATCAGGAGTTACCTGGGGATAGAAGGAAGGATAAAACTAAAAGCAGGAGGAAACTTTTCGGGTTGATGAAATGTTTGTTGTCTTGATTTTTATAATGGTTTCATAGATATATGTCAAAACTTACCAAATGTGGAAGGTTGAGGTGGCAGTGAGCTATGACTGTGCCATTGCACTCCAGCCTGTGTGGCAGAGCAAGACCCTGTCTTAAAAACAAAAACAAACAAAAACTTAGCAAATTGTGCACTACACCCACATACAAACACATATGTAGTTTATTGTCATCAATTAAACTTCAATAAATCTGTAAACAAACAAAAAACTGGAATATGATGGTTGCTAAATGCTATCAATGAATACTTCGGGGGAAAAATGAAACCCTAAGCGTATTAATCATCGACTGAAGGCAAAGCGTGAAAGCTAGAAGGCCTCTTTGGCAGCAGATGCTCATCTCTTGCAGTCTGGAGGCAGAAAAAACTGAGGATCAGATTCAGCCTTTAATTCCAAGAGTAGTGAACAAGCTCTAGAAATATATGATTCTCAACTCAGACAAGTTGGCTTCAACAAGGTCAGGGAGGGTATTGATGGGAAGGACTGTGATCTTAAGACTTGGAATGGTTCCTCTTGGTTAATATGCTGAAAATCTTGAATCGCAATTCCCCTGATTCCTCTGGGATGGCACAAGCAGCCTTCTCCCCTCCCTCTCTTAAAGGTTAGCTCTACCCATTTCCTGGAAGATGATGCGAAGTCCTCTGCTTTGCAAGATAAATGCCACCACCCACCCACCCACCTCTGCCCAGGATACCCACCTGATATACTTTGGATGTGTGTCCCCACCCAAATCTCATATAAAAAATCCCCAATGTTAGAGGTAGGCCATGGTCATAGGTGATTGGATCACGGTGGCAGATTTCTCATGAATGGCTTAGCACCATCATCTTGGTACTGTCATCACAATAGTGAGTGAGCTCTTGTAAGCTCTGGTCATTTAAAAGCATCTCCCCCTCATTCTCTTGCTCCTGCTCTGGCCATGTGATATGCCTGCTCCCCCTTCACCTTCTGCCATGGTTGTAAGTTTCCTGAGGCCTCCCCAGAAGCCAAGCACTTGTTAGCATTGTGCTTCCTGTACAGCCTGCAGAAACGTGAGCCAATTAAACCTCTTTTCTTTATCAATTACCTAATCGCAGGTATTTCTTTACAGCAATGTGAGAACAGAGTAATGCAACTCCCACCTCATATTCTGGCTATCCAATAAAAAATTAGGATCAATCATGATATAACACAGGTTGGGGGTGCTGGGCCTGTTATGGACGAAAAGGTGCTGCAGGTCCTAGTTAAGATGTAGTGGCAGGAGCTGAGAAAATACACAAGAGACTGGAACATGAAAATGCAGTCAAGGAGAATAATGTTGGATAAGGGAGAGTATATCGACATAGGGATGGATCATTCTCCTGTCATATTACATTCAACATCTTGGGTAACAACTGGTTCATAAAATTTCAAAAAATGTAACAATTTTGTGAGATTTGATGAGAATAAATCCATCTTGTGAGAGACACCAGTAGGTAAGGCTGATCGTTGATGTTGGTACCAAACTACGCTACCTGACGGCAATGGGAATAACAGGATCCCCAAACAAAAGGTGCCTGGTGGCAAATCTAAACCATCAGAACCAAAATAGGCTTAATTACTGTAATAACGGCAAAGTCTGAGTAGCAAGTAATGGAGTTTCTGACCCTCGGAGAGCTATGAAGATTAAGAGAACATGAGTCCCTAAGGGCAAGACAGATGGGCAGCATTGCAATCAATGGAATCAATTAAATGGGATGCTATTCAAAAATAAAAAGATCGATGCACTAACAATATGTGTAAATCTCAAATCATTGTACTTAATGAAAGAACCCAGACACAAAGAATACATGCCATATGATACACAACAAAGATAGCTAAAAGCCTGAGAGCACTTCCCAACAAAAAGTCATGATCTTTTCCCTGTTTCAGAACTTGAGACTTTTTCAGATTCAGAACCCAATGACTGAACAACAATAAGGATCGTGTGTGAGAAAAACCCTATAATGCAAGTGTTTACAATGATTCTCTCATAGCTATCCCAAAGAGATTTGTGGCCATTTACTCAGGTTACTGTATACAACGGAAAGAGACAAGCCAAGGCATTTTGAGGAGTTTGTTGGTGGCAGTCTGTTTTGACGTTAATATCTAAGAATTAATGCAGAATTAATTCAAAGGGGCATTATCACGGCCACCTTGTTGGGGAAAAGGGTTATGGTTGCCAGATGATACATGGGGTCCTTGCAAAGATCCCACTCACAGTAGGTCCACTGGTTTCATGACCCATCAGTGATTATTTCCCCGGTCACTGACTTTGTAGTTAGCACAACCCCCACATTGGTTTCTTAACCAATGGTGTAAGAGCTACAGAAGTGGGGAAAGCCAAGTGGAGACTCTGAAACTGTCCCTCTAATCCCGTCTCAGCCAATATAGTAAATTTTAAAAGAATACGGCATTGACAATATTGTACATAAAAGACAAATATTATAAATAATTGTAAAAATGTAAAAAATTATATTGTAAATTTAAAACAATATTGCCTGGGACTATGGTAGATATTAAAGTCATCCTTGAAGACCCAAAAGTTGCAGGCACTGTGATCCCCATCAAGTGCCTACTTAATTCACTGGTCTAACCCTATAAAAACCAGATATGTCTTAAAGGATGATACTGGACTCCTGCTCATCTATAAACTGATTTACACTCCATAAAAATACCATGAGGTCTTTTTTTGATTGGTAGGCTATTAATTATTGCCTCAATTTCAGAGCCTGTTATTGGTCTATTCCAGGATTCAACTTCTTCCTGATTTAGTCTTGGCAGGGTGTATGTGTGCAGGAGATTTATCCATTTCTTCTAGATTTTCTAGTTTATTTGCGTAGAGGTGTTTACAGTATTCTCTGATGGTAGTTTGTATTTCTGTGGGATTGGTGGTGATATCCCCTTTATCATTTTTATTGCATCTATTTGATTCTTCTCTCTTTTCTTCTTTATTAGACTTGCTAGCAGTCTATTAATTTTGTTGATCTTTTCAAAAAAGCAGCTCCTGGATTCATTGATTTTTTGAAGGGTTTTTCGTGTCTCTATTTCCTTCAGTTCTGCTCTGCTCTCAGTTATTTCTTGCTTTCTGCTAGCTTTTGAATGTGTTTGCTCTTGCTTCTCTAGTTCTTTTGTGATGTTAGGGTGTCCATTTTAGATCTTTCCTGCTTTTTCTTGTGGGCATTTAGTGCTATAAATTTTCCTCTACACACTGCTTTGAATGTGTCCCAGAGATTCTGGTATGTTGTGTCTTTGTTCTCATTGGTTTCAAAGAACATCTTTATTACTGCCTTCATTTCGTTATGTACTCAGTACTCATTCAGGAGCAGGTTGTTCAGTTTCCACGCAGTTGAGCGGTTTTGAGTGAGTTTCTGAATCGGAGTTCTAATTTGATTGCACTGTGATCTGAGAGAAAGTTTGTTATAATTTCTGTTTTTTTTTTTTTTTTTGAGACAGAGTCTCGCTGTCGCCCAGGCTGGACTGCAGTGGCGCGATCTCGGCTCACTGCAGGCTCCGTCCCCCAGGGTTCACGCCATTCTCCTGCCTCAGCCTCCCGAGTAGCTGGGACTACAGGCGCCCGCCACCTCGCCCGGCTAATTTTTTTTGTATTTTTAGTAGAGACGGGGTTTCACTGTGTTAGCCAGGATGGTCTCGATCTCCTGACCTCGTGATCCGCCCGCCTCGGCCTCCCAAAGTGCTGGGATTACAGGCGTGAGCCACTGCACCCGGCCAATTTCTGTTCTTTTACATTTGCTGAGGAGTGCTTTACTTCCAACTATGTGGTCCATTTTGGAGTAAGTGCGATGTGGTGCTGAGAAGAATGTATATTCTGTCGACTTGGGGTGGAGAGTTCTGTAGATGTCTATTAGGTCCACTTGGTGCAGAGCTGCCTTCAATTCCTGGATATCCTTGTTAACTTTCTGTCTCGTTGATCTGTCTAATGTTGACAGTGGGGTGTTAAAGTCTCCCATTATTATTGTGTGGGAGTCTAAGGACTTGCTTTATGAATCTGGATGCTCCTGTATTGGGTGCATACATATTTAGGATAGTTAGCTCTTCTTGTTGAATTGATCCCTTTACCTATATAATGGCCTTGTCTCTTTTGATCTTTGTTGGTTTATATTCTGTTTTATCAGAGACTAGGATTGCAACCCCTACCTTTTTTTATTTTCCATTTGCTTGGTAGATCTTCCTCCCTCTCTTTATTTTCAGCCTATGTGTGTCTCTGCACGTGAGATGGGTTTCCTGAATACAGCACAATGATGGGTCTTGACTCTTTACCCAATTTGCCAGTCTGTGTCTTTTAATTGGAGCATTTAGCCCATTTACATTTAAGGTTAATATTGTTATGTGTGAATTTGATCCTGTCATTATGATGTTAGCTGGTTATTTTGCTCGTTAGTTGATACAGTTTCTTCCTAGCATTGATGGTCTTTACATTTTGACATGTTTTTGCAGTGGCTGGTACTGGTTGTTCCTTTCTATGTTTAGCGCTTCCTTCCGGAGCTCTTGTAGGGCAGGCCTGGTGGTGACAAAGTCTCTCAGCATTTTCTTGTCTGTAAAGGATTTTATTTCTCCTTCACTTATGAAGCTTAGTTTGGCTGGATATAAAATTCTGGGTTGAAAATTCTTTTCTTTAAGAATGTTGAATATTGGCCCCCACTCTCTTCTGGCTTGTAGAGTTTCTGCTGAGAGATCTGCTGTTAGTCTGATGGGCTTCCCTTTGTGGGTAACCCGACCTTTCTCTCTGGCTGCCCTTAACATTTTTTCCTTCATTTCAACTTTGGTGAATCTGGCAATTATGTGTCTTGGAGTTGCTCTTCTCGAGGAGTATCTTTGTGGCATTCTCTGTATTTCCTGAATTTGAATGTTGGCCTGCCTTGCTAGGTTGGGGAAGTTCTCCTGAATAATATCCTGCAGAGTGTTTTCCAACTTGGTTCCATTCCCCCCATCACTTTCAGGTACACCAATCAGACGTAGATTTGGTCTTTTCACATAGTCCCATATTTCTTGGAGGCTTTGTTCATTTCTTCTTACTCTTTTTTCTCTAAACTTCTCTTCTCGCTTCATTTCATTCATTTGATCTTCAATCACTGATACCCTTTCTTCCAGTTGATTGAATCAGCTACTGAAGCTTGTGCATTTATCACGTAGTTCTTGTGCCATCGTTTTCAGCTCCATCAGGTCATTTAAGGACTTCCCTACACTGGTTATTCTAGCTAGCCATTCGTCTAATCTTTTTTTCAAGGTTTTTAGCTTCTTTGTCATGGGTTTGAAATTCCTTCTTTAGCTCGAAGAAGTTTATCTCACACCAGTTAGAATGGCAATCATTAAAAAGTCGGCAAACAGGTGCTGGAGAGGATGTGGAGAAATAGGAACACTTTTACACTGTTGGTAGGACTGTAAACTAGTTCAACCATTGTGGAAGACAGTGTGATGATTCCTCAAGGATCTAGAACTAGAAATACCATTTGACCCAGCCATCCCATTAATGAGTATATACCCAAAGGATTATAAATCATGCTGCTATGTATGTTTATTGTGGCACTATTCACAATAGCAAAGACTTGGAACCAACCCAAATGCCCAACAATGATAAGACTGGATGAAGAAAATGTGGCACATATACACCATGGAACACTATGCAGCCATAAAAAAGGATGAGTTCATATCCTTTGTAGGGACATGGATGAAGCTGGAAACCATCATTCTGAGCAAATTATCGCAAGGACAGTAAACCAAACACCGCATGTTCTCACTCATAGGTGGGAATTGAACAATGAGAACACTTGGACACAGGAAGAGGGCAACACACTGGAGCCTGTCGTATGGTGGGGGGAGGGGAGAGGGATAGCATTAGGAGATATACCTAATGTAAATAACGAGTTAATGGGTGCAGAACACCAACAGGGCAAATGTATACATATGTAACAAACCTGCACATTGTGCACATGTACCCTAGAACTTAAAGTATAATTGAAAAAAAAAGAAAAAAAAATACCATGAGGAATTACTAATATTATCCTCATTTTACAGTTGCACTGAAACATAGGTAACTTGCCCAAGGTCACACAATTCAGTGGCAATGCCGGGGCCGGGAGGCACAAAAGCCGATATTATTAATCACACTTTTATATTGCGTTTCCATATAGGACTGTCCTTCGGCTATGAAGTGGCAGATTTCTGATGTGTGGCCTGTCAACATACACAACACGTGCACATGCACATAGAAGATAATTTATCATCCAGAGAAAGTGCTCACATAACTTTCTTTGTGGTTGATACCAGTGCTTCACTTCTTTATGGTGGGCCTAAATGGACACATACCACGAAGTTGTGTCCATAATCTTTTGTTTTCAGATGAAATAAACATTTGGTCATCATATTCATGTTGCTGGCTCCAGGAAGATACTAATTCAAACTAGAATCATAACACCAGCTTTGACTGGATTCCAGGGTAATCTTAACTTGTGGCTACTGCTATCAAGCTAGCTAATCCCCAGTAGTCTTTTGAATCACGAAACATCCTTTCCAACCATTTCCTCCAACCAGTTCCTGTATAAAATCAAAGTTCACACCTGTAATCCCAGCACTTTGGGAAGCTGAGGTGGGCGGATCACAAGGTCGGATCAAGGCCATCCTGGCTAACACGGTGAAACCCCGTCTCTACTAAAAACACAAAACATTAGTCGGTTGTGGTGGCACGTGCCTGTAGTCCCAGCTACTCGGGAGGCTGAGGCAGGATAATCACTTGAACCCAGGAGGTGGAGGGTTGCAGTGAGCCGAGATCGTGCCACTGCACTCCAGCCTGGGCAACAGAGCAAGATTCCATCTCAAAACAAACACACACCAAAGTTCAGGGTCAAACTGCCCTCTTGTGGTGAAATATTGCTATCTGTTTGGTCTTCAGTACTTGCCGTTCCCATGTTAAGTTTACAATCCGTCTGGCATTGATTTTTTTTTTTTTTTTTTTTGAGATGGAGTTTCGCTCATTGCCCAGGCTGGAATGCAATGGTGCGTTCTCGGTTCACTGCAACCTCTGCCTCCCAGGTTCAAGTGATTGTCCTGCCTCAGCCTCACCAGTACCTGGGATTACAGGCATGCACCACCACGCCTGGCTAATTTTGTACTTTTAGTAGAGACGGGGTTTCTCCATGTTGGTCAGGCTGGTCTTGAACTCCTGACCTCAGGTGATCCACCACCTCGGCTTCCCAAAGTGCTGGGATTACAAGTGTGAGCCACTGTGCCTGGCCGTCATTGATTTTTTAATTTTTTTTTTTTTTTTTGAGATGGAGTCTCGCTCTGTTGCCCAGGCTGGATGGAGTGCCAGTGGCATGATCTTGGCTCACAGCAGCCTCTGCCTCCTGGGTTCAAGCGATTTTCCTGCCTCAGCCACCTGAGTAGCTTAGATTACAGGCACGTGCCACCATGTCCGGCTAATTTGTGTACTTTTAGTAGAGATGGGGTTTCACCATGTTGGTCAGGCTGGTCTTAACTCCTGACCTCATGATCCATCCTCCTCAGCTTCCCAAAGTGCTGGGATTTTTAAAATATTTTTTACAACAGCTTTATTGAGTTATTATTCACATACCATGCTTTAAAAATATACAATTCAGTGGTTCTTAGTATATTCACAGAGTTGTGCAACCATCACATCTAATTCCAGAACATTTTGATCACTCCTCCCAAACTCCATAGGCATTGACTTTAATGTAATGGCATATACATATATAGAAATACATATATAAACCAATTATTCTGGCACCATTTCCATTCTTTCCCCAGGGACTGCAACATCATCTGTCATAAATCAACTTTTCATGTCTGTGTGAATTTGGTTTTGATCTCCCTATTGAGAGACTGGTGTACAGTATTTGTCTGTCCCTGCACAAATTATTAAAGCAAGTTTTGCCATTCTGTTATCCTTCCTCATGAATATCTTGATTACTTTTGACCCTAACTCATGAAGTTCCACAGAAATCCCAGTTGGAATCTTAGTTAAAATTGTGTTGTCTATGGACGAGTTGAAGAAAATAGACACATTTACAATACTGACTCTGTTCCACAAAGATGGTATTACTTTCTACTTATTTTGTTTAAAAATGTTTTAAATGAAGTTTTATAATTTTTTTGTTATACGCATCCCTAGATATCTTACATTTTTGTTATATTCATTGTATTCCTGAATCCTTATTGTTTAATGTCACTGAAAATGTATTTTAAAAAAAAAACAACCTGTTTTTCTTACCATTGGTTGCTGGTATGTTACATATTGTTTTTTTGGGAAGCCTATCCATGGAATCTTCTTGATGTTCTATGTAATTATATCATCTTTAAGTAATGAAAGTTTTATTTCCTTTTTATCTTATAATTTTTATTACTTTCATACTTAGATGTGTTGGTGAGAATCACCAGCTCAAAGATGAGTAGATGTGGTGGTCTTAATAGGAAGCTCTGTCTTATTCCCAAGCTGAAAGGGAACAAGTTTGACCTTTCAGTAAGATGGTCACTATAGTTTTTACATACCCTTTATATTTTAAAAATTCTTTGCTGTTTCTCCTTTGCCAAGAGTTTTTTCATAAATGGATTTTGAATTTTATCAAATGCTTCTCGCAAATCAAGATAGATGATCATACTGATTCTGATTTTGATCTGTTAGAATGGCAAATTACATTACCATATTTGATCAAATCAAAGATTCTATCAATTTTAAAACACGTCATTATTTTATGTTTCAGCAAGGAAGAAAATAAAACAGCTGCCCTTTGAATATTCCAATTTGTAATATGTTTTCTTAAAAGGGCATCTCTAAATTGATAAAAATACAAAAAATAATTTTCTAAAGATAGAACTGCCATGCATTCCTGAGATTAAACATACATTTATTGTGATATATGCAATTGTTAATACCCACTGTCTCTAATTTGCCATTTTTCCATGTTTAACAGTGAGATTTGGTTATTTTTAATTTTTGTATGTTACTGTAAATTTTGGCAAGAGCTTTATACTTTCTGTATAAAACTGGAATTCAAAGAAACATGGCATATTTAGCAAAACTCACAACTCAACTATTCTCATTAATAAAACTCTCTAGGCTTGGTGGCTAGAAGGTTTTATTACTGCCTTTTGTTTTTGTTTTGTTTGAGACAGGGTCTGTCAAGCCTGTCACCAGGCTGGTGTGTGGTGTCATGATCATGGCTCACCGCAGCCTGTACCTCCCAGGCTCAAGTGATCCTCCCAACTGAGTAGCTGGAACTTGAGGCATGCACTACCACACCGGGCTAATTAAGAGTTTTGATAGCCGGGCACAGTGGCTCACGCCTGTAATCCCAACACTTCGGGAGGCCGGGGGCAGGTGGATCACCTAAGGTCAGGAGTTCAAGACTAGTCTGGTCAACATGGTGAAACCCTGTCTCTACTAAAAATACAAAAATTAGGCAGGCATAGTGACAGGTGCCTGTAATCCCAGCTACTCAGGAGACTGAGGCATGAGAATCACTTGAACCCGGGGAGACAGAGGTTGCAGTGAGCCGAGATCATGCCACTGCACTCCACCCTGGGCGACAAGCGCAAAACTCTGTCTCCAAAAAAAAGTTTTGACTATTGAGTCAAATCGGGTGTGGTGGCTCCTGCATGTAATCCCAGCACTTTGGGAGGTCGAAATGGGTGGATCAGTTGAGCCCAGAAGTTTGAGATCAGCCTGGGCAACACTGCGAAACCCCATCTCTACTAAAAATACAAAAATTAGCTGGTGGAATAAGCCTGCCATCCCAGCTACTCGGGAGGCTGAGGTGGGAGGATAGCTTGAGCCCAGGAGGTCAAGGCTGCAATGAACTGTGATTGTGCCACTGCACTGCCTGGAAGACGAGTGGGACCTTGTTTATCTATTTAAATTTATTTATTAAATTATGTATTAAACTTTTTTTTGAGATGGAGTTCTGCCCTTGTCGCCCAGGCTGGAGTGCAATGGCACGATCACGGCTCACTGCAACCTCGGCCTCCCAGGCTGAAGTGATTCTCCTGCCTTAGCCTCCCAAGTAGCTGGGATTACAGGCGCCCACCACCACGCCTGGCTAATTTTTTGTATTTTTAGTAGAGACGGGGTTTCTCCATGTTGGCCACGCTGGTCTTGAACACCTGACTTCAGGTGATCCACCCACCTTGGCCTCCCAGAGTGCTGGGATTACAGGTGTGAGTCACCGCCTTAGCCAAATTTAAACTTTTTTTGAATTTTAAAGGATTAAGTTTGAAGGATTTAAAGGACCATTTAAATTTTAAATACATTCAATCAATAGTCAAAACTCTTTTTTTTCGGCCATACTCTTTTTGAATCTCAACTTTGGGCTTTGTTTATTCTACGGTATGGTTGTTTTCTTAATTTCTGCTGTTATCTTTGTTATTTCTTCTTTCTCTTTCAGTTGGATACTTAGCTTGTTTTCAGCTTTTCATCCTAATATAAGCAAGAAAGGTTAATACTTGCATTTTCTCCTACATGCTGTCTTGGCCGAATACAAGTTTCTATGTATAGTTTGTTTTCATTACATTCTGAATTATGCTCTGATTTTTCTGATTTCTTCTTTTGACTCCTGAGTTATATCTCCTAGTATTGGATTTTTACTATTCATCTTTATTAATTTTATCCTGAATTGCACACAAGGTGATCTGAAACAGATTTCTTACCTCACAATAAATGAGTGCCTCTGCTCTCTTTGCCCCAGCCTTACCCCTAGGGGTATCAGTGAGAGTACATGAGATTTTTTTCCTACCCAAGTGAATGAGGTCAAGTAAAACAAACAAAAATCCAGACTAGGTACAGAATGACTCTATTTGAAATGGTTATTAAAATAGTGCTATGCTCTGAATGCTTGTGTCCCTCCCAACCCCACAAATTTGTATGTTGAAATCCTAACATACGAATGATGATGGGTTGAGCCTTTGAAAAGCGACTAGGTCAAGAAGGTGAAGGCCTCATGAGTGGGATTAGTACGTCTAAAGAGGCCCAAGAGTTTCCCTTGCTTCTTCTACCATGTGAGGACAGTGAGAAGGTGCCCCACCAGACACCAGACCTGCCAGCGCTTTGATCTTTGATTTCCCGGGCTTCAGAACTGTGGGAAGTAAATTTATATTGTCTATAAGCTATCGACTCATGGTATTTTGCTATATATAGCAGCCCGAATGGATGAATACAAACAAGGAGAGAGGAACTATTGCGATAGTATCAGGGAGACTATTGCAATAAGGAGAATGCTTCAAAGGTTAAGATCTGCAAGCATCTCAAAGATCAGATGGAAGCAGGCTTTTCTCTTTTTCTCTTACAAGGAGGAATAAACAGGCTAGAAAAAAACTAATGTGGAAGAGAGGAGCAGGTGACGTTAATGGGACAGGTGAGCAGGGAATGTCCTTCCTGGTGGCTAGTCAATTTTCAGGAGGGGTGGTTAAGGAGGGACTATTCCACAGTCCAGTGCTGGCTCAGGCTGAGGGTGGATCAAAGTCCAGTGGCTTATGGGGAAGGGAGAAGCATAAAATTGGGTCAAGTTAAAGGGCATTTTGTCCAGATTAGTCTATGGGGACAAACAGTTCAACTAATTATTTTGAGGCAAAGAATGGGATTTGGAGGGTCTGAGTCTGGCTTTATCATAGGTAAATGAAGGTGTTATTCACAGTTCTAGTGGTTCTTTGCAATAAGCCATTTCCTGAAATGTAACAAGAAGGAGGGATTTCTTAACTGTCACTGTTTTCCAGAAGCACAGGGCTCAAGTAAAGGTTAATACTGTAGTCAGTGGCCAGGTACCACATAAGCAGGAGATAGGGAGACAAGTTGGGGAGTGTTTTACATGTCATACTACTACCTCTCTACATTAAGCATGTCCTCAATGGGACTATTCTTGCTGGCATTTGTGTATAGGGGAATTACAAGTATAAGGATATCTATTCCAGCAACATATCTGAGGCAGAAGCCATGATCACAATGCATCATCAAGCCAACCTGAAGGGTCTTAGCTACCAAGTTATATTTATCTCCCCACTTCACTGGTTACCTTGCCCAGTCCCCAAGTTGAATTCAGGTGCCCCTTCTCCTTACTGGACCAGTTATGATAGTAACTTAGGCACCTGTATTCAAAGAAATCACGAAGCTTTTCATTCCTCCTTTCCCACAGGCTTCCAGAAAATTTCAACAGGGGCGTCGAGTCTGTGGTCGTTCAAGAATAGAGAGAATATGGCTTCAACCTAAGGATTTTTCTCCTTTAAACAACTTACATATGGGTAAAAGAAGACGGACAAGGGAATGCAAGACACATCAGTCGTTTTTGGTCCTCTCAAAGCCGGGTACCAGGCAGTAAGGTCATTGCTGATAAATCCATTTTGGCTTTGAGAACCCCCGAATCCAACAGTCATATCCACACAGCTTTCCAAGTGGGGCTAAGGGGTACACAGGCCTTGGCTGACCTGGACTTAACTGGCACTACAATAACCTCATTTAGCAGTCAAGGCTTTAGGGTGACATGGTTAGTCATTTTTTTAATCCTCTTTCTCCTTTCATTCTTTCACTTCCCTAACTCCTCCCATATTTTGTGTAAATGCTAATTCCTTGATCAAATTCCTTATTGCTGTAATGTTTGTAGTAGCATTTTTTTTCATAGCTACATTCCATTGAGTCTACCTCACACTGACATGTTTTGCTACCAGAAGTGGTAGCGGAGACACAGAATCTTAAGAATGGAAATCTGGAATTTGTTCTCTGACCTGACTGGATTAAAAGGCAATAATGTTTCCATTGCCAAGGTAATTGACAGTCTATGGTAAAAGTTACTTATCACATGTAGTCACTTGGTTAACTAATGCCTAGACACAGGGTTTACTTACATTAAATCAAAGTTAAATGCCAGAATATCCTTCCTTGGTATACAGGGAATGGTATCAAGGACATAGAAATTTTGGGGTGAAATTATTATACATAACTTACTTACTCACATCCTATCTTCTCTGGAAGGATCCAGAGGACACTCTCTTCATTAAGGCTTTAAAAAAAAAATCATTAAAAAAAATCATTGGCAGGGTGTACTATTCTTGAAAGGCTCTAATGGCTATTATCACAGGTCAGGAATGATAGTAAAGGATACTCCCATTGAAACTGGCTCCTGGCCGGGCGCAGTGGCTCATGCCTGTAATCCCAGTACTTTGGGAGGCCGAGGTGGGTGGATCACCTGAGGTTGGGAGTTTGAGACCAGCCCGACCAACATGGAGAAACCCCGTCTCTACTAAAAATACAAAATTAGCCAGGCATGGTGGTGCATGCCTGTAATCTCAGCTATTCAGGAGGCTGAGGCAGGAGAATCGCTTGAACCCAGGAAGCGGAGATTGCGGTGAGCCAAGATCGTGCCATTGCGCTCCAGCCTGGACAAGAGTGAAACTCCATCTCAAAAAAAGAAATTGGCTCCTTAAATTCAGTGGAGATGACGGGAGTTAGGAAGTAGTTAAGGCACAACTGGAAAGATTTAGCATCCAGAAACAAAGAGAGTTTGGTTACCATAACTGGCAACAGAGCAAGATGGTAATCAAAATGGTTTCACCCACAGAAATCTTTAGGGTTAACTGATGGTGGTGCCCCTAGAACTGAAATAGAGAAGCAGGATATTAAACTTTTCTTAATTTACATATGAAAAAAGCAAACTGTAGGTCTAGTGAATAAAGGTCTATCTTTAATTACAAGCCACAGCTTTTTATCCAGTTTTTAGATTTAAATCAGCTTAGATCATTGACATTTAATTATTGCTGTATTAATGAAATAAAATAAAATTTAGGTTTACTATTGTTTTATTCTGTTTCTCATTCCTGGGTTACCTGAATCTTTTTTAGTATTCCACCTTAATTTATTAATGCTTTTGAAAATAATCTGTGTAGTTTTTTAGGGAAAAATCTGTGCTCTAGGGATGATACAAATACTTAATTTCTTACAGTCTACTGTATAGTATCAATATCTTGAGGTCAGCAGTGTGGCATTAGCCTGGGCAAGAGTGAGACCCCATCTCTAAAAAAAAAAAAAAAAAAAATTAGCTGGACGTGGTAGTACATGCCTGTAGTCCCAGTTACTGAAGAGGCTGAAGTGGGAGGATCACCTGAACCCAGGTTGAAGCTGCAGTGAGCCATGATCACAGAACTGTACTTCAGCTTGGGTGACAGAGACTTCACCTTAAAAAAACAAAAACAAGAACAAAAAAAAAAAACCTGTATATCCTCTACAGAGAATCACATAAAACAATGTTAATTTTTTTCTTTCAAATAACAAATGTAATTTTTAAAACCTCAAGAGAAGTCTATTATATTTACCCTATACATTATGCCTTCTTTATTCCTGCCATTCTAAGTTTCCTTCTGCCATAACTTCCCTTCTTTTTAAAAAGCTTCCCTTGACAATTCTTTTAGAGCAGGTTTACTAGTGATAAATCCTGTTAGTTTTCCCTCATTTGAAAAATGTCTTGACCTTTTCTATTTGTACCTTTTTGACTCCTTTATAATACTTAGGTACTCTGAAAAAGTTTTCTGATCGAATCTTCTCTCTGCCCAAAACTATAATGAAGAGTACAGATTTATGCCAAATGTCTGTGATAGCAAAGTGTTTTTAATAAACATCAATTAAAATACACAGTTAAAAGTTCAAAAATTTTCTATGACTAGCCAATAAATTGCTGCAACTTTTACAGCTAATGCTGGTGTTCCTGAAATTTGAAACATAGTACTTTTCAAGAACTGTGGAAAAGCTTGATTACAACAAAAATAACAGGCAGTGTTCTATTGTTCCTGTTTTCTCCTGAAACTTAAACTCTGAATAGCAACAGATTGCAGCAAGTGTAGCTCAGGATATTCTGAAAAATACAGCCCCAGAAGATGGCCAGTTAAAATGTGGACCACATCTCAATTCCACCTTTCCAGTGGAGATAATCAGTAGACTCAAAGAGATCCAAGGATTGGATGAGTAACCATAGTTGAAAATGCTGACACAAATTATTATTTGGCAATAATAAACTGAGGTGAAATGGTGCCAAGTAACTGATGTAGTGGAAGTATGTTCTGGTCTGACTAGAATACAGCAATAAAAGTTGAGAGGTTAATAAGGGCAAAAGAACCTTCAGATAAATGGAGAATGAGAAAGAATTGATGATTCAAAAAACATACTTCACTGTGATGACAAGCAAATTAAGGAGAAGGATGAAAAAAGGTAAGGTGAAAAGAAATAGGAAAAATAGTTCAGGATGTAGAAAAACTCTTTCACAACAGCAAGGAAATTCTCTTGACAGAGGATTTCTTGGTAAAATAAATGTGGAGATGAACTAGAACAGGTATGAGGTTCTAGCAGAAGAAACATTTGCATAAATGTGACTTTCTTATCCAGCCACACTAATTCTATTTCTTAAAAGCAACACAATTTCCAAAACTTTCTTGCTCAAAGCTCAGATTTACACAATGCCACCTTTAAGAGGCAGGATACTGGCTAAACTAAAATGTCCCTTATGTCTGTTCTTACTATCTTCTCCTCTGGCTTGAGATGTTTTGATTTGTAAAAGTACTGGCCAATACAACAAAATGGAGACATAAATTACGTCATAACAGAATTTTACATGTTTCCTTATGTTATGTTCATTAATGCATTATATGCCTTAATAATTTCACTCAGTTAAAAAATGATGGTGTGACGGCTTAAAGCTGGTTCAATCCTGATTTTATAAGCTTATTTATCAAGAGTGAAAATAGAAGACTATTAAAAATAGCTAAAAAGGTAACGTGTCATAGTGTTTAATGTTTCTGTAATTGTTGGTAAGGCTTGTATCTAAGTCTGATGCAGAATTCTTAATGGCACTCAAATAGTTCTTTTCTCAGCCACATGGTATCCACTGGTGCTATGAGTCTGGAAGAGACTGGCTATGGGTACCACTTCTTGTCTTCAGCTGTGACTGTGCAATATCAGCAAGTGCACTTTGTATCTTTTCCAGAAGCATGTCTCCTCGATAAACAACATCCTCCAGACATGTAGCAGCTTCATGGTTTTCTTCTTCTAGCTTATACAAGCTAGCAGCCTTTATAAGACACAAATTTTAAAATCTTTAGAGTTTAGAAGGAGAGAAGCTGTCACAGATGTACTTATTTTTAAATCTGGATGACTCTGCAATCATTGTGATATATTTTTCAGTAAAGAAATTCTAAAAATCAGATAACTTTTAAGAATTTTCCCCATGTGAATTATTAAAAAGAATGACTTTTCAATTAGAGATCTCTACATATCTGTAAGTGACTCCCTTCCACACTACGTTTAGACACCATTATTCTACTCCACATCTAGAATGCCACCCTCCTCTCATTCTTCACTAGGAAAAGAGACAAAATTGAGGAAAATAAGAGGTTTCCTTATAACGAAAATTTGAATATTATAACAAAAGGTGCTATGATTTGAATGTGTCCCCTCCAAAATTCATACATTAAAATCTAATCCCCAATGTGATGGTATTAAGAGGGAAGGGGCCTTTAAGAGGATATTAAGTCATGAAGGCAGAGCTCTCATAGATGGAATTAGTACCCTTAAAATGTGGCTTGAGGTTGAAGAGGGAGCTCTTGCTCTTTTGCCCTTCTGCCTTCGGCCATGTGAGGAAACAGGAAGAAGGCCCTCAACATGGCCCTAAACATGGCACCATGTTTAATAAAAATTCATTACTCATGCACAACGAGTACTAAATGCCTTGATCTTGGACTTCCCAGACTCCAGAACTGTGAGAAAATACATTTCTGTTCTTTATAAATTACTGTCTCAGGTATGTTGTTATAGCAGCACAAATGGACACAGACAAAAGGTATTAAATCTACCTCCTTTAATTCAAAATTCTCTATTACTGGTAAAATTCTCAAAGGAATAGAGGCTTACCTGTAAAGCAGCTGTAGATTCTTCACTGGGTAAGGAATCTATCAAAACATCAATGTCTTTTGCTGTTCGTGCAATCAATGCTGCAAAAAGCTGGGCATACTCTAGAGAAAGATACTGCTAGATTAGGATATTAGAAAACCTCAAGTTTTCAGAAACAAATTTTAAGTTAATGAAACCAGAAACTTTATACAGCTTTTTCTGCCCTAAGATTCTAATGATTTGGCCAGGTGTGGTGGCTCATGCCTGTAATCCCAGCACTTTGGGAGGCCAAGGCGGGCGGATCATGAGGTCAGGAGTTTGAGACCAGCTTGACCAACATGGTGAAACCCCATCTCTACTAAAAATATAAAAATTAGCCAGATGTGGTGGCATGAGCCTGTAATCCCAGCTACTCAGGAGGCTGAGGCAGGAGAATTCCTTGAACCCGGGAGGTGAAAGTCGCAGTGAGCCAAGATCGCGTCACTGCACTCCAGCCTGGGCGACAGAGTGAGACTCCATCTCAAAAAAAAAAAAAAAAAAAAAGAAGATTCTAATGATTCTAATGATTAAAATATACACCAATCCTGTTACACATTTAGCTCAAATTGGGAATTAAGCATAATGTATGTCATTTCATTTATTATGACAATATAGTGGTCACTTGAGTAAAGAAATTTATAAATGGGATGCCTTCCTTGTTAAGGTCCCTCACTCAGCTAAATTAATAAAAATTCTCCTCTAAAGGAGTAACAATCTATTATCTGACATGAACCAGAATTATGAGATGTTAGGTGAATTGACTTTAAATTTTTTACAACAAACAAAACTTGTAATATCCTCAAACAACAATATTTTTAGAAACAAAATAAGCTGAATTTCTCAAGAAATCTAATTTTAAAGGATTACAAAAAAATGTGAGAGTCAAACTAAGAGAAGCTAAGAAAATCTGTTTACCTTCTGTAGGGTTAGCTGGCTGGTCTTTGTTAATTGCTGTCTGAATATTACTGAAAGAGGCAGGAGGACCACATTGCTGCAATACTCCAATGGCATTACAAAACTGATCCGCAAGCTTAGGCCAAAGAAAACATATCAAGGTTAGAAAGGACTTATCAGTTTTAAGGACTTTATTGGTAATGGCAACAACAATAAGTTTCTGTAATGATAATCTCTGAACATGGGAATAAAACAGAAACGAGTGATTGTTGATAAAATAAGCCAGTTATTATGAATGCTGATTAAACATTTTAATTCCGCAAAGAAACTAAGTTTGGTATCAATCTAGGTAAAGTTAAATTTGATATACATCTAGTTGAAACAGTTGAAATACAAAATAATCTTTCTTTTCTTGTGATAGTAAAACGATAAAAGAACATTGGCCAATACTTATTGTAAGCCACAAGTAAAGACTTTTTGGGGATAGTGATGGAAAAGAGCACCATGTTTAATAAAAATTTATTTCTCATGCACAAAGTATGATTCCTTTTCTGAGACTGGAGTAGTTATAAGTGTAACGAAATAGTGAGGAAAAGGCTGCTCAGAAAAGCACCTTAAGTAAGCAGAAATGTATTTGTTCAAGACTCAATTTTTAAACTCTTGTACTCTAAAACTTTTAAAGATTGAGAATAGCAATTCCTTACCATCTCCAAATTAAATATACCTATCCTCCCTACCAATTTCTCTCACCTAGTCTTGACCTCTCAAACCTCCTATTTCTAATAAGCATTTCCATTGAGTTTCTCTGCCTTTGTTTCAATGATAGAACTCAAAGGCAACTGTTTCCTCTGTTTAATATTTAATTTGTATTCAAAGTCTCCTAGTCAACCAGTCTAACTTCAGATTCTTACTTTCCTTTGATCTTCAAATTCTGCTAATACTACGAATCTTCCTCTTTTCCTTCTATCATTATTGTTGCTTAGTTCAACCAATTATCTCACATCAGAATTATTACAATAGTCTTCTTGTTGTTTTCCAGTTCACCAGGTTATTTATTTTACCCTGATCAAAACACTTGAGCTTATTCCACCACTGTCTTCAAGATAAATCTCCAACTCAGGCTGTTTTGAAGCTTTCAATAATCTAAGTCAACTCTACTGACTCGTTTGCCACTACTCCTTCATATTTACCTAACCAGTCATAAAGTCACTTATAACTAAATGGCTTTGCCCAGGTTTTGCTAATTGTAATGGAGCAATAAGTGCTCAGATGCTATACAAACCTAGATCCTAATCCTAGCTCTATTAACCCAAGCAGCATTATTCATTTTTAAATTGGATTACATTCTCCTATTACAGCATTGTTGTAATAGAGGAAACACACACAAAAAATATTCAGCACAGTGTCTATCTTTTTCATCCTTCAAAAGCTTTTAAGATCCATTTAGTCAACAAAAATTTATGGAAAATAACTATGACAAGTACTGCATATAAACACTATAGAGACATAGTGAATGCGACATAGCTGCTGCACTCACGGTTTTCAGAGGGTAGAACAAATGTTAAAAGTTATACAAATAATTCTGATTAGGATAAATGCTAAGAAGATTCCCCCTATTTTGGTTCACATCACTCCATATTCCAATTTACATCAGAACCTGAAGCTGAAAATACTCAATTCATTATAACTCCCTAACCACACACTGTTTTTCCATCACTAACACGTCTCCTGAGTATATGACATTTTTTAACCTCCTTTAGGAGTATCTCTTTGTAAACATGATAGTGCTTATACACAGTAGGCACTCATACTAGTTATCCTAAAGGCTTTTCTCCAAAATCCAATTATCATTATGCCTAACCTGGAGTTAAGGCCATATTCACTCTGTCCTTATTATCCTTCGAGTTACAAGACATGTATGAATATGCAAATTTTTCCCTAAAATAAGATTTCTATCCAGCAGCATCATTACAATTTGATTTTGTAAAACCTCAAAGGAGTAGTTCCCTGAGGAAGGCTGGCTGGCAGCCCAGGCAAGTCCCTGCAGGGTAGAATTTATCTTGGTGAATTCAACACTTAGAGGCTGGTCCTCTCAGCTTAAAAACTAGTGTTATTCACCCAGGGTAGATCAGTTTTATCACAAGTAGATTCACACTCTTCAAGTGTACAAAGCCTGATGTATTAAGAAAAATGCCAAGTTATTAGCTTACAGTGAGGAAAAAAAAACTGGCAAGGAAACCAGGTACTTAGGTTTTCCTATCAGCATGTTTTCTCTCTAGCCTCTTATTTAGGACATTAAATCACAATCAGACAATGAGAAACATAACTATCAATGGAAAACTATTTAACAGAAAACAATGTAACTCATAATGGTAGTGAGTACACCCATTGCCGCATGGGAATACCCATTGACGTCTTGGTCAACGGGATGCACATATTATGTCAGTCCCCTATGGTTATATAACAAAGCTGAAAAATTCTTATTGCCTAGTGACATCGTAGCAGTCCTAACGCTGTAGCGCAATGCGTTCCTTAGTGCTTGTGGTGATGCTGCTGTACATCAACCTACCGCACTGCCAGTGTATGAAAGCACAGCACATACAATTATGTACAGTCCATGACACTTGATAATGATACTAAATGACTTTGTTACTGGTTTATGTATTTACTGTTTTATCGTTATTTTACATTGTACTTCTACTTTTTAAAACAGAAAAAAAGTTATCGCCAAAACCATGCATTTCTCAGAACATAACCCCTTCATTAGGGGCCCATGACTGCGCATCCACCGGCTTTGCTTCTACTTTCCACTCAGGCATAGTGTGGAGAAAAAATAACCAGAAGGAACAAAGCTAGGGAGCTACTTACAAGACTTGGCCTTTAATAGAGAGTAGAATTTGGGGGAGACATTAAAAAGGACTTGTAGGCCGGGCACGGTGGCTCACACCTGTAATCCCAGCACTTTGGGAGGCCGAGGCGGGAGGATCGCTTGAGGCCGGGAGTTCGAGACCAGCCTGGGCAACATGGTGAAACCCCGTCTCTACTAAAAATACAAAAATTAGTCGGGCGTGGTGGAGGGCGCCTGTAATCCCAGCTACTTGTTTGGCTGGGACAGGAGAATCGCTTGAACCCGGGAGGCGGAGGGTGCAGTGAGCAGAGATCGCGCAACTGCACTGCACTCCAGCCTGGGCGAAAGACACTGTCTCCAAAGCAAAAAAAAAAGAAAAAAGAAAGACTCAAACGGAAAGACATACGAGGATTAGAAGATTTCCTATCATAAAGATGTCCCCAAACTGATGTATTCTGAGAGGGGGCCAAGGGACAAGAGATGGAAGGAGACTCTGGGCCCAAAGGAACGAGCTAAGATGAAAGAAAATCTCTCACCTCACCTCAGCATCACTCCCGCACCAACCTGAAAGCGCTGGTGAAGGAATATTCTCGGCTGACATTTCATTACAAAAACCCAGTCATCCAGAGCATGAGATCTCCCTTGGTGGATTAAAATTGATGAGGAAAGATAAAAGCTGCTGCTTCTCCTCCCAGCCCCCAAAAGAAAGAGATCCCGTAAGCACCACTGACAAGAAAATAAAACTGTCCTTAGGGAACACGACAGGACCGCGCAGCTCACAAGGCCTGGCGGCCTCACCCGGACAAGAACCATCTTCCCGGTCTCCTCAAGCGAAAGAGGCTGCTCCCTCCCGCACCTTCAGGCACCGCCCGGCAGCCGGCCTCAAACCTCCGAGTTCGCGGTGGCGCATCCCGAGAGAGCGCTTTATGCCGAAGCCCTGTCTCTCAGTCCGCTTCCCACTTACAAGTTTTGCCTCTTGGGCCCCTTTCCTCCCTTGCTTTACCTCAGGAAAGAGAAAGACAGAAGCTAATCGAATGAAATTCCTCACCGAATTCACAGCGTCTTGAAGCTGCGTGAGCCGATCCGCCATGTTCCTCCCGCAGCAAACGGACGCCAAAACAGCTGCTCTTCCGCGACTGGGCAGCTCTGGCACGCGTCATGGCCAATCACAGGGCTGCGCCCTTGGAAGGGGTGGGGTCAGAGAGAACTCCCCGCCCCGTCAGGAGTGGGTGGTACTCCCGAGGCGGCCTTTCTAGAGCGGGCTACACCTGAGGACAGGCTGGATCTTTTGAGTAACTGGGGGAGTGGTCTGGGTTCCAATCGCTTTGAAATACAGTCCAAAGGATGAAATACTCCCCTTGGGGTTGTTAGGTGTTAAAGGCTTCAGAGATTGTTGGATTCTGCGGGGATTTTCTTTTTTTTTTTTTTTTTTAGTGATTTCTCCTACCCTCTCGTGTTTATTTATTGACAAAATTGAAGAGTAGATATATTATTTATTTATTTATTTATTTATTTATTTATTTATTTGAGACGGAGTCTCGCTCTGTCGCCCAGGCTGGAGAGCAGTGGCGCGATCTAGGTTCACTACCAGCTCCGCCTCCCGGGTTCACGCCATTCTCCTGCCTCAGCCTCCGGAGTAGCCGGGACTCCAGGCGCTAGCACCACGCCCGGCTTTTTTTTTTTTTTTTTTTTTGTATTTTTAGTAGAGACGGGGTTTCACCACGTTAGCCAGGATGGTCTCCAACTCCTGACCTCGTGATCCGCTCGCCTCGGCCTCCCGAAGTGCTGGGATTACAGGCGTGAGCCACCGTGCTTGGCCAAGAAAAATTAGCTGCACAATTTAGATTTAGAGTTGGGACTTATTGAAAGTTTAAGTGTGAAGAGTGATAATCGAAACTTGGTATTTATGGAAATTTAGCCTGAGGATAGTCTGGTAAGAAATGAGTTTGGAATTGGCAAATAACAGGTTTGTAGACTTCAAACAAACTCTCATATCCTCTTTCTCAGGCTGATTATCCGTTATTACCTTCCTGTGGCTGCGGAGAAGGTGGAGGACACAGTCCCTGGGGAACTCAGCTTGTTGGATTTATCCCAACACTTGCTGGGAAGCACCACTTCTGCTTCACACCCATGCCCTACCCTCGTCCCCAAACAGTCTACAGACTTACTGGAGCCTCATTAAGAACGTGGATGAGGCATGCTCCCCATAATGGGACTAATGAGAAATCACTCTATAATTTGTTTTCATTGTAACTTGGGGGGAATCTACAACCTTCTCCTCCCACCCTCACTTGAGAGTGTACCTTACTGAATGCCTGCCACATGCCAGGAAGTATATCCAGTGCTCAGTTTGCAAAGTTGAGTAAGCCAAGGACTCACTAAGGAAGGTTTTGCAGTTGTCCAAGATTAAGATGAGCTGGGCCTAGAATAGGGTGTTGACCCTGATAAGTGAGGAAAGAAAGACTAAAATATATTTTTGAGAAAAAAAGTTAATATGGATTGGTGACTAATTGGATATAGTTTAGTCCACTCCATAAGAATACTAAGTTCGCAGCCTGATTGAAGGGAACTTGGGCACTTGAAGTAGAGAAGCCACTTCAAGACAACTCATATTGTGACACAGTTTTTGTCCTGCCATTATCTTCCTAATAGGTCTTCCATGCCTCCACAGAGACCTCAGGTTGATGTCCAATTATCTCTGCCTGGTTTTCAAGATTTACTATAATCTGGCTCCAGCAAACAGACCCAGCCTCAACTCTTGATAATTTTCTGAGTGAAATAATCTATTTCAGCCAAGGCCCCTGACTCCTTGGATTTCCTGGTTCTTCAGCCTCTTTCGGCCACGGATCTTTTTAAGAATCAGGTAAAAGCTGTGGACCCTTTCCCCAGACCAGACTCTCAACTTAGCCTACATTTGAAAAGGGGTTTATGAAGCTCTTGAAGCTGTAGACTTCAAGAATAACCCACCTGCCAAATATAGTCTGTGCATCTAGCTCAGGATTTCTCAATGGCCGCACTCTTGACTTTTCAGGCTAGATTATTCTTTGTTGTGGGATGCTGACCTGTGCATCGTAGGATGTTTAGAGCATCCCTGTCCTCTACCCCTGAGATGCCAGTAGCATCCCCCCAATCCATTTATGCCAACATAAAGTATCTCCAGATAGTCCCAACTGTTGCTGGGGGGCAAAATTGCCCCCAATTGAGAACCACTGGTCTAGCTCTTTCCTCATTCTTTACCTTTCCCAAAGCAATTTCTTTCCTGCTATTTAATCCTTACCCTACCTTTTTAAGTTTTACACTTCTCATATAAGTTTTATGAATTGCTAGAGTCCATAGGGAACTCTCCTTTCTTCCTTTCATGATTTGGACACTTTCTCATTTGCTTTTTCATTTGCTTCTCTTGCATCGCCAACCGGATTATATGGTTTTAGGAGCAGGAAGCCAGTATTACAGATCTCATATTTTAAACACACAGTTTTGGTGAGTACTTTCTTTGAAACTTTATATTATTAAAAGTTTCAAAGATATAGAAAAGTAGAGAGTAGGCCGGGCGCGGTGGCTCACGCTTGTAATCCCTGCACTTTGGGAGGCCGAGGCGGGCAGATCACGAGGTCAGGAGATCGAGACCACGGTGAAACCCCATCTGTACTAAAAAATACAAAAAATTAGCCAGGCGTGGTGGCGGGCGCCTGTAGTCCCAGCTACTCGGAGAGGCTGAGTCAGGAGAATGGCATGAACCTGGGAGGCGGAGCTTGCAGTGAGCCGAGATAGCACCACTGCACTCCAGCCTGGGCGACAGAGCGAGACTCCGTCTCAAAAAAAAAAAAAAAAAAGAAAAGTAGAGAGTATAGTGAACCCTTGCACACCCTTCACCAGCTTCAGCAGTGAGCCTCTCAGTCTTGTAAATGCTTTGGTTTTTATGACTGTAGCAACTATTTTTTCAGAAAAACACCTTTAACAATTTTTAAATACCTTTATACTCACAGTTGCAATTTATTAAATATCTAAACTGTTCTAGTGCTGGGATGAATAACTATAAATAAGCATTTTTCTATACCACACTCTTTGAAATTCCCTAAACATATTATGCTGTTTTACAAAAATGCACACCATATAAAAACACCTATAATTCTTTCTTCCTTGTATGAAATGTCCACACTTCCATCCACATCTCCACTTTGCTCCCTTGGTGATTGTCCACACAGTACTCAAACCTTATTTTATTATTTATTTATTTATTTGAGACAGAATCTCATTCTGTCACCCAGGCTGGAATGCAGTAGCGCGATCTCAGCTCACTGCAACCTCCGCCCCCAGGGTTCTAGTGATTCTCCTACCTCAGCCTCCAGAGTAGCTGGGGTTACAGGTGCCCGCCACCACACCTGGGTAAGTTTTTTGTATTTGTGTAGAGATGGGGTTTTGCTGTGTTGGCCAGGCTGGTCTCAAACTCCTGACCTCAGGTGATCCACCTGCCTTGGCCTCCCAAAGTGCTAGGATTACAGGCGTCAGCCACTGTGCCTGGCCTATTATTTTTTTTTCTTACTTACCACTGTACTAGTGAAAAAAATCTTATTTTAAACATCTCTTTATAAAAGCCTTTCCTGAATTCTGAAAGTTAAATGCTCCCAATCTTTAACACAATTGTTCCTTGCACTTCTGTTATTGCACTTAGCATACTGAGGTGTAATTATTTGTACATCACGCTAATTCACCCACCAGTCCATGGGCTACTTGCAGGCAGAAAACATATTCTGTTTCCATATTTCCAGTACCTAGCACCTAACATTTAGCCTGGCACATATTTATCAACCAAATGTATGAGTTTCCTAGCATAATAATTTCCATATAATAGCTACTAAACAAGCATTTATTGAATTTAACTTAATGAACAAAGAATGTAAATTACTACCCACAAAAGAGCATAAGAATTAAAAAATACAGGATGAAGGTGAGATTAGAGTGGGAAAGAATGAATGGGCAAATTTCGCAGAGGTTCAATCCTGCCTTTTCCCTGGATCCCTGCTCCCAGCTCCATTTAAGGTATCTTAGGTTTTATTTATTTATTTATTTATTTGAGATGGAGTCTCACTCTGTCGCCCAGCCTGGAGTGCAGTGGCACGATCTCGGCTCACTGCAAGCTCTGCCTCCCGGGTTCACGCCATTCTCCTGCCTCAGCCTCCCAAGTAGCTGGGACTACAGGCGCCTGCCACCACGCCCGGCTAATTTTTTGTATTTTTTTTAGTAGACATGGAGTTTCACCGTGTTAGCCAGGATGGTCTCGATCTCCTGACCTCGTGATCCACCTGTCTCGGCCTCCCAAAGTGCTGGGATTACAGGCATGAGCCACCGCGCCCGGCCGGTATCTTAGGTTTTATTAAAAAAGCTAGGGTAAGTTTTTTCGCTTCCTCCTTCTCTCCCTCCTGCCCTTCCTTCCTTTTCTAAATTTTAACAGACTTTTGTTTTATTAGATACAGGGTCTTGCTCTGTCACCCAGGCTGGAGTACAGTAGCATAATCATGGCTCGCTGCAAACTCAAACCCCTAGGCTCGAACAATTCTCCACCCTCAGCCACCTGAGTATCTAAGACTACAGATGTGCCCCACCACGCCCAGCTAATTTTTTTTCCTGGTTTTTTTTTTTTTTGTAAGAATGGGGATCTCACTATGTTGCCCAGGCTGGTCCTGAACTCCTGGTCTCCAGAGATCCTCCTGCCTTGGCCTGCTAAAGTACTGGGATTACGGGTGTGAGCCACTGCGCCTGGCCTAAACAGACTTTAAGGCTCTAATTATGCATATCTTGGATTTGGGAATCTTTTCAGTTTCTGCATTTCCTTTCAATACATAGGAAAAATGAACTAATCTGCAAAGCTGCTAAGCTTGTTTGCTTCTCAGCTCTCCAGTGGAACTCTGACATGAGCATGGAACCCCAGCCAATCATCCTCCCAAGCTGTCACAATACTGTACTTAGAAGCCAAGGTAATGAGGCCCTGTTCTGATTGCTGACACATCTGTCATCAACTTTCATGCATGCACAGGCAACTGCAGGCCTGGGGAACTGTGATGCAAAGGTATGAAGGAGAGAGAACAGGCTCACTTCAGGAAATTGAAATTAATTCAATGTGGCCAGCATGTAGAGGTCTGATTTTAGTTGCAGCAAGAACCTAGGGAGGTGAGCAGGAGTTGCATCACAAAAAGCATTTATGTGTCATACTCAGGAAGATGGACTTATATCTTGAACACTTTTACAAGAAAACCTTTAAAATTATATGTATCTTTTACAAAATCATAATTTCTTATTCAAAAATGGTACACTTCAATGTAGAACTTTTACACAGAAATGTGCAAAGAAAATCATTCTTAATTTAACCACCTAAAGATAACTATTTTAAACATTTTGGCATATATTTTTCAACCTTTTTTTCTATGCACATAACCAGGAATGCATACCACAAAGAAAACAAGGCAGGCACAGTGGTGTGAGCCTGTAGTCCCAGTTAGTCTGAAGGCTGAGGTGGCAGGATTGCTTGAGTCTGGTGACAGACCAGGAGCACCTCATCTTGGACAAACACCACCACTTTAAGTTCCAGCTCCCTTTCTAGCCTCATGCATTTCAAGGAAACCACTTCTCTTCTAGCTATAAGCAGCCAGAAAGAGCAGACAGTAAAACACAGATAAGGCAGCTCAGGCACAAAGGGAGGTGGGGGGAAAGTCTCTTGGGTAACTGCCAAACTTCACCCTCATGCAATGGGCCCCAGTAAAACAGTGGGCCTTAATAAGCACACTCCTTTCCCTTCAGGTGCACTAAGATAGGTAAGCTAAAAGCAGACTCGGGTGTATGCCTGCAGCTGCAAAAAGATGTATGGGAACAGACACACAACTCTCCCTCCCAGATAAGCACAACAGACACAGAAGCAGTCCAAGCCTCTGATAAACTCTCCCACCCTAAATCCTTAAAAACTCTTATTAGTCCATAAGAGAGTGTGCCTCTAACCTAACTGGCCAGAAGCCCCTTTCAGGTTTGTTTTCTCTAAAATAAACTTGTCCTTGACTTCTAAGCCACCTTTCCTGTTTCTTTCCTCTTTCTTTAATTCTTACATCTGGGAGTTTGAGGCCAGCCTGGGTAACATAGTGAGATCTTGTCTCTTAAAAAAAAATTACGGGCCGGGTGTGGTGGCTCACGCCTGTAATCCCAGCACTTTGGGAGGCCGAGGTGGGCAGATCACAAGGTCAGGATTTCGAAACCAGTCCGGCCAACGTGGTGAAACCCCATCTCTACTAAAAAGAACAAAAATTAACCGGGCATGGTGGCATGTGCCTGTAATCCCAGCTACTTGGGAGGTGGAGGCAGGAGAATTGCTTGAACCCGTGAGGCAGAGGTTGCAGTGAGCCAAGATTGCACCACTGCACTCTAGCCTGGGCGACAGAGCAAGACTCCATTTAAACAAACAAACAAACAAACAACAAAAGTGTATCCATTCCTCTGAGTCAATAAAAGATGTATGTTAAAAAAAAAAAACAAAAGCCATGTACTATACATACTTATTGCATCATAAGTTGCCTTTTCATAAAGACTTCAATCAGAATATAAATGAAGGACTGCACAGGATCCTATTATAAAGCTGTATCATAGGTTATTTAACTCCTAATCGTTGGGCATTTAGGTTGTTTTAGATGTTTTTGCTACTCTAAATAATACTCTATGAATAGTTTTGTACACTAATTTTTTTAAGAGATGGGGTCTCACTATGTTGTCCAGGCTGGAGGGCAGTGGCTATTCACAGGTGCAATCATACAGCACTGCCCCCTTGAACTCCTAATCCTCCTGCCTCGGCCTCCTGAGTATCTGGGACTATAGGTATATACCACTTCCCCCAGCTTATACTAATTTTTATATGTGTATTTAATTATGTACTTAAATCTGAAAGTGGATTATAGCAAATCTACAATAAGATTTTAAACATTTTTGACGCAGATTACTTTATTAAAGTGTATATTCCCAGTATCCCTACCTAAGAATGCCTCCTTAGCTCTTTTATCCACACTGGATGTTCTTATACTTTTAAAATATTTACATCTTAGTTTGTTAATTTGATTTTTTTGTTTGTTTACTAGTGAGATTGAACTTTTTTCATGTATTTACTGGTAATTTGTATTTCTTTTTTTGGGTGAAATTCCCTATCCTTTGCTAATTTTTATTTTTTGGTCATTAACTTGCCTTTTCATATTGTTTGTGTGTTTACTTTAATGAAATTTAAATATTTATGTAAAAAGTATTTATGTAGCCAAGTCTACCAATCTTTTCCTTTATGGTTGTTTCCTTTGCTGTTTTGCTTCTTATAAAGCTCCTCCCATTTTCAGATCAATTTATTAAAAAAAAAGAGAGCCCTCTTCTGCTAGCTCTTTTATGGTTTTATTACTTTGGGATTTGTTTTCACAATTAGTGTGAGATAGAGTTCTGATTCTCTCTGCCCATAGTGCAGCTAATCAGTAAGAACACAATTTATTGAATAATCCATCCACTGATTCAGATGCTACCCTTATCATAATTGTTCCTTTCATCTTCCTTGGATTTCATCTACTGAGGGTTATAGGAATAGGGGCATGTGGGAGAGTGAATAAGCCCTACAGAAATAGTGCTACCAAAGGTGTGAAAATTTGGATCAGGCAGTGGGAGAGCAGAGAAGGAATTGTGCCTATGACAAAGATTATTTTGCTTGGCCAAACTTTAGTACGGCTTCTGAATCTTCTGCTAGATCCATCTGTGCACTTCTTCGTAAAAATCCAGTTTTAGCGAAGAACTCCCTTTCCTCCATATCTAATCAGTTTCCTCACCCTCCACCATCCCCCAGGTGATGTTCTGTCTTCAGGAGGAGTCCTGTTAGGTCAGTTTCACCAAATGCCCCTTACCTCTGATGTTTCCTCTTAGTAATTTTCCATCCACTGAACTGCATACTGCTGGTTGGCTATAAATTCCCTCTTGCCCATGCTGTATTCAGAGTCGAGCCCAGTCCCTCTTCCCCACTGCAAGACCCAGTTGCAGTGGCCCCTATGCCAATTGAGACAGTCCTCAATAGTCTTCATTCTGTGCTTTAACAAGTATCATTGAATAATTTTGTCTTTAACACTTCTTCACATTATGGTCACAGCTATATATTGTTAGCTTAGTAGTGGATTAACTGAACATGTAATTTCCAAGCTATAAGTTGCTCATCAAAATATATAAGTGAAAAAAATTAAAACCAGGGAAGAAAAGTAAGACAATCCTCCCCAAATAATGTTAAGTCTATGTGTCTAATTCCACATCATCTGTCACATGGACTACTGTCCCTTAAACAGCACTCAGGTATGAGACTTGAGAGGAAGTTCAGACCAAGGCCGTGTCTTCGAGGATATTTCGCTTAGAGAAAACGAAACTATTTTTAAATGTAGTGCTTATGACTAGTGCGGTAACCACTGCACAAACAGCATTCTCCTGGCGTTTTTATACTAACATAAGCCTCAGCAGCAAAGACAATTGCTACCGGGAAAATAACCTTCAATTGTGTTTTTCGCAACCGATTCCTCTTTTTTGCTGTTGTAAAGGGCCGTTAAACACGGAAACAGGAGCCTGGCGACGTTATTCCGCAACAGAAAGTTATTTTGTACTTTCACAGTGGTTTGCCTACTTGGTGAGATAAAAGTGGGAAGACCGGCCTCAAGCCAGGACTTCCTGGGGGCTCCCGGGAGCGCCGCGGGCTGCGTGTTCCCCGCGCGCCGGCAGGAGGCGCGCGCTGCCTGGAAACGCCCCAGCGGCGCCCGCGCCCAGAGACCCGCCGCGGTGACGCAGCGAGAGCCCGGGAGGAGGCGCGGGAACGCGCGTTGGGGGTCAGGTGCCGGAAGAGGAAACCTCTCGCTGGGGCTAGGAGTTCGGCGGGGCGCGCGCGCCGGCGGTTGCGGAGCTGGCAGGTGCGAGGCGTCTGCACCTGGCGGTCGATGGCGCCCGATGCGGGCGCCCCGGGATAGCGTGGGCAAGGCTGCGGGGCCCCGGCGCGCACGCCCGCACCCCTCCCCAGCCCTGGCGTGGGCCCAGCCCGGCCCAGGCAGCAATGGGGTTCCTGCAACTGCTGGTCGTAGCGGTGCTGGCATCCGAACACTGGGTGGCTGGTGCAGCCGAGGTCTTCGGGAACTCCAGCGAGGGTAAGGTCGGGGCGCCTGGCTTCTGCAACCCAAAGTTGCTTTTGCATTTCTTGCAAGGTCAGAATCCGCCCGGGGTCTGTCAGCCTAGCAGTGGAAACACTCATGGCTAAGGAGGCCTTACTATTAACCTCCTCATTTAGCGGAGGAAATGGGAAGAGATAAATAATTCTCTTTTTTCAACACAGTATTATCTCCCTTGGGGAGCAGCCATGTCTGTGGCTTTAATTTAACTTAAATTAAAGCGCCTCTTTGCTCCCCAGTGGACTCTCTGAGCTTCTGGACAGCAAGACTTGGGGTGGAACTAGCGGCTTAATGACTGATGGCTCTCAAGCTGCATGGAGTTTTTACACCCCCACATCTAGAGGCTTTTCAAATTGGTTATGTTCTACAGAGTTTGAGAGGAAAAATGAACCCAGAATGGGGCTTTATTTATTTATTTTTAAAGAGCCTTTACCATCTAATTTATTAATACCGTCTAGAGACGGGAAAACATTCCATACTCACAATGAGAAATAAAGGACTTTCTGAATTACAGATACATAGACATACAGATAGAGTGTGTATACCCTCAATTCTACAAGTTCAGCCACAAATGAAAAATAAACACAGAAACACAAAAGCTTGCCAGTCCAGGTATCAGAGTTGTTCTCCTTACTTGGGGGCAAGAAATTTCTAATCGATTTGACCTTAAAAAAGACAAATGGACAAAAACTGTGTTCTCTGTTGTCTCATATCCAACAGGAAATAGATCTCTATGAGATATTAATTCGTTTACAGAGATCACAAAATTCCCATTCATTGCAGCTACCAACAGGAAATAACTTGTCATCCATAAATGAACTGTAAAAAATAACAATTTAATAGAGAGTAAAACTAAAATGAGAAAAACAAGAATCAACGAAGTTCTATTGCCACTTCAAATTCACCTGTAGGAGCCAAGAAGAAACATGCCCGGGCTTAGCTCCCTATGAGTACACCATTTTTGATGATTTCAGGTGACTTTTTTTTTTTTTTTTTTTGACGGAGTCTTGCTCTGTGGCCTAGGCTGGAGTGCAGTGGCATGATCTTGGCTGACTGCAACCTCCGCCTCCCGGGTTCAAGCGGTTCTCATGCCTCAGCCTCCAGAGTAGCTGGGATTACAGGCGCCCTCCACCACACCCAGTTAGTTTTTCTATTTTTAGTACAGATGGGGGTTTCACCATGTTGTTCAGGCTGGTCTCGAACTCCTGACCTCGTGATCTGCCCGCCTTGGCCTCCCAGAGTGCTGGGATTACAGGCGTGAGCCGCCGCACCCGGCCGATTTCAGGTAACTCTTGTTCATCTCAGTGAGAACTCAGAATGGGATGTTAGATTGTAGGTCTTGTGCTTGGTGAATGGGCTTGGGCAACAGCTCATGGTTTGTTAATATAAAATGTAAAAGGCACTAGTTGTGCCAGGCAGATCATCATGTGCTTTTCCATGAAATTAAACACATTATGTTTTGTTTTGAGGTTAATAGATTAGTTGCAGTTCTGAAACATAATATTTTCTGAATAATGTGATTGTGTTCCTATGCACTTATCTTTGAAAAGCCCTTGTGCAAACTGAATTCTAGGATCTTTGTATAGGACTGAGGCCAAAGCTGAAAAGGGCAATTTTTGTTTTGCAGAAAAACCTTGCTTATAATAGGGCACTAACATTCACTGTGCATAGTGTGTGCCAGGTGCTTTCTATGTGCACTGTTATTTAATCCCCACTACCCTGCAATGTAATGATCTTCCTCCCTTGTCAGAGGAACAAATGAACAGCTGCTAGGGTTACAGATAGGACTTGAACCCCCAGGTGAGTCTCCCTGCAAATTTCATAGTCCTTCCACTTCAGTAAAGCTGTCTTCCAATAAGAATATCTTACGTGGCATGGTGCTTTGTACTTAATCCTTCTTTGAACCCTCATTCTTCAAAATAGCCTTATGATGGAGGTAGAAGTGATGCTATCTCCATTTTAACAGGTGAAGAATTTGAGATATTAGAGTTTTTAGTTGATCAAGGCCAGTCCCTGAGTCAGGAGAGCAGGCATCCAGAACTTTTTCTTTCTAGTTGGTGTTAGTATTTAATACCTAGAAATTTTTATACAAAAGTTAAAAAATATAAATAAGTTGAGAAATTAATTTTTTCAGACACTGTTTTTTGCCTCTTTGCTATGATTATAGCACTGATATTCCTCAACGTTATTCTTTTTGCCTTGCATTGGTATTGTCATTCTGTGCAGAAGAGGGACAATGTGGGGACTTAACTACTGAGTGATAATAAAAGCTCATATTCTCCACATCTATCAGCTAAAAATCAGTATAGAAATGTAGAAGGATGGGCCGGGCGCGGTGGCTCATGCCTGTAATCCCAGCACTTTGGGAGGCCGAGGCGGGTGGATCATGAGGTCAGGAGATCGAGACCACCCTGGCTAACACGGTGAAACCCCGTCTCTGCTAAAAATACAAAAAAATTAGCCAGGCGTGGTGGCAGGCACCTGTAGTCCCAGCTACTCGGGAGGCTGAGGCAGGAGAATGGCGTGAACCCGGGAGGCAGAGCTTGCAGTAAGCCGAGATCACGCCACTGCACTACAGCCTGGGCGACAGAGCGAGACTCCGTCTCAAAAAAAAAAAAAAAAAAAAGGTAGAAGGATGTAGTTCAGGATTTGTATAAACCTCCTAGGAAATGGCTGGATTGGTATTTGATGATGATGATTCTGATAACCATACAAACTGAAGAAATTGAGCATCTGCTGTAATTTAGGAGGATTTACCCATCTTTGGCAGGATGAGCTAACTTGCATGACTTCTGTAGCGGACTGAATGCTAAATAAATCTCGGAACGTGGCAGATGAAGTTCCTAGAATGTCTGAGGAGTGCTTTCTGTGACCAGTAGGCACATGAGATGGATCATACTTTTAAGCAGTTATCCCTTCTCTTGGAGTCCCAGTTCACTGCTGCCTTTAACATCTTTCGTTTGTTTAGATTCATATCCAGTAACTCCTGTGGAATTTCATAGTAATTGGACTTGAGCACGGCATCATTTGGGCCTTTCAGTCTTCATGCTATTGATGGTGCTTTACCAAGGTAGCAGGCCATTTGTGGTTAGTTGCAAGTGCTGTCTTTCTCTAAAAAGTGTGTGAAGCTAATATGTTCATTTTTGTTTCCTTTCAACCTTTAGGGCTATTGAACATTTGTAAGAAGATAACAATGAGAAATTGGGAGGGATAGTTGACTGCTGACCAACTCAAGTAGCTGAACCATTTTTGTTTTTAATATGAAGAGAATTATGAAGTCTAGGCTATGATAGATTTCTCTTAGAATTTGGTTGTTGTGTTGAAACTCAAACAGTAGAAGTAAATTTTAGTAAAATAGTTGGAAATTTTTATGGTTGCCGGATTAGGATCTGATTCGGAAAGAAAAAGGAAAAGATTAGGATTGGGCAGCTTTTTTTAAAGTGGAATTATTGGAAAGAAAAAGTGATTCTGAGTAAGAATGGAAGATGGGCATGAAAAATTGTTTCAAGTCCCTTCTATAGGTCAGATGGCAAAAAAAAGCCATTTCTTTTTAGAGGAAGGCTAGTGTAAGTGCCCCAACTTGATGTTAGCCATTTGCTTTGTAATATCTTTTGATGTGCTGTCTTTTTTCCTCCTACTCTCCAAGTCATAAGATCTAATTATGCCTCATAAAATGCCTCTAATAAATCCTTTTCCATATGCCTTAGAGGTGAAGTTAAATTCCTGTTAGCTTCTTCAGGATATCTTTTGGGTATGTGTCTTCTTTTGCTTAATCTGTTTTTATGAGCAGAAATTAAATGAGTTTCTACCAGACTGAGCTGTTTAAGTTGTCTTGACCTTCAGTGTCTTTTGTTGTCACTCTGTGGAAGTCTCTTTCTCAACGTAATGCTTATGATGTGCCTGGAATTTCTGTGAATGCCCTGTACGTTAGTCCCTTTCTTCCCACTAATTTATTTGTAGGGCTGCTCTGAGTGCCTGATTCTCTCTCTCTTTCTTTCTTTCTTTCTTTCTTTCTCTTTCTTTTCTTTCAATAAGGAGATGAACCTGTGAAGCACAGGAAAGCTAATGGAAGTTAGTAAATGATACTTTATTGTGTAGCCTTGGGCGGTTTAAAAGTTGTTTCCCATTTGTTTGATACTTTCAGCAGCCAACTGATGGCAGCACAGTTACCTCAATTTTACTTTGAGGGAACTGAAGCCCAGAGGAAATACATTACTTGCCTGAGGTCACATAGTTCAGCCATCATTTAACAAACATTTACTTATGCCAGTTAGGTGACTATACTGTGTTAGACATTGGAACATCAAAAATGACAAAATCCTGCACAGCCAGGAATCAAACCACAACTGGTTTGGTTAAAGCAATCTTCTGAAAAAAATTGTACAATGGATGTCGGATTGCCAAGGTTACACTGCCAAAGTATTTTCACACAGATGTTAGGTTAAAGATAACTAAGACTGGGAAAAAAGTACGTATTTATCCTTTGCTTGTTTATCAAACACTATGTTAGGAGTTCTCAAACCCGGCTAAACATTAGAATTACATGGAGAACTTTTTATAAAAGGTATATTGGTGAAGAGACAGCTAGAAATAGACATTTAAAAGAAAAAGCAGGGCCGGGTGCTGTGGTTCAGTGTGTAATCCCAGCACTTTGGAAGACTGAGTGGGGGAGGATCTGTTGGGGCCAAGAGCTTGAGACCAGTCTCATCAACATAGCAAGACCTCATCTCTACAAAACGTTAAGAAATAAAATTAAAGAAAAGAAAAAGTACATTTAAAATAGCCTCAAGAAACATTACGTATTCTGGGATGATTATCATGGGATATGTAAAGACCTCTACAGAGAAAATGACATAATACATCTCAACATTCTTTAGATAAATTGAGAGACTAAAGAAATAGAGGAATATTGCAAATTCATAGATTACAAAATTCTAAAGATGAAGATATTTTTAAAGGTATCATTTCTCCCTAAATTAATGTATATATTCAGGGCCATCCCAATCAAAATCCCAGCAGGTTTTTTTTTTTTTTGTGGATATTGATAGGCTGATTTCTAAAACTTATATGGAAATGAAAAGGATCAGAAATAGTCAAGATAAATTTGAGGAGGAAGAACAAATTTGGAGCAGGAGTTAAGAGAGTTGTAATATTTGTGTTAGGATTGGTGTCTATAGCTAGACAAATAAGCCAGTAGAATACAATTGAGACTCCAGAAGCAAACACGTATGTTCACTTGACTTACGTGAAAGGTGGAACTGCAAAGCAGTAGGGTAGGGAGATGGTGGTATTTTTAAATTATTTTATTTGTATAAACTTAGGGAGCACAAGTGTAGTTATAGGATATATTATGTAGTGGTGAAGTCAGGGCTTTTAGTGTATCCATCACTGGAATTATGTACATTGTACTCATTAAGTAATTTCTCATCTTTGGCCCCCTCCCACCTTCCTCAGTCTTCAGTGTCTATCAGTCCGCAGTGTAGGCCCATGTGTACACATTATACAGCTCCCATTTATAAGTGAGAGAACATGCGGTACCTACAGGGTGGTATTTTTAGTGAAGGTTGCTGTCAAGTAGATAAACATATGAAACAATGAACTGTGACCTCTATCTTACACCATGTATAAAAATCAACATCAGATTGATTTTTAGCTCTAAATGTGAAAGATAAACTTCTAGAAGTTAACATGGGAATGCATCTTCATCATCTTGGTATATGTTGACAAAAATTTCTTTAAAATGACACAAAAAGGACTAATCATAAAGGAAAAACCTGAGAAATTGGCTGCTAAAATGAAAACTGTTAATCTAAAGGTGACAGCGAAAAGACAAGCAACAAGAGTGGGAGAATATATTTGCAACATATCGGTCAGAATACTCATGTCTATGATGTATTAAAAACTCCTAAAATTGAAGAAGGACAGACAGTTTCATTTTTAATATGTGTAAAAGACTCGAACAGACTCTTTCACAAAGAGGATATCCAAATAGCCAATAAGCAAAGCAAAGGGTTCTTAACACCCATGAGTAATTAGGGAAGTGCAAATTAAAATCACAGTCAGATACCACTATATACCCAGCAGATAAATGAATAATACCAGGTGTTGGTGAGACTGTTGGGCAATTGGAACACTTTCCTACAGTAAGTTGATGGGGTATACATTGGCAAAACATTGTTGGAAGCCTGGCAGTATCTACTAAAGATGAGAATACCCTATTACCTGATAATTCTACTCATAGGTTCCACCCAACAGAAATGTGTATATGCATGTACCAAAAGACATGCACAGAAAATGTTTCGAGTTATTTATAACTCTAAACCAGAAATACAGATGTTTATTAACAGTAGAACAAATAAATACATTGTGGCATGTTATTTCATGAAGTATACAATAATGGTAATGAGTTATGGCTACTTATAGCAGCTGGAATGAATTGCACAAACATAGTGCTGATTTTAAAGAAGCCAAACACACAAAAATTGTGCTGTAAATTCTATTCAATTGAATTCTCCCAACTAAACTCCTAGTATTTGAACTTAGGACCCTATTTCCCTCTGGGGAGGAAAGATGTGGTGATTGGGAGGGGCCACAGGGGGACCACTAAGTTGCTAGAATGCTGTTTAGGTGCTGGTTAATTCATGGGTGTGTAAACTTTGTGTATTTCTCTGCATAGTATTTAATGAATATTTGTTTTTTAATTGATACCTAGGCCTTAGCCCCAGGGATTTTGATTCAACTCATCTGGAGAGGGTCCCAGGCAGCAGTGTTTTTTTTTTTTTTTTTTTTTCATTCCCCTCCAGATGATTGTAATGTATAGCCAGGGTGTATAATCACTGTATTATAACTTCTTATGAAAAGGACACCTTATGGTCACTATAGAAAATTTAAAAAATAAATGTGTAATGAAAAGAAAAAAAATCACTTAAAATACACCCCTAGAGATACTTCCTCTTGATACCCCTACCTATTTTGTCAAGTGACCAAGTTTTAAATAACGTATACAATGTCCCTCCCTTTTGTTATCTGGCTTCTGCCTGGTTCGCACTATAGGCATTTGAGGAAAGGAAGATGATGAGGCATCATTTTCCTGTAGCTTTTGGGAAATCCAGGAAGTAACAGATGAAAGTTATAATTATTCCTGAAATTCAGGTATATTTCTTGAAGAAGAATTCAGAAGCAAAGAGTGCAGATTAATTTTTGGTCCTAATCATTATGTATTCTCATGTGGTCTGTTTGTTTTTATTTCTGGATATCTTAGACTAGAACAAGACTTTTTAGGTACAGTTTAACCATTTAAGATCAAAGGTCATCTGTTACACTGTCACAGCAAAAACTCAAATAGATTTTTTGTCTGACACATACGCTTTCTGGAATAGTCTTCCACAAAATCAGAACTATTTTTATTTCTTATTAATTTATTATTCATGCTGTAATGGTAACAGCCTAGATGTTCATTAATAGGAGATTGGGTGAATAATTATGGTACATACCCAGAATGGAATACTCTGTAGCTTTTAAGATGGTAAAGCTAGAATTATCTGTGTTGCTATGGAAAGATATATAAGACCTGTTAAATAGGCAATATCAAACATATTTATATCTTTTTCCATCTATGTGGAAATATGCATGTTTATATCTGCCTAAGCCCTAAAAGATATAGCACAGCTGTTAGCAGTGATGATTTCTGTACAGTGTACTTGCTGGAGGAGTTGACTTTCTGTTTATTTTGCACCTTTTATAAGGATTATATATTTTCTAGAAAAATATTACCATTTTAAGAGAAAGCAAAACAGTGACAGAATGTTGAGAGAATGTCCCATTTTGTCCCTTTTTTTTTCTAGTGTGTGTTCCTATTTTATAAACATTTAAAATGTAGAGTTGGTGTGGCGTGGTGGCTCATGCTTATAATCCCAGCACTTTGGGAGGCCCAGGCGGGCAGATCACAAAGTCAAGAGATTGAGACCAGCCTGGCCAACATGGTGAAACCCAATCTCTACTAAAAATACAAAAAATTAGCTGGGCATGGTGGTGCGCACCTGTAGTCCCAGCTACTTGTGAGGCTGAGGCAGGAGAATCGCTTGAACCTGGGAGGCAGAGGTTGCAGTGAGCTGAGATCGTGCCACTGCACTCCAGCCTGGCGACAGAGTGAGACTCTGTCTCAAAAAAAAAAAAAAAAAAAAAAAGAAAGAAAAAGAAGGACATGTGTAAAAAGAAGAAAAATCAGCTGGGTGGGGTAGTTCATGCTTGTTATCCCAGTACTTTGGGAGGCTGAGACGGGCGGATTGCTTGAGGTCAGGAGTTCGAGACTAGCCTGGGCAACATAGTGAAACCCCGTCTCTACTAAAAATACAAAAATTAGCCAGGCGTGGTGGCACATGCCTGTAATCCCAGGTACTCAGGAGGCTGAGGCAGGAGAATTGCTTGAACCTGGGAGGTGGAGATTTCAGTGAGCTAAGATTGCGCCACTGCACTCCACCTAGGTGACAGAGTGAGACTCCGTCTCAAAAAAAAAATCAGTTAAAATATACTCCCAGAGATACCTGCTTTTAATACCCCCCTACTTATTTCGTCAAGTCATCAGTTGTTTAACAATGTATTTTAGTTTCCATGGTTCTGTGTTTCCGTACTGTCTTTCCAAAGTTTTGTTTCTCCAAGTATTTTTGAGTTGTGATTCATCCTCATCCTGGGTGATAGGTTAAGGGAAGGTTAAGAAAAGTTTACCGTGAAGGCTTCTCTAGTTGATGGCTTCAGTCTCTTCCAGGGCTTTTAAAGGTTCTGTATACTGTTCTGATGGAAGGCACATGTCATGGGAGATAGATGTAAGGATTATTAGAACATTTTCTGAAATATATCAAAGGGCAAATTTAAGTGATAATTACAGAAGTCTTGGATAACCTTTATGAATTCGTTTGTATCAGTTTTGATCATTGTGCCCAACAACTAGAGTGCCTAGTCCATAAGTACCCTATAAATATTTGCCAAATAGGGAAAATGAGAACAAAAAGGAAAAACTGAAGACGTAGACTAGAAAAGGCAGGATAGTAAGTGAGTTGAGTGCTGTGAACAGTGAAAGGATAGAAATCTGATTAATTTCTAGGAAAACAGACTGATACTTCCAAAATGGGTGGGAATTTTTAAGACTTGGAGGATGCATGATGGATGGGACCAAACTTGAAGGGCAATAATGAAACATTTTTAGTGTAATTTACTGAAATCCATGTAGTTTTATGTATAATTTGCTTTTCTAATAAAATAATCATGATGATGGGAAGGCCTGGAAAATATAAACATGTTTTTCTTGTTTCTCTTTAAAAAGAAAAAACATGTGCACACAAACTTTTTCCAGACTTCCCTACCCAGATTCTATTGGCCACTCCTTAATATTTTAACCTCTGTTCCAGCTGGAGTTTGGTCCATATAAAATGTAAAATGTCTTTCTGGTTCCATAAATAGGAAGTATACTATCTTCATTTGTCATTGTTAAAACTATTAAAATTTTCTCTAGAGTTTTAGAAATGAAATTGTAACCTTTTATTCTATCTTTTTTTAAAAAAAACATTAAGTTATGAATGTAATATAGCATCACAGAGCTTAGGGAGAGTATATAGAGGTTAACATTATTCTAGTCTTAGCACTATTTGTGTCTTCTTTTTGTCTGTTCTTCCACAGGCTACTCATTCTTGATTTTTTTGGTTCTGTTTGGTTTTAAATCATCCAGTGGAGCTTTCGTATTAAAAAAAAAAGTGTTGAAAATTGACCTTCTTGGGACATGGTATATAGGAATGTGTTATTAAGTTATTTAGTATCTGAAATGTTTTACCACCCACTGACTCTTAATTTCCTTCTAAAATAAAACATGACAGTTCCACTATGGGACTCAGGTGAATTATAATCTTTTTTCATCAACTCCTTTTCATCTATATTTAATCTAAATTTTTTGTTTGTTTGTTTGTTTAGAATCGAACCCCCAAGACTGCTTATATGAAACTTGGGATCTCTTCTGCTGTTCATGCAGACAGATACTGACTATAGGATGGGGGTGTAGGAATCCAGGACTACACAGGAGTAAAAGCAACCTAATTAAAGAATTATTTGAGAGTTAGATTGAAAAAAGAGCTGGTGTGCAGCTGGCAGAAACACACCACAGAGAAGTGGGGACAGAGTCAGTGAGACACAGACCATGGAGGCAAGTAGACAGATGGGACAGACCTGGAGGAGGTGTTGAAAAACTGTTCTTGTTATAACCTATCTTTTTTATGGACTCTGAGCTTGATCCTTAAGCAAACAAAAGCTCTCTTCTCCAGAATGCCTGTGGTTCACAATTGTATGTGCAGTGCCTGGTGTGGGGCGCTCAACGGACATTTTTGTCAGTATTGATTTCACCTTCCTTTGCAGTCTCCATTAGACAGATGAGGAAATTGAGGCTTAAGGGGATTTAAGGAACTTGCTTAAAATCACACAGCTGGTAAACACCGGTATTAAATTGCAGCCACCTGTGTCTCTTCAGGCTACGCTGACTTCAGAATTCACCAGACGGTTATGGTTCTTTAACACAAGCACATTCATGATTGTAAGTAGCCCCACAGGATTGTCATCTTTAAATTCAGGGACTCTGTTCTGAAGATCACTGTTATTGCTGCTACCAGAGGGGAAGTTCCTCTGGGCTCCAGGAGCCTGTCTTCAGCATACCTTTTGAAATACCTCTTGCATTTTAGTTCTGAGCTCTGCCATTCACTGGCCAGATGACCCTGGATGGGCTGCATCACTTTTTAAGCCACGTTGTCTTTAGCAGTGAAATAGGAGCAATAACCATATTTACCTCAAAGAGTTTTTCTGAGGATTAAATTCCACACTCATTTATGAATATGATTTCTGCAAATTGATATGAGAGTACAAGTGTTGTAATGAAAAGTTTATCTCGTTGTAGGTCTTATTGAATTTTCTGTGGGGAAATTTAGATACTTCGAGCTCAATAGGCCCTTTCCAGAGGAAGCTATTTTGCATGATATTTCAAGCAATGTGACTTTTCTTATTTTCCAAATACACTCACAGTATCAGAATACAACTGTTTCCTTTTCTCCGGTAAGTGCAAAGAATTATTTTAGTAAAAATCATTTCTATATTTTGGGGTCTGGTATTTAGTATGAGCATTAGAATTTGATATCTCTATCTTTTATGTTTATGATCTTATGTCTTAAATTTTAAAAAATCAAGATAGGATGTTTTCAAGTCAGTGACTGAGAGTATCTCAGGCCTTTCTTGAGTGTGGCAGTCTCTGACCTAAGAAGGGGTAATGGAGAGCTGAGCTGGGGGGAAGGGCACCCTGTGACAAATGTCACCACTATGCAGGCAAGTTTTCTTCGTGAATTCCCACCTTTTCATTTTCTTACTTCAGTGGGGCCTTAATAATTTTTACCTGAGAATATATGTTTAATGAGTTTTCATTGTTGTTTAGCTATAGTATTGAACTTTACCAAGAACCCTATAATATCAACTTTATTCTTTGGACTCTGTCATGCAAACAACAAAAAATTATAGTGCTCATTTCATCCAGCCCTGTGCTATGCCTCCAGCAGTATTAAGGACTCTATTATAGATGTCATCACTAAACCCCTTAACCTCAACCTCAGCCTTAGAAAGTTTTTAAAATTCTCTGGGTTAGCTTAAGCTATGAAGAGTCTGCCATTATGTAATCTTTTCCGATCTATCTACATTTAGTCTCTATGATGCCCTAGACCAATACATGCATTTCACCTTGTATGAAGTTATACTTCTTTTTATTTGTCCTAAGCCTATATTATAATATTCTGGAATTTGGTAAACAAATCTGTCTTAATCTAATTCATATGTAATTTTTTAACATTTTTATTTTTATTTTTTTAGAGATAGGATCTTACTCCATCACCCAGGCTGGAATGTGGTCATGTGATCATGGCTCAAATTCCTGGTATTAAGTGATCCTGGAACTAAAGGCACATGTCACCACACTTGGCTAATTTTTAACTTTTTTTTTTTTATAGAGATGGATTTTGCTATGTTGCCCAGGCTGGTCTTGAACTCCCGGCCTCAAGTGATCCTCCTGCCTGGGCATCCCAAAGTGCTGGGATTGCAGGCATGAGCCACTGCGCCCCAGCCCATATATAATATTAGAGGCATTGGTCACACTATCTTTCTTACTATTTTGTATATTTTTATTCCTGCCTTCTTTCCCCTACCATAGAGGTTTGGAAATTGTGTGCATGTGGTTGTGCATGTGTGTGCGTGTGTGTTGTGGGGTGTGTGTGTTGGGGGGTAGTTAATGGACTAGAAATGGAAGAATTCAGCTTAGGAAAAAAGGAAAGGAATAAATAGTATTAATTACAAGAGATACCGATGTCACACATACGTCAAATTTGCCCAAGTTCTTTGCAGCTAAAGCAGAAGGTAAAGCATGTTAAATTTCATAACTTCCTTAGAAAGGAAAGAGCGTGCGAGTTCCTCAGGGGAGGCCAAGTTTTTTATGGCACTGAATTCAAGAGACAGCTTCCTATTCAGACTCTTACATAGGAGACTTAGTAAAATGGCCCATAGGTGAGTTCTTTCCTCTTCTCTTTTTTAACTAGATCTTTTAAAACAATTTTTAATTGACAAACAGTATGATTTTCTTCCTAATGACATTACAGCAAGACAACATTTGAAGGAAAAGAGAGAGGATGGGGGAAATAAGGATTTATATTTGTTGAATGCCTACTATGTCCTAGGCCGGTGGTTCTTAAGCTCCTGGATCCATGGACTGCTCAAGTCTATGGACTCAAATATAAATATAAAATTTCATGGGGCCCTTCAGAAACTCAGACTCTCAGGCCCCCAGTTAGGAACCCCTGTGTTTGGTTTCCATATAGTTAATTCTCATTAAAGCTCAACAAAGTAGTAGTGATGCCTATTTCTGCATCTGAGGAAGCAGAGCTTGGATAAAGAGATGCCAACATCACCAGCGATAAAACAGACCTGGATGGCAGCATCTTGGGCCTTAATTTCTATGCAGAAAGGGTCTTAGTTGTCCTTAATTATCATTTTATTTCTTGGACTGCCTTTAGTTCCCACTGTTATATTACTTAGAAGATGATGGCCAGAACTGCACATGGCTCAGGAAGTGAGTGGTCTGTGTAAAGAGAAGTGCTTCTGTTTCCTGTGCCCTTCCTAATAAAGTGTGGCACTTTTGGTTTTTTTGAGTCGTGACGGCAGTTGGTTCTTTGAAACTGCTGACTCAATCATTTATCAGTTAATATTTGAGTCATTCTTTCTTATGCTTATCAAATTGAAACTGCTCTGCTACCTTTTCCTTCCCATTTCCTTGGCTTTGATAGAACCTCTTGAGTCTGTTACCTCTTAGCTTAGCATTTTATTATTCAAAAAGCTTTCCAAGCAGATGGGAGTGGGGGATGGTAGAGAGGAAGTGTGTGAGGAAGGATTAGGAAGGGGCACAAGGAAACTTGGGGTGATGCATACATTTGCTATTTTGATTGTAGTAATGGTTTCACAGGTGTCTGTATATCAACACTTAAAAGTATACTTTATGGGCCAGGCGCGGTGGCTCACACCTGTAATCCCAGCACTTTGGGAGACCGATGCTGGCAGATCACGAGGTCAGGAGATCAAGACCATCCTGGCTAACACAGTGAAACCTCGTCTCTACGAAAACTACAAAACATTAGCCGGGTGTGGTGGCGGGCGCCTGTAGTCCCAGCTACTCGGGAGGCTGAGGCAGGAGAATGGCGTGAATCCAGGAGGCAGAGCTTGCTGTGAGCTGAGATTGCGCCACTGCACTCCAGCCTGGGTGATGCAGCGAGACTCCATCTCAAAAAAAAAAAAAAAAAAAAAAAATTATACTTTATGTACAGTTTATAGTTTGTCAGTTATAACACAATTTAAAAGGCACTTCGAAAACTGAACTCCTTGGGGCCAGGTCTCATGTTTTTGTCCTAGTGGTCTTAGAAACTAAGACAAAACGTTATTTGACATAATAAATCTTAATTCAAGTTAATTGAAACACCTGGGAATTTCAATGTGCATCTGCTATTCCTGATCAAAGATTATTTTTACAGACAGAATGTTTGTGTCTTCACAAAATTCACAGGGAAGTGATTAGGTCATGGGCCCCCATTTAGAGCCCTCATGAATGGGATTAGTGGCCTTATAAAAGGGACCCCAGATATGTTTCTTGCCCTTTCTCTGTCATGTGAGGATACAACAAGAAGTTGGGAGTCTTCAGCCTATAAGAGGGCTCTCATCAGAACCCGACTGTGTTGGCATCCCTATCTTGAACCACCAGACTCTAGAATTGTGAAAATAAATTTTGTTGTTTATAACCACCTTCCCTGTGGTACTTTGTTATAGCAGCCTTAACTAAGACAATCGTATATTTTTCAAGAATGCTTTTTCCATGTATATGTGTGGGCATGTGAACATGGAGATGAAAAGAATTCTCTGGTTATTTAAGGAAGGTTTTTTTTTTTCTATTTGTTTTGGGAAGATTTAGAATAGGACATGCGCACTGGATCAGCTCGGTAATTTATATGTTTTGCTCGACTTCCTATTCATGACAATGTTTCTTCTGGACTGCAGACTCTCCTTTCCAATGCCTCGGAAACAGGCACTGCCAGTGGACTGGTTTTCATCCTTAGACCGGAGCAGAGTACGTGCACTTGGTACTTGGGGACTTCAGGCATACAGCCTGTCCAGAATATGGCTATCCTACTCTCCTACTCAGAAAGAGGTAACCCTTCTGTCTTCTCCTCCCTCTTACTCTTTGGAATATGGAATGTGTTCATGAAACTTTAAGGAAAATTATCCTATTAAGATTGTTTGTTGCAATTATAATTTATATAATCAGAATTTTTTTTTTTTTTTCGAGATAGAGTCTCACACTGTCACCCAGGCTGGAGTGTAGTGGCGCGATCTCGGCTCACTGCAACCTCCGCCTCCCAGGTTCAAGCAATTCTCCTGCCTCAGCCTCCTGAGTAGCTGGGATTACAGGCGCCCGCCACCATGCCCAGCTAATTTTTTGTATTTTTAGTAGAGATGGTGTTTCACCATGTTGGTCAGGTCTCGAACTCCTGACCTTGTGATTTGCCCGCCTCAGCCTCCCAAAGTGCTGGGATTGCAGGCATGAGCCACTGTGCCCGGCCTATAATCAGAAATATTTTATAGTAAGAGAATTAGCACGATGACTGAAAGCTCAGGTAGTGACTAGGAGAACATGTTTATTCATTCAAAAAACATTTAGGGAGCCCTTGGAGAAGCAGTAATAGTTAAGGCAAGACATAGTCCTTAACAGTTTAGTTATTCTAAGCAGAAGCAGTAAGCTTGACGTCATGAAGAAAAATGATTTGGAGAATGGCACGTTGTGAGTGTGGCTGCAGCTGGAGTGTGGAGGGCCTTGCATACAATTTGAGGTTTGTACTTTATTTCGAGGTAGGTTCTAAGGAGGCATAGAGTTTTTAAGCAGAGGAATGGTGTGGTCCATTTCATCTCTTAGAAAGCCAACTCTAGAAGCAGTGTGGGGTTGGACTGGAGAGGGCACAGCAGAGTCAGGACTCAGCACAAAATGAGAAATGAGGATCTGAACAGAGGCCATGAGAGGCAGGATGGAGAAGAGGAGCAGGATTTGAGATATATAGAAGGTGGAATTGATACAACACAATGAATGGTGGTTATGGATTATAAGAGGGAAGCATAGGTTTCCTATTTGGGCAGCAGGGAAATAGTGATACAAAATAGGTGTGGGAACAGGGTTATGGTGGTGCTAGATGTTTTGAGAGGTGGGACGTAGTAGATGATGACTTCAGTTTGGGACACAATCTGAGATGCTTGTAGGACATTTGGATGGAAATGCACAGTAGGTAATTTAAATAAGGTCCTGGAGTGGAGGGGTGAGATTAGATTCCCAACTAAATAGCTGTTAATAAAAGCTATGGCAGTGAGTGAGATTACCCAGGCATGTACTTGGATATTGAGGGCAAAAAATCATAGCAAATACTTTCATAGTGCCTACTATGTGTCAGGTGGATAATAACTGCTGAGGAATAAGCACAAGACTGGAGTAGTCAAGAAGGTAGGAAGAAAGCCTGGAGGTTCTACCTTTAAAAGAGAGCAGACCGGGCACAGTGGCTCACACCTGTAATCCCAGCACTTTGGGAGGCTGAAGCGGGTTGCAAGTATAATTTATATAATCAGGAGTTTGAGACTAGCCTGGCCAACATGGCAAAACCCTATCTCTACTAAAAATACAAAAATTAGCCAGGTGTGGTGGCAGGTGCCTATAATCCCAGGTACTCAGGAGGCTGTGGCAGGAGAATTGCTTGAACTCAGCGGGTGGAGGTTGCAGTGAGCTGAAATTGCACCACTTCACTCCAGCTTGGGTGACAGCGAGACTCCGTCTCAAAAAAAAAAGCAAGTGGTAAGTTATACTCTACAGAGAGGTCAAGAGAACTGACTGAAGGTGTCCATATGCTAGAGAAGTAGGAGTCCGTGGTGGCCCTTTATGAGAGTCACTTTAGTGGCACAACAGGGATGGAGGAGTGAAGGTGAGGTGAATAAATTTAGACTACTCTTAAAGCTTGGGGGTAAAGGGAAGGAGACGGAGCACTAGTTAGGAAAGGAGGTAGAATCCAGAAGATTACTGGAGTAGAAGATAGGAAATGTTAGCTATAACAAAAGGCTCATTACCTGATAAGAAACCATAGACTTAATTAAGGCTCACATCAAGGACAGTGTACACAGAAAAATTATGAACAGAGGAGCTTCAGCTGGCACATCTACCATTTGTGATACGGTAGAGATCCATAAATGCAGAAAAAGGAGAATATGAAAGAAGAGCATAGGATTTGGAGGAAGATTCCAACATGATATTGAAACATATATACACACTGTGTATCTGCATTCCAAACCTGGCCAGAAGTAGTCAACCAATAGCCGGTCTTTTTAACTCTAGAGGAGACGCTGGGAAACTACGACCATGAACCAGATCCAGCCTGCTGCCTGTTTTTGTACATAAAGTTTTACTGAAACACAGCTATGCCTCTTCCTGTACGTATTGCCTGTGGCTGCTTTATTGCCGCAAGGACTGGGGTGGGTAGTTACTGCAGAGACCATCAGACTGACAAAGCCTAAAATACTATCAGGCCTTTTACAGAAAATGTTTGCTCTGCCCTGCTCTAGGGCCCTGAACCTCAGTTAACTCTACCCTCTTTAACCTCAGTTCATGAAATAGTGTAAGACTAGAAGCTCTACGTTTATATTTAACTTCTATTTGGGAAGTTCTTGTAAGAGTAGATAGAGTTCTGTTTTTCTGAATATGATTTCGATATGTAAGAATTGTTTGTTTAGTAACTTCCCTATTTCTTATCCAGATCCTATCCCTGGAGGCTGTAATTTGGAGTTTGATTTAGATATTGATCCTAACATTTACTTGGAGTATAATTTCTTTGAAACGACTATCAAGTTTGCCCCAGCAAACCTAGGCTATGCGAGGTATGTTTGTCTCCCATGTCTGAGAAATGCTTTTAGAATATACATGACAACAGTTGTGTAGATTTGACCAGCTCTCTCAACTCCCTAGTTCTCTGTAGTAAAACTGAGTTCTTTAATTTTTGGAGGGAATTGGTGTAATTTAAACTTCATTACTAATATTTGGGCTGTCATTTACAGTTAATATTTTCCCACTGCATTCTTGTGAACTCTTTTTATTTGAAGAGCCAGATGTGAGTCTACTATAAGCTTGAAAGTACATCCTGGTTCTTATAAAGCACTTTAAATATAGATAGCACTCAGTAGCCCTGAAACATCCTTTTATTTTTATAAAGATTCATTGTTTTAATTAAAGCTGTGCCTCAGTTTCTGCTTTAATGGTAATGATAGCTAACATTTGAGAACACTTGAATGCTTCCTGTGCATTGTCCATGGTTGTTATGTTATGGACATATATGTCATGAGTATTGTTATGTTCTTTGCCATTTAATCCTAATGATTTTATGAAGAAGGGCAATTGCTGTTATTTTACAGTAAGGTTCCCTAGGGGTTATGGAGGTTAAGTGACTTGCTAACAAATGACAAATCTGCTATATTCTTTTTTTTTAATCAGAGATGAGGTCTTTCTATGTTGCCCTGGCTGGTCTTGAACTTCTTCTTTTTTTTTTTTTTTTTGAGATGGAGTCTCGCTCTGTCGCCCAGGCTGGAGTGCAGTGGCGCAATCTTGGCTCACTGCAAGCTCCGCCTCCCGGGTTCACGCCATTCTCCTGTCTCAGCCTCTCCGAGTAGCTGGGACTACAGGCGCCTGCCACCACACCCAGCTAATTTTTTGTATTTTTAGTAAAGATGGGGTTTCACCGTGGTCTCGATCTCCTGACCTCGTGATCCACCCGCCTCGGCCTCCCAAAGTGCTGGGATTACAAGCGTGAGCCACCGCGCCCGGCCGGTCTTGAACTTCTTAGCTCAAGCAATCCTCCTGCCTCAGCCTCCCAAAGTGCTGGGATTATAGGCTTAAGCCACTGCACCAGCTTTTTTTAAAAAAAATTTTTTTGTCTCCCCAGAGCTGTAGTATTACTCTAGGCCTGACTGATATCAGAATCCAGTTATGTAATCGCCCTTGCCTGTTGGTGTTTGTCCTAGTTTGTGGTGCTGTAACAAAGTAGCACAGACTGGGTGGCTTATAAACTTCTTTCTCACAGTTCTGGAGGGTAGAAGCCCACGATCAGGATACCAGCACTGTCGATCTCTGGTGAAGGTTGTCGTCCAGGTTACAGACTGCTGGGTTGTCATTGTGTCCACACATGACAGAAAGAAGGCTAGAGGGCTCTCTGGGATCTCCTTTATGAGGGCAGTAATTCTGTTCATTAGGGCTTCACCTTCATGACCTGATTACCTCCCAAAGGTCCCACCTCCTAATATCATCACATTGGGAGTGAGGATCTCAGCATACTAATTTTGGGGAGACACAAACATTCAGTCCATAACAGTGCGTTACTTTTCTTTAGAATACCAATTGTTGCCACTACAAAAGGTGAACTGTTAAATTGTAATTATTGTTGCAAGTGTTTGAAATTAGGGCTCTTGGTTCCTTTTTATAGATGGGACTTGCACTGCAAGAGATTGATGTTTCATTTTGTTGGTTGACTTTAGAGGTGTAGATCCCCCACCATGTGACGCTGGGACAGACCAGGACTCCAGGTGGAGGTTGCAGTATGATGTCTATCAGTATTTTCTGCCTGAGAATGACCTCACTGAGGAGATGTTGCTGAAGCATCTGCAGAGAATGGTCAGCGTGCCCCAGGTGAAGGCCAGTGCTCTCAAGGTAAATCTGAGTCCCATGATTTGTGTGGCTGGATTGTGACACTTTTGTCAGAGTTGAGAAGGGGAGAAGCTACCAGGATCTTATTTCTTTACTCTTTTCTCCTTTTGGGGGACACTCACTTTATTCTCTTTTATTTTGTTATCATCTTGGGAGTCTTTGCTGGTGATATCTCAGAATGATGTTGGCCTTTGAGGAGATGCATGTAAATTATGTTAAGTTTTAGTTGCAGCCACATCTGTGACTTGGTAATCTGAAATGTGAATGGAAGGAGGTAGTAGTTTTCTGTGTACTCCCACGACTACTGGGTAAACATTTTTGGCAAGTATGAAGATTACATTGTTTTGAGAAAAAAAATAATGAGAAACTGCTTAAGGATATACACATTGGCATTCATATTTGAACCCAAACTCAAAGTCTAACTTGGAGCAAAATTCTTCTCTGAGCTTTTGAATCCATGTAAACCCTTGCTCCCCAGGTGTAGACCATGGACCAGTGGCATTGGCATCACTGGGGAATTTGTGAGAATTGTAATTCTTAAACTCCACCCTGGAACTACTGAATCAGAATTTGCATTTTATATCCCTCAGGGGATTCTGGCTGGGTACAGTGGCTCACGCCTGTAATTCCAGCACTTTGGGAGGCCGAGGTGGGTGGATAACCTGAGGTCGGGAGTTTGAGACCAGCCTGTCCAACATGGTGAAACCCTGTCTCTACTAAAAATACAAAAATTAGCCAGGCATGTTGATAGATGCCTGTAATACCAGCTACTTGGGAGGCTGAGGCAGGAGAATCGTTTGAACCCAGGAGATGGAGGTTGCAGTGAGCCCAGATCATGCCGTTGCACTCCAGCCCTCAGGTGATTTTTATGCATATTAAATTTTGAGACTCACTGCAATAGATCATTTTTGTGGAGGGCAGGATTTTATCTTTATGTCTTGAAAAGTGCCTAACAGCAATATAATATGTGATGTCATCCTTCCGTCTAATGGTTGATGGGTGGAGTTTTTCTAGACAGCGTCATTGTGCTTATTCACAAAATAAGAAGCTCTGTTAGTAAAGTTAGTAAAGTTGCTTTATTAGATATGACATTTTAATACTATTATTATTTTTATGAAGAATATAAGAACTTGTATAATAGGCTTTTTGTAGGTTACTTTTTAACTTTTAGTTAAAAGAATATTTTGTGCCAGAATGTGGGGAAACCCTCAAAGACTAATGAGGGTATGTCAAAGAGGTTCAGGAGCCTGTTTGAAGGGGCTTGCACTGCCAAATTTGGGGCAATTCAAGAATCAAGAAAAAGATTGTGGTTGTCAGCCTTGAATAAATACAAATGAAACCTTCCTCAGTTGCCACCACTGGAGGAAACTCTTACACCAGATTACTCTAAAAATTGATAAAGAAATTTAGCTTGCCTTTTTAAAGGAGGAACTAATTCTTCCCCAGTTGGTGAGAGAAAGCTCTTTGCAGAAGAGTGCCAGCTAATATATGTAGAAGGAATAATAGAATTAGATGATCACCATTTTGTGACCCTCAATGAAATAATTCCAGCAAGGATCAGCCGGTGAAAGTTTTTTAGGGAACAGGATATTTCTAAGGTGTCTAAGTAACATCCTTAGATTAATTCTCATTGTAAAAGGAGAACCACTTTAACGTGGAGTGACCTTATAGTCTCCACCTATTCCAGGTGGGCAAAGCTAGTTTCACTGAAAATGGATCAGCCTGTATTATGTGCTCCTGTAGTGCAGTCTGACATTATCACCATCACCGTGGTATATTCTAGCAAAAAATGTCTAACCTGAATTTAGTCCATTGGATTCCCTATTTACAGGAAATACGGGGGATAAAAGAATAAGTTAGACACAAGATTGTGGAATAACTTTGTGAGAATACTGACTTCACCTCTTCTACAGTCATTGGGTGGCTGGGAGAGAAAGGTGGGACAGACTGCTCTGGATTACTGAGATTGGCTGTAAACACCATGCATGGAACTTGGTTTGATCTTGGGTAAGAAGGAGAAAAGCTAGAAAAGATGTTAGGAGCCAGGAACAGTGGCACACACCTGTAATCCCAGCACTTTGGGAGGAGGCCAAGGTGGGCAGATCACTTGAGCTCAGGAGTTTGAGACCAGCCTGGGCAACGTGGCAAAACCTCACAGCCACTAAAAAAACCAAAAAGTTCCAGGCGTGGTGGTGCGTGCCTGTAGTTCCAGATACTGAGGAGGCTGAGGTGGGAGGATCGCTTGAGCCTGGGAGAAGTTGCAGTGAGCTGAGATCATGCCACTGCACTGTAGCCTGGGTGGCAGAGTGAGACCCTGTCTCAAAAAAAAAAAAAAAAAAAGACATTAGGGAAAATCTGGATCATGTATTATTAGCTAGTAAGAAATTATTCATTTTCGTAGGTGAGCTAAGGTATTGTGGTTATATAGGAGAATATTCTTATACAGATGGTCCCTGACTTATGATAGTTTGACTTAATGATCTTTTGATTTTAGTTTTGATAATTTCCTGGGCTAGCAATATACATTATGATACTCTTGCAACGCTGAGCAGTGGCAGTGAGCCATAGCTCCTGCTTAACCACACGGGTAATAGCTAACATTCTACAGTGTACTGTATTCAATAAATTACATGAGCAGTTAGACACTTTATTATAAAATAACCTTTGTGAGCCGGGCATGGTGGCTCACGCCTGTAATCCCAGCACTTTGGGAGGCCAAGGTGGGAGGATCACGAGGTCAGGAGATCGAGCCCATCCTGGCTAACACGGTGAAACCCTGTCTCTACTAAAAATACAAAAAATTAGCTGGGCGTAGTGGTGATGGTGGGCGCCTGTAGTCCCAGCTACTCGGGAGGCTGAGGCAGGAGAATAGCGTGAACCTGGGAGGCGGAGCTTGCAGTGAGCCGAGATCGTGCCGCTGCACTCCAGCCTGGGCAACAGAGCAACATTCCGTCTCAATAATAATAATAATAATAAAATAGAATAGCCTTTGTGTTACATGATTTTGTTCAACTGAATCTAATGTAAGTGTTCTGAGCGCATTTAAGGTAGGCTAGGGTAAAGCCATAATGTTCGGTGGGTGAGGTACATTAAGTGCATTTTGACTTTACGATGGGTTTATCCTGATGTAACCCCCTTTTAAGTCTGTACTTAGACTTACATCCGTACTGAGTAACTTGTTACTCAGAGTGTGGTAGGTGGTTGCATAGCATTGGCATCATCTGAGAGCTTTCTAGAAAAGCAGAATTGCTGGCACCACGCTGACCTAAGAATCAGATCTGCCTTTTAACAAGACTGCCTCCTGCGATTCACAAGCACATTAAATTTGAGAAACACTGTGGTAGGACATGCACAGTAAAGTGTTTAGAAGTGAAATGTCATGATATCTGTAACTTACTTTCAGCAGGAAAAAAATAGAGATGGGGAGATAGTAGTGATAGAGAAGCAAATATGGTAAAATATTAACAATTGTTGATATTAGGCAGTATATAGTCTATTTATTGTGTTATTCAACTTTTCTGTCTGGTTTAAACTTTTCATGATAACTTGGGAGTAATATTAACAGTTTGTTGAACTTGACCAGACCTTTGCCCAGGAAGCAAGTTATTGAAGGCTAAGCAGTATTTTTAAACAATGGTAGTCTGATGTAGGAGGGCTCATAATAATTTACTCCTGAAACCCTAATATTTATTTTTCTCAAACTAGTAGGAACATAGGTATTATGGTTCTATAAAGCATTTGTTTCTTCTATTTTATGGTTTACAATGGAATTTCTGAAGTTGAGAACTACTACTACGTAGCAAAACCTTATGTAATATTTTCTTGTTTCAGAGACTGTTAGACAAAAATAAGTGGGTACTCTCTGTGAGATGTTAACAGACTGTCCACGTTAGTCTGTGGCTAACATCGAACACATCCTCTGTGTTAGGCATTGGGCTGTATGTACACTGAGGAAAGAGCAGTACACAAGAGAAATACAGTTCCCATCCTTGTTATAGTCTAGCAGAGGAGAAAAAACTTCTCATTGTCCTAACTAGCATTTATACATTATTTATATCGCATTTTCCTTAAACTATTAAAAAAAACCTTTGGAAGCATTTTGTGTAAGAGCTTGTTTACATTAGCACATACAAACCATGTAAGATGGCGTTTTGACCATATTAAATGGGTTGGTGTATATTTTAAGCAAGAATTATAATTTATGAATATACCATTTAATATTACACATAGGTGGGATTATCACAGAATAGCTTAAAAAATCCCCTAAACACTAATCCTGTGTTATTTTTGGCTTCAGGTGGTTACCCTAACAGCTAATGATAAGACAAGTGTTTCCTTCTCCTCCCTCCCGGGACAAGGTGTCATATACAATGTCATTGTTTGGGACCCGTTTCTAAATACATCTGCTGCCTATGTTCCTGCTCACACATATGCTTGCAGCTTTGAGGCAGGAGAGGGTAGTTGTGCTTCCCTAGGTGAGTATGTGGCTTTAAACTTTTACAAATTCTCCTTTGGCCTTGCAGATAATGCTTTTGTCTAGTTCTCATTCATTCAACACATACCTTTTGAGCCCCTACATTATTCCACTCTCTGTTGTAGGCACTAGGACATAGCAGTAAACAAAAGAGCAAAAATACTTGTTCTGGAGCTTATATTATAGTGAGGGAGATGAGACAGACAAGATAAATTTATAAAATATGTAATACATGAGAAAATGGTGAGTGCTAAGAAGATAAATGAAGTAGGAAAGGGAGATAACACATGCCAGTAAGAGGAAAATTTGAGATAGATAGCATGGCCAGGGCAGTCCTTGATGCACCATGCACGTACCTGGGTGTGGCATGTACCAGGCAGAGGGAGCTGCCAGGATGAGGGCCTGTACCTGGGAGCCTGCCTGAGGGTGTGAAGAACTGCAGTGATGACAGGGGTTGCAGGAGCACGAGGAGGGCAAAGGGAGTAGAGGTGAGGTGAGAGGTGCGGGGGCAGGCAGCCTGTGTTTGGCCTCATAGACCGTAGTATGGGATTTCGCTTCTATTCTGAGCAAAAAGGAAAGGCATTGGAAGGTTTTGAGCAAATGGTGCCATGATCTGAGATATTTTAATGGGATCACCAGCTGCTTTTTGAGAAAAGACAGAGGCAGGAGCAGAAATGCAGATTGGTTAGGAGGCCACTGAAGTAATCCAGGGGAGAGATAACTAGGTTAGGTAGAGTAGGGGCAGTGAAGGTGTTGTGAGGGGTGGGTGTGTGTGTGTGTCTATGTGTGTATTTAGCAGTTTATCTTGAAATGGTTTCTCAGAAAATATGCAAAAATAGTATAAAGAATTTCTGTATAATCTTCATCCAGATTCCTCAAAGCTTAATGTGTTAGGCTATTTGCTTTTCATTCTCTCTTCTCTCTTTCTTTCTATATACAATTGACCTTTGAACAGTGTAGGGGTTGGGGGGGTGGGGGCTGACTCCTGTGCAGTTGAAAATCTGTGTATAACTCTTTTCTTTTTTTCTAAGACATAGTTTCACTCCTGTTGCCCAATCTGGAGTGCAGTGGCATGATCTCGGCCCACTGCAACCTCTGCCTCCCAGGTTCAAGTGATTCTCCTGCCTCAGCCTCCTGAGTAGCTGGGATTAACAGGCACACACCACCATGCCTGGCTAATTTTTGTATTTTTAGTAGTCGGGGTTTCACCATGTTGGCCAGGCTGGTCTCAAACTCCTGGCCTCAAGTGATCCACCCGCCTTGGCCTCCCAAAGTGCTGGGATTACAGGCATAAGCCACCATACCCGGCCCGTGTATAACTTTGACTTCCCCAAAACTTAACTACTATTAGCCTAGTGTTGACCGGAGAAGCCTTACTGATAACATAAATACTTGATTAACACATATTTTGTATGTTATATTTATCATAGACTATAGTCTTACAATAAAATAAGCTAGAGAAAAGTAAATGTTATTAAGGAAATCATAAGGAAGAGAAAGTATATTTACTATTCATTAAGTGAGAATGGATCATCATAAAGGCCTTCATCTTCATCATCTTCACATTGAATAGGAAGAGGAGGAGGAAGAGGAGGGGTTATTGTTGCTGTCTCAGGGGTGGCAGAGGTGGAAGGGGAGGTAGGGGAGGCAGGCACACTCAGTGTGACTTTTACTGAAAAAAAGTCTGTATGTAAGTGGACCCATGCAGTTCAAACCCGTGTTGTTCAGGGGCCGACTGTGTAGGTATAGATATGTACACACACACACACACACACACACATACACACACATACTATTTTCTTCTCTGAACCATTTGAGAGTAAGTTGCAGACATAAAGACCTTTTTGCCATTAAATACTTCTGTATTTATTTCCTTACATAGCCATAGTAAAATTATCAAAATTACAAAGTTAACATTGATACAGTAGTTATTTAATTCACACATGTTAGCACATTTACTAGTTGTTCCAATAGTGTCCTTTATAAGTAAAAAAAATTTTTTTTGGCTGGGTGCAGTGGCTCACGCCTGTAATCCCAGCACATTGGGAGGTCAAGGTGGGCAGAATGCTTGAGCTCCGGAGTTCAAGACCAGCCTGGGCAACATGGCGAAACTCCGTCTCTACAAAAAATACAAAAATTAGCTGGGTGCAGTGGCACGTGCCTGTCGTTCCAGCTACTTGGGAGTCTAAGGTGGGAAGATCACCTGAGCCCAGGAAGGTCGAGGCTGCAGTGAGCCGTGATTGTGCTTCTGCACTCCAGCCTGGGCAACAGAGCGAGACCCCGTCTCCCCATCAACAAATTTTTTTTCCCCTGTCCAGGGTTCAGTTTAGGATCTCACATTGCATTTAACCGACGTGTCTCTTTAGAGTTCTATAATCTGGAACAAGTTTTTTTTTTTTTTTTTTTAATTTTAATCTTTTAAGACCTTGACCTTTTTGAGAAGTACAGAATATTTATTTTTTTTAGAATGTCTTCAATTTGGGTTAGTTTGATATTTCCTCATAATTAAATTTTGATTGTGCTTTTTTGGCAGGAATACAAAGGAAGTGATGTGTCCTTCTCAGGAGACACTTGTCTCTTTATTTATTTGTCTCTTTACTGGTAGTGACACCCTTGATGACTTGGTTATTGGTGTCTTGCCAAGTTTCTCCACTGAAGTAACTGTTCCTTTTTTTAAGTGTCTTCAGGGGAGATACTTCGAGTGTCAGTAAATATCCCATTCTCAAACTCTCACTTGCTAGTTTTGGCATCCAGTGATCTTTGCCTGAAACATTTATTACTAGGTGGTTGCCAAATGGTGTTTTTGTAATGTATCACTCCTTCTATGTTTATTTGTTGCCATTCTGCTCTAAGGAAGGGTTTTCCCTCCCCTCCCATTTATTTATCCATGTATTTATTTTAAACCTGGACCCGTAGATTCCTGTTTTATTCTCTGGATGAAATCCTTTACTATCATTTATTTTCATGTTCAAATTGTTCCAGATTTGGCTCATGAGTGGCTGGATATGTTTGGAGTCCAGTGTACTGATGGATTGGATGAAGGGTTTGAGAGAAAGAGGTGTAAAGGACTTTGTAGTTTTTGGCCTGAGCAACTGGAGAGAGAGAGCGACCATTCGCTGAGGTGGGAAACACTGTTGGAGGAGGAAGTTGGGAGGATACATTAAGAGTTCAGTTTTGGACAAGTTCAGCTTGAGAACCCTATTGAGCATTTATGTGCAGATGTTTAACTGATGGTTGATTATATATATAAGCCTGAAATTCAGAGGAAACTCTTAGCTGGAGAGCATCTTGGAAGTCTTCAGACTGAATATATGGCATTTAAGGCCTCATGCTAAATGGTATTACCTATAAAGGGGTGGCAGAGGTGGAAGGGGAGGCGGGAGAGGCAGGCACACTCAGTGTGACTTAGAGAAAAGGGAGGGGTCTGAGGACTGAGCCCTGGGTGCTCCAATGTTTAGAGCTTAGGAAACTGAAGATCCTACCAATGGGCTAAGAAGCTGTAGCCAGACTGGTAAAAGGAAAGTGATGTTTGTTGAAACCAAGGGGAGATAGTATTGCACAGAAGAGAGGGTGATCAACTTTGGCAGATGCTGCTGATAGGTCAGCTAAGAAAGAGACTGAAAATGACCCTTGGATTTAGCAACATGGAGGCCATTGGTACCAGTGAGAGCTGTTGCAGTGGAGAGATGGGGTAGGAGCCTGACTGGAGCATATTCAAGAACAAATAGGAGCTAGGAGCACAGAAATTGAAGAAAGTTCAAGTAGCTCTTTGAAGGAGCTTTGCTCTAAAGAAGAAAGTCTATTAGTTGTGTTCAAGCCAGAGATTATGGATCTCTCCCTCTGCTAGAGCCATATCCCACTGTTAAAGAAAAAAAAAATCAGTGACACTAGTTAAAGCACAGTGAGGAAGATTTTATTCAAGGTGGGGGTAGTATTACAATAGGCATAGGGACCACTGTGATGGAATTTTGCAGTGGAGAAGAGAGATTGGGCCCAACTCTTGAGTACAACATGGGCTAGTGGGAATTTGTAGCCAAGGAGCAGGGTAGGAGTCAGTGGATGGAAAATTTCTAAGAGGAAACATGAGGGGCAAAGGGGCATTCTGTCTGCACTGACCTAAGGGGATTCTTACTGAAGACAGACCAGGGTGGTCAGACATCACCTGGGGGATGGATGGTGGAGGGTGAAGAACCCGATTAGATATCGAGGGTGATTTCATATCAAGCATAGGGGATTCTTGCTAAGCTGACTTATCAGAGTTCTTGCTGAAGCTGGATTTTACAAAGATGTGCGCAGATGGGCCTAGGAAGGGGTTCAGGAGACTGACTGAAATTTGGCCAAGCAGGCCGGGCGCGGTGGCTCACGCCTGTAATCCCAGCACTTTGGGAAGCCGAGGCGGGCGGATCACGAGGTCAGGAGATCAAGACCATTCTGGCTAACATGGTGAAACCCCGTCTCTACTAAAAAAAAAAACAATGCAAAACATTAGCCGGGCGTGGTGGCCGGCGCCTGTAGTCCCAGCTACTAGGGAGGCTGAGGCAGGAGAATGGCGTGAACCTGGGAGGCGGAGCTGGCAGTGAGCCGAGATCACGCCACTGCACTGTAGCCTGGGAGGCAGAGCGAGACTCTGTCTCAAAAAAAAAAAAAAAAAAAAAAAAAAAAGGAAATTTGGTCAAGCAAAGGCTCTTTGTCACCACTCAGTCTTCCACTCAAGACAATCTTCCACTGAAGATCCTTGAGGGATACAGTGCAAGAGACCTAGGCAGATATAAGTTTGTGTGTATGTATGTATATGTGTGTATATATATATATATATATATATATATATTTTTTTTTTTTTTTTTTTTTTTTTTTTTTTTTTTTTGACAGTCTCACTCTTTTCACCCAGGCTGGAGTGCAGTGGCATGATCTCAGCTCACTGCAACCACTGCCTCCCAGGTTCAAGTAATTCTCGTGCCTCAGCCTCCAGAGTATCTGGGATTATAGGTGTGCACCACCATGCTCTGCTAATTTTTGTATTTTTAGTAGAGACCTGACCAACCATGTTGGCCAGCTTGGTCTTGAACTCCTGACCTCAGGTGATCTGCCCACCTCGGCCTCCCAAAGTCCTACAGGTGTGCACCACCTCTCCTAATTTTTGTATTTTTAGTTGAGACGGGGTTTCACCATGTTGGCCAGGCTGGTCTTGAACTCCTGGCCTTAAGTGATCCACCCACCTCAGCCTCCCAAAGTGCTGGGACTACAGGCGTGAGTCACTGCGCCTGGCCCTGTATTTTTAACCGATAGACTGAAGTATGTCTGGGTTCCTCCCTTTCTTTCCCTTGAGCCCTTCATACAAAAGCCCCTTCTAAATAGAAAGTTCCCCAGGCCTGTCTCTCTCTGTTAGGCTTAGGAGACAGAGACCTCTGAGCCAGTTGTTCTTCTCACCCAATGTTGAACCTTCCTAGTGATGTTAGTTCTGTTGTTACTCTGATTTTCAAGATTGATGAGTATTAGGGTGCTTTTCCTGACCTTGGAGTAGGGAGGCTATATCCATATTGCCTCCTAACTAAAACCTTGCCCTGTGGTTCATAATCCTTAGCAATACTGTCATAGTTAAAGACACTTTAACCTTTGACTTGCTCCTATCCTAGTCTATTCACTCCTTTCGTTCCCCCAAAGTGCATGTCTGTTTTATGTCTTGTTTTATCGTAGATTCTGCTTTTGATGAAACCTTCCGTGCCCTCTCATTTTACTTGTATAATTTTTTCTCTATCTCCTTCCTGGTATTGTGATAGGGATTTAGTTCCCCTCTAATGTTATGGAAGAGTATCTAACTGTGTCTTAGTTTTTATTGGGTTGGAAGACCTTGCCGTCTTGGTGATTATACTTGCTGAAAAGTTCCATGGGATTTTCGTTTGAGAAAATCATCCCAGCGAATTTAATGGTTTTGGTGTAAAAATTAAATTCTAGAATGATAGTCAACCACAGGTCTGAAATAAGCACGATGTGGTGTTTTTATCTTTCGTTTAATCTTTCAGGTTTTTCTTTGTTTTTTGTTTTTGAGATGGAGTCTGGCTACGACACCCAGGCTGGAGTGGAATGGCCTGATCTTGGCTCACTGCAACCTCTGCTTCCCAGGTTCAAGCAATTCTCCTGCCTCAGCCTCCGGAGTAGCTGGGACTACAGGCATGCACCACCAGGCCTGGCTAATTTTTGTATTTTTAGTGGAGACGGGGGTCTCACCGTGTTGGCCAGGCTGGTCTCAAACTCCTGACCTCAAGTGATCGGCCCACCTCGGCCTCCCAAAGTGCTGGGATTATAGGCGTGAGCCACTGCGCCCGGCCATCGTTTAATCTTTCTTATGGGCTCCTTATTCTCAGAAACGCTGATATTTAGGTATAATAATATCCCCTGTGAATTCTGCTCTTCTGTGTTTCTTCTTTTACTGTGTGTCTTCATGGTTTCTCCATTCTGAGCACTCTTAGGTATTTTATGTATTTTGATTTGTGGCAGCCTTGTTGTATTTTAGCATGAGATTGTATAGCTGTCTTGTTTTGGGTTTTAGTTCAGGGATTATTTTCTTGCATTTATCTCTGAGGAGTCATGATGGTGGGTGATGAATTTAGTCAGCATATTTTTCTCTTCAGTAAGCTAAATGATACCATGCTTCATCATTGGTTGTAATGCAACATTTTTCTCCAAGGCAATATGTATAATTGATAAGACTGGTAGTAATTTGTGTACGTGTGACTTGTAAGTAGAATACATGTTTTTAAATTGTGAGTTTTGGTTTAAACTTTTTATTGTGAAAACCTTCAGCGAGCCTCCACGTACCAATTATCCAGCCTTAACAATTTTGACTTATGGCCATTATCTTGTTTCAGCTGTGCTCTACCTGCTTCTCTGCCTCTCCACCTCATCACCCTCCTTTATCACTGGATTACTTTAAAGCAAATCCCTGGTCATTATGTTACTCACAAATATTTCAGTATGTATACCTTAAAGATAAGCACTTAAAAAATAGAACCACAGTGTCATTAACATAATTTTCATTTTAAAATATTGAAAATATTTCATTAATAGCATCAAATTAACAGCCAGAGTTTGCTTCTGGAGTCATCTCAATTGTTTTCCACAGTTTGTTTGAATCAGGTTTCAGATGAGATCTATACATAGTATTTAGTTGATGTGTCTTTTAAATCTCTTTTAACCTGTATTCTCCCTCCACCCACCCCCACAGCCTCCCCGCCACTCCCTGCCACCTTTTGTCCATGCAGTTTATTTGTTGAAGAAACAGGATTATTTGTTTTAGGAACACTCTCTCTCTGTTTCTCAGCACTCTACCCAGGAATATGTCATAGGAAGTGTTCCATACCTCTATCAGCAAGCATATATTGTCTGGATTCTCTTTTTGTTATAGCAGCATTTGTTGATATTGATTGTCTACATAGGTTCATTCATTAGGGGTGGCAAAGGTGTTTTAAAGATAAATTTGTAACATACATGTATGAGATAAATTATGTCAATTCACTTAGCTTTTTTGATGAAGGTTCGTTCTATAAATATTAATACAAAGTATCAAATTGGATGTATTATCCACTAAATTTTCATTATTTTGTAGGAAGAGTGTCTTCCAAAGTGTTCTTCACTCTTTTTGCCCTGCTCGGTTTCTTCATTTGTTTCTTTGGACACAGATTCTGGAAAACAGGTATTATGTCCAATGTAGTTGCTATTTCCATTTTCCGGTCTTTTCTCTTGCTGGGGAATGACCTGTGAGGAGAGTAAGCGCTTACTTATCTCTACTATCTTCATAGATTTGTAGCTGGGGTCTTGTAGTCATGAGTCTACTGAGTTGCACTGCATTTTTATTTTTTTCTATTCTCCCTACAGTGGAGTATAACTTTCTCCTATTAACAGGGGAATACAATTATGCAGTGAATTTTATCAGCTGCTAGATCTGTTAGTTGACTAAAGATAACCAAGATTAGACATTGGTTGTCAGGGCCGGGCTCAGTGGCTCATGCCTGTAATCCCAGCACTTTGGGAAGCTGAGGTGAGAGGACTGCGTGAGGCCAGGAGTTTGAGACCAGTCTAGGCAACATAGTGAGATCCTTTCTCTACCAAAAAATTAAAGACAGATTGGGGCTGTGTGTGGTGGCTCACACCTGTAATCCCAGCACTTTGGGAGGCTGAGGCAGGCAGATTGCTTGAGCTCAGGAGTTTGAGACCATCCTGGGTAACTTGGTGAGACCCTGTCTCTCCAAAAAATACAAAAAATTATCCAGGCTTGATGATGTGTGCCTGTAGTCCCAGCTACATGGGGAGGCTGAGGTGGGAGGATTGCTTGAGCCTGGGAGGCAGAGGTTGCAGTGAGCCAAGATCGTGCCACTGCACTCCAGCCTGGATGACAGAGTGAGATCCTGTCTCCAAAAATAAAAAATAAAAAATAAAAAAAGAAGAAGTTGGTTGTCTTTGTAAAAATATGTGTGGATTTTGGTGATGGCAATTGATGTGGTTTTGCATGAATCAGGCTGTGGAGCTGCAGTGTACAACGAGTTTGAAATGTCTGCTCAGACCTGAGAGATTCAGATGCCAAAGGGAATGCCAGCATCTACATCAGTGAAACACACTGAAGAACTGGGGTGTAAATCATGCTCACTGAATTGGTTTGAATTATTTGGGCTACCTTTTATATAAGTGATGTTTTCGATTGCGAAAAAATCCTTATTTAATCAACAGGGTGTATAACTGAGCATCAAGGTAGCTCAAATCTAATCCTGATCTAATAAAGATCTTTAAACTTGTGTTAAATTGTTTGAAATAGCCACTCCTTTCCTGCTATTATGACACTTTTTTTATTAATTGGGAAGAGAGTATTGTGAAGAATATATAATATCTCAACATATAGAATGATTCTGTAACGAAGAACTTAGTTGCTAAGCTGTGGTCTCAAAGTTATCACTAGCTTTTTTTTTTTTTCTTTTTAAAGAGATGGAGTCTCACTGTGTCTCCTAGGTTGGAGTGCAGTGTAGTGGCTGTTCACAGGTACAGTTATAGTGCACTACAGCCTCACATTCCTAGCCTCAAGTGATCCTCCCACCTCAGCCTCCCAAGTAGCTGAGACTGCAGGCACAAGCCACCATGCCCCACTCTGGGTTTTTTTGGTATGTTGATATGTATCATTTTATATTTATTGAAATTGAGATATAGTACAAGTATTACCAAGGACAACTGTGAAGAATTTAAGAAAATAGGTAGAGCTATGGCCTCCATGATCAGGATTAGGCTTATTTGTGGGAACAAAGTTAGCTGTATGCTTGCATTACCAGGTGCATTCCATTAAAATGGATGAAGGTAATGACTGATCATTCTAAACAGAATAGGATGAATTAAAAGAAGATATAAAAGTTATATTTTGCTTTGGAACAGTTTGGGTTTCTTTTACCTTTTACGTTTTATTTCTGCTTACAAAACTATTAAGATTTAGTGTGTAATTTCGTATCAGATACACGTGACAAAGTGCTATTCTTGTTTTAAGCAGAAAACTTAAATATATTAAAATGAGCTATGAAATGAACAAATAACAATTTAACAATGGAAACTGACCTATATACAAGAAAGTGTATCCTGTAGTTAGTACTTTAATATCGTATTCATTTAATAATAATTACTCCCATGACTGCTCAATTTCTTCTGCCTTTTAGATGTTTTTTTTTTTTTTCCGCTGAATGCTGTAACGTGTAAATTCCAGGAGCTTAAGCATATATTTGTAGATTAAAAATTTAAATTGCACTGTAAAAAGGATGCCTAACCATAGCTTTTGTTGTTTTGCTTTTTTCCTTTCCTGGTGGTTTGCCACTTAGAATTATTCTTCATAGGCTTTATCATCATGGGATTCTTCTTTTATATATTGATTACAAGACTGACACCTATCAAGTATGATGGTAAGTGAAAATTATATAGTTTAACTGGGTATTCAAGAAGGCAGGTGCTGTGTTTTACTTCACCTTTCCTTCTACAGTTTGGCCTGTATTGTGTGTGACAGCCTATTACGTATGTAAAATAATAGTCCACCTAGGCTCTGAACACCTTTTCTGAACTACTCATTCAGACCTTCTGGGTTTTAATCTGTATGGTGAATTCCTTGGTACTTAGGGAAAGGAGAGGCCATATTGATTATAGACCTGTGTTCTGGCTATGTGATATGTTGAAGATATGAGATGTACAACAAGCAAGATGTTGAGGTTTTCTTTACCTGAAAACAGACACGCCCCTTACCCCATTACGTTTAACGGAATGCTTGCCACCTTTTCCTTCTCAATCCCAATTTATTGACAAGCCAAGCCTGTCACTGGTCCTGGGAGGTTTAGCTCCCTAGCTGATTTCTTTGTCTCAGCCCAGACCCCTCCCTAGAGAGGGTTGCTCTATGCTGGCTTCATGGCACCACTGAAGAGCCCTCAGTGCCTGACCTACAGAAAGCTGAAGCTGGCGTTGGTAATGGTATTGTATGTCTAAGGCACGCGGTTGGAAGTACTGCCGGTTATCCAGCAGTTCATCCTCTCTCTTTGTACAGTGCATCTGATTCTGACAGCTGTCGCTGGAAGCGTCGGTGGAATGTTCTTGGTAGCTGTGTGGTGGCGATTTGGAATCCTCTCGATCTGCATGCTCTGTGTTGGACTAGTGCTGGGGTTCCTCATCTCGTCAGTGACTTTCTTTACTCCACTGGGTAGGCGATATGTAACAGATGTTTTGTGTGTTTGAGTCACTGTTTGAATACTGCCTAATTGGATTTGCATCCTGGAGGGGTGTTGCATGTCAGTGCTTCTCCTGTGGAGTTCTGGAAATCTGCATTGATGGTGTGACACTTTCAGATAGCACCAGTACCAGTAAAAGTCCCTCCTTCCTCAAAGGCACATTAAATGAAATACAGAATGTCTTTAGAGGTAGCTTTGTATCTATTTGTTGTGATAAGGGCTGTGTGTTTATTAGAACTAATGGAGATAAAGGGGCACTGCTCTGATGGCAGCTGAGTTGGGGAACCTGGTACTTTGTTTCTGGTCTTCTGTTGTACCCTCAACCTCCACTTCCACCCGCTGCCAAACCCCAGGTGTCCCTGAGGTACATAATCACCCTGGGGCAGTAGCACAGGGATGGTTCTGGGTTTTTTTGGTGTTTTTTAAAAAGTAAATCAATTGCTATCAGTTTTTAAAATCTGGTTAACTTATAAGTTAACTTTCTTTGCCATTGTTAATAACTTACATTTCCTGATTGTTGTCAAAAACAAACAAACAAAAACAGTGTCTGTACTCAAAAGTATTCTATTTGGCTGTTTCCTTTCTGTGACAATATTCTTAAAATACTAGAATAAAGTTGATGGGACTGTTAGATATAAAAACAGCCATTTCATGAGGCTGTCAACTCTATAGAGAATGCAGGATATAATAGAGTACAAGCCATGTGTCCCTTGTCTCTCTGAAGACTTTTTTTTTTCTAAGACTACAGAGAATTGACAACCTGTGTTTACTATCTAAAGCCCTTTGTTCTGACTTGAGCAAACCTGGAGGCAAGCATATTCCTTCTGGCCCTGCTACAGGTAGCCTTTTATCTGGATAGTCTGATGAAAAGCAGTGTTGTGTAGGCTTGGCTAAATGACAGATTCACATGGGGATGTTTTCAAAAATACAGATTCAAGGCTCTACCCTAGATGTGCTAAATAAAATACTTCCTAATGGCTGAGCATGGTGGCTCATGCCTATAATCCCAGCACTTTGAGAGACTAAGTGGGAGGATTGCTTGAGCTCGAGTTTGAGAGCAGCCTGGGCAACACAGTGATTCCCCATCTCTACTGGAAAAAAAAAAAAAATTAGCCAGGTGTCCTAGTGCATGCCTGTGATCTCGGCTACTCTGGGAGGCTGAGGCTAGAGGATTGCTTGAACCCGGGAGGTTGAGGCTACAGTGAGCTAGGATGGTGCCATTGCACTCCAGCCTGGGCGACTGAACCAGACCCTGTCTCAAAAACAAAAAGACCACAAAAACCAACTACTACTTAATGGGCTTCCCCCCTTTTGTTAATGCTTAGAGGATGGAGGGATGATAGGTTAGAATTTCTAGTAATTTAATATACTTTTCATGAGTAGAATGAGCATGAATTATAAAGTCAGGAAAAAACCCTCTATATGCATTCTGGCTCTGTCACTAGTTCCCTTTCTAGCTTATAACCTTGGACAGTGTATTGAAACTTCGTTCCATCATCTGTGAAACTATCTCATAGGATAGATGTGAAGAATGAGAAAACAGAAATAAAGAGGTCTCAATTTTCATCTTTATAAAAGTAGTGTAGAGTAGTTGTCTCTAAACTTTTTGACATACTATTCCTACTGGTAAAAATAATTTTAGCATATACCCTTTATATATGTTTATTCATGAACTGTCTCATAGCTCAAGGACAGAGTGATCAGCTCCTCAATGCTAGTGGGTGCAAACCCATATTTTTATTTTTTAGAGACAGGATCTCTTTCTGTCACCCATGCTGGACTGCAGTGACACTATCATAGCTCACTGCAACCTCAAACTCCAAGGCTCAAGCCATCCTCTTACATCAGCCTCCCAAGTAGCTGGGACTACAGGTGTGTGCTGCCATGCCTGCTAAGTTTTTATTTTTAGTAGAGACAGAGTCTCACTGTTGCCTAGTCTTAAACTGGGCTCAGGCAATCCTCCCACCTCGGCCTCCCAAAGCGTTGGGATTACAGGCTTGAGCCACTGCACCTGGCCTACATATATGTGTATACACACACACACACGTATATATATATATAATTTTTTTTTTCCCCTGAGATGAAATCTCACTCTGTCTCCCAGGCTAGAGTGCAGTCATGCAGTCTTGATTCACTGCCACCTCCACCTCCTGAGTTCAAGTGATTTTCCTGCCTCAGCCTCCTGAGTAGCTGGGATTACAGGCACACACTACCATGCCCAGCTACTTTTTATATTTTTAGTAGAGATGGGGTTTCTCCATATTGGCCAGGCTGGTCTCAAACTCCTGACCTCAAGTCATCTGCTCGCCTTGGCCTCCCAAAGTGTTGGGATTACAGGCGTGAGCCACCATGCTGGGCCAAGAGGCCTACCCATGTTTTTAAGCATTAGCATTTAAAAAATATTTGGCTGACTGCTACAATCTGATTAGATTGCTAGTTTTCACCTTATGTGGGAAGCAATGAACTTATTCTCTGAAAGGGTCCGTTCTTCACATGCATGCATTGTAACTATTTTCAATACCTAGATTTCTTGAAAGCCTTTAAAAAAAAAGCCACATATGTATTTTGTGAAGGTTAATATAGTTAAACTAGAGAATCTAATCTGTAAGTTCACCTCAATGGCATGTTGCTGTTGGCTTCAGAGAATATGGAGTCTCAAGGTCCAATCCGGTAGCCTAGGGACTCCTCTTCCACTGTGACCTGGATATGTAGGTCTTGAGGTATGGGGCCATTTACAGATGGACTGAATGGTGGTGCCAGTGTCAGTATTAAGCAGCAGTCAGGCTATTCTTGCTTTTTAAACTTAATTTATAAAGAGGAGTTCTCATATATTTGCTCTGGGTCAGCCTAAGTTGTGCAGCATTTTAGAGTCCAGCAGCAGGAGACAGGTTTGGGAAGAGCAGATGGTTGGTTGGTTCCTCTTTCCTGATACATGAGGAAATCACATGTCACAGTGTGCAGTGGCATGACAGGACATGCTTTGATGGTAAAAATCTGTTAAGTGGATTCACTGTTTACATTGGGTTCATGGCTTAACTCTGAATGCCTTTTACTTGTATTTTTTATTTTGCAGTATGAAATCACAAAGTCAGAAATGTAGAGCTAACGGGTGATTTAGAGCTTGGAGATATAATTCAATGTCATTTTGAGGGTTAGGAAACTGAGGCTTAAGTTCACAGAGCTAGTGAATGGAAGAGCTTGGACTATTCCAGTCTCTTCTAAATGACTTTGTTAATAAGTGCAGAGCGTTGACCTGCTTGATTCCCCCCACCCACCTTCTAGAACACATCCTTCAAAGAAGACTGTATTGACAGTTAAATGAAGAAAATTAGAATTCATTTCTAGTTACCAACATATTCCTTGGTTGTTACTTTAAGCCTTTGATGTATATCTGTGTTCAGATGTTCCAAGAAACTAAATCTAACTTGGTAAAGCTGTTGTTTACTCTTAGTTTCTTTTTGCTTTTTCAGGAAACCTAAAGATTTTTCATGATGATGGTGTATTCTGGGTCACTTTCTCTTGCATAGCTATCCTCATTCCAGTAGTGTTCATGGGCTGCCTAAGAATAGTAAGTGTTTCATCAAAAGTTAGATTTATTCATTATGTTATCCTGTGTGTTCAGCTGATCACTTATTTCATCATTTTGCATGTTTTATTCACTGGGGAGGGCTGTGTTACCTGTATCAGATGACTGATTCTAAACAGCCTTGTTACTATGAAAGCAAAGGAAGTTCTATTTATGATTACCACATGGTGTTTTGTTTTGTTTTGTTTTTTCATCAAATGGAGCATCACAGTCAATATGCTTTTAACAGTGGGAGCAGAGAAGGTAGTGCTTAATCTAGTACACCAACCTGATGGGGTCATTAGTTTCAGTTGGATTCATAAGAGTGATTCTTCCTCTAATTAGATTTTATTGTTGAAGTTCTTTCATAGGGAAGATATTTTCCGTAGTATTTGGATAAGCTGAACTGTGTTTTAAGAACTCATATGGATGTTGAAGGTTGTTTTCAGTGTATCTTTCCAGAGAACTTCTGTTCAGCTCTGAGTGGATCTGGTCCCTTTTCATGCCTGAGGGAGTAGATGTGATTGCCTGTGATTGAAGCCAATGGAGAGTTAGAAACTATTTTTGTTCTACCATGAATGATGCCTAAACTCTTCCACTCTTCCACAGCTGAACATACTGACTTGTGGAGTCATTGGCTCCTATTCGGTGGTTTTAGCCATTGACAGTTACTTGTCCACAAGCCTTTCCTACATCACTTTGAACGTACTCAAGAGAGCGCTCAACAAGGATTTCCACAGAGCTTTCACAAATGTGCCTTTTCAAACTAATGGTAAGACTCTTAAACCCAAAAACCAGAGTGACAGCACAGTAGGAGTCTTGACCCACCTATGCTAACCAGAGCACTTGGAAACCAAATTTAAAGAAAGTCAACTGGGACAAAAGGAGGGAACACAGCATACAATGCTGTGAGAACCCTCCGTTATGATAACTTAGGATCATGGGAGCAAAGCATTTAAAATTTTAAGATGAAGATAAAAATCTACTAAATGAATTTCATTAAGAAATTTCCAAGATTATTTAGGTTTACCTGGTCATTCTTAGTGGGGAGAAAAATGCTGACAGTAAAGACGTTTGACACTTATGGGTGGGGATGGAATGAGGGATGAGAATGACAATCTGATTTAATTTTAAGTTATTCCCTTGTTTCCCTCCTTTAATGAAGCATGCAGTTTGCTAGTTGAGTTTTTAATTGGTAAGCATATAGTTTCCCTCACTTGTAAGATTCTATCCATTACAGATTTTCTATAAATTTTTTGAAGAAAAAAATGACTACCACATGAATCGTTCAGATTGTAAGATATGTTGACTTCAGAAATGTTAAAATGTGGAGAGTGAAAAAGCATGTCCTAGAATTGAAGATATATTGCATTAAGCACAATTGCGATTGTGATTTTATTTTAGGGCAAATCTTTCCCTTTACTATCCAGAGCTTTCCCTTTGGATAAGAGGTTGATGGTAGAGACCTTGAAATCCTTAAAACTCTTGCAAGTTTTAAGTACCAGACAGTGTTTTGCCAAGCCTTTTACTAGAAGCTGAGTACGATTGGTTGAATCTTTCCATGCATTCCTATACCTACACTGTTGAGTGCAGTAGGGCCCCATATAGAGTGGAATGGGAAAGAAATGAGCGTGGTGGAATCTGATGTTCCATGACATACATATGTGAAGTATAACTAGATCACTGCCTTCCTCCCCAAACCCCCTCTGAAAAAAACACACAAACAACTGTGGGTACTTGTTACATAATATTGGAAGGCCAAGGATCCAAACAACTGCTTTTTTTTACAACCTGTATGGACTTTCAAATGCCTGTAATAGAAAATTCCTAGTTTCAAAAATAAGACTGTGGCTTCCCTACTGATTCCTTGGTTTGTAACTAAGGAACTACATATGTGTTTGGACTAACTCACCAGAAAGTCTGTAGAAAGGAAGATGCAGATTTAGTCCATGAAGGGTTGTATTATTATGTTAGATTTTAAAACACTAGAGTTCAAACTGTACTTTTTCTACTGTTTTTTAGACTTTATTATCCTGGCAGTATGGGGCATGCTGGCTGTAAGTGGAATTACGTTACAGATTCGAAGAGAGAGAGGACGACCGTTCTTCCCTCCCCACCCATACAAGTTATGGAAGCAAGAGAGAGAGCGCCGAGTGACGAACATTCTGGACCCTAGCTACCACATTCCTCCATTGAGAGAGAGGCTCTATGGCCGATTAACCCAGATCAAAGGGCTCTTCCAGAAGGAACAGCCAGCTGGAGAGAGAACGCCTCTGCTTCTGTAGATGCCCAGGGGCTTGGTCAGTGTGCCTCAGCTTTGGAGTTCATGCCTGGAGTGGTTCAACAGTCTCTGGTGCAAGTCTAATAAGAGATCAGGCATATATATCTGTTCTTTGCATAATATTATGGTGCCCTTATTGATATATGGTAAGGGTATACTAGGGGATTAGGATGACTCTAAGAGAATGAGAAAGATGACCAAAAGGTTGGTGGTAGGGAGGCTTTTTCTTATTTCCAAATACTTGAGAAATTACCTTTGGTTTACAAATCTATGATCAACTTATTCCATTAAATAGATACATTAAAAAAATTAAAAACTGATTCTCCTGCAGAGCCCTGGTGTTTCATTTTATAACCTCTTGAAACAAGTCTCTCACCTGAGTCTGTCTTAACTTTTGGAGGGAGTTTATTATTGAGTCTCTATTTGTGACAGTATTTGGAGATTTAGGGATTTGATACTTAGGCCTTTGAATTTTAGAATACAAAGAGAATCAGGCCAGGCATGGTGGCTCACACCTGTAATCCCAATACTGGGAAGCCAAGGTGGGAGTATCGCTTGAGCCCAGGAGTTTGAGACCAACATGGGCAACATGACAAGACCCCATCTCTACAAAAAAGTTAAAAAATTAGCCAGGCATGGTGGCACGTGCCTACTCCCAGCTCCCAAGGAGACTGAGATGGGAGGATCCTTGGAGCCCTGAAGATTGAGGCTACAGCGAGCCTTGATTGTGTCACTGCACTCCAGCTTGGGTGACAAGAGACCCTGTCTCAAAAAGAAATAAAAAAAAAAAAAAGCATCTTATTTTCTTACTAAAAGCAGTCTGATTACTTAGTTGCATGCCCTTAGTATGATACATTATCCAAAAGTTACCCTTTTTGGTTTTTTTCAGTATTTTTAAAAATTTTTAAATTGTGGGCCAGGCGCGGTGGCTCACGCCTGTAATCCCAGCACTTTGGGAGGCCGAGGTGGGCGGATCACGAGGTCAGGAGATCGAGACCACGGTGAAACCCCGTCTCTACTAAAAAAAATACAAAAAATTAGCCGGGCGTAGTGGCGGGCGCCTGTAGTCCCAGCTACTCGGGAGGCTGAGGCAGGAGAATGGCGTGAACCCGGGAGGCGGAGCTTGCAGTGAGCCGAGATTGCGCCACTGCACTCCAGTCTGGGCGAGAGTGAGACTCCGTCTCAAAAAAAAAAAAAAAAAAAAAAAAAAAAAAATTTTTAAATTGTGATAAAATACACATGAAATTTACCTTCTTATTCATGTTTAAGTGTACAATTCAGTAGGTTCCCTTTGTTTTTGCCTTTTATTGCTTAAAATGGTAATTGAAATAGCTAAATTATTATTTGAAAATAGGCCAATTTATATAGATAATAGAATTTTATAAGGGTGATTTATTTATATTCCAAATAATGGCCCCCTTTTTTTTTCAAGGCCTTTTAAAATAGTGTCAAACAGGTGATCTTTAATTTAACTGCATTAGATGACATATGGATTATGTTTGCTTTTAGGAAATAGCCCCCACCTTAATCTATATTGCCGACCAGGTGCGGTGGCTCACACCTGTAATCCCAGCATTTTGGGAGGTCGAGGCGGGTGGATCACCTGGGGTCAGGAGTTTGAGACCAGCCTGGCCAACATAGTGGTCTCTAGTATAGCAGAATATATACTACTACACCCCATCTCTACTAAAAATACAAAAATTAGCCAGGTATTGTGGCAGGTGCCTGTAATCCCAGCTACTCGGGAGACTGAGGCAGGAGAATCGCTTGAACCCAGGAGGCAGAGGTTGCAGTGAGCCAAGATCACGCCACTGCACTCCAGCCTGGGCAACAGAGCAAGACTCCGTCTCAAAAAAAAAAAAAAGTCTATATTGCCGTTAATAAGAAAACCTTAGAAAAATTTGTACTTCATAGTTCTTTCTGCTCAATTAGCTGTTAGCATTAGTGTAAAATATAGTTTTTAATAATTTCTTTTCTGTACAAAGCCTTTGTACAGAAAGGCTTCATCCTTAAAGTGATGAGGATGGAGTCAAAAAGGATTCAGGTGTTTAGAGGAGCTGCTTTTCATTAGGACCTTGGAGAGTCCCCTCAGTTTTGACATCCTTGTTTCACCACAAGAAAGCACCCGACACCCTGGGTTGCAATACTTAATACTCAGGGACTTTCCCCCCAGCTTTCAGAGCACTGAATTATTGTGAGCTGGTGACTCTGCAGGCCTGAGTGGTATTAGGGTTGTGGAATGTTGTTGCATACACATTTGTGAGTTAACCACTATTTAAATGATGCTGCTTTTTAAAGTTTTTTCAAAGTACAATAGATTTTTGAAGTTTCAGGTAACTGGAAAAATCTTTAACTTTTGCTTTAAGTGTTTGGGGCAGGATAAAACAACATAGAAAATATAAAACAATTTTTGCTTTGAAAAATTCAGTGCAGGTGACCATTTACTGCTTATTCTGTAATCCTTACTGTCTATAATTAACTTCAGTAACACTGAAACTTGATGAAAAGTTTTAAAAAATTATTTACTGTAGGGACAAAGTTATATTGAATGTTTGTTATTTTCTATACCATCTGAATGCACTGCCAGTGAAGACTGTAAAGACAGAACACACTATTTTGAAGGGAGGATACTAACTGTTTAAAATTTTTCATCATTTGTGAATGATAAAAAGTTTGTATAGTTTTTATAATAAATCCCTATTTTGAAAAAAATGCTAAAAAGCCTCATTAAATATTTTCATAAAATTTTTCAGATTGTATTTGTACCATAGCAACAAGACATGAGGAGTTTCATAGCTATAAAAGTTATTTAACATGGGCAAACAATATAGTTCTTCATTTTTAAAAAATCACAAAGATAATAACAGGAAATGAAATCTGGGGCAATGTGTTAAAAAATTAATTTGGTGTTATTAGCACTTCAGGTGTGTCAGACTAAAGAAAAGTAGTAGTTAACAGGAAACTCTGTTGAACTGTTCTTTAAAATGTTTTCAGAGGCCGGGTACGGTGGCTCACGCTTGTAATCCCAGCACTTTGGGAGGCCGAGGCAGGCGCATCACGAGGTCAGGAGATGGAGACCACGGTGAAACCCTGTCTCTACTAAAAATACAAAAAATTAGAATAAGGGTAAGCACTTTTCAAATTAATTGGAGACCATACCAATTTTAATCACTCATCTTTAATAATAAAATAGGTTCCTATGTAGTACATACCTCAAACATAAACTTAAGGTTTTAACAACAACCAAAAAAAAAAAAAAAAAAAAGGATGGAAATGTGTCACTAAATAACAAAGTAAATGTCTTTAAACTTGAAGACCTTAAATTCATATCCAAGCAAAAAGACCAAGAATAAGTTAACCCAACTTGTTTACAAAAATAATTATTTATCAAGTAATCTTTTACAGTAGAGCTGCCTCAATGAACTGCCTCAGACAATCTCAATGGTGTAGCTTGAAATAGATTTCCTTTCTTTAATAGGGATAAAAAGTATCTGAATGAATGTGTCATTAAATTAAGGAATACTTTCCCAAAAACAATAAAAAGTTTAAAAATAAAAACTGTCATTTATTTATAAAATATCAAATAAGGCCTCTGACTGAAAAAAGAAAATCTATATAATGTTTGGGCCATTAGCCCTTTTCTATTCAATCATTCTCATCCACCCCACTCACCCCAAACTTAAGATAAAAAAATTCTGAAGTGTAGTTTTGAATTTTACCAATATATGAAATTATACATAAAATTACCATATAAAGTAATATTTAACAAATTATATACTCAAAGTACAATTTTCCATTTGTCTTAATTTTAATATGTATTCAATATAAATGAGTACAATATATTTAATCATGTTTGACACTCTTCTTTTATCCCTTTTTAATACAATCACCACAACATAAGAAAATTTAGGGTTCAACTGATGTTAAAGCACATTTCTGTATCTGGTGGTTTTAAAAAAATTTACATATTATATATTTGACATTTTAAAAGACAACAGAAACAAATCCACAGATTACTCCACCTCTACCCCTACTTTCAGCTGAAAGGTTTTAAGAAAGATCTTGCAGGTTATGAGGACCAGATGAAGCTTAAAAACAGATCCGGAATTTTTTTTTTGAAATTTTAATTTACTTTTTTTTTTGTGTGTATCTCAAGAATACTTAAAGGAAAAAAAAAAAGGGTTCTATGAGCCAGAGGAATTCCCAATTCACTTCGAAATTACCATACCTATCTTGCTATATCAAACATTCAATTCTGTTAACTAAATGAACTATATAATATCCTTAAAAATCAGCCAGAGAAGAGAAAAACAAATCTCATCTTCATTATTGACTTTGAACCAAAACTGATTCTTTCAAAGGAGTAGTTTAACCTACTAAATATGTCTATTATAAGATCTTCTTTCTTAGAAAGTAGTATTCCTTCTTTTTCATTCCTGAAATGGTATTTCTTACACTTAAGTTATGGACAATTGTTAGCTAAGTATCAGTTATGGTAAATTGCTAAAATTAAATTATCTGTTTAAGGTACATATAACACATTCCTATAGCCTTTAAAACTGAATTTTCTTTCAAAAAATTTAAATAAATGTGAAAGTAGGCAATCACTAGAAGTCTCATGGTACATAAACTTTGCATCAACTTTGACGCCAAATAAGGATGAAATTTAGCATACAAATCTTCCGTTCACAAAACAGTGGCAAAAATTTATATTTTTAAATTGGTATAATTTTATGAATTCTCAAACATTTATTGGGAATATTCAAGTTTACCCAATTAATCACCCAGAAAGCCAGCAGTACTGCCAAAAGCTCTTGGTATATTCAGTAGTCACTGTGAAAACCTTTCATTTCTTTACCATTTGGCAATGGCTCAGTTTCTATTTTCCAATTATGTTTTGGAATAAAGTCTATGACCATTAACTATGCATTTTTTGTTGCTATGTCATAGCCCGTGCACTATACATATTTACAGAGAAAAAAATAAAGGATTGAATTTTCTGTCCATTCATTCATTCACTTATTTGACCATTTGGAGCCATGTAAGAAGCTCACAGACTCAGAAACTCTTCAGCTTTTCCTCAGACTCAAATCACTGTTGGTCACTAAAGCTGACAAAGAAGTACTTTCCGACGCATCATCTTTCCTTAGGTTCAAAAATGATTCTCGAGTTATTTGAAGGATCTCTCTCAAGCCTTTGTTTTCTTGCTAAAAGGCAAGCAAAAACAAAGATGCAGTCACTATCTACAAGGTAGCTACAATAGCACAAACATATGTTAGGAAAAACTAAACTATGAAGGTATAACAAATAAGCAAGTTCCGTAACTGGCATTAATCTACTCAATGATATATGCAGTTGGCAACTTGAATCTAAAGAACACTTATACAGCTAGGAATCGTGTTCAACATCTTCCACCACTGCAAAGCCTTCTTACTTAAGCAGCTGTAATTGTAAATAGAAGCTCAGAAATTGCCTTATTTTACAATCACATTAGAGATGAAGAAAATAACCTCTAGATTTATTTTTATATAAACTCATAAAGCCAGTGAATAGGCTAGAATCTCTTAGTAATTTTTAGTATTTTTATTACTTTCCATGATAGCATGGAATGCAGGACAAGTTTAGCTCATTGGTATTTGAGAGCAGCAGGATAGGGGTAGCTGATGATATTTTTCAACAAGGAAAGTAAGTGACCAAATCTGGCACTGGTAAATAACTTTGCTTTCTGGCCTGCTTTTGGTTAGTTACTGTAAAAAAATTTGTAGACATTTAACAATAACCTTTCATAATTTGTTCTCTATCACTTTGTCTTCAGTGTCACTTTCTAAATTTTAGTAGTCTAAAGCAGGTTCCCCACCATGATTTCAAAATGAAGCTCTTAAAGCATAAAAGTCTATTGCACTGATTTCAGTTATTCAGAGACTGGTACTTTCACTGTCACAAAATAAAGGACAGATGAGACAAAGGTTTTTAGAATCCCCAGAAAAATAAGAGTGCCCCTAAATATTTGTGGATTAAAGAAAATTTCCCTGTATCACTATAATCTCTAATAAACAAAATTTTAAAAATTACTCAATTGAAGAAGTACATTCACTTCATAAGATAAGCAATATATGAAACATCAATTTTCTACATTACTGGTATAAGTTACTAATAATCCTAGATTCTTGCATCACCACATAAATGGTCTTGCATAATATGCTCACATAGACAGCATCCAGGAGAACATTACCAGTACCCAAGAAAAGTAAATATCTATTTAAAAATGGGATATATTTTCTGGCATAAATCTTTGTATGGACAGTTTTCATCTACATTTGCAATGTAAAACTTACTTCAAGTTGAAATATTCGTTCTTGTTCCTTGCAACCCTGTTGCTCGTCAATTTCAATGGCTTTCCTCATTACTGCTGCCATTTCAGTTATCTGGTCAACATGTGCTTGCAGTTCCTGAAAAAGAGGGATGGGAGTTGGAAATCAGCAAAATACTTTTTTATTTTTGGATCCTCTCCTTTTTATAAAATCTGCAGTACCACTTAACATGAATATTCTTACACTGTCACTTAATATGAATAAAACAAATATTAACAATGAAGTTGGTTGACCACAGATGTGCTTTTGAAATCAGAATTGTTAGGACTAGAATTAAGAATAAGCAGCACAATATGACTAAACCTAGCAGCAAGAAAAATACTCATATTTTACATTCCTCTCACAATGATCAGCAACTTTTTCTTTTTTTTTGCACTTACATACACTGTTGTTCAAAGTAACGGGAATGATAAAAATTGCCGACGCATTCAATCTCTTTTCCTCTCTGAAGTTTTCAATGATTTAGAAATCTTTTCTGTATTGTTCAGGCCTATAAAGTTATCTCAATCCAATCTGTAACCTTTTCTAGGTCATAATCCTCTTTAAGAACAGGAACTGCATCTTTACATCCACCTACTATTTAGTGTATGGTACATGATAAACACCGAATAAAATGAGCACAATTCTGCTTTTCAGTATTAAAATATTAAATGGCCTTCTTTGCTAACTGTTGAAAATATAGTATCAGTATAATACAGACATCCACATTTGTTAGGCGCAGCACGTAGCATAAATTCTTCCAATCTCATTTTCTTATTTTGCACACCTATGATGTGCCAGTACTATGCTAAACAACAGGAATACAAAGACTGTTAAGACATGTTCCCTGATCTGAAGAAGCTTACAGTCTAGTGAAAGAGACAGACAAAAAAAAGGTTTAAAATCAACAGAAACTTGAGAATAATCATTTTCTCAATGAACAGCTTCTATAGACCATTATTCACGGCAGTTGAGAGATATTTTATCATATTAAGCCTAAGACTTAAATATAAAAGTGAGTAACTCCCCAAATAAACATTGTCTCTTCAGTAGTTGTATATATATATTTGTAAAAAGGATTTAACAGTACTCCAAGAAACCCACGGAACTAGTAAGCTGGAAGAAATGACAAAGTAGTATCTTTGGCAAACCACATTTAATAACCTCTTAACCAACAAAAATGTAGGTCCTTTTAATGGGGAAACCGATACACTGCTAGTATTCAGCAAGAAGGTACTCTAAAAGGCTAATCTGTGCTGTCCAAAACAATGTTATTTAAACTTAATTAAAATCAATACATTTTTAAAAATTAACAATTCAGTCCCTCAAATGCATTAGTGACACTGCAAGTGCTCAACAGCCACATGTGGCTACTGGCTTCCACACTGGACAGCACAGATAAAAAAACATTCCAATCATTTCAGAAAGTTCTACTGGATAGTTTTGAATTAGATTATGGTAGGAAGAATGATATTAAGACAAATATCTGTCATATTCTGCAAGTTAACCATTAAAATTCCTCCCATTGTCAAGGAAGCATAATACGTAAAAGCAGGTAAGTACAGATCATTGCAGCAGCAAAGTGAGTAAGGGTAATGAGTAAAACTTTGAATACCAACAGCATCCTCAATTTATGATTTGGTCAGTCCTATGGCACTGACCTAAGTTAAAAAACTACACAGAAAGCACGTATTTCTTTTTTTTTGAGACAGAGTCTTGCTCTTGTTGGCCAGGCCGGAGTGCAATGGCACAACCTCGGCTCACTGCAACCTCCCACTCCCAGGTCCAAACAATTCTCTTGCTTCAGCCTCCCGAGCAGCTGGGATTACAGGCACCCGCTATCACGCCTGGCTAACTTTTTGTATTTTTAGTAGAGATGGGGTTTCACCATGTTGGCCAGGCTGGTCTCCAATTCCTGATGTCAGGTGATCCACCCACCTCAGCCTCCCAATTACAGGCATCAGCTACCACGCCTGGCTGAAGCAAGTATTTCTTTGCCTTTAAAATAGAAGGAAAAAAACTACTGATTTTTTCAGTACTGAGTCTAACAAAGCTCATCATGAGAAAAAACCCAATACTTCAAATAGGACAGCACTTTTATAAAAGGCCAGGGTAATGGTTCACTTATTTAACTATAAAATCTTCAGAGAAGTATCACAGATTTTTTAACAAGCACAAGAGGCAAGATCTGTGCTTTCAAAACTGTCTGGAAGACAAGAAGTGTCACCAACATAACCCTTGAACTGTCTTGAAATGTCTTTCATTTCTAACTCCCTGTCTAGGTTTATTCCTCCTTTATTCAGTAAAGACCTGCCACAAGTGAGTTAAAAAAAAAGTTAAGACACAATGGAGAGAGCACTACTATACTTAGTCCTAACATCTAAACAAAGGCATTTTAATTTCATTTGCAAAATCAAAGGACTACAAACTATCCACAATCTGAATTAAAACATTTAATACTTTGACCAAAATTTTTATGAAATCAGGTTAAAATTAATGCCAAGAAAATATCTTAGATGTCCAGAAAGGAAATGATTGTTTTACAGCAACAACTAACAAGAGCAAATAAATAAAGCGTTGGACTGAATAACCTATAAAACCTGCAAATATCTAACAGGCTGTACGTAATATAATACACAGAAAATTAATGAGAAATTTAAAGTTTCTACACTGAAAAGCATGGCTATTAAAGACACAACATTCTTTTAATACATTTCATTTATTTGCTGATCTAATCTGGGAGGGAAATTCAATGTAAAAGAACTTTTAAAATGGACCCCCCTTCCATCCACACCCCAAAAGTTGACTGTTTATTTAGTGTACATTCTGATTGGCTTCCAAGTGCCTTCTCTCCAGTCCATGTTGAGGTGCTTCAAGGATGTGTCGAGATGCATCAAGGAAGAATCCTTCGGACTTGTTACGATGTACCATGTCAATCTGTAGTATAGAGTCATTATAATGTTAATACGGATATCATCCGTAATTTAAAAACTGAATGAGTGTTAGTTCATGCGTGTTAGCCAACTGTTTGAAATGTTTGCTTTTTTAAGATTTCCAAAAAGGCATCTGTTCAAAAATAACATGAAAATTAGTATTTGGGTAAAAATGAGCTCTCAAACTTTCTACTGATTTTTTAAGTATGTGCTCAAAAACTTCTAGGTAAGGGCAAAGTTCTGTATTATAACAGTCTCAAAAGGATCTCTTACTCCAATCCAAAATGCTGTTATGTGTAACTCTGTTTCTTAGCTCTAAATGTGTTGTAAAATTACTTTTGTGTTTAGGCATATCAGAGCACTAATACCTAAACACACCCTAGAATACCATACTTTTTGTGCTTTTATTATACAAGTATCTCTGCCCACCCACTTCTGCTTGTTTACCTACCTGCCCATAATTAATTCAAGGCTGGACTGAGACAGACTTTCTTCCCTTCCTTGATACCTTTCCAGATTTTCCTTATGACATTTAATATTGCTCCCTCTAGCGTTCCAGTAACAATTCATCTCTCTACTTTGGGATTCATCACGCCCTACCTTATAGTAGATTGTTACGTTTGTGTCTGTACCTCCCACTATACTGCAAGCTTGTACATTCATCTTATTATTCCCCATAACTAACCCAATGCCAGTATTAATGTTTGTTTAATTAAGTCGAAGTGTCTCCTTTTTGGGAAAAATCAAAATCACAAACATTAATATGTATTAGTGAGAATTAATAACAAATAACTGAATAGTCATTTTATGGGAGGCAAGGATCATCTGAACTTAGATGAAGAATCCAATCTACATAATAAAAAAGGATGGCTTACAGCTATCTTAGGAAATGTTTAACCTTACTAATTAATAAACCAGCTCTGGTGAATAGTAAAATCTAATATATTTTAGAAAATATTTGCTTCTGTCATAGTTGCTACCAGATGGGACCTGCAAGCTGTAGTTATCTTATTCTAAGCACTTTTTTTGTAATGGTATTCTTCCCTTTAGATCTTTAACATTTTATTTTTAGGTTATAAAACATACAAACCTTTTAGAAATTCTCAAGATTACATTTATCTCACAAATAATATTAAGTCAACTCCTCTTAGTGCCTTTAAAAAAGTCTTAGTTACTATAATTATTATACCTTTAAATTTAAATGATTTTAGAATGGTCTCATTAACAATAGTTACATTTTGTATTCAAAAGATCACCACTTAAACATCCATGGATTGCCATTTGATTAGGAGATGAATAGCATAATTAGAAAACATTAAACACAAATTTTTAATTTATTATTTTACTGGTTGACACAAGAGGTACCTATCATTAGGTTTTCTAATATACAAAGGCATATAAAGAGCTATTTGATAGGTATTTAATTCAAATAGAATTAATTACTAATAAGTTAAAAACACCTACAAGCACCAAAATGGAAGAAGTATTTTAAAGAATCTAAAATGTGTTTCAATAATAGAGAAATATAAAAATATGTCCCTTCCTATTTCTGTTGTAACAAATGGGGAAAAGAAGGCTCATAATCACTATTTCTTAAATAATATTGGTAATAATAATAGTCAGCTCACAATTATCTAATACAGATAACAGCCTAGTTTCCATAATCTAGTTTAATATTTTTATTTCATATCAGCAACTAAAACTCAGTTTAAAATAAATATAAGTGAGAAAGGATTATTCTACTTGTCTTCATAGCAGTTGCCATAAAATATGGGGACATACCAAAGGGAATAGACACAGGGATGACAAAGGGATGAACAGCAGGTAAAACACTAATTTCTAACTACTCCAGCTTTGTTTCTAAAAAATGATGTCAATTGGTATATAATACTGGGGCAAGGGAGCAAAATTTTAATAAGTTGGTTCTCCTAAACCCCATGTTTTTTCCATTATAATAAACAAGATCATTTATAGTCTGGATGAATTAACCTTATTCAGAAAATAGTCTTAAGAAAAACAAATCTACATTAAACTGCTTTCAGATTTTAAAAAAGGTTTTCATTATTTTTTGTTTTTGCAAGAGAAGTCAATACACAAATTTATTAGAAAAAATATTTCTTAAAAAAATTTGTTTTTTAAAGAGACAGGGTCTCACTCGGTTGTCTAGATGGGAGTGCAATGGCATGATCGTAGCTCACTGTAACCTCAAACTCCTGAGCTGAAGTGGTCTATCCATCTCAGCCTCCTGAGAAGCTAGGACTGCAGGCATGTGCTACCACACCCGGCTAATTTTTTTACTTTTTGAAGAGATGGAGTCATGCTATGTTGCCCAGGCTGGTCTTGAACTTCTGGCCTCAAGCGATCCTCCTGCCTTGGCCTCCCAAAGTGCTGGGATTATAGGCGTAAGCCACCATGCCCAGCCTTTTAAGAAATATTTCTTAAAAGCATATAGCCCTACAAAAATAATGTTGAATAGAACAGACTTACCTTTATATCCAAAATAAAATTTATTTTTCAACGTACAAATTAAAGTTTCTAAGAAACAGTGAGAGTTATAAATCAAACAGAAAATGATATATAACAAGCAAGAAATGGAAAAATAAGAAAAAGGAGAAAATGTCAACTAAAAAGATGAAACATTCAACATCATGTTAAAATGCCATTACTAGATACCTGTGATTTTTTACAAAAAAAATCTGAACACAGGATAATCAATCGTCACTCTTTTCCATTTCAGGTCACATTTATAGAATGGATTACCTTGGAGTGCTGCTCTTTTAACTTCATTATTATACCCGGATCATCTTTTTTGCTAGCCATTAGCAATCTAAACATTTGTTCTCGATACTTGCTCATTATAAGTTCCAAGGCCGACTGATGTTCTTCCAGAGATGTACGCAATTCTATCAAGAATAATACTGTATTTTATTCCAACTTGAGTTAAAAGTACACAAAATATTCTCTTCCACTAAGCAACTTATGAACAGGACATTTTAAAAAGAAAACACAATGCATAAAAATCTAGCCATATAACAATAAGAGACACCAAATGAAGTCCCATATTAGTTTTTCAAATATTTTAAGCTTGTTTTTTGAGAATCATTGCAACAAAGATGTACTAAACAGCAATTAAATATCGGCCAAGGCTCTCTCTATATTAATACCAAAGGGCCACAGACCTCAAGAGTCTAGTAGAGAAAACAAGTATGTGGTAGGTGCAGAGTGGACTGTTAGTCAAATAGATTTAAGAGATGTCTGTGGGAAGAAATTGGTGGAAGCTTTGTAGAAGTACAGTGTGAGTTCCCTCAGTTGAGAAGTGAAAGAATGGACCTTCTAAGCAGGGAGGGATGAAAACAGATGATGTGTTTAGGAAGTGATTTGTGTTGGCAAGAGCAAAGAGTTCACGGTGAAGAAAGCTGTGGGAAGAAGATAAAAAAGAAAGCTGGGAATTGATTTTTAGGGTTCCTGTAAAAGGTAATAAGTATATAATGAAAGTTCTTAGGCAAAAGAATTACATGATCAGACTGATTTTTGAAATATCAATCGGATGGTTATGTTGAAGACAGATTGGAAGGGGGAAGAGAGACTGGAATCAGGGAGATCAGTTTGGACATTTCAGGCAAGAGACTGAGCATCTAATCTGAGGGCCAATGCAGTGGGACTGCAGAGAATGAAGCTGGGTTATTTCATAGCTAACAACAGCAGTGCTAACTGGATATTGAGGGTGAGAATCTAAGAGGATGTCAAGCAGGCAGACGTTCATATGTGGGACAGGATAAAGAGCAATAAATATGATTTAGGAATATAGACTAGAAATGGGATTAATGTCAAAAAGTAACGTATCTTGCCTTTGTTTTCTTGTTGCAATTCTCTGATTTGTCTGTTTTCTTGCTGGATTCCCATAACTAACGTGGACCGTGGCCGATGTCTCGCAACTTCATTAAGTTCTTGAATTTCTTCCTGATACTAATGGGGAAAAAAACGTGGGATGAAAATATCTGCAAATATATATATATCTGATACATAAATATGAATATATCTGAAATATACATACAAAAAATATCTGATAAGAGCTTAGTATCCAGAATATATAAAGAACTCTTACAACTCAACAATAAAATGAAAATAATCCCATTTTTAAAAGTGGCAAAGGATTTGAATAAACATTTATCTAAAGATATACAAATGGCCAATAAGCACATGAAAAGATGCTTAATTAACATAACTAGTCATTAGGAGAATGCAATTCAATATACCCCATGAGGATGATTATAATGAAAAAGACAGTAACAATTGTTGGAGAGGATGTGAAGAAACTGCAACCTTCCATACATTGTTGATGGAATGTAAAATGATGTAGCTCAGGGGTGTCCAATCTTTTGGCTTCCCTGGGCACATCAGAAGAATTGTCAGGCTGCACATAAAATACACTAACACTAATGATAGCTGATGAGCTTTTTTGTTTTAAAAAAAATCTCATAATGTTTTAAGAAAGTTTGTGAATTTGTGCTGGGCCGCATTCAAAACCATCCTGGGCCATATGCAGCCAGCAAGTCACAGGTTGGACAAGCTTGGCATAACTGCTTTGGGAAACAATGTGGCAGATCCTCAAAAAATTTTAACAGAGTTATTATATGACCCATCCATTCTACTTCTACATGTATACCCAAGAAAACTGAAAACATATGTCCACACAGAAACTTGTACACAAATATTCATAGCAGCATATATTCTTGCCAGCCAAAAAAGTAAAATAATCCAAATGCCTATCAGCTGATGAATGGATAAACACAATGTGCTGTATCCTTACAATGCAATATTATTTGGCAATAAACAGGAATGAAGTACTGATACATGCTACAACATAGATGAACCTTAAAAACATTACGTTAAGAAGCCAATCACAAAAAGACGCATATTTTGTCATTCCATTTATATGAAATATCCAGAATAGGCAAATTCAAAGAGATAGAAATATTAATGGTTGCCAGAGACTGTGGAAAGGGGAAACTAGAGAGAGACCACTGATGGATGTAAGGTTTTGTGGTGATGAAAACGTTCTGGAATCAGATAGCAGTTATACTGCATAACCTGCAAATGTGTACTAAAAGCCAATGAACTGTACCCTTCAAAAAAGTAAATTTTATGGTACGTGAATATCTTAATAGAACATGTACAAAAGAAATGCAGAAAGACTTTCCATTAAGAAAATGAGAATCTTATTTTAAAATTGCACTCATTTATTTTCAAGGCATTCTCATGAGACACTTAGTAATATATTCATTATAACACTCCTGGTTCTAAACTTCAGATGTCAAACTCCTTTTTTAACGACTCAATACCAGATATATGTTCACTGAAGTGCCTGAGTCTAACTGGACAGTTGGTTAGGGAGGCAGATATATCTGTTTAGGGCAACACAGTTGTAAAACCAAATAACTAAACTTGCTCCACTATTTCCAGTAGCTTTGTTAAAAATACTATCCCAGAATTGCTTCCTTTTACAAAATAGATGAGGAGAGTTGGCTGTGAATATACATTTTCCCCCTCTGATTTCCATCATAATGTCAGAGATTTTATAATTTTCTTAAATGACTTGAAAATTTTTATCAGAAGAAGGTTAAAATAGTGTGTAAACTCCGTGGCCCATGGGAATATTCTGTTATACAATAGTAAAAATAGCAAGAAGAAAGCCCTTATGTATTCTTTAATTGGTAGCATTGAATGAAAAATAAGGTAGCAAGTATGGGTACGATAACTGCACAGAGTGCAAATCACATATTACCTTGCATCATTTTCAAAAGCTATTTTGTTGTTAAACAGCATCACCTAAGTACTTTTATAAAGAAAAATATGAACATTTCTACATTATACAAGACAGAACAAAATGTGTACCAACATTAGTAAAAGGTATTACCTGGTCTTTGTCAAATGTTTCTAGACCTAACAAATTCATTTATTTTCTAAACTCAAATGTGCAACCCTGTCAGCAAAATAAGTGATCAAATCTAGGGTTTAGAAATATATGTCTAGGTATGTCACCTGAACACGACAAAATTAAAGTAAACCTGAAACACACAAGTCAAACTACTTTAAAATTTTAAAGAATGTTGAAAAAAATTAGATACTAATTAGCCAGCAACACATAAATGTCAATGACTGCTTCTGATAAATGGAATGAACAAGAAAGAAAAATCAAACCTGTTTCATGGCTTCTACTCGCTTGTTGAGAGCTGTGGTTTGCTCAATCAGAGATTCCGCTGCATCGTCATGATCTCTTAATCTTTCAACAAGAGCTTTAGCGTCAGCAAGCGCCTTCTCAATTGTGCAACTCATTTCTAAAGATAGATCTATAATTAAAATTAAAATCAAGACTCAAAGTCAACATATCTCTTTATTTTAGTTTCATGTCAACACAGATATGCTTCTTAAGCCACGTTTGTTACAGTATTGTTCACTGTCCAGGGAGGAAAAAACACCTAAGAACACTGTGGTTTTGCTTCTGGTAGGATACTACAAACTTGAAAGTAAATTTATACTATTACAAAAAAATTAGAACACAGTTAAAAGATTTGCAGACAGAACTAGAATGTATTTAAAAAATTCAATTTACAATGGGGAAAAAAGTACATGTCCAATAAATATAATGTCATATAGAAATTTGCCCTTTATGAGGGCATTCCCTATCTTGTCACTTTTGAGGAAGATGATTTGGTTTACTGGTTAGTATTATTCCGGGGTCAATGACTGTCAGAAAACTTTGACTGTAAGAATGCTTCCTAACCTCTGCTTGGTCAGGGGACTTGAGACACTGTTCACAAACACTGTGAACCAGCCAAAGTGGCCTCAATGTGTCATGCTACATCAAAGTCTCAACCTCCTCTTGGAAGAACTTCTGCTTCTTACATAAAGTTGCATTATAATTCTAACTCTTGCATCTTCCTTAAAGTGCAAAAAAATTTTTGACTTAGGACAAAACTGGTAATTACAGGAAACTTCCGATATGCTAGAATCAGTAAGTAATATGTTTAAGAGTAGCTGAAAGAAATATGAGACAAAACATGAAACAGTCAATTGTCAGCTTCTTCAACTGGTATGTAGAAACCTCAAACAAAATTTTAATAATTTTAAACAGTCTCTTTCCAAAACTTTAAGTTTCTCCTGAAACTTACCATCCTTCATCTTTGAAATCTTTTATCTTTTTTTTTTTTTTTGAGAGAGAGTCTCGCTCTGTCACCCAGGTTGGAGTGCAGTGGTGTGATCTCGGCTCACTGCAAGCTCCGCCTCCCAGGTTCACGCCATTTTCCTGCCCCAGCCTCCCGAGTAGCTGGGACTACAGGCACCCGCCACCACGCCCGGCTAATTTTTTTGTATTTTTAGTAGAGACGGGGTTTCACCGTGTTAGCCAGGATGGTCTCGATCTCCTGACCTCATGATCCACCCGCCCTGGCCTCCCAAAGCGCTGGAATTACAGGTGTGAGCTACCGCGCCCGGGTGAAATCTTTTATCTTTCTACTAAGTTTTACCTAACTTTCAATATAAGCCATCCTTTCTTCAGGGTTTTCTCAAAAAATAAAATCACACTAAATTACCAGGCCAGAAGCCACATCTACAGAAGATAAATTAAAACTTTGGTGTAGATCCAAGTGAAGGGTTATAAACAAAGATTTTCATCAACTTTAGTAAAACAGCAATTTGCCACAGAATTCAGGACTTTGTTATATATCACTGCCCTGGACTACAGATCTGTACCAACTAGTTCAATTAATGATTATCCCCTCCAATACAAAAAAAAAAAAAGCAACAAGTAGCAAAGAGAAGATTTAAATAACTCAACAGTATAAAATATTTCATAAAACATGTCAGGCAATTTCAGAAGACTTTCTCCTGTTATTTAAATCGCCAATTTAGAAAATGTCCAATATATGACCAGACATTTCCAGAGAGCCTTAAGAAGTAAACAAGCTGGAAATTAATATAACTTCTGGCTCTCTAGAGAAAACAACCACAAGATTTGTCTTGTAAGATTCAGGAGGTTTAGATAAGGATACTTGAAAATATGACAAGTAAAAGGGCCATTAAAGGAACCAATACTGTCTGATACTGGCTAATATGCAAAAGGACAACTACCCAAAATCTATCCAAAGAAGCTGTTCTGAGAGAGGCATTAGCACCCAACAATACCCTGTACTTCCTCTAAATTTCCAAAGGGAATTATCTAAAATTGTAGACAGACAACTTTCTTATTCGTTAAGAAAGTTAACATAAATGGGTTAAATGGACATCACTGTAACTCCCATTAATCCCATTACTATAGAACATCGGATCCTTCTGAGTAAACTTTTAAAGCTGTCTGTAAAGCAAAATTTAAAAAGGACAGGCGCTGACTTGTACTAAGAAAAATGAAATAACCAAAAAAATTGGTTTTATAGTAAAAATAAGTTTGTAACAGATGGTGAAAGTAATAAAAGACAAATTTGAAATTCTATAACAAATTGTAAAAGATTTGAGAGAAAGTAAAGTTTATCTTGGTTTAATAGAACTCAAGTAATAGAACTCTCTAACAGTCCTAATCTGTAAATGATATTGCTGGGACTACTATAAGAAGAACTCTTCTTTATACACTAAAACATAACATCTACAAATGCAATAGATAGGATCTGTTTCCAAATAAAATGCAATAAGGTCCTATCTATGATCAGATAGCTAAATAGCCCTCATTCTAGACAGTCTTCCTGCATAATCATAAATCTTTTTGAGTACAAAAAATAGTACCCTGTGTCCTGGGAGTATTAACAACACAACATCAAAACCCCACGCCTATTATATTGTATACCTTGGGCTGGGCGCAGTGGCTCATACCTGTAATCCCAGCACTTTGGGAGGTCGAGGAGGGCAGATCACTTGAAGTCAGGAGTTCGAGACCAGCCTGCCCAACATGGTGAAACACCGTCTCTATTAAAAATACAAAAATTAGCTGGGTATGGTGGCACACGCCTGTAATCCCAGCTACTCAGGAGGCTGAGGCAAGAGAATTGCTTGAACTTGGGAGGCAGAGGTTGTAATGAGCCAAAATTGCGCCAATGCACTACAGCCTGGGCAACAGAGACTCTGTCTCAATAACTAACTAACTAAATCAATACAAAAATTAGCCAGGCTTGGTGGGGGCAGGGGGGTGCCTGTAATCCCAGCTATTTGGGAGGCTGAGGCAGGAGAATCACTTAAACCTGGTAGGCGGAGGTTGCAGTGAGCCATAGTACCACTGCACTCCAGCCTGGGCCTCAGAGTGAGGCTCCGTCTCAAAAAAAAAAAAAAAAAAAAAAAAAAAAGAAAGAAGTCGTATACCTTAATTCAGCAGCTAAGGTTTAGCTTCCCTGCCTCAGAGCAATTATAAACCTCAACTGAATTAATCAAAGCATCTTCAGAGGTTATTCTAGGTCTTTAAACCTCATATTACCATGCATAGTAAATCCCTACTGCTAAAGGAAACCATCCAAAATTTCTATCATTTGAGTAGTTATGAAATACTGCTACTCTCTCTTTTTCATATTACCATCTACTGGTTTAACAGTATTAATCCAGCAACCTTTACCTACTGCAAGGAAAATCTCATGATGGTGATTCCATAACTCAAGAATTATTCAAGTCCAAAACAAAACTTTTGAATTTTCTAGTACCAAATCCTGACTTTACTGTTTGTTAATGGGTTTTATCTTAAAAACAAAAATCAGCAGTATCAGGCTTGATATGCATCAGGTACATCAGTCACTGTGATAAAATTCAATTTCTTACCAGAAGCCAGACTGATCAAATGACTTAACTGTGGTCCACTAAGATGGAGCAACTTACTGAAAGTAAATATATACAATAGGTGATACGCTTTTAGAATAACCTACTTCTCTGAAATGCTGCAAAGAAAAGAGGTTCCTCAGATATCCTTTAAAAAACAATGAATACATTAACTACTTGATGGCTTGATGGTAGCTGTCTAATATAACTGCTATCATAAAGGTAGAAACAATATTGTAGATACCATAGAAATACCTTAGTTCATTACTGTAAGTGGGATGCTTTGACTAAATGTCCTTATGCAAAGGCCTTATATGAAACTGTAAAATAAACCCATCAAGAAGTTAAAAGACTCCATGACAAATACACAAAATTTGGCCTGTCAAATTTCAAAAGAACGATTATGACCATCAAGTTGTAAGACCCATGAGGATAAAAACTGACACAATCAGAATGGCTACTTGATAGTACCACATAACACCTCAAACAGGGCCGGGTGCGGTGGCTCACTCCTGTAATCCCAGCACTTTGGGAGGCTGAGGCAGGTGGATCATCTGAGGTCAGGAGTTCGCCAGCCTGACCAATATGATGAAACCTCATCTCTACTAAAAATACAAAAATTAGCTGGATGTGGTGGCATGCACCTGTAATCCCACCTACTCAGGAAGCTGAGACAGGAGAATCACTTGAACCCGGGAGGCGGAGGTTGCAGTGAGCCGAGATCGTGTCATTGCACTCCAGCCTGGGCAACAAGAGCAAAACTCCGTCTCAAACAAAACAAAACCTCAAACAGATACTACTCCATGAAACATTTCATTTAAGTAGAAAAAAATGGCCACAATATTAAACACGGATGGGAAAACTTACCTTGGATAGCATAGGATACTGGTTAATTCATGCTTCATTTGTAAATAAATTAATCTGGAAAAAACTGTAGGCCCGGTGTGGTGGCGCACGCCTGTAATCCCAGCACTTTGGGAGGCTGAGGTAGGTGGATCACCTGAGGTCAGGAGTTTGCGACCAGCCTAACATGATGAAACCCCATCTCTACTAAATACAAAAAAATTAGCAGGGCGTGGTGGTGCAAGCCTGTAATCCGAGCTACTTGGGAGGCCAAGACAGGAGAATCGCTTGTACCTGGGAGGTGGAGGTTGCAGTGAGCTGAGATCATGCCATTGCACTCCAGCCTGGGCAACAAAAGCGAAACGCTGTCTCAAAATAAAAAAAAGAAGAACTGTAATGGTGAATCAAGGACTAAAACCATTCCTAAACAATTTTCTGAGCATCTCTAAGACGATTTTATGGAGTTGCCTCTATGGTTTAGAAATATTTATTTTTTTTAAGTTTAGTTATTTTTAGAGATGAGGTCTTGCCATCACCCAAGCTGTAACTCCTGGACTCCAAAGACCCTCCACTTCAGTCTCCTGAGTAGCTGAGACTATAGGTGCATGCCACCATGCCGGGCAATATTCTTAAATATTCTAGTACGTTTATGTTACGAATACCTTAGAAGAGTCCCCATTGAAAAGACACAATATTCACAATGACTAAAATACTATAGTTTGTGTATTCTCCCAAGGGCATTCTAACTTGTCATCCAATAATATAAAAACATATTTAACTGCAATAGTTGAAACTTATACATTTCAATGATGTAACACTTTGCTTCTAAGAAACCTTGTCTTCATCATTCCCAGTCCTCAGGAAACCCCATGCAGGAGTTTCCAACAAGATCTAAGTCCAGACACATTGTAATCACATTTCCGAAAACTAAAGAGAAAGAAAAAATCTTGAAAGCAGCCAGACAAAAATGACATATTACTCAGAACAATTTGAATGACTGTAGGCTTCCCATCAGAAATGAAGGCCAGTAAAAAGCAGAACAACACTTTCAAAATGTTGAAAGAACAGACCTATCAACCCAAAATTCTATATCCAGCAAAAATGTTTCATATATGAAGATGAAATAAAAGTCATTCTCAGCTGAAGAGAAAGAAGAACTTATTTCCAGTAGATTTATTATAAAGAATACTCTTCAGTTAGAAGCAAAGTGTTATCAGAAGGAAACTTAGAACATCAGGAACAAAGGAAGACCAACAGAAATTGTAAATATCTGGGTAAATATTTTCCTCTTAGTTCTTTTAAATGTCTAATGTTTAAAAACAAGAATTATAATATTTATCTAATGAGATTTTTAATTTATGCAGGCAAATATATAACTACAAGAAAAAGAGAGGAGGCTAAAAAGGCATATATAGTGATCAGATTTCTACATTTCACTTGAAGTTGTAAAAATATCAATTTTAAGCAGATTTAAAAATTTACATATATTGTAATTCCTAAGAAATCCCTAAAATAACTGTACAGAGATAATAGTCAAAACTACAATAGATTAATTGAAATGAATTAAAAAGTGTTCAATAACCCAAAAGACAGAGAAAAGGCAAAACAGAGGAATATCAAAGGAACAAAAAGAAAACAAATGATAAGATGGCAGAACTAAATCCAAACATGTTAATAATTTCACTAAATATAAATGTCCTCGACATTTATATTTAGACAAGATTAAGATAGATGATCAGAATTTTAAAAGAGGACCCAACTATGCATTGTTTATATAAAATTCACTTTAAATATGATATGGGTAGGTTAAAAGTAAAAGGACAGGCTGGGCATAGTGGCTCACGCCTGTAATCCCAGCACTTTGAGAGGCCGAAATCGGAGGATTGCTTGAGCCCAGGAATTCAAGACCAGCCTGGGCAACATGGCAAAACCCTGTCTCTACAAAAAATTTAAAAATTAGCTGGGTGTGGTGGCACATGCCTGTAGTCCCAGCTACTTGGAACGGTGAGGGTGCAGTCAACCCTGGCTGTGCCACTGCACTCCTGCCTGGCTGACAGAGTGTGACCCTGTCTCCAAAAAAAAAGATGGAAAAGAGGATATACTATATACTATACAAATATTAGTCAAAAGAAAACCACAGGGCTAATAAGGACATGAAAACATGCTCAACATAACTAGCCATCACTGAAATGCAATTCAAAACCACAACGAGATATACCTACTAGGACGGCTATAACAGAAAAGATAGTAAGTGTTGGCTAGGATATAAAGAATGTGAAATGGTATAGCCACTCTGGAAAAGTCTGACAGTTCCTCAAAAGGTTAAACATGTGATCGAACAATTCCATTCCTAGGTACATACCAGGAAAATGAAAGTATGTCAATGCAAAAAATTGTGCATGAATGTTCACAGCAATATTACTCAACTGATAAATGAATAAATATGACGTGTTCATACAGTGGAATATCTCGCAAAAAAAAAAAAAAAGTAGGGGGGAATAATGTCCTGAAACAGGCTACAACATGGATGAAAACTGAAAAAATTATGCTCAGTGAAAGAAGTCAGTCACAAAGACAATGTATCACGCCATTTATATAGTGTCCAGAAGAGGCAAATCCACAGAGGCTGAAAGTAGATTAGTGGATGTCTAGGACTGAGGGATTAGGAAAAGGAAGGAGGAATGGGAAGTGACTGTTAATGAACATACGGTTTCTTTTTGCGGGGGAAAAATTGTTCTAAAATCAATTTTGGTGATGGTTACACAACTCTGAATATACTGAAAACCCTAAAAGTGTACAGTTTAAATAGGTGAATAGTATGGTATGTGAATTACATATCTCAATAAAGGTGTTATATTTAAGAAAAGAGCTAGAGTGGCTATATAATATCAGACAAGGCCAGGCGCAGTGGCCCACGCCCATATAATCCCAGCACTTTGGGTGGCTGAGGCTGGTGGATCATGAAGCCAGGGGTTCCAGAACAGCCTGGGAAACATGGCAAAACCCCATCTCTACTAAAAATACAAAAAATTAACTGGGCGTGGTGGCACACACCTGCAGTCCCAGCTAGCTGGGAGGTGGAGGTAGGAGGATCACCTAAGCCCAGGAGGTTGAGGCTGCAGTGAACCACGATCACGCCACTACACTCTAGCCTGGGCAACAAAGTGAGACGTGCCTCAAAAAATAAATAAATACCAGACAAAGTAAACTTCAGAGAAAAGAAAATTATCGGCCGGGTGCGGTGGCTCACGCCTGTAATCCCAGCACTTTGGGAGGCTGAGGCAGGCGGATCACCTGAGGTCAGGAGTTCGAGACCAGCCTCAACATGGGGAAACCCTGTCTCTACTAAAAATACAAAATTAGTCGGGCATAGTGGTGCATGCCTGTAATCTCAGCTACTCAGGAGGCTGAGGCAGAATTGCTTGAACCTGGGAGGCAGAGGTTGCGGTGAGCCGAGATCGAGCCATTGTACTCCAGCCTGGGCAACAAGAGCGAAACTCCGTCTCCAAAAAAAAAAGAAAAGAAAATTACCAGGGACGGAGGAACATTACATGATAAAAAGCCCCAATTCACCAAGAAGACATACGCATCCTAAATGCATATACAACTATAATTAAAGAGCTTCAAAATACAAAAGCACTAACTCAAACAACTGAAGGGATATATACGCATATCCACCCTTACTGCTGAAAAATTAAACATTCCTTTCTCAGTAACTGGCAGACCTCATACACAAAAATCAGCAAGAATATAAACAAAACGAACAGCATCTACTAACTGGCTTGAATTGATATTTATGAAATGCTACAACCAACAACAGCAGAGTACACATTCTTTTTAAGTGCTCAAGACATTCATGAGGATAGATCACATCCTGGATCACAAAACAAACCTTAACAAATTTAAAAGAACTGTAATCATACAAATTATGCTTTTTTTTTTTGAGACGGAGTTTCACTCTTGTTGCCCAGGCTGGAGTGCAATGGCACATTCTCGGCTCACTGCAACCTCTGCCTCCTGGGTTCAAGTGGTTCTCCTGCCTCAGCCTTCTGAGTAGCTGGGATTACAGGTTCATGCCACCATGTCCGGCTACTTTTTGTATTTTTAGTACAGATGCGGTTTCACCACGTTGGCCAGGCTGGTTCCGAATGCCCGACCTCAGGTGATCTGCCCGCCTCAGCCTCCCAAAGTGCTGGGATTACAGGCGTGAGCCACCGCGCCCAGCCAGTACAAATTATGCTCTCTGATTATAATGAAATTAAACTAAAGTAAGTAATTAAGAGATAACAAGAAAATCTCCAAACATCTGGAAGTTAAACAATGTACTTCTATATAATAAGTCAAAAAGGAAGTTTCTGGAAATTAGAAGATAATTTGGTCTAAATAAACATGAAAATACAAAATATCAAAAATTTTAGCATGTATGTAAAACTCTACTTTGAAGCAAATTTATAGCATTACATGTTTATATTAGAAAATTAGAAAGATCTCAAATAAATTATGTAAGCCTCAATCTTTAGGAACTTGGAGGAGAAGAGCAAAATAAACCTAAAGTAAACAGAAGGAAATAATAAAGAGTAGAAATCAATGAAATTGAAAACAAGAAAGCAACAGAGAAAACCCAATGAAATCAAAAGCCAGTTCTTTGAAAAAAATAAAAATTGAAAAACCTCCTGCAAAATTAACCAAGAAAAAAAGTCAGCAGACATAAATTACTCATGGAAAGAAGGGATATCAGGAAAGATGAGATATCACTACAGACCTCTAATTCATTAAAAGGATAAGTGAATACAATAATAAATTCCATACACATGAATTGGATAATTTAAATGAAATGGACTAATTCCTCAAAAAACACAAACTACATAAAGTCACACAAGATGAAACAGACAACTATGAATAGTCCTATTATAACTATTTTAAGAAACTGAATTTGTAATTAGAAATCTTCTGCAAAAAATCTCCAGACCTGGATGGCTTCAGGGACAAATTCTATCACACATTTAAAGAAGAAATAACACCAATTATTATACAATCTCTTAAAAAAGAATAGAAGAAAAGGAAATACTTGTAATTTTAATCTCATAAAATGATGTCAGTATTACTGATACCAAAACTAAAGAGAATACAAGAAAACCACAGACTAATATCCTTCATTAACATAAATAAAAAATTCTTAAGGAAATATTAGTAACTCAAATTCAGCAACTCATAATGACAGTAATATACCCTGACTAATGGGAGTTTATCCCAGATTCAAGGCTGCCTCCAATGTAATCCACTGAAGAAGAAAATCACACATACCAATTGGCATATTATTAAAAAATTCAGCATACTTTCATAATAAAAGTTTTCTGCAAGCTAGGACTAGAAGAGAATTTTTTTAAACTGAGAAAGGGCATTTTCAGAAAACTTACAGCAAACATCATACTTCATAATGAATGACTGACTGCTTTCCCAATAAAATCAGGAACAAGGGAAGGATGTCTGCAGTCACCAGTCCTGTTCAATACATTAGTGCAGTAAGGCTAGGAAGGGGGGAAAAAGCATACAGGTTGGAAAAGAAGAAATAAAATGGCCCCTTTTCACAGCCAACATTGTTGTCTATGTAGAAAACTCCAAAGAATCCAAAAAAGAACTCCTAAAACGACTACATGATTTTAGCCATGTCACAGGATACAAGCACAAGAATCAACTGTTTTTCTATATACTGGCAACAAACAAATAGAAACCAAAACTTTTTTTTTTTTAAAAAACACACACTTACAATAGCAAAAAACAAACAAACAAAAAAAACCCCTGAGATTCCTGGGCATAAATTAAAACATATGCGAAATTTGTTTGCTGATAACTGCAAAATGCTAATGAAAGAAACTAAAGAGGATCCAAATGGAGAAACATACTGTGTTCATGGACTGGAAGACTCAACATAGTAGGGAAGTTTTCTTTTTCTTTTTTTGAGACAGAGTCTTAGTCTGTCGCCCAGGCTGCTGGAGTGCAGTGGTGCAATCTCGGCTCACTGGAACCTCTGCCTCCCGGGTTCAAGCGATTCTCTTGCCTCAGCCTCCAGAGTAGCTGAGATTACAGGCATGCGCCACCACGCCCAGCTAATTTTTGTATTTTTAGTAGAGACGGGGTTTCGTCATGTTGGCCAGGATGGACTCAAACTCCTGACCTCAAGTGATCCTCCTGCCTTGACTTCCCAAAGTGCTGGGATTACAGGCGTGAGCCACCGCACCCAGCCGAAATGTCAAGTTTTCTGTAACTGTTGTACAAACAGTGCAATTTCCAATCAAAGTCCCAGCAAGATTTTTTAGAGAAATTGACAAGCTAATTCTAAAATTTCTATGGAAATGCAAAGAAACTAGATAACAACAAAACAACTATGAAAACAAAAAAAGTTGAAGAAACTATTTGTTTTCAGTTTTTTTCACACTACCAAAGTTTAAGACTTACTATAAAGCTACTTCAATCAAGGTGGCATAGAGCTGATAGAGACAGAAAAGGTTTAGAGACAGGGCCATACAAAAATGGCCAATGGATTTTTGAAAAAGGTGCAAAGGCAAGTCAAAGGAGAAAGGTTGGCTTTTTTCAACAAATGGTGTTGGAAGAACTGGACATCTATATGCCAAAAGTTTAATCCCAACATAATTCTTACACTTAATACAAAAATTAACTCAAAATGGACCATAAGTCTAAATGTAAAATTAAAAACAATAACACTTTCAGGAAAAAAATAAGAGAAAATCTTTGTGACCTGGGGTTAGGCAAAGGTTTTTGTAAACATGATACTAAAAGCATGATTCATAAAAGAAAAATTTTATAAACTGGACCTCATCAAAATCATCAACTTTTGCTCTGGAAAGACACTGTTTAGAGAGTTTGAAAAGACAAGCTACAGGCTGGGAGAAAATATTTCAAATCACTTATCCAACAAAGGACGTCTATCTAGAATACATAAAAATCTCTCAAAACAATAAGAAAATAACCCAAATAAAAATGAATAAAAGACTTTACTAGTGAACCAAAAAGATATGGACAAATAAGAAACATGAAAAGATGTTCAACATCATTAGCCATTAGAGAAATGCAATTAGAACCATCATGAAACCTGTCCTCTTAAAATGACTATTTATCTATTGCTGCATCAATGCCACATTGCCTCAAATGTAACAGCTGTGAAATAAACTCTCCCTATCTAATATGTATAAGTCACTGTTTTCTTCTTTAAAATTGCTTCACCTATTTGCCTTCTCTCTAACCGAATTCTATCCAAATGGATCTCTAGAGTACCCTAGAGGAAAATCAAACTGTTACGTAATAATTTTAATTAATTCAAACTGTTGGTAGCTTTCTGAATCTGAGCAATAACTACCTTCTACTGTCATTTGGGCAAGAGGACAAGTGTTATTCCCATTTTACCAATGAGAAAATAGACCCAGGAATTCCAAATCTAAAAAGCTGAGTGGCTCACGCCTGTAATCCCAGCACTTTGGGAGGCCAAGGTGGGTGGATCAATTGGTCAGGAGATCGAGACCAGCCTGACAAACGTGGTGAAACCCCGTCTGTACTAAAAATGCAAAAATTAGCCGGGTGTGGTGGCGCACACCTGTAATCCCAGCTACTCCAGAGGCTGAGGCAGGAGAACTGCTTGAGCCCGGAAGGTGGAGGTTGCAGTGAGCCGAGATTGCACCATTGCACTCTAGCCTGGGCGACAGAGCAAGACTCCATCACAAACAAACAAACAAACAAACAAAGCCGAATGACAGCACCACAAAGCAAAGAAAGAGCCAAACTAGTACCAAAAATAGAACTTCTGATCACCAGTCTAGTGTCCTATTCCTAAGCCACACTGGATTCCCAGGGTCCTGTTTGCTTTTTACCTATATAGAAATCATCTCAATCTCATTAGGTGGAAAAAAAAAAAGTAAATTATCTGACCCTACCCCACAAATGGAACATCCAAGATATTTTTTAAAATTTTCAAGCCAGCCATATAAAAGAAATGGGAATGTATATGAAAACAAATTTTAAAGAATAAAAAAATTTCAAATATTTTCCAGACATAACAGCCTACCAACCACTTTAATTAGGTGTCACAGTTAATTACAAGATCAATGAATGTTTACTTACTGGCTTTTTAAAATTGTAATTAACATCCACTTTATGAAAAACACTCTCTCCTCTCCAGATTGCATAATGAAATACTACTATCAAAATCAACTATATTTAAAACTTGTTAACTATAAAAACCTACCTATTCAGGGAAAGGAATTATAAACAGCAGATAGCTCAAAGCATAATTTTTTTAGCATTTCAGAAACACAGCAACAACAGTTTCTAAGAATTTGCATGTTCATTTCCTGTATGTGAAACCACACAAAAGTTTAAAATATTTTATAATATGCACTTACTTTATCACCTTTTTTGAAGACCATTGTGTTTCCCCTCTTTTTTGGCCAGGAAGTGGAGTGGGAGGAAGAAGACTGTTTTCCAAACTCTCTAACAAGTTTCAAATTTTAAAAAACAGACTTCAGTAAAAAAGGAATATTCTAAACTTTTCGGCCTATTTTTATAGTGCCTATCTTAACTGGCCATAATACACTTACTTATGTTATTTTCTATAGGCAGGTCCAAATTACAGGTGAATCTTTTTTTTTTTTTTAGCAAGTTAAAAAAATTTTTTTTCTTTTCTGCATTAGTCACATTCTCGCCCACTTTACCACCCAAAGACTTCTGCAGTCAGACTCCTGGCAGAAGGCTTAGAACATTCTGCTGCTGATAAAAGAGAAACCACCACCCACCCAAGACAGCAATTGCCAGCTGTTTACTTTTAGATTTTGGTTAAGAAAAATTTAAGGAAATTCAAGTCAAATTTTTCAAGCCAACCTCAGAAAATAAATAGGAATATATATGAAATGTAAGAGAAATTAAAGACTAAAAAAAATTTCAAATATTTTCTAGGTAATTAATAAAAGCCTAGCAACCATTTTAATTAGGCATCACATTAATTGTAAGATCAATGAATGTTTACTGATTGGAAACTTCTGTTTCCCTTATCCACAAATCCACTACTCCTACCACTACATCTACACAGAAATATTGTGGCTACTGATACACCACAGATGTGTCTTTAAATGTCAACAATCTAGTTTAAATTTTTTCATGTTCGGGTATGTGTCTCTAATATTAATTAGTACATAATATGAACTGACCCATATGGAAATTAAAAAACCAAAAGGTATAGTTATGCTTTTCATATAAACTTATAATCTTAAGAATGCAAGAAAGAATGCATGTAAATTACATATAAAAATAAGCATTTATACAGGCACATCACTGTATCTGAAAGCAAAGAAAATTTTCACTGTCCTTGAAAATAGTGAAATGAATACATGTTTGGAACTGTATAAAGACACTTTCTGAAGAAAATTAATTTTTAAAGTTGGAAGAAAGATTTTGGAAGTAATGACACTAGAGGATTTTGTTTAAATTACACGTTCTCTTAGAATTGTGGCTGACTGTAAGTTTCATATCCATATGTTCAAAGAGTTGTGACAGTTCAAGAAGGAACTAACCTAATCTAAACCAGTTATTTCTAACCTACAGGCTAAGGAGTCACTGGAAGAGTTTCCTGAATGCACATACTCCAAGCACTGTCTGTAGTCTAAAACATTTCTGCTCCATTTCTCAAACATAAACAGATACTATAAAAATAAAATACAAAATCATTTAAAAGCATAGTTTTCTGTCATTATACATAATTTCAACCAACAATTACTAAAAGTACAATTGCATGTGTATTAGAAGTACAGGGTTTCTCATAATCACAACAGGTCAGGGACCTTTAAGCTAATGTACAGAGTTCCTTCTGGCTCCAAAATTCTATTATTTTAAAGGATGAAGAACTCTTATGGTGAATTCTTTAGAACTATTCCATTTCAATAAATATACATATGTATATATAAATAATGCTTGCTATGTGCCAAGTACTGGACTTTTTCTCAGAGATGAGTAAGACATGATTCCAGACAGACCCAGGTTCAAATTGGCAGGAGAGACAGATACAGAAACAAATAATACGACCTAATAAATACTGCAGAAGAAAGGTTTCAAATGCGTTGGGAGCACAGCGGTATCAATGTCACCTGGGGGAGTTTGAGAAGACAATGATTTATGAATTGGGTTTTGATAGGTGGTAAAATAGAGGAACAGTAAACATCCTAGACATCCGCACGTACAAAAGTACAGAGCTGTCAAAGCGCATGGCATATTTGGGGAAACAGCCAGTATAGTCTGGTATGGTCGGATATTAAAGCAAGACTAAAAGGTAAAATGGATTGGGGCAGACTGTAAAAGATCCTGAATGATGATGTGCTTAACAATTAGGATTTGATGCTGTCAGCAATACGATTACTAAAAAGTTTAAGGACAGAGATAAATATGTATTTTAGAATAACTCTACGGAAGGATTATAGAAGGAAAACCAGTGGAGGGCGGGGGGCGGGGGGGCAACCGCACTAATTCTGGCGAAAAAAAAAATAATAATACAGTGCAGTGGAAGTGGAAATGAAGAACCAAGGATGATTCCTGGTTTTCCAGTTCGGATAGCAGGACAGATACTGGAACCATTATCAGAGATGGGATAGAGAAGAAAGGCAGGAAGAGAACCAGAAAAGAATAATACCCCCTTGGAGAGCAGTTTCAAGAAACAAGTTATCTTCATTAAACGCTGCAAACAGGTGACTGACAAAGGGTCCCCCGTCCGGTGGTGAGCCCGCAGGTGGGTAAGGCAGGATGAAAGCAGATACGGAAGGTGTGTCCATAGAGTTAGAGCCAAAGCTTTTCATTGAACTTTCCGCACCGCATCTCCATTAAGAGAAGCTCGGAGCCGGTGGGGGGAGGCGGGAAGCAGGGAGCCCGGGGCGGGAAGACCCAGGGCCGGGCGCCGGTGGTTCAAGAGGCGCAAGGCACCGGCCCCGGCGAACGACAGCCCCGGCAAAGGACGCCTCCGATTCGCCCACCCCTGCTCCGGTCCCTGGATTTAGTCCACTTACTCTGCTCTTAGTCCCTCGCAGCCGTCAGCTGTGGCGATGCGGGATCAAAGCCTCTACCAACCGGGACCTATGCACTCAAGGGAAAAGACTCCGCGCCCCTAATCCGCCTCCTCAGCAAGCACACGCAGAATCGGACGGAGACAGCGGACGGGAGGCCGGGAAGCCAGTGGCGTTCAGCCCCATCACCGGCGGGGTAGACACCTCCGCCGACCGCCGCCGACCGCCTCCGACCGGCGCGCCCTGAGGACTCCAGCCTCGCGAGATTTCCTTCCGCGCGTTACGGTGGGCCAGAACCGATCACTCTCCGCTTTGCGCGAGAAGGCCGGGCGGGGCCCTTCTATGTCCCTCCCTATTCCTCCCCTCTCAGGCTTTCGCTCGGCCTCTCGCAAAGTCTCGCGAGTTTTTCCAGGGGAAACCGGCCTGGGTGGAAAGACCGAGAAGGGGAGTCCGGGTGGGTGGGCCCTACGCTTAGGGGGCCGTGGTTGGTACTTCGCTGTTGGGGAGGCTTTCAGGTCGCCCAGCTCCTGCTTCCCAATGGGTGACTGGGAAAATTAGCGGGTGGAAAATCTCGAGGGGTGGAGGGCCCCACCCTCTTCCTGTTTGGCGACTAGGACGCCTGGCCCTCCGAGGGGGAAGGGAGGCTTGGCGGGGCTGTCGGAGAGCGCTGTGCGCACGCGCGAGCCCGAGTGTATGAGTGTGCACGCGCACGCGCGCTCCTGCTCTTAGGAAGCCTGGGAAGGACCGGTGTGCTAGGAGATGATCGGGGAAAGCATAGTGCCCTGTCTGTGGCACCAGACACTCCCGACTGTGCGCTGACTCTCCCCACCCAGCCAGCAGCCTTTTCCAGAGAGGCTGTGGTCCATAGCCTCTTCGTTTTCACTGCAGGACCAGGCACGAAAGTAAGCGAACCTCGATACTGAGGTCTTCCCTATCCACTCACCTTGTATTTTCCACCCCCCACCCTCCAGCAAAGTGGGTCTAGAAGGTTTCTCAAAGAGAGTTTTGCATGAAGGGGAGATGCGTCTTGAAAGCAAGAGGTGAAAATATCTGGATCGTAAGAAATCAGTTCGTTTTGATTTAACACTTTGGCTTTGCTTGCCATGTGCTTTTAAAATGTGGATTGTCGATTCAGTATAAGATTTTGTTAGCGAAGCAGGGGAGTACCATATGCTCTGTTTTAATAAGAAAAAGTTTTAAAAGTTTTAAATTTCCTTCTACACACCAGTGTGATGGTAACAACTAAGTTTTTCTGCTCTACCTGGTAAATTACTGTGATGTTTCAAAAGCTAAGGGGAGAGTGTGAAGTTGGGGTCCTTATCCTAAGGCGAAGACCTGATGTGCCGTTATCTTAGGAGATGTTTATCTTTGTTTTGGCCTTTTCTTTTGCTGTCACTCCTCTTTCATGTTAATTCCGCACCCCTACCCGCCAGTCCCCCTTTTTCAGAAATCTTCAAACGTTTTTTCTTGGAGGGAATTGCAAAAATGCTGGCTTGGGGTTTATATGTGACTAATGTCAATTAGCAAGGATCATAAAGTTGTATTTCAAGAGTATTTACCACTTATTATGTTTTGTATATGTAAGGGAATCAAATACAATTAAATGTCAAAATGTTTCCTTCTGACAATTTTAAGTTCATTTTAAAAGCAAAACCAAAAATGCATGCACTGGTATTTTTGTCTGTGCCTGGTAGAGTGACAGCCTAATATGGTGTATTGATACCGTTGCTTTCTGGTCATGACCTCATTAAACTGTCCTTTGTTGGACAGATTTCTTTGAACATATTATTCATGTTCCCTACCAAGTCTTCTTGAGGGAAAGACAATCTTCTTGAGAAAATTAGAAAAAATGTAAGATATTAAATGTTATGTATAAATATTTGGCTAATATGTTTTTTCCCTTACAGGTTAAAACAAAATGAAGATTTTTTCTGAATCTCATAAAACAGTGTTTGTTGTGGATCACTGCCCTTATATGGCAGAATCATGCAGGCAGCATGTTGAGTTTGATATGCTGGTGAAGAATAGAACCCAAGGAATCATTCCTTTGGCCCCCATATCTAAATCATTGTGGACTTGCTCAGTAGAATCTTCCATGGAATATTGTAGAATAATGTATGACATATTTCCTTTCAAAAAGCTGGTGAGTGTGAAGTACAAACAAAATCATGATTTTGGGGATGTACTTAACTGCATAAGTGAATTTTTTCTATGAATTTGCTATAGGTAATGACTACGTGTTTATTACTTTAAAATGTAGTACATAACGCTGCCCTTTGGGATTAATATATAATGGATATTTAATTGGGGCCAGTAGTAATAACAGCTAACAATTATTGAGCACTTTACATGTGCCAGAGATATTTCAAAATGCTTCATATTTATTAATTTCCGTAATTCTCATAACAGTCATATTAGGTAGGAACTGTAGTTATTGAAGCAATATTCAAAGTATGTAACAACCAGTATAGAACACAGACTGACCATTGAGAGCTGCTGTCAAACTGTGCTGGCATGTAGCAGCTGACTGTCAGTCTTGTTTGTTGCTTCCCTGTTGTAGATCCGGAAACTGAGGTAAAGAGAAGAAACTTGTCCTGAGTCACATAGTTACTTAGAGGCAGAGCCAGAATTTGAACCTAAGCTGGCTGGCTGCTTGCAATTTTAGCGAATATATACTAAACTGCTGTATTGTTTGGCCATATTAGAAAGAAATACTTTTAAGAATGCTGAGTGGATATGGTTTATCAGTAAGAAGAGAAATGGATGATTGATATAAATTACAGGTATTAAAGTTTAATCTTAGATTTCAGTATCTTAAATGTCTTATTTTGGGAAAGTCATTTGGTTAGCCACAAGTGGAAGACTTGCTTTCTGTCTTACTTGAAGCAGCCTAGGCTGGGACCTAGCCAATTCTTAGACTGAGGAAGGTAGGGCAGTAGAGTAAAGGTGAACATAGTCTGATATTATACATTCACGTATATTCCAAATTAAAATATAAGCCCTTCTTAAAATTTGTGTGCATTCTATATATGATAAAAATATATAATGAGAGGGAATATAACTGATTTAGAGCACAGGCTTTGGTTCAGACCTTGGCATGGTTAACTACTAGCCGTGTGACTTTGATCATATTTCTTAATCTCTCCAAGCCTCAGTTTCCTCCCATGTCAGTATAACACTTACTTCCTTGATGTAAGCTTTAAAAGAGATAAATCTATGTAAAGTGGCTTATAAAATATATCCCTGTCAGATAAGCCTTGGAAGAGAAGATCAATTATCAAACTTCTTGGGGGAGGAAGGAAAACTGGTATTTCATCGATATATAGGGAAAAAGATCATAGATTAGATCATGTTGTCCAGAGTAAAGAAAGAAATCTAACCCTCTAGACAAAAAGAAACATGGGTCAGAATCATCATTTGATAAGTTTTCCAAAATGTTCCTTGTCATTATCTTACCTGATAGCAGGTAATTTTAAATTTTCAAATTTGCATTTTACTTTAAAACTTAGTGTAAAAACCATATCCATTATTTTGGCTTTCAGTGCCCTATATGATCCAGCTCCTGCCTATTTCTCTGAGTTTGTCTCCTCTCCCACTGCCTGTTCTGACTTTCACCCTTTCCAGGGTATATGCTTAGATGCCTTTGCATTTGTTATTTGCTGTACCCAGATTGTCTATCCCTGACTTTACGGTGGCTGGTTTTGGATTGCCTTCAGTTGCCACTTCTATGGAGAGTCCTTCTGTAACCACCCAATCTAAAGTAGCTAATTAACTTATTTTTCATAGCGTTTATCACTCTCTGAAATTATCTTGTTCATTTATTTGTTAGTATTCTTCCCGCAGTGCCCTCTGTCCTAGTAGGCTCCCCTCCCCTGACTTTCCCCACACTGTGAGTGACAGAACTTTTTTATTCATCACTCTGTTCCTATATACTCAGTGCCAGCAATAGCACCTGGCATGTACTACACATTCTGTAACTATAAAATGAAGAATGAATGAATCAGTGAAACAGTGTTAGAAATTGCATATTACTTGAAAATATGTTGGTGACTGAGTGAAATTAGAGTTGAATACTAATTGTTTCTTTGGAATCTATTAGGTGAATTTCATTGTGAGTGACTCTGGAGCACATGTTTTAAATTCTTGGACTCAAGAAGACCAAAATTTACAGGAGGTATGGTTAGATTTTGAGCTGTGGCCATTTGTAAATTATCTAAATGTAATACTTTAAAAAAAATTTTTTTTTAGGCCTGGCGCGGTGGCTCACGCCTGTAATCCCAGCACTTTGGGAGGCCGAGGCGGGCGGATCGCAAGGTCAGGAGATCAAGACTATCCTGGCTAACACAGTGAAACCCCGTCTCTACTGAAAATACAAAAAATTAGCCGGGTGAGGTGGCAGGCACCTGTAGTCCCAGCTACTCTGGAGGCTGAGGCAGGAGAATGGCGTGAACCCCAGGGGGCGGAGCCTGCAGTGAGCCAAGATAGCGCCACTGCACTCCGGCCTGTGCCACAGCAAGACTCCGTCTCAAAAAAAAAAAAAATACTAATTTTTTAAATCACTCTAGGATTTGCATATAGTGTTAAAATGCCAAGTCATATGAAAACAGCTATCTCCATTCTAGTCTTTCCCTACACCCAGCACCCCCAAGCAAACTTCCATTTTTTAGCGGTTGTCATATTTACTTCCAGATTTCTAAATAACATGTTTTTATTCCTGTTTATTGAGTTCTCTGTTTATTTATCTACTTATTTATTTATTTTGAGATGGAGTCTTGCTGTCACCCAGACTGGGGTGCATTGTGCCATCTCGGCTCACTGCAGCCTCTCCCAGGTTCAATAGATTCTCCTGCCTAAGCCTCCCGAGTAGCTGAGACTACAGGTGTGTGCCACCATGCCTGGCTAATTTCTGTATTTTTTAGTAGAAATAGGGTTTAGCCACGTTGGCCAGGCTGGTCTTGAACTCCTGACCTTCATGTGTCTAATGCCTGCCACCTTCCCTTGTGTTCTCAATATTAATATGTCAGAATTGTTGGTTATTTCAAAGTTTCATGTTGGCATTATAACATCTACATAAAGTATTATTCACTGTTAAGCCAAGTAATATATATGGTTAGTTCCTTATATAGCTTTTTGTTTATTCCTGGAATTATTTATTATCTCCTTTTTCTCCACTTTATGTGTTTTGTTTTCATAATATCCATTGCTGCTTTTCCTCATGCTTCTACAAAACTGCGCAATATTTTGATCATAAGTGTATTAGATAATTCAGCAGTTTGATTTTGTCCCCTGAGGAACTTCTTGGAGCACAGTCTTCTGCTCCAGTTTGGACTGGCTGCTTTCTAGGCCCACTGCACTCCTATCATCCTTCTCTCCCTATTTTTCAGATCCCATTTTTTTTCCTCTCTTTTTCTTTGTGTAATCTTTTGTTTTGGTAGAACATAACCTCTGGGATGCCTGTAGTTTACCTTGCCCTTTGCTGATACTTTGGGTGTAGAAATTACGTATTGGAAATAACTTTTTCCTCAAAATTTTGAGGGCATTATATACTCCACAAAATTATATGTTTTATAGCCTCCAATGCTGAGAAGCCTAACACCATTTTTCTTCATAATTTTGCACTGAAAGCTGTTAGAATCTCAGTGGTGTGCCTTGGTGTTGATCTGTTCTCATCCGTTGTGCTAGGCTTCATATTTTCCAGTACAGGGAAATTTCCCTGCATTGTTTCATTGAGAATGTTCTTGTCTCTGTGTTCTGTGTCTTTCAGGAATATCCAGTCCTAGGATGTTAGACCTCCTGCATTAAATTCCTTACTGTTTTTCTCAATGATCCTTTCATTGTCAGTCATTCTGCTTTTTTGACTCTTTTAACCCTTGTATAGAACTCTTTATTTGATTGTACTTTTAATTTCCAAGAACTTTGACTTATACTCTACTTATGTCTGTTTTCGTCATATCCTTTTCTTGTTTTATGGGTGTAATTTTACCTGCAGGTATTAACATTAGTTTATTTGATGTTTTCTTTTGTGCCTTCTGTGTTCTCACAGTTCTTTTTTTATGTTAAGGCATTTCTTAAATGCCTGCTGGTAGTTAGCTAGACAGTCTTATTTAAAAGCAAGGCACTAAATGGCAGATTAGAAAATCTACACGTTATGGAGTAGGTATTGCTGACTATACTTCATTGTAGTTTTAGCCGATTGTTTGCACTGGGGAACCTCCAAATATTGGAGTTGACAGATGGTTTCTCTGGGACTGTTCTTCTACTCTTTTATCTGTATGACAACTTGGTTGTCAGCTCTCTGGGAGACGGGAGAGGATAAGTTATACCATTTCCTCTGTAGCATTAGCCATATTTCAGATGCACAGTAAGTCTCACATAGATAGTGGCTACTGTATTGGACAGCACAGATAGAGAACATTTCCGTCATCACAGTAAGTTCTATTGCGCAGTAGTGATTTAGTATCTTACCTTTACTCTCTTATGTGCTTTTTGTATCCATGTTTGATACCTTTCAGTTTCAGTTCTTCCGAGGAATGTGATTCTGTATCTTGTGGGGTAGGGGAGACGTAGTCACTTACACAGGTAGGGTGTAAGTAAGATCTGGGAGTCAAGTTGTTCCTTAAACTGACTTCAAGCTATTGACATTTTTAGTATCTTGCCTTACCCCGCTGTGTTTGATAATTGGTGCCTCCAGTTCTTGAACTTCTCCTGGATTCTGCAGGGTATATTATTTTGCCTTTTACCTTCCACGGGCACTTAGATTTCTGCGTATTCAGTCTTTTTAAGTTCATCACCACTCCTTCATCCATTTTTATATATTCTTGTTGATGTCTATCTTGTTCGTTGTTGTCTCTTCCACTCACTTCACGCTTGTGGGTTTGTGCTTTCTTTTTTGGTTTATGTGTTTTGTTTTGTTTTGTTTTGTTTTGTTTTAAGACTGAGTTTTGCTCTTGTTGCCCAGGCTGGAGTGCAGTGGCGCGATCTCGGCTCACTGCAACCTCCACCTCCCAGGTTCAAGCAATTCTCCTGCCTCAGCTTCCCAAGTAGCTGGAATTACAGGTGCCTGCCACTACGCCCGGCTAATTTTTGTATTTTTAGTACAGATGAGGTTTCACCATGTTGGCCAGGCTGGTCTTGAACTCCTGACCTCAGGTGATCCACCCGCCTCGGCCACCCAAAGTGCTGGGAGCCACCACGCACAGCCCTGGTTTATGTTTTTTAGTAAGTAAAATGTTTTACTTCGATTTTAGTGGAGGAAGCAGAAATCAACTCATGCTCAACCAGTTAGGTTTATGTTTTAACATTATTTGTCTGAAGATACTGAGTTACTAGTAGCTTATGTTCTTTGCCATTATTTAGTTGGATAGAAGACTTCAGTCTACGAGGTCCTTCCCTGATGAATGTGAACAACATGAGAAACAAGGCTTTAGTGAAATAATTGAATACATTATTTGAATTATTTAATGCCAACATTTTTTTTTGTTAACGGGTGCTATGCAGTGGTAACAATCCCATCCAAGGTGTTTTTATTATTTTTTGTTTGTTTTTCTTTTTCTTTTATTTATTTATTTATTTCGAGACGGAGTCTCACTCTGTTGCCCAGGCTGGAGTGCAGTGGCACAATCTTGGCTCACTGCAACCTCCGCCTCCCGGGTTCAAGTGATTTTCTTGTCTCAGTCTCCCAAGTAGCTGGGACTACAGGTGTGAGCCACCATGCCCGGCTAATTTTTTGTATTTTTCGTAGAGATGGGGTTTCACTGTGTTAGCTAGGATGGTCTTGATCTCCTAACCTCAAGTGATCTGCCTGCCTCGGCCTCCCAAAGGGCTGGGATTACAGGCATGAGCCACTGTGCCTGTCTTCTTCGTCTTTTTTTAAAATTTTATTTTATTTTATTTTTCTCTGAGGTTAGTTTTAAATAGAACGCTTTTAAAGAAAATGTGTTTTATCATACTGTTGATCTTAAAATGTTTGTGATTAGTATTATATGTGAACAAAGCTAACCTTTCATTCTTTTGAGGTAGTTCACTCAGTAGGCTTTGATTGGCTTGGCTTTGCACTAATATCATTCCAGAATGTTCTTAATATACTATTACCTGAAAAAACAATTTTAAGAATTCCATACGTTTCCACTGTACTCTTTTTTAAATACTGTGAAAGAAGTGTTTACCTTTTTCAAGAGGTACTGTGAAAGAAGTGTGAAGGCTTTCTAGTAATATATGAATAAAAATAAGTACAAATCTGTGTAGATTTGTACCTACTGACTGCACCTCTGCAGTGCAGTAAAAGTGTGCATTTGATGAATAGGTATGCTAGTCATAAAGGAATTATTACTACTTTTGCTTTCCCAAGGTGAAGGTACATGATATCCCATTCATTGCTTTTAAATTTTGAATGGAGGGGGAAACTCCAGTTGTGAAAGCAACTATATAGCAAATCACTGGTGTTCAAGAATATGTAAAAGAATGTACATTTTGTATAAATTATGTATAATCTTGTCTATATTTAATGTTTGGCTTTGGTTATCCATGTCACACCTTTTCCCTATGTTAAACCTTTATGTCTCTATGTCTGTCCTGTGCCAGTACCAGACTATCTTGATTACCATTGTTTTGTAGTAAGTTTTAAAAATAGGAAGTGTGACTCTTCTTACCTTGTTCTTTTTGAAGATTGTTTTGGCCAGTCTGGGTCCCTTGCAATTCCATATGAATTTTAGAATCACCTTATCAATTACTACAAAGAAGTTGGGGATTATGTTGACACTGTAGGTCAGTTTGGATAATATGGCCATCTTAACAATATTAACTCTTCCAATCCATGAGCATGGTATGTTTTTCATTTTTTAGATCTTTAATTTCTTTCAACAATGTTTTGTTGTTTTCAGAGTATAAGTTTTATAGTTCTTGTTAAATTTATTTCTAAGTATTTTGTTTTTGATGCTGTTTTAAGTGGGATTTTAAAAAAATTTAGTCTTCAGATTATTATAAGTGTATAGAAATACAATTGATTTTTGTGTATTAATCTTGTATACTACAGGTTTGCTGAACTTGTATATTAGTTATAATAGTTTTTTAGTGGATACCTTGGGATTTCATAAATTCAGGATCATGTCATCTGCAACATAGAAATAGTTTTACCTCTTTCTTTCCAATCTGGATTCTGTTCGTTCTCTCTCTCTCTCTTCCTTCCTTCCCGTTTTCCTTCTTTCTTCCTTTCTTTCTCTCTCCTTCCTTCCTTCCTTTCTTCCTTCTTTCCTTCCTTCCTTTCTTCCTTCTTTCCTTCCTTCCTTTCTTCCTTTCTGTCTTTTTTGTCTCTCTTCATCACCTAGGCCAGAGTTCAGTGGCTGAACTCCTGGGCTCAAGCGATCCTTCTGCCTCAGCCTTCTAAGTAGCTAGGACTATGGGTGGGTGTACACCACCCCACCTAGCTGATTTTTTAGTTTTTTTTTTTCTTTTTACAGAAACGGTGTTTTGCCTTGTTGCCCAGCCTAATCTTGAACTCTTGGCCTCAAGCAATTGTCCTGCCTTGGCTTCCCAAAGTACTGGGATTACAGGCATGAGCCACTGGGCTTGGCATGGATTTCTTTTATTTCTTTTTCTTTCCTATTGCCTTGGCTAGAACTTCCAGTACAGTGTTGAATGGAAGTGATGAGAGTAAACATCTTTGTTACTGATGAGTAGGGAGAATTCATCCAATCTTTCACCATTAAGTATGATGTTATCAGTAGGTTTTTCATAGGTATCCTTTATCTTCTTGAGGAAGTTCCCTTCTGTTGCTAATTTTTTTAATTATGAAAAGGTTTTGGATCTTGTCAAGTGCTGTTTCTGTGTTTATTGAGATGTATGTGATTTTTATTTTATTGATATATGATGTATTGTAATAATTGATATTTGCATATTAAATAAACTTTGCATTCCTAGAATAAGTCCCACTTGTTCATGGTGTATAATTCTTTGTGTGTTACTGGATTTGGTTTGCTACTATTTTCTTAAGAATGTTCATGTCCGTATATGTAAGATACATTGGTGTGTAGTTTTCTTTCTTGTGAGATTTTTATCTGAATTGCACATACTTTTGTCAACATAATTGTTTGTCCTTTTACTTAGCTAATGGCAGCATTAGCTGCTGTTGGGCCTCCTAATCCTCGGGCAGATCCAGAGTGCTGCAGTATTCTGCATGGTCTTGTTGCAGCAGTGGAAACTCTCTGCAAAATTACCGAATACCAACATGAGGCTCGTACTCTACTCATGGAGAATGCAGAACGTGTTGGAAATAGAGGACGAATAATCTGTATTACTAATGCAAAAAGGTGAGGTGTTGATTATAGCAATTCTTTCACTGTGGGAATTTTAAAATCCTGTTGTAGTTTTTCAGAATACTAGAGACAGCATGTTTACATGTTTATGTTTAAGCATACTACAAGTGGCCTTTCTGATTTTTTTCTTTTCTTTTTTTTTTTTTGCCTTTTAATATTGAGGCTGTGTTCCATTCTAAAATAAAGACTTATCTCATTGAAAACTGTTTAGATTGCCATCATGTAGGTAAATTTAACATTTTTTCTCACTGGTTTTTCAGCTAGTTGTTTAGTGGTATGACTGAGGACACTAAAGATAGTCCTTAGTGAAGTAACTTTGAATGTCTATAACACCATAATACAGCAGAAGCGTGTTCTGAACTTTTTCTCTTACTGTTTATTCCTTTAAATTTGCTATATCTTTTTTATGCCATAGTGATAGTCATGTGCGAATGCTTGAAGACTGTGTCCAGGAAACGATTCATGAACATAACAAGCTTGCTGCAAATTCAGATCAGTGAGTATAATTCATAAATGAAGTAAATATGTTCACGTGGATAGATATATGTTATAATTATTTCCAATAACTTAAAAGTGACTGGTAGCGTTTCCCTGAATTCTCTACTGACTCAACAAATTAGTCAAAAAATGTATGTTTGATCAGAAACTTTTTTTTTCATTTTCCCTTTCACTTTAATTTACTTTTCTCCCACAAGAAAGGTGATCGAAAGGATAAAATAATACATAAATTTATAATGTGTATTTGTTTTGATGGTTTTTTCTCATAGTTGTGTTTCGAATTTGTAAAATGTGCTGGGTGTAGTGGCTTATGCCTGTTATCCCAGCACTTTGCGGGGCTGAAGTGGAGAGATAACCTGAGCTCAGGAGTTCAAGACAAGCCTGAGCAACATGGCAAAACCCTGTCTCTACAAAAAATATAAAAATTAGCCAGGCCTGGTGGCATGTGCCTGTAGTCCCAGCTACTCAGGCAGCTGAGGCAGGAAAATTGCTTGAGCCTGGGAGGTGGAGGTTGCATTGAACCAAGGCTGTGCCACTACACTCCAGCCTGGGCGACAGAGCAAGACCATGTCTCAAAAAAAAAATAAATTTAATTTAAATTTAAATTTTTTAAAAATTGTTAAATATGCAAGTTGTTAGTGGTGTTATTCAGTATGTACCACATCTAAACATAACAAGTAGTTGCATTGTGTGACTTTTTAAAAAAACTTTTTCTGTTTCCGAAAAGGAAAACAGTTTTTTTCCTCCATACTCACACTAGTACTTTTGATCAAATGTGTGGGTTTTTCTTCCGCGCCAATTCTCCAACTCTGTAGATACCAACTGTGTGTCCTACAATTCAATTATGACAATCCTTGGAGTTAATACAGACCCCACAGATTAGTTATTGCAGACTCAGTTCCACAAGGCTGTACCTCACTTAGACACAAATCTCGACTAGTGGTTCCCCACACTTTCGTCTGACTTGGCTACAAATTAGGTGTTTCCACAACCCCCTCCTCATGTTCAATACTTTGTTCTGATGGGCTTATAGAACTCAGGGAAACACTTCAGTTTTCTGATTTATTGTAAAGGATACAGATGAATAGCCACATGAAGAGGATGAGGTTGGAAGGATCCCAAGTGCGTCAGGTTCTGTCCCTGTGGAGTTGAGGTGTACCACCCTCCCAGCACATGGATGAGTTTACCAACCTAGAAGCTCTCTGAGCCCCATACTTTAGGGATTTTTATGGAGGCTTCATGTAGTGTGATTGATTATTAACTCAGTATCTAGCTTCTCTCCCCTCTCTGGAGGATAGCAGAGTGGGGCTGAATGCTGCTGCGCTTCTAATCATGGCTTGTTCTTTCTGGTGACCAGACTCCATTGCGGAGCTGTCCAGGATCCCACTAAAGTTGCTTCAGTAGAAGAAAAGATGCTCCTGTCGCCCAGGAAATTCCAATGAACTTAAGAACTATGTGTCAAGAACTGGGGTCAGAAACCAAATATTAGAGCAAAAGATGCTCCTAGCACCCCTGTCATTTAGGAAGTTACAAGGATTTTAGGAGCTCTGTGCCAGGAAGCATGAGCAGAGACCAATATGTATATTTGTGATTGTATCACGGCTAGTAAAGCCATGCTTGGAACTATTGCAATGTGGACTTTTTTAGAGTGATTATTAGTTTTCTTAGGTGTGGTCATGGTATTATTGTTATGAGTAGGATTGTTCTCACTAGGAGAAGCAGGCTGAAGTGTTTAGGACTACACATCAAGCCCCCTGCAACTTACTCTCAAATGGTTTAATTAAAAAGTGTACATCTACTTAGGTATAGTATATAGAGAAAGCAAATATAGCTAACAGTGACTAGGTAAAGGACATACGGTTGTTCATTGAATAGTACTTTTCTTTCAACTTTCCTGTGGGTCTGGAAATTTCAAAATTAAAAAGTTGGGGGAAATTTTTAGGATTACCAATCCTATAACTTGGAAATAACTAATTATAAGTAACGGTTAGTATTGCCTGATTTTATCCTTAAGAAATATTAGTATAAGGGAAATTAATACACAATATATTCATTTTCGCTGTTGCAGTTATTGAAAATTATACTTAATTATAAGAGTTTTCTCTTTATCCTTGAGACACAATTATTATTTTTTGCATTTAAATTAAATTTGTATACTCATTAAGTGTTCATACAGGTATAGCAATTACATGTACTGCCTTTCTAATATTTAGCTTTTGGGTTAACAGTAATATCTGATTGTAGCGATATGCTGTTTTAATATGTTAAGGTTTTAATAGTTTACCTGCTTGAATTCTTTACATACTATGTATTCTTATATTTTAAGTCAAAAATTTCTCTTTAAGTCTCATGCAGATTCAAAAATGTGAGTTGGTCTTGATCCATACCTACCCAGTTGGTGAAGACAGCCTTGTATCTGATCGTTCTAAAAAAGAGGTGAGTGTTGAAATAATGAAAGGAAAGGCCATTGTGGTTAATAAGAATAAATACTGAGAAGGGTTATCGTTAAAATGATCCACTGCCAATATTTTCTGCCAAGAAAATATTTTGAGTTTTCAAAGTAAACCTCTATGTCAAGACATCTAGGTTGGTTCTTTATGGTATAATTGTGGATTTTAAAGTGTTTTCTATTCTGCCTGCCTCTTCATGTTTGTTTATTTTATCAAAATGTGTTACAAACCATACATAGTTTGTATTGTTCTTAAAATTTTATTTACTTTAGTGATTACGTTCTGTAAAAATCTTTTTCCTTATTAGAAAAGCAATACACTCTTTAACAAAAAATATATTCCAATAAAAAATTAATTTTACACATTCAGAGGGAAAAATCTTATTTTCCAACCTTGGTTTTACTTTTTAAATAACTTTGAATAATTTTAAAGGAATAGATGATCCTGTTGATTGTTAAATGGATCCACATCATAATATTCTCTATCAGTAATTTATGTTTAGAAATATAGATATATGTCCCGGTTTTTCATTTTGCATTATTTAATATAAACATCGTGAGTATTACCTTAGTCCATGAATTTTTGTAGTTAAGTGGTATTTTTAGTCATTATTGCTATCATTGTGTTTTTAAGTGGTTTCCAGTGTAAGCCTCTTTCTTATTAACTTTTTTCTGCCTCTTTTGATAATGTGGCAATGTTAGTTTTATTTTATGATAATGAAAATTTATTTGTAATTAATATTATTGCCCTGAAATGAGTAAGATTTTGTGTTATCTTGTTGTACACTACTTCTAGCTGCCTTATTTATTGGTGACAGAATGAAATTTTTGTGGTGATTTCCACATTCTGTCTTTTAGTTTTATCTGCAGGGTTTTGTCCTCTCAACAAAATAAATTATTTTTTCTGCAGTGTACTTCAAATCCATTTTGCATGTAGATAAAAAGACGTAAAAATTGTAAAGAAATATATTTAAATATTTCACTCTAAATTTCAGGGGGACAGGGATTATGTCTGTTCACTGCTGTGTTCTATATACTCATAGTTTCTGGTATCTAGCAAACTGATTAATACGTATGTGGGGAGTGAATGAATGCATGAAAGTGTATTGCTAAAATAATTGTCATGGTTAACTTATGGATCCTTTTTTTCCAACTTCTAAAATGTTAAAAATACTTAATTTTAATGGATTTATACTGAAATATTTAGCAGTAGGTTATAATGAATTAATATTTTGTGGATTATTTTTCTTGCATATTTTTCTGTAGTTGTCCCCAGTTTTAACCAGTGAAGTTCACAGTGTTCGTGCAGGACGGCATCTTGCTACCAAATTGAATATTTTAGTACAGCAACATTTTGACTTGGCTTCAACTACTATTACAAATATTCCAATGAAGGTAGGCAGTTCTTTTTCCCGCTATTTTGAAAGTGCTGCTTTGCTTTTTAAATATTTGAGGCCAGACGTGGTAGCTCATGCCTGTAATCCCAGCACTTTGGGAGGCTGAGATGGGAGGATCACTTGAGGCCAGGAGTTAGAGACCAGTCTGGTCAACATAGTACAATCCCATCTCAATATAAAATAAATAAATAAATAAATAATTGTTGGACATGTATTATTTATTTTAATTGAACCTTTACCTTTTCTCCCCATATCGTATTTTCTGTTTTGCTAGCCCACATTCAATGTCTTTGACCAGGTCAGTAAATACTGAAAAGCAACCAGAAAGGATCACAGAATAAAATGCTATATTTTTGTTTTCTAATAAGAACATGTTATGTGAGCTCTCTTGAAACAAAAAAATGCTCTCATTGTTTTCATCAAAATATAATTTCTATTTTAAATTATTATTCTGTGATTCTTTTCCTGACAGCTGTGTTATTAGATTTTGCTTACTTTGTGTATTCTAGTGGATCTTTTATTCTCTATGTTTTTGTTGTTGCCCACCCGGTATAAAGGTGTTTATAGCTAATAGGTCTAACTAGGGGAAAATAGCTCATGGTTTTAAATTAGTTTATTACTCTCTAACTGAAAGACCATAGATGTGAGCCCTGTGATTTTACTGGTGGATTTTTTAAGGAATCTATTGCTACCTGTTCATTTTCATTATATTAACATTATCATTAAGTTGTTTTAGGGCTAGCACTAAGTTGTTTTAGCACTAGCACATTATATTAACATTATCATTAAGTTGTTTTAGTGCCTGGCCCATAGTAAGCTTCAAATGAGTTTTTACTGAGTGGAATGGAATTTAATTGTATTGATTATGTTTACAAATATAAAGTAGCCACTGTATGTCAAAATTCAAATTTTTCTTACATTCCAGTTTCTATTTTCTGCCACTATATTATGAACAATAAATTGCATGAGAAATATAATCTTTTCATTATTAATTTCTTAATGCCATTGGCCGGTTTTTCACTACAAATTTTAGGCTTACCCTGTAGAATCTTTTGGATGCAGAAGTAAATAACATAATAGGTACACTTTAATATTAATGTCATGTGTTATAAGAAAAATACTCTGATAGCTTGCCTGTTAATTTTGATCATATTTGTGTGCTACTGGTGTGACTCTTCAATCTTTGTGTTTTTTGGTAAATAGATAATGTTGAAATTCCTATTTCCTATTACTGAAAACAAGTTACTAAACTTGTTTATTAGTTCGTATTTTATATAATTGATATTTGCTAATTCACTGTAGGTATTTAAAGATGCTATTTCCTCTTTTTAACAATGATTTTGCTTGAAATTTATGTAAATTATTTCAATTACATTATATTTGTATATTAAAAATATTGGCAAGACTGCATTTGGAGTAAAAAAAAAATTCAAAATTTCTGAGTTAGTCATCTTTGTTAATTCTGACATAATGTAAAAAAATCATTAAATACTTTATTACCTGTATATTTCCTGTTTTTTTTTTTTTTTTTTTTTTTTTTTTTTGAGACAGAGTCTCGCTCTGTCGCCCGGGCTGGAGTGCAGTGGCGCAATCTCGGCTCACTGCAAGCTCCGCCTCCCGAGTTCACGCCATTCTCCTGCCTCAGCCTCCGAGTAGCTGGGACTATAGGCGCCCGCCACCGCGCCCGGCTAATTTTTTGTATTTTTTAGTAGAGACGGGGTTTCACCGTGGTCTCGATCTCCTGACCTCGTGATCCGCTCGAGTTGTTTTTTAATGGAGTTTATGTTACATGGAAAACTTGCATCTTTAAATAGATTATCCCATTATTTTAGCTAATTATTATTGAATGTATTGGACCTCATTTTAAACAAAAAGCAAAATGAAAATTAATAATTTTATTATTTTGAAAGCAAAACCAAGTTTTTTTAAATGTTTGAAATTTTACTTCAAGGAAGAACAGCATGCTAACACATCTGCCAATTATGATGTGGAGCTACTTCATCACAAAGATGCACATGTAGATTTCCTGAAAAGTGGTAAGAGACATTTGACAGTATTATTATGTATGATCTAACATATGAAAGCATATTACAGTAGCCCCCACATCCTCAGGGAAGACATTCCAAGATCCCCAGTGGATGCCTGAAATCTCAGATGGTCTCGAACCCTATACTGTATATACTGTTTTCTCCTATACATACATACCTATGATAAAGTTCAATTTATAAATTAGGCAAAGCAGGAGATCAATAACAATAAAAATGAAATAGAACAATTATAACAATATATTATAATGAAAGTTATATGAATGTAGTCTCTTGGTCTCTCTCCCTCTTTCTCAAATTATCTTATTGTACTGTACTCATCCTTTTTGGGATGATGTGAGATGATAAAATACCTACATGATGAGATAAACTGAGATGAATGATACAGGTATTGTGACATAGCATTAGGCTACTATGGACCTTGAACACAAGCACTATGATACCTCAACAGTGGATCTGATAACCAAGGAGGCTACTAATGGACTTGTAGTGTTTATAGCATATATATGCTGGACAAAGGAATGATTCACGTCCCAGGCAGGACAGAGTGGTGTAGTGTGAGACTTCATCATGCTACTCAGAACAGCATGCAGTGTAAAACTTATGAATTGTTTATTTCTGGAATTTTGTATTTAATATTTTTGGGCTGCAGGCTGGGCGTGATGGCTCACACCTGTAATCCTAACACTTTGGGAGGCCAAGGTGGGCAGATCACTTGAGGTCAGGAGTTCGAGACAAGCTTGGCCAACATGGCAAAGGCCCATCTCTGCTAAAAATTAAAAAATTAGCTGGGTGTGGTGGCGCATACCTGTAGTCCCAGTTACTTGTGAGGCTTAAGCAGGAGAATCTCTTGAACCTGGGAGGCGGAGGTTGCAGTGAGCTGAGATCGTGCCACTGCACCCCAACCTGGGCAACAGGGTGAGACTCCATCTCAAAAAATACGTATGTATCTTGGGGCTGCAGTTGACCACAGGTACTGAAACCACGGAAAGTGACACAGCAAAGTCGGGGGACTACTATAACAGCTTTGAGAAGTTCTTCAGTACAAACCAGACTGACTAGTTCATCCCTGTGCCAACTTATCTGTCAGTATCACCTATTAATGGCCATGGAACTAGTGTCCTGTGGAATTTACTTCGGAAAAGACTGGGCTAATAGAACAAATACTGAGAAAGATTACCATGGCTTTCTCAAACTCATTACAGTTTCATTTGCAGGCAAACAACCTTGAGGAAGGGAAAAGAATAGGAGCAAACTCGAAAGAGTGACAGACTTTCAACTTGGTCTAGAAATTAAATTTTGAAATTTAAATTAATTTTTTTCCTCTAAAAATTATTTCAATCCATAGATCTCATCTCCCAAACTGATTTCTGCAGCTGTATTGGCTTGGTTTAGGGGAGAAGACTCTGGAGTTAGGAGATAAGTTTTAGCTAAAGCTTTGCCACCAACTGGCAAGTCCCATATGTTTCTAGATGTATGTTTGCATGCTTATGAATTAAAGATGCTGGATTAGATGAGCTGTAGTATTCCATTCAATTCTAAAATACAATGAAAATTTTAAGACATTGAAGGTCATTTTAAAAGCCTTTAAGCTTTGACATTTGGTTAAATTCTTTAGAATGTTTTCTAGTAAATTGACGCTGCCAGAGAAATGGTTGACTTTGATTATGTTGTATGCATCTTCTGAAGCATAATCATGAGCCATTCGTGACATTTGTTACATGTCTGAGGAATCTTGGAATTAACCTAATGAGCTGCTAACATGAAAGAAACTATTATGATGCAGGGATATATAAATGTTTATGAAAGGAATATAGAGAACTTGTTTTTGAAAATATATTACATGGAAATTGCTACGAACCTTTGATGTGATATCAATTTTTAAAATGTTATTTTAAAAACTTACAAAAATGGTCCAGGCGCAGTGGCTTACACCTGTAATCCCAGCACTTTGGGAGGCTAAGGCAGGTGGATCACGAGGTCATGAGATCATCCTGGCCAACATGGTGAAACCCCGTCTCTACTAGAAAATACAAAAAATTAGCTGGGCATGGTGGCACGTGCCTGTAGTCCCAGCTACTCGGGACGCTGAGGCAGGGGAATCGCTTGAACCCGGGAGGCAGAGGATGTAGTGAGCTGAGATCACACCACTGCACTCCAGCCTGGCGACAGAGCAAGACTTTATCTCAAAAAAAAAAAAAAAAAACTGTCTCAAAAAAAAAAAATGTCAAAAATATCTTTGGTAACACAAAATAGTTCTTTATAATGGTTGTTGACTTGGCCTGTAGTTATATGCATTACATGTGGACACTATGTGTCAAAAGTTATTTTAACAGTAGGAACAGAGCGCTGTGGGAGCATGGAGGAGGCTGCCTGTGGTTGTGCCAGTAAGAGTTAGGCAGGTTTTACTGAGGTGGTAACAGTGTAGCTAGGTCTTGGTGAGTAGGCTTATACTTTAGCCCAGATACCTTCCCTAAGTTCCAGATCTTTTTTTTTTTTTGAGACAGAATCTCGCTCTGTCGCCCAGGCTGGAGTACAGTGGCGTGATCTTGGCTCACTGCAAGCTCTGCCTCCTGGGTTCACGTCATTTTCCTGCCTCAGCCTCCCGAGTAGTTGGGACTACAGGTGTCCACCACCATGCCTGGCTAATATTTTGTATTTTTAGTAGAGACGGGGTTTCACCGCGTTAGCCAGGATGGTCTTGATCTCCTGATCTCGTGATCTGCCTGCCTCAGCCTCCTAAAGTGCTGGGATTACAGGTGTGAGTCACCGCGCCCAGCCCCTAAATTCCAGATCTTTATATTCTACTTCCTAATTGTATCTCTTAGATGTCTCTCAGTCACCTACACCTCAACATGCCCAAAACAACTTAGGAGCTTTGCCACCTGAACTAGTCTGTTTCCTTTTTCAGTGAATGGCCCTGTTGTCTATTCATTTATGTAAGGCAGAAACCCTCAGAATCGTTTTTGAGACACCTAATCCATCATCACATTTTCTTGATTTCGTCTACTAATTTTTCTCACGTACATCAAAATCTCCATCTTAGCTACCAATAACATTTCCCTAATCCAGCCTTTTATTTTCTTACCTACTATCTCACAGTAGCCTCCTAAATGGCCTGTCCCTATCTACTCTTTACCCTCTAGCTACAGTAACTTTCAGAATGCTAATCTTGACCGTGTTGTCATGACCTTAAACCCGCCCTGTGCCCGTGCATTTCTGTTGCCCTTAGGAAACAACAGAGCTGTTTAAATGTCTTACAAGGCCCTTCATTGTCTGGCCTCCTTCCCCTTTTTATTCTCATCTCAAAGCATACTAATCTCTGTTTCAGCCACACAGATCTAGTATTTTTCATGTTTCCTCCTGCCACAGTATCTTGGTATCCACTGTTCTTTTGCCTGAATAGTCTTTCCTCTATTTCTTCTTCTTTTTTTTTTTCTTTTTTTTTTTTTTTTTAATTTGAGACAGAGTCTCACTTTGTGGCTCAGACTGGAGTACAGTAGTGTGATCATAGCTCACTGCAGCATCGACCTCTTGGGCTACAAGCAGTCCTTCCATCTCAGCCTCCAGAGTAGCTGGGACTGCAGGTGCATACCACGAAGCCTGGCTAATTTTTGTATTTTTTCCATAGAGACGTGGTCTCACTATGTTGCCCAGGCTAGTTTCCTGACCCCCTAGCAATCCTCCCACTTAGGACTCACAAAGTACTGAGATTTTAGATGTGAGGCACTGCATCTGGTCCATTTCTTTAGTTAATTTCTACTCATACCCTTATAACTCAGACCAATCTTCACTTCTCAAGGAAACTTCTCCTGGTGTCTTGGAATAGAACAAATCTCCCTCTATAGGCACTCATAGCACTGTAGATTTTCCTTCAAAGCCTTATCAGCTTTATGGTTGCACATTTGTTCGTTATTATTAGATTAATATCTCCTTACATATTTACTTTCCAGATCCCTTGGTTTGTGTTTCTTCTAACTAAACTTATTAGAGTTCAGTATGGTTGTGCATTTTAGATTCCTTAAGCTTTTTCTGAGTACTTAACCATGTCATTTTATCATTTAATAGTGTGGGCAGGGAAGAGCAGTTGTAGATGCTTGAAATTTTTTAAATTTTTGCTGTTGACTTTCAGTGCAATGACCTAAATGATTGATTAATGATGAATGTGGAGGAAAATTACTATTTATTTTAATCATAGATAATATCTTTGGTATTTGTCCAGGGGACCTGATAAAAAAGATGTTGTCTCAGAGATATTTTCTCTTAGAGAGTTTAAACTCATTTGGAAATCTTGGTAAACAATTTGAAGTTTGTGATCTACTTGATAATGTTAGTGTTTCTCTGACATTTTTTTCATTGTTGTTTTTAAGTGAACTTTTAATTTTAGAGTAGTTTCAGATTTACAGAAAAATTGTGAAGACAGTACAGAGTTCCCGTTACTCCATACCCAGTTTGCTGTATTATTATTTTTTGCTTTTATTATTATTATTATTTTATTTATTTATTTTTTTGATACAGTCTCACTCTGTTGCCCAGGCTGGAGTGCAGTGTCGCAATCTCAGCTCACCGCAACCTCTGCCTCCCGGGTTCAAGCGATTCCGCCTCAGCCTCCCGAATAGCTGGGATTACAGGCACCTGCCACTGTGCCTGGCACATTTTTGTAGTTTTAGTAGGGACGGGGTTTCACCATCTTGGTCAGGCTGGTCTTGAACTCCTGACCTCGTGATCCACCTGCCTCAGCCTCCCAAAGTGCTGGGATTACAGGTGTGAGCCACTGTACCCGGCCACTTTTATTATTTTTTAAATTAAAACATAATTGTACATATTTATGGGACACAGTGTGATGTTTTGATACATGTATACAATGTGTAATGTCTCTGACATATTTTTAAAGGTGATTCGCACCTAGGTGGCGGCAGTCGAGAAGGCCCGTTTAAAGAAACAATAACATTAAAGTGGTGTACACCAAGGACAAATAACATTGGTAGGTATTTAAGAATAACTGAAAAAGACGAAATCAAAAGGTTCTTAAGGTATTATCTGGGGGTCAATTTATTCCGTTTTACATTTTTGTTTTTCATTGTTTCAGGACTCAATGAACTCAGTGAACAAGTTTTTTTTTTTTCTTCTAATTGTGGGAATATTTCTTTATATTCTTTCAAATCAGTGTTTTCTTCTATTTCAGAATTACACTATTGTACTGGAGCTTATCGGATTTCACCTGTAGATGTAAATAGTAGACCTTCCTCCTGCCTTACTAATTTTCTTCTAAATGGTAACTTTAATTATTTAATGATTTTGACTGAAATTATTTATATTATTTGAATTATTTATATTATTATTAAATTATTATTTGAGTGAAATTATTATTCAGAGTATGAACTCTGGAAAGCTATTTTCATCACTGTAGCTTTGCCATTTATTTGCCAAAGCTGTTTTAAACTTATGTAATTTGAAATATCCTTTAACAGTTTTTACTAACATTTAAAAGATCACTTTAGGTTTGGCTTTCAGGCTATTACATCTAAGCAAGTTTTATTTAATAAAATTGTGAGTATTTTTATTTAAAAAATTTGACCTTCAGAATCTAAATTGATTTGTTTTAGAAGCTATAATTAGAAAATAGATTTAAAAAATAAAATAGAAGCTAGAATAATATAGACCATTTATCTTGGCCCATTGTATTTTAAATCAAAGCAAAGGTGGACTTACTTATATTTGAACATGATACCTTTATCATAAATAAATATTATGTTTTTAATATTATACCATGTGATTCTTACCTATGACCTTATATCTGTGGTTTCATCGTGTGAATTTTTTTTACAAGTCTAAATTATTGGATTCCAAATTAAAAGCTTCTCTGGTAATTTTTATGATCATCTCAGGTTTTGGAACTAGTGATCTAAAGAGTCAGTCTGTCTTTATCATAAGGTTATGTCATTGTTAGTTAAGCATAATTTGATTATCAGACTAGGTGAAATTCAGATTAACATTTGGACACGTAGAATAGAAAGTAGTTATGATTACAGTGTGGATGAGGAACTGTTGTGTAAGTGAACTGAGACTGTGCCTTCTCCCCAAATGTTCTGTAGCATTAATAACCTGAGGATTATGGAGCAGTTGTCTCACTTTTCTTCTTGAGGTCCAGGAGAAAAATTCAATATGTACATGTAATTGAATGAACCATATAGCCAAACGTATTATGCCAGAGACCACTATAGTAGTTGTGGAAAACTGTATAACTATGTAACCTCGGAGTAACTGAGATAAAGTTAAGGCTAGAATTCAGATTTTTAGGCATGGAAGAGTAGATACTCTAAATTAGCAATGCTGGTTAAAATACGGGGATCAATAAATAAAAAATCTAGACGTAAATCTCAAGGAAATAAATGAGAGCCCATTTGAGTTTCATTACTGATAGTGTAATCTTGTTTTTGACAGGTCGTTCTGTTTTATTGGAACAGCCACGAAAATCAGGTTCTAAAGTCATTAGTCATATGCTTAGTAGCCATGGAGGAGAGATTTTTTTGCACGTCCTTAGCAGTTCTCGATCCATTCTAGAAGATCCACCTTCAATTAGTGAAGGATGTGGAGGAAGAGTTACAGACTACCGGATTACAGTAAGACTCTAATATCTATAAATGTTAAGTTTTCAATCTGTCATCATTCAGCAAGTAGTTATCGAGTGTCTTTAAATGCTAAGATCTGTGGAAAAAAAGAGATTGGAAGAAGTTGATTATTGTTTTAATTAGGTGAATTTCCTGCAATATTTGCTCAAAAATTCTATTTATCATTGTTTAATCTTATTTTATATTCAGTATATACTGAGACGTATCTGAATTGCAATGACATGCTGGAATTGTAGGAAATAATAAGTTGATTTGAACTAATATTTTAGGTGAAACTTAATTTCTAGTAATTTAAATGGCAAACAGAAACCTGGAATATTTGGATTGCTGCTACTTTGAAATAACATAAACTTTTGTATTATTGGGAGGAACATAAAAGGAAATTTATGTCCATTTTGGTAGAAATTCTGTTCTAATCTTGATTTTTCATTCTCCCTCCTCTCTTTCCTATTTGGTATTTCATAGCTATTTACTTCTTGAGGTGGTTGTAAAAACTAAGTGTGATTTATATATATGAATATGCTTTGTAAACCACAAAGTGTTATATACTGTAAGTAACTTTTTAATTAGGATTTTTTAAAAAAACATAATATTTAAATGAGAAGCCAAATCAATATTTATTGTAGAAAATTTACAGAATATAGATATCTTTAAAAAACACCCAGACCTGTAAATTACCTATAATTTCATCATTCACAGATAACTATTGTTAACATGTTTATGTTATGTCAAGGTAGTTTTTTTGTTTGTTTGTTTGTTTTGAGACAGTTTCACTCTTGTTACCCAGATTAGAGTGCAGTGGTGCAATCTTGGCTCACTGCAACCTCCGCCCCCTGGGTTCAAGCGATTCTCCTGCCTCAGCTTCCCGAGTAGCTAAGATTATAGGCGCCTGCCACCACACCTAGCTAATGTTTGTATTTCTAGTAAAGACGGGGTTTCACCATGTTGGCCAGGCTGGTCTCGAACTCCTGACCTCAAGTGATCCACCTGTCTTGGCCTCCTAAAGTGTTGGGATTACAGGTGTGAGCCACCGTGCCCAACCTCAAGGTAGTTTTTAAATAAGAAAATGGGTCTTCTAATGTGATTAACTGACTCTTTTATCTGTGTGTGATAGAAAAGTTAAATTACAGAAGGGAAAATAAAGTGTTTCTTGGTTTTTACAAAAGGTAGGGAAAACATACCATGAATGCATTTATGTTTGAGGCTTTCTTCATTTTCATCATATAAAGGCTGATAGGTTTCAAGTTCAGAAAGGATAAAAAAGTAGTGGAGTTGAGGGATACTGTTAGAAAAAATGTTTTGTTGCACATCACAGGACAAGACATCAGGGAAACAGACTAGTACATGTAATCCATACTGAAACATTAGACATAGTTTCTAATTTTATCTTATTTGGTTATCATTAGGATTTTGGTGAATTTATGAGGGAAAACAGATTAACTCCTTTTCTAGACCCCAGATATAAAATCGATGGAAGTCTTGAGGTCCCTTTGGAACGAGCAAAAGATCAGTTAGAAAAACACACCCGTTACTGGCCTATGATCATTTCACAAACCACCATTTTTAACATGCAAGCGGTAAGTGTTAAGTATCTTCAACTTTTCTTATAGATTATATATTCTTTGTAGAAATAAATTAGAAAATTTGTAATTTATACCATTTCTTAAGCAAAGAATGAAATATATGAGCTTGCTAAAGTTAAAGAATTAATAATTAAAAATTGAAGTGATAGTTATAGATTCCTTCACCATGATAATCTTTAAAATCCTTTCGAAAATCAAGTTCTGCTTAGATGTTTTGATATTTATTTTTCAAGACAGATTTTCTTTTTTCTTTAAAAAAATACCTAACAGGTAGTTCCATTAGCCAGTGTTATTGTGAAAGAATCTCTGACAGAAGAAGATGTGTTAAACTGTCAAAAAACAATATACAACTTAGTTGATATGGAAAGAAAAAATGATCCTCTACCTATTTCCACAGTTGGTACAAGAGGAAAGGGCCCTAAAAGGTAGATTTTTTTTCTTTCTTTCTTTATAGATCACATTTACTTGATACATATTGTTTCTCAAGATAACTTATTCCATGTGTAAATTCTATTTGAGGACATGTTTATATATTTGAGATGAAATAATACAAAGTCATAGAAATGGATACATTATAGCTTAGAATTTCACTATTAACTACCAAGTAAGAGGAAGTCCACATTTCATTATTTCTTTTTACTTTACCACTAGAAAGTGACACTTCAATATTATTTAAAGAGTATTTCCAAAATCTTTACTGCAGAGATGAACAATACCGTATCATGTGGAATGAATTAGAAACCCTTGTCAGAGCCCATATCAACAACTCAGAGAAACATCAAAGAGTCTTGGAATGTTTGATGGCATGCAGGAGCAAACCCCCAGAAGAGGAAGAACGAAAGAAACGAGGAAGAAAGAGGGAAGACAAAGAGGACAAGTCAGAGAAAGCAGTGAAAGATTATGAACAGGAAAAATCTTGGCAAGACTCAGAGAGGTGACTTCTTGGCATTGATATAGCACCACGGTGCCTTTTGTTATATCACATTCTGCATAGAACACTTTCATACATTCAAACCTGATTTAATAGTAGTTCGTTTAATACATGTTTATTCATTTTCATTACTGTAATTTTATCATTCTTAAAATCTAGAGGATCTTTCTTGGGTGCAAAAAAGTATGAACTTTTACTGTTGAGGCAAAGTTAGTGTTAGTTTTTCCTAATTAACTTCTGAAAATCATAATGCATGATGTTTGGTATCAGTATGTGCTTTATGTGTTGTGAACTTCACAGACATAATTTTATTCCTCTGTTCACTAAATATTTATTGAATGCTTATGATGTGCCAGGCATTTAGCACAAGATCCCTACCCTTGAAGAACATACAGTGTGATGGTAGAGACAGACAATTAAATTAGTGATTGCAGGCTGGGCGCGGTGGCTCACACCTGTAATCCCAGCACTTTGGGAGGCCGAGGCGGGTGGATCACTTGAGGTCAGGAGTTTGAGACCAGCCTGGCCAACATGGCAAAATCCTGTCTCTACTTAAAAAAATACAAAAATTAGCTGGGTGTGGGAGTGCATGCCTGTAATCTCAGCTACTCAGGTGGCTGAGGCACGAGAATCGCTTGAACCTGGGAGGCAGAGGTTGCTGTGAGCCGAGATTGCTCCACTGCACTCCAGCCTGGGCAATAGAGTAAGACTTGTCTCAAAAAAAAAAGTGATTGCAGCAAAGTGTGGAAGGTGCTATTATAAGAATAGGCATAGGATGGCCTTGGAAGCACAGAAGAAGAGCATACAGTCTATTCTGAAAATTTTCCTTAATAGTATACTCTTTTCCTTTAGTTTGTGATTTATATTATGATGTCAAAGTTAAATCTGAAAAAACATAAAAGTAATAAAGGCAGGCCGGACGCAGTGGCTCACGCCTGTAATCCTAGCACTTTGGGAGGCCGAGGTGGGCGGATCACGAGGTTAGGAGATCGAGACCATCCTGGCTAACATGGTGAAACCCCACCTCTACTAAAAATACAAAAAATTAGCCGGGTGTGGTGGCGGGCGCCTGTAGTCCCAGCTACTCGGGAGGCTGAGGCAGGAGAATGGCGTGAACCTGGGAGGCGGAGCTTGCAGTGAGCCGAGATTGCGCCACTGCACTCCAGCCTGGGCAAAAGTGAGACTCCGTCTCAAAAAAAAAAAGTAATAAAGGCTTATAAATAGAAATAGCGTATCAGCTGGCTATATCCTCTATCCCCTTGCCAGAAATCAGACCAACACCAGGTAACTTTTTTTAAAATTAATTAATTTTTATTTATTTTTTTGAGACAGAGTCTCGCTCTATCACCCAGGCTGGAATGCAGTGGCATGATCTCGACTCACTGCAGCCTCTGCCTCCTGGGTTCAAGTGATTCTCATGCCTTAGCCTCTCAGGTAGCTGGGATTATAGGTGTGTGCCACCATGTCTAGCCAATTTTTTTGTATTTGTAGTAGAGATGGAGTTTCACCATCTTGCCCAGGCTGGTCTCGATCTCCTGACCTCAGGCAATCTGCCCACCTTGGTCTCTCAAAGTGCTTGGGATTACAGGCATGAGCCACTGCAACTGACCAAAAACACATCTTTTTATGATGGAAATTTTCAAACATATGTAGCAATAGAACAGATAGTTACTCATCATCTACCTTCAATGATCAGCAATTCATGGCAGATCTCATTACATATGTATCTTCACTACCTTCACCACTACCCCCACAGGAATACTTTAAAGCTAATTCTGGAAATTCTATAATTTTATCCATTAATAATAGAATACGTTTATTCTCTTTGACTTTAGAAGCTCGTGTTTTCCTCAGGGCTACTGAGCTTCTGAAACAAAACTGGCTCACTGTGAGAGGGAAAAAGTACTATCATTCAGATCCCACTGAGCTTCAAGTACACTCTTGTATATTTTGCGAGTGTTTTTGTTCTCTGATGAAACTTTATAAAAGCTTAGAGTTAAGTTTCTGATTTGCAGAACATAAATACATCTGCACAATACATAGACTAGAGAATAAATGGGAATAAACTTATTAAACTTAACATGTAATTTGAAATTCAGTATTATTTTGTTCATGTCTTTAAAAATCAAAATTGTGCAATTTCTTCTGAAGATCACATCATTTCCTACCTTTTAAATTTTAATTTCTTAAGTATTCTTCTTTTTTTATATTTTACAGCTAACTCCTGAATTATTGCATTATTATTATGAAGGAAAAGGGAAACTTGTATTTAATTCATTAATTTCTGTTACCTGGTTTTAGATTGAAGTTTTTGATTAGTCCCTAGTTTTATTTTATGAGATTAGCCATCTTTTATAAAGGTTGATATGCAAAGTTAGTTTAATTATTAGACCATTTTTAGACTTCTAAAAATTTAAACTTTACATTTCATTATTTGTCCCTCTAAAAGATTAAAAGGAATCTTAGAGCGTGGAAAAGAAGAATTGGCTGAAGCTGAGATTATAAAAGATTCGCCTGATTCCCCAGAACCTCCAAACAAAAAACCCCTTGTTGAAATGGATGAAACTCCACAAGTGGAAAAATCAAAAGGTAAGGTACAGCTGTGGCAACTAGGTTTATAAAAAGTTTTCCAGGCCGGGTGCGGTGGCTCACCCCTGTAATCTCAGCATTTTGGGAGGCTGAGGCAGGCAGATCATCTGAGGTCAGGAGTTCTAGACCAGCCTGGCCAGCATGGTGAAACCCCACCTCTACTAAAAACACAAAAATTAGCCGGGCATGGTGGCACACACCTGTAATCCCAGCTACTTGGGAGGCTGAGGCAGGAGAATCACTTGCACCTGGGAGGCGGAGGTTGCAGTGAGCCAAGGTTGCTTGGGCAACAGAGCAAGACTCTGTCTCATAAAAAAAAAAAAAATTTCCAACGAAGCTCTGTTTTGTACAGTGTTATTTAATATTGTTGTGTATGTGAGGAAGAGTTCTTAGGTATTCGTGGATGTCGTTTAGGAGATTCTCTGTTACAGCTTGTATTAGTCCAGTCTCATGCTGCTAATAAAGACATACCTGATACTGGGTAATTTTTAAAGGAAAAAGGTTTAATTGACTCACAATTCCAGCATGGCTGGGAGGCCTCAGGAAACTTACAGTCATGGCAGAAGGAGAAGCAAACACGTCCTTCTTCACATGGTGGCAGCAAGGAGAAGGGCAGAGCAAAGGGAGAGGAAGCCCCTTATAAAACCATCAGATCTAGTGAGAACTCACTCACTATCGTGAGAACAAGATGGAAATTTGGGTGGGGACACAGCCAAACCATATCACAGCCTTAGAGAATGTAGGCAGTAAATATATTTGTCAGTGTTAAAAACAAGTAGTGTCATGCTTTCATTAATGAAGCCTTTGGAAAATAAGCATATAAAGTTTGTGTTTTAAGAAATTTTAAATATGTAAACTTGAATCTGTTTATGCTCCTGATACTATAGTAAGAGCTGGGATATTGAGTACAAACTCTTTGACCCTAAACTCTTACTAAACCTAGAAATAATGTAATATCACTCATTTATTGCTATATTAAAATGTGTTTGAGTTTCAGTGTAGTTATTATTATAAACAATATTTTCACTGTAAAGCCTCTTAATCTCTTATAGGCTAAAAAGTTTAGTTTCCTCTGGAAGGAATTCTAGGCATCAAGGATATGATTTGGGATTGGCAGCTCCTGAAATCATTCTAGGCCTTAGTTATCTTGAAGGCAAACTAGATTTAGTCTTTTTAGGATACATGTGTAATGGTATGCCATCATTAGACTACCTGATGTCCTGCCACTATGCCTCTCCTAAAGCAGTAGAACCAGCTTATGAATATTGGCAGCTCATCCTAGGGAGAAAGTAGGCTTGTTTGCTTTTTATATGCTTGTTATAGTATATATATATATATAGTGACACATGTTATATTCTTCAGTTCACTAGTTTCTTTGAAGCCAGAGATCATCCTTGGGGTGATGTTATTATATTTGCCTTTCAGGCATTTGCTAGAGGGCCCAGAAAATAATAGGATTTAAATAGATGTTTTTTGGTAAATTATTTCTCATATGACAAAATATACCACTGTTCATTAGGATGAGAAATTTAGGTCTACTCTAAACAGTGTTTCAGCATTGCTTGGCAAATAGAACTCTAAGGAGTATTACTGAGGTGGAGATTGCAGTGAGCCAAGATGCCACTGCACTTCAGCCTGGGCGACAGAGTAAGACTCCGTCTCAAAAAAAAAAAAGAGTATTATTTATACTGGCAAAAATTTCAAGCAACTAAAAGTCATATTAGTAAGACAATGACTGAATAACAGTGTGTCCATAGGGTGGTATGTATGTATGTATGTATTTATTTATTTATTTATTGAGACGGAGTCTGCTCTTGTTGCCGAGGGTGGAGTGCAATGGCACAATCTCAGCTCACTGCAGCCTCTGCCTCCTGGGCTCAAGTGATTCTCCTGCCTCAGCCTCCCGAGTAGCTGGGATTATAGGTGCCTGCCACCACGCCCGGCTAATTTTTATATTTTTAGTAGAGACAGGGTTTCACCATGTTGGTCAGGTTGGTCTCAAACTCCTGACCTCAGGTAATTTGCCTGCCTCAGCCTCCCAAAGTGCTGGGAGTACAGGCATGAGTCACCGTGCCCAGCCCCCACAGGGTGGTATTTATATAGCCCAAGAATAGTTATTGAATGAATGTGTAAATGAGTAAGTTTTTTTAAAGCAGGTTACATAAACATATGTACTGTGATCTCAATGTTAAGTTTTCATGCACATATGTACTAGCTTGTCACTTAGATGAAATATCAGCTATCATTAAATTAAATGGATCCCTGATGCTTTTCACCCTAGAAATATTATATGGAATAGCTCATATGAGAAGCAACTTGATTGCACATTACTGCCTTTCCTTGTAACTTTCTGTTTGAGGCTGATATTTGAAAAGTGTTTGTTTTTTCTTTCATTCTATTTTATGACCTAAATTGCATGTCTCTTCTGATCAGCAGCTGATCTGGGCCTTTTATTATACCTCAGTTTTATCTGCTTTGGAAAATGACTTCCCAGGCCTCCCCAAAGTGAATTTTGTGCCTGCTGTATACACTGTACTTAATGTTGGGCTATTCCAAATGTGCCATCTAGATTTGGCAAACGTCTATTCAGCTCTCTTTGTATGATGCAGTAACAAAAAAGAAAAAAAGATAACCATTTGTTGATATAGAATGGCACTGAAAAAAAGACTAAAATTTTTGGTTGTTAGAGCAGTGGCATTAGGATGATTTTATTTCCTCCTTTATGTGTTTTATTGTTTTCTAAATTTGTTCTCATGAACGTGTATTAGTTTTATAATAAGAAAAATAAGAATTTTTAAATATATATATGACAATATTAGCTCTTTTTGATGTACAGTTCTGTGAGTTTAGACAATGCATACCACCATCACAATCAGGGTACACAACAGTCTGTCACCCCAAAAGATTTCCTTGTATTGACCCTTTGTAGTCGTCCTTCACTCTCTTCCCCAATCCCTGGTAACTACTGGTATGTTTTCTCTCCCTATAATTGTGTTCCCTATAATTTTTCAGAATGTCTTATAAATGAAAGAAAATGTCATGCCACCTTTTGAGATTGGCTTTTTTCACATAGTATTATAATGACTAATTTTATAAGAAACTGCCAGCTTATTTTTCCAAAGTGGTGGCACCACTTTGCATTCCCACCACCAGTGTATGAGAGTTCTGGGTGTTCTGCATCCTTGTCCACTTGCTGTTATCAGGGTTACTGTTTGTTTTGTTTTTGTTTTTCATCCTATAAGGTATGTAGTGGTATTTCATTGGTGTTTTAATTTACATTTCTCTCATCATTAATGATGGTAAAACTCTTTTCCTTTGCTTATTTGTTATCTGTCTTCTTGGGTGAAAGGTCCATTAAAATATTTTGTACATTTTAAAATTGGGTTGTTTGTTTTCTTATTAGTGGATTTTGAGAGTTCTTTATTTATCTGGATACAAGTTCTGTGTTGGACAGGTGATTTGCAAGTATTTTCACCCAGTCTGTGGCTTGTTCTTCTCTTAAACAATGACTTTTGCACAACAGAAGCTTTTTATTTTGATGAAGTCAAATATATCCACTTTTGCTTTTATGATTATGCTTTACGTGTTACATGTTAGAAATCTAACCCAAGGTCACAAAGGCTGATTTTCTTTTAGGAGTTCTGTAATTTTAGATTTACATTTAGGCCATGATCAATTTTTGAGTTATTTTCTATAAGGTACAAAGTATGGGTCAATATTAATCCTTTTGCATACAGTGTCCTAATGTTCCAGCAGCATTTATTGAAAAGACTATCCTTTCTTCATTGAAGTATTGTACATTTATCAGAAATTAGTTGACTATGTATGTGGGAGTCTGCTTCTGGATTCTCTTTTATATTCTGTTGGTTTATGTGGCCATCCTTTCACCAATCCAGTACTGTCACAGTCACTTCAAATTAAGTCTTGTAGTGAGGAAGTAAGAATCTTCTAACTTTTTTCTTCGTTTTCGAAATTGTTTTGGCTATTGTAATTCTTTTGCCTTATCATATTGTGCAGGAAAGAGTTAACATAGCAGGCCTGAGACTATTATAATTAGAAAAGCCTGCTTGCAGGTTTGGCTGTTGGCTGGCATCTGGGAACTTGGCTTTTGAGATGTTGCCTAGATAATGAACTGAACACCTGCTTCCCTTCTGAAAGTCTGGAACTTTGGTCATTGTGGTTAGACAGAGAATACCTACCTGATCAGCCCCCAGTAAAAACCCTGGACTCTACTCCAACAGGCTTTCCTGGCAGAAATATTGCACACGTGTGACTGCGTGTTTGCCTATGGAGGTAGTATGCAGTCTGCATAAACCTCATTGGAGAGAGCGAGCATGGGAAGCCTGCAAATGGATTCTGCCAGTCTCCACCTCATGTGTTTCTTCTGCTTACTGATCTGGCTATGTCTCCTTACTGTATTGCTATAATCATTCTTAACCAGGAGTGTAACTTTACATTTAGTCATTTGAGTCCTTCCATCAATCACTGAACTAGTGGTTGCTCTTGGGGACCCTGAAACACATAAATTTTAGAGTAAGAGGAAAATGATTGCCTTAATTGTGTAAAATGAACTATAGAATTAAAGTTAAGTTTGTACATTTGTAAATTTGGAAGTAATAAATTATTCTTTTTTTTTTCTCTCCTTTTAAAATATAACACCAGGGCCAGTGTCCTTATTATCCTTGTGGAGTAATAGAATCAATACTGCCAATTCCAGAAAACATCAGGAATTTGCTGGACGTTTGAACTCTGTTAATAACAGAGCTGAACTATATCAACATCTTAAAGAGGAAAATGGGTTTGTGTTATTTATTGTCAAAATTGGTTTTGTCAATTGCCTGTGTAGTACCTTAACAAACATTGCTTATTTGTAATAATCAGCAATTTTTTATTATTAATATTATGAACTAATACATGTTCCCCATAAGGAGAAAAAATTAACCTCTTTGATTCTTGCTTGTAAAAGGCTTAATTATATTGATTGTAACCCTGCAAGTATTTACTCCTTAGAGCATTTCTTTTTAATGCTTAATAAACATTATAGAGGGAAAAATCATACCACTTAGGATATAATGCCAGTCTCTGTAAAATAACAGAGGAAAATGTTTTTGTATTAAGGAATACAATATTAAGAATATTGATTATAGTAAAATAAATCTCAGATCTGATTATTTTGATTTTTTTTTTAGAAGAAATCCTCTTAATTTGTTGGTGGAAATACATTTCTTTAGTGGAAAAGGAAGTAAATTCTTGACTAAATCGTAGAGATTTTTTTCTTAGTTTTGCTTGGAAAGGGAGAGTGTGGTATAGTCAAACAAACAAACAAAAAACAGTGGCCTTTGACATGTAACCTTGGGAAAGTCACTTAGTCTCTCAGGGCCTCAGTTTTCACTGTAAAATGAAGAAGTTGGCCTAGCTAGAGGAACCCTAACATTAGTCCTTTCCTAAAATGCTGATGTTCTGTTCTGTGAATATATTATTTTAATTTTCATGTGAAAGGTAGGTAATTAAGGAAACAAAATGTTAATGAATATTTATTTTATCAACTCGTTTTTTTCTTCCTATTTCAGGATGGAGACAACAGAAAATGGAAAAGCCAGCCGGCAGTGAAGAGTGACTTGAAGAACTAAATTTAGTATATTGCAAAAATATTTTGTGCGGGATTCGATATAAGTACTTTTACAGCAAGATTGTATAGTTATGTTGCCTGGACTGGTTTTTACATTTTTAAAATAATTCCGCTGTCGTTTTTGTACTAATTATAAAATTGGCACATAATTCAAAAATATACATTTCAGATGATTTGTTCTCCCAAATTATACAAGTTTATTTTATGATATAAAGTGTTCTCTCTGGAAATGTTTTTAAAAAAAATTCTTCTCTTTGCAAAATAAAACTATTAAAATATTTGAAATGCAAAACATTGGAGAATTACTTTAGAAAATACTTTAGTCGAGAATGGCGTGAACCCGGGAGGCGGAGCTTGCAGTGAGCCGAGATTGCGCCACTGCACTCCAGCCTGGGCGACAGAGCGAGACTCCGTCTAAATAAAAAAAAAAAGAAAAAGAAAATACTTTAGTCACTTAATGACTGAAAACAACCTATAGGAATTTTTAAAAATTTGATGAGAGTTTAAGATTTGCAATACTTAATATAAAATCTTGCCTATTAAGCTGCATCATATATTGTGCTTTTCTAAAAAAGAACATTGTTTTTATTTTAAGTTATTTTGCATATGGGTTCTTACCCATTTAAAAGTAGAGTTTTTAGGTAGGTTGTGTAATTTTATATTTACTAGTATTGGGTGGTTTTGCTCTTTATATTTTTCTGCAAAATATTTTCCATCCATTTGCTTTTCTTATTGAAAGAGAAGCATAAAGGAAATTACTTCACAGATTTAGAAGACAGAAAAGTTACTAGGTTGATTTTATCTCTGGATAGAATCTTAGTCTCATTTCTCAGAAATGTCATGGTTACATGTTATATGTTTCTTGGGCCTTTTTCCTGTGCTGCTTCATCTAGAAGTTTATAACGTTACAAAAGGTAGGTTATTTCAATGTTAAATCCTAATTGTAAGTTTGCCATTTTTTTTCATTGAGTGTTTTTAGAGAAAGGAAGCTCTTTATACAGACTCAGTATTTTCTTTTTTTTTTTTTTTTGAGACGGAGTCTCGCTCTGTGGCCCAGGCTGGAGTGCAGTGGCACGATCTTGGCTCACTGCAACCTCTGCCTCCCAGCCATTCTCCTGCCTCAGCCTCCCAAGTAGCTGGGACCACAGGCGCCCGCCACCGTGCCTGGCTAATTTTTTGTATTTTTAGTAGAGATGGGGTTTCACCGTGTTAGCCAGGATAGTCTCGATCTCCTGACCTCATGATCTGCCTGCCTCGGCCTCCCAAAGTGCTGGGATTACAGGCGTGAGCCGCTGCACCCGGCCCTCAGTATTTTCTATTGAAAAAAAAAAACAACTGGTCTTTACACGGGGGTTCAGCAGCCTTCCAGGTCAGCCTGGTGAAATTGACATTGCTGTCCTTTATCAACTCCTGTCTCATTCTCAGCCCTCTTCCCTAAGATAGAGCTACTTTTACTCCATTCCACTGTGTTTAGATATACATTGACACAAACCATACACAGGCGGGGCCAGGCCTAATTAGCATCTTAGACTTTTGGGGTTTAAGGAACCGTAACCCAATAGCTAATTGATAGATCATACTTACTTTTGAGTGGGCTCTGACCTTTTATTTATTTATTTTTAAATTATACTTTAAGTTCTGGGATACACCTACAGAACGTGCAGGTTTGTTACGTAGCTATACGTGTGCCATGGTGGTTTGCTGCACCCATCAACTGGTCATCTACATTAGGTATTTCTCCTTATCTTATCACTCCCCTTGTCCCCCCACCACCCCCCCGACAGGCCCCAGTGTGTGATGTTCCCCTCCCTGTGCCCATATGTTCTCATTGTTCAACTCCTACTTATGAGTGAGAACACGCAGTATTTGATTTTCTGTTCCTGTGTTAGTTCACTGAGAATGATGGTTTCCAGCTTCATCCATGTCCCTGCAAAGGACATGAACTCATCCTTTTTTATGGCTGCATAGTATTCCGTGGTGTATATGTGCCACATTTTCTTTATCCAGTCTAACATTGATGAGCATTTGGGTTGGTTCCAAGTCTTTGCTATTGTGAACAGTGCTGCAATGAATATACGTGTGCATATGTCTTTATAGTAGAATGATTTGTAATCCTTTGGGTATATACCCAGTAATGGGATTGCTGAGTCAAATGGTATTTCTGGTTCTAGATCCTTGAGGAATTGCCACACTGTCTTCCACAATGGTTAAACTAATTTACACTCCCACTAACAGTGTAAAAGTGTTCCTATTTCTTCACATTCTCTCCAGCATCTGTTGTTTCCTGACTTTTTAATGATTGCCATTCTAACTGGCGTGAAATGTGATCTCATTGTGGTTTTGATTTGCATTTCTCTAATGACCAGTGATGATGAGCTTTTTTTCATATGTTTGTTGGCCACATAAATGTCTTCTTTTGTGAAGTGTCTATTCATATTCTTTGCCCACTTTTTGATGGGGTTGTTTTTTTCTTGTAAATTTGTTTTAAGTTCCTTGTAAATTCTGTGTATTAGCCCTTTGTTCGATGGATAGATTGCAAAAACTTTCTCCCATTCTGTAGGTTGCCTGTTCACTCTGATGATAGTTTCTTTTGCTGTGCAGAAGCTCTTTAATTAGATCCCATTTGTCAATTTTGACATTTGTTTCCGTTGCTTTTGATGTTTTAGTCATGAAGTCTTTGCCCATGCCTGTGTCCTGAATAGTATTGCCTTGATTTTCCTCTTGGGTTTTTATGGTTTTAGTTCTTACATTTAAATCTTTAATCCATCTTGAGTTCATTTTTGTATAAGGTGTAAGGAAGGGGTCCAGTTTCAGTTTTCTGCATATGGCTTGCCAGTTTTCGCAACATCATTTATTTTTTTTTTTTTTTGAGGCGGAGTCTCGCTCTGCCGCCCAGGCTGGAGTGCAGCGGCGCGATCTCGGCTCACTGCAAGCTCCGCCTCCCGGGTTCACGCCATTCTCCTGCCTCAGCCTCTCCGAGTAGCTGGGACTACAGGCGCCCGCCACCACGCCCGGCTGATTTTTTTTATATTTTTAGTAGAGACAGGGTTTCACCGTGGTCTCGATCTCCTGACTTCATGATCCGCCCGCCTCGGCCTCCCAAAGTGCTGGGATTACAAGCGTGAGCCACCACGCCCGGCCAACATCATTTATTAAATAGGGAATCCTTTCCTCGTTGTTTGTTTGTGTCAGGTTTGTCAATGATCAGATGGTTGTAGATGTGTGGTGTTATTTTGGAGGCCTCTGTTCTGTTTCGTTGGTCTATATATCTGTTTTGGTACCAGTACCATGCTGTTTTGGTTACTGTAGCCTTGTAATATAGTTTGAAGTCACATAGCGTGATGCCTCCAGCTTTGTTCTTTTTACTTAGGATTGTCTTGGCTATACAGGCTCTTTGTTGGTTCCATATGAAATTTAAAGTAGTTTTTTTTCTAATTCTGTGAAGAAAATCAATGGTAGCTTGATGGGAATAGCATTGAATCTATAAATTACTTTGGGCTGGGCAGTATGGCCATTTTCATGATATTGATTTTTCCTATCCATGAGCATGTAATGTTTTTCCATTTGTTTGTGCCCTCTCTTATTTCCTTGAGCAGTAGTTTGTAGTTCTTGAAGAGGTCCTCATGTCCCTTGTAAGTTGTATTCCTAGGTAATTTATTCTCTTTGTAGCAATTGTGAATGGGAGTTTGCTCATGATTTGGCTTTCTGTTTGTCTGTTATTGGTGTATAGGAATGTTTGTGATTTTCGCACATTTATTTTGTATCCTGAGAGTTTGCTGAAGATGCCTATCAGCTTAAGGAGTTTTTGGGCTGAGACGATGGGGTTTTTTAAATATACAATCATGTCATCTGCAAACAGAGAGAATTTGACTTTCTCTCTTCCTATTTGAATATGCTTTATTTCTTTCTCTTGCCTGATAGCCCTGCCAGAACTTCTAATACTTGGTTGAATAGGAGTGGTGAGAGAGGGCATCCTTGTCTTGTGCCGGATTTCAAAGGGAATGCTTCCAGCTTTTGCCCATTCAGTATGACATGGGCTGTGGGTTTGTCATAAATAGCTCTTATTACTTTGAGATAGGTTCCATCAATACCTACTTTATTGAGTGTTTTTAGCATGAAGGGGTGCTGAATTTTATCAAAGGCCTTCTCTGCGTCTATTGAAATAATCATGTGGTTTTTGTCATTTGTTCTGTTTATGTGATGGATTACATTTATTGATATGCGTATGTTGAACCAGTCTTGCATCCCAGGGATGAAGCCGACTTGATTATGGTGAATAAGCTTTTTAATGTGCTGCTGGATTCGGTTTGCCAGTGTTTTATTGAGGATTTTCACATGGATGCTCATCAGGGATATTGGCCTGAAATTTTCTTTTTTTGTTGTGTCTCTGCTATGATGCTGGCCTCATAAAATGAGTTAGGGAGGAATCCCTCTTTTTCTGTTGTTTGGAATAGTTTCAGAAGGAATGGTACCAGCTCCTCTCTGTACCTCTGGTAGGATTCAGCTGTGAATCCATCTGGTCCTGGGCTTTTTTTGGTTGGTAGGCTATTCATTACTGCCTTAATTTCAGGACTTATTATTGGTCTATTCAGGGATTCGACTTCTTCCTGGTTTAGTCTTGGGAGGGTGTATGTGTCTAGGAATTTTTCCAGTTTTTCTAGATTTTCTAGTTTATTTGGATAGAGGTGTTTATAGTATTCTCTGATGGTAGTTTGTATTTCTGTAGGATCAGTGGTTCTTCTTTATCATTTTTTTCTTGTGTCTATTGGATTCTTCTCTCTTTTCTTCTTTATTAGTCTGGCTAGCAGTCTATTTTGTTAATCTTTTCAAAAAACCATCTCCTGGATTCATTGATTTTTTTGAAGGGTTTTTTGTGTCTCTATCTCCTTCAGTTCTGCTCTGATCTTAGTTATTTCTTGTCTTCTGCTAGCTTTTGAATTTGTTTGCTCTTGCTTCTGTAGTTCTTTTAATTGTGATATTAGGGTGTCAATTTTAGATCTTTCCCGCTTTCTCTTGTGAGCATTTAGTGCTTTAAATTTCCTTCCAAACACTGCTTTAGCTGTGTCCCAGAGATTCTGGTACATTGTGTCTTCGTTCTTACTGGTTTCAAAGAACTTATTTATTTCTGCCTTAATTTTGTTATGTACCCAGTAGTCATTCAGGAGCAAGTTGTTCAGTTTCCATGTGGCTGTGTGGTTTTGAGTGAGTTTCTTAATCCTGAGTTCTAATTTGCTTGCACTGTGGTCTGAGAGACTGTTTGTTATGATTTCCATTCTTTTGCATTTGCTGAGGAGTGTTTTACTTCCAATTATGTGGTCAATTTTAGAATAAGTGTGATGTCGTGCTGAGAATGATGTTGATTTGAGGTAGAGAGTCCTGTAGATGTCCATTAGGTCCACTTGGTCCAGAGCTGAGTTCAAGTCCTGAATTTCCTTGTTAATTTTCTGTCTTGTTGATCTGTCTAATATTGACAGTGGGATGTTAAAGTCTCCGACTATTATTGTGTGGGAGTCTAAGTCTCTTTGTAGGCCTCTAAGAACTTGCTTTATAAATCTGAATGCTCCTGTATTAGGTGCATATATATTTAGGATAGTTAGCTCTTGTTGCATTGATCCCTTTACCACCATTATGTAGTGCCCTTCTTTTTCTTTTTCGATCTTTGTTGGTTTGAAGTCTATTTTATCGGACACTAGGATTGCAACCCCTGCTCTTTTTTGCTTTCCATTTGCTTGGTAAATCTTCCTCCATCCCTTTATTTTGAGCCTGTGTGTGTCTTTGCATGTGAGATGGGTCTCCTGAATACAGCACACTGATGGGTCCTGACTCTTTATCCAATTTGCCAGTCTGTGCCTTTTAATTGGGACAGTTAGCCCATTTATTTTTAAGGTTAATATTGTTATGTGTGAATTTGATCTTGTCATTATGATGCTATCTGGTTATTTTGCCCATTAGTTGATGCAGTTTCTTCATAGTGTTGATGGTCTTTACAATTTGGTTTGTTTTTACAGTGGCTGGTAATGGTTGTTCCTTTCCATATTTAGTGCTTCCTTCAGGATCTCTTGTAAGGCAGGTGTGGTGGTGACAGAATCCCTCAGCTTTTGCTTGTCTGTAAAGGATTTTATTTCTCCCTCACTTATGAAGCTTAGTTTGGCTGGATATGAAATTCTGGCTTGAAAATTCTTTTCTTTAAGAATGTTGAATATTGGCCCCCACTCTCTTCTAGCTTGTAGGGTTTCTGCAGAGAGATCAGCTGTTAGTCTGATGGGCTTCCCTTTATGAGTAACCCAACCTTTCTCTCTGGCTGCCCTTAACATTTTTTCCTTCATTTCAACCTTGGTGAATCTGATGATTATGTGTCTTGCGGTTGCTCTTCTCAACGAGTATCTTTGTGGTGTTCTTTGTATTTCCTGAATTTGAATGTTGGCCTGTCTTGCTAGGTTGGGGAAGTTCTCCGGAGTAATATCCTGAAGTGTGTTTTCCAACTTGGTTCCATTCTCCCCATCACTTTCAGGTACACCAATCAAACATAGGTTTGGTCTTTTCACATGGTCTCATATTTCTTGGAGGCTTTGATTGTTCCTTTTCATTCTTTTTTCTCTAATCTTGTCTTCACACTTTATTTCATTAAGTTGATCTTCAGTCTCTGATATCCTTTCTTCTGCTTGATCGTTTCGGCTATTGATACTCGTGTTTGCTTCATAAAGTTCTCTTGCTGTATTTTTCAGCTCCATCAAGTCATTCATGTTCTTCTCTAAACTGGTTATTCTAGTTGGCAATTCCTCTAACCTTTTGTCAGGGTTCTTAGCTTTCTTGCATTGGGTTAGAAATGCTCCTTTAGCTTGGAGGAGTTTGTTATTACCCACCTTCTGAAGCCTACTTCTGTCAATTCGTCAAACTCATTCTCCATCCAGTTTTGTTCCCTTGCTGGCGAGGAGTTGTGCCTTTGGAGGAGAAGAGGCATCCTGGTTTTTGGAATTTTCATCCTTTTTGTGCTGGTTTTTCCTCATCTTCGTGGATTTATCTTGTGGTCTTTGCTGTTGGTGACCTTCAGATGGAATTTTGGTGTGGTCGTCCTTTTCGTTGATGTTGGTGCTATTGCTTTCTGTTTGTTAGTTTTCCTTCTAACAGTCGGGCCTCTCTGCTGCAGGCCTGCTAGAGTTTGCTGGGTTGTCCACTCCAGACCCTGTTTGCCTAGGTATCACCAGCGGAGGCTGCAGAACAGCAAAGATTGCAGCCTGCTCCTACCTCTAGAAGCTTCGTCCCAGAGGGCCACACGCCAGATGCCAGTTGCAGCTCTCCTATATGAGGTGTCTGTTGACCCCTGCTAGGAGATGTCTCCTGGTCAGGAGTCACGGTGGTCAGGGACCAACTTGAGGAGGCAGTCTGTCCCTTAGCAGAGCTCAAGCGCTGTGCTGGGAGATCTGCTGCTTCTTCAGAGCCAGCAAGCAGGAACGTTTAAGTCCGCTGAAGCTGCACCCACAGCCGCCCCTTCTCCCAGGTGCTCTGTCCCAGGGAGATGGGAGTTTTATCTATAAGCCCCTGACAGGGGCTGCTGCCTTTCTTTCAGAGATGTCCTGCCCAGAGAGGAGGAATCTAGAGAGGCAGTCTGGCTGCAGTGGCTTTGCAGAGCTGCAGTGGACTCTGCCCAGTTCTAACTTCCAGGCAACTTTGTTTATACTGTGAGGGGAAAACCACCCAGTCAAGCCTCAGGAATGGCAGACGCCCCTCCCCCCACCTAGCTTGAGCATCCCAGGTCGACTTCAGACTGCTGTGTTGGCAGCGAGAATTTCAAGCCAATGGATCTTAGCTTGCTGGGCTCCGTAGGGGTAGGATTTGCTGAGCTAAACCACTTGGCTCCCTGGCTTTAGCCCCTTTTCCAGGGAAGTGAATGGTTCTGTCTCACTGGCATTCCAGGCGCCACTGGCGTATGAAAATAACCTCTTGCAACTAGCTCCATGTCTGCCCAAACGGCCACCCAGTTTTGTGCTTGAAACCCAGGGCCCTGGTGGCGTAGGCATCTGAGGGAATCTCCTTGTCTGTGGATTGCGAAGACCATGGGAAAAACATAGTATCTGGGCCAGATAGCGCCATCCCTCACGGCAGGGTCCCTCACAGCTTCCCTTGGCTAGGGGAGGGAGTTCCTCAACCCCTGGCACTTCCCAGGTGAGGCAGTGCCCCAACCTACTTCTGCCCGCCTTCCATGGGCTGCACCCACTGTCTAACCAGTCCCAGTTAGATGAACCAGGTACCACAGTTGGAAATGCAGAAATCACCCACCTTCTGCGTTGGTCTCACTGGGAGCTGCAGACCGCAGCTGTTCCTATTCTGCCGTCCTGCTCTGACCTTTTGTATCTTATTCTTATTATCCAGTTTTCATCTTTCATTTGGGGTCCCTGGTTTATTTCTTGATCCAGAGTTCTTTCCTTCACAACCCATCTTCAAAGACTGGGATCTTGTTTTACTCTGAGTTTATGTTCCTTCTTTTCCATGGTCTAAGGCCATGCTACTGGTTGACAGTCATATCTACTTTTCAGCCTTCATTTGTAGATACTATTTATGAACTCCTGTTACTTTGCTCTACCAACTGGGAGACAATTTCTATGGCTGGATTTTGAACTGTGCCAGTAGCTTTCTATATTACTCCATGTTGTTGATTGTTGGGCTCTCCAGCTAACAATTCTTTTTTTTTTTTTTTTTGAGATGGAGTCTTGTTTTGTCGCCCAGGCTGGAGTGCAGTGACGCAATCTCAGCTCACTGCAAGCTCCACCTCCCAGGTTCATGACATTCTCTTGCCTCAGCCTCCTGAGTAGCTGGGACTAGAGGTGCCCACCACCACGCCTGGCTAATTTTTTGTGTTTTTAGTAGAGACAGGGTTTCACTTTGTTAGCCAGGATGGTCCTGATCTCCTGACCTCGTGATCCGCCTCGCCCTCCCAAAGTGCTGGGATTACAGGCATGAGCCACCACGCCTGGCCTCTCCAGCTAACAATTCTACAGGCATAACTAGATGTTCTTTGGGCACCCACTTCACCCTCCAGAGATGGTTCATATTGAGGATTTAACTAATCAAGAGACGTGGACAAAATGTAAATTAAAAAATATTTATCACTCATGGTTTTATTCCATTTTTTGCTGCTATAACAATATCACAGACTGGGTAAATTATAAAGGAAATAAATTTATTTAGCTCAAAGTTCTAGAGGCTGGGAAGTCCAATATCAAGGGGCCACTCCTGGTGAAGGCCCTTGTGCTGTGTCATAACATGGCAGATGGGTGGGTGAACATGAGAGACAGACAGGAAATTGGGCCAAACTCCATTCTTTTATCAGGAACCCACCCCTGCAACAATTAACCCAGTCCTGTGATAATGGCATTAATGTATCCGTGAATGGGAGCTCTTATAGACTAATCATCTCTTAAAGATCCCACCTCTTCATACTGTTTCAATGGCAATGAAGTTTCCACATGAGTTTTGATAAGAATATGGAAACCATAGCACTCATCTATACAGGAATCTTAAGTCCAGACTTAATGATTATGGGAATCAAAGTTACACTAACAGAGAATATATGTACCTTCAATTATGTTAAAACATTCTACTGACTAAAAGTTATTTTTATAATTATAATGTAAGGCAAAATTTTTACAGCACTCTTATTATCACATGGTATGTTTGACAAATGATTACACACAATCATAAATACAGTGAGATTGTACTCCAGAAAGTTCCAGTGTATTGGAATATTGTTCAAAGTCACCATATGGACATGTGCAGCCATCATACAACTTGCTTAGAATTATTAATACATACATTGACATTAATGCTTTGGGTAAGAATTAAGAATCAGCTTGAATAATACACAGCTTGGTTTTGGAGGACCATCAATTGTTCGAATTCTTCGGTACTGGCATTCTCTTTTTTTTTTTTTTTTTGAGATGTAGTCTCGCTCTTTTGTCCAGGCCGGACTGCAGTGACACTATTTCGGCTCACTGCAAGCTCCGCCTCCTGGGTTCACGCCATTCTCCTGCCTCAGCCTCCCGAGTAGCTAGGACTACAGGTGCCCGCCACCACGCCCAGCTAATTTTTTGTATTTTTAGTAGAGACAGGGTTTCACCATGTTAGCCAGGATGGTCTTGATCTCCTGACCTCGTGATCTGCCCACCTCGGCCTCCCAAAGTGCTGGGATTACAGGCGTGAGCCACCATGCCCAGCCTAGTACTGGCATTCTTTACAGTGAACTAAGGTGCTCTTATCTCGGAGCAAAAAAATTTATAATACCTTAAGATTGTTTTATGAAGCAGTGAGTTATTTGCTTTGTTATTTCTGGCACATTTCAATTAAAATCATTAGTGTAATTTCACATATGTGGAGAACAAAAGCATCCAAATGGTAATTTTGTTACAGAGGTGCTGCTAAATGTGAGCAAATCTAAAAATTTCCATATCATAAAGATGGGAAGCATTAGACTTAATTTAGGAAATTCCAGGATCTGAATTTATTCTTAAGAAGTTTGATTTCATTGAGATCTCTATTTCAGTAATTAAAATGAACATCTTAGATTGAATCATGAAATTACCATTTTTATATGCAAAGTATATTGAATATTGGCAATTTGTTATGGTACAATATGTATGTTTGTCTTTATATCCTGTCTGAATATTCAATAGAAACTAAATTTTGCAGCTGGTGTGTATTGAAACAAGTTCCCCCCAGAGAAAGGTACAAATTTAGTTTAGTGTTTAGTTAGAAATTTTCTTATTTGTAACATTTTAAATAAATTCCACAGCTGTTTTGAATCAGTTGAAGGTGAAAAGACCCAAAGGAGAAAAGGCGATATTAAGTGCCCCTATAATTTCTTAGTAAGAAATGGGGTAGTAAACAATAAACTCTTTAGATTAGAAGATTAAAAAGAAAATATTGTCTTATTTTAAAATAGATAATCACCCTAAGTTTATGTACTTACCAAGTTCAAGAACAGGCCTTGGGGATGAAGTTTAAAGGGACAGAAGAGAAAAAAGATCAAAGAGGTAGGCACAAAGTGCCACGGGAGCTGCAGAGATGTTCAGAAGCAGAATTAAAACAATGCATTTGGGTATGCCAATCAAGATGCTGGTAATGACTTCCAAAAAGCCATTTCCATGGAGTGGTGGGAATAGAAACAATTGCAGCAATTAAAATGTTACATGAATGAAGTTAAAAGTAGAGGATGGTGAATGTCTTCAGCTGTTTCAGAAATATGGTAACAAAAAATGCTCTTGCCTGTAGCTTGGTAGAAGAGAATTGAGAGAAGTTTTGTTATTTTTTGGTAGTCTTTTTATATCATCCAGTGTGTGAATTTTTAGAACAGTGGCGTGAGCTTGTTTGTAAGTGAAAGGTAAAATACAACGAAGACGTAAAGGTTCCGTAATTCTTTGCTCATACATAGTAGAACATCAACCTATTCGTGTATTTATTATTGTTTAAATTAATCGTGCCTTTATGTGGAGGGTTGTAATGAGTGCCTTGAATTGGTGGTTTATAGCACTTCTCACATTTGGAGATGGGATTGTCAGTGGTGGAATTGCTGACCGTAATGGATGAATCATTACATGAATTGTTTATGGTAGTGGTGGCCTGGGTGACAAATTTATAATTGGACTATCCAGGCTTTCAAGGGGAAGTAACTGATATAATTGACTATCTAGGCTTTCAAGGGGAAATAACTGATTAGAATTCACTGGGAGTATGTTAATACAATTAACACAGAGGACAAATTATCACTTATCTTTTGACAATCTGATTGTTGATTTTACCTAATTTCCATATTGATTAGTCCTATTTCTTGAACAGTAGTTGATGCATTTAGATTTCTGATTACATTATTTACTTTTCCTCTGACTAATGAGATCTATTTCATAATGAAATAGGGGTTGATATTTTGGAGGTAGGAAAAATATCTGCTCTTATTTCCATGCCGGGGATCACATTTTCTCTGTAAGCTTGATGTTGAGAAGACAGTGGTAACCCTCTCCATAACTGAGGGGAAGGTGGAACTTCACACTCCATGATGGGTGGCTTTCGGGGCCTTAGCACATCCATTTCTTGGTCAGTGTTACTTGTTAGTGTTCTTCCTTGAAACACCAGGGACTGAGGAACAAGAAAAGTCTGACAACTCTTACAGAAATGGTAAGCTACACTTGCTGCTGCTGCTACCACAGCTAGTAGACACGTACTTGCCAGCAAGGCCAGAAGAACATGTCTAATCCAGGGACTATTTTCTGTGTTAGATGAGGTTAGAATGCTGTTTCCAATTAACCCATTGTCTAGCTCCCGAGTAAGGCACATTCCACTATATGTGATGTTCTCAACTGTGCCAATTTTGTATTCTGGCAGCATAGCATATACAAAGTTTGGATGGACATTTTCATCAGGCCTCCTTAGTTTAAACATTATTTCCTGGATTTCTTTGTTAGGACACCATTTCAGATAACTCTTGTTGACTAAACATAAGGCCCTATTATACCAGGATATAATAGTAGACCCTGGCCTCAGGGTAATTAATACAATCTGTTCAGGGTTACTAGAGTTTAGATAGTCAGCGAGTTTAGCAAAAAATAAACCAATCCTCTCTCTCCTTTTAATGAATGAGTAGAAACTGTTTTTTGTGTGCAGAGTGTAAGTGTGGCAGGGTGTACTTCTGGGTAGCTTCAGTTCAATGGTCAAAGGCATCTGAGCAACCAGACCCCCAGAATCAGTGGCACAGAGAATAAATTCCTGAGGGGAATATTGGAAATCCAGTTCTAGGGGATACCCATACAATATTTGATGAGTCACGTTAAATTGCAGCCAGCTTTCTGGGCCTGAAGGGTACTCATTTACTGATTTTATTTCAAGTGTCAAGTGAGTTGAGTTGCCATCTTCCTGGTCATAAAATGTGGCAGGAGGGATTGGGAAATGAAATGTGTGCCCAACAGTTGCTGTTATCAGTTGGATTGAATTAACAACTGTTGGAAATGTGTTGGGTTGACCTAGAAGAAGCAAACAAGAAATCAATTTCAACAAATACTATTTATGTAAATGCTCGATGTTAAGGTTGTCTTGATGGTTAACTTGTTTCCTCCCTTAGTTTTGCATAGGGAAGTAGGAACACTTCTATTGATCTCTCTCTCTCTCTCTCTATATATATATATATATGTATACACACACACACACACACACAAATATATATATATATATACAAATATATACACACACACAAAGATATTAGTATTACCAACTAATCAAATCTGGTTTAGAGGACTTCAGAAAAACAATATTTTGGCAAAGAGCCTAAATCCTTAAACTGATTTTTTTGTTTGTTGGTTAAAAGTTGAACAGGAAAAGTTTTTTTTTTTTTTAGACAGAGTCTCGCTCTGTTGCCCAGGCTGGAGTGCAGTGGCGCGATCTCGGCTCACTGCAAGCTCTGCCTCCCGAGTTCACGCCATTCTCCTGCCTCAGCCTCCTGTGTGGTTGAGACTACAGGTGCCCGCCACCACGCCCAGCTAATTTTTTTTTTTTTGTATTTTTAGTAGAGACAGGGTTTCACCGTGTTAGCCAGGATGGCCTCGATCTCCTGACCTCGTGATCCTCCCGCCTCGGCCTCCCAAAGTGCTGGGATCACCAGCGTGAGCCACTGTGCCCGGCCTAGGAAAAGTTTTAAAGATCAGTACATGTAAGTTAGATAATGGTACATGTAAGTTACATAATGGAACAGAATCGTAGTAACAAACTAGTGCTCAAATTTCAATTAACATTTAAATCTCAAAGAAACTACAAAACATTTCAAGCTCTGCATAGATACATTTTGGTGTTTTCTGAGGAAGATGAGATAACTTATCACAAAAATGGGGCTATGGTGCAATATAACAAAGGCAGGTGGCTTTAGATATTGTGGGGAGCATTAAGTTGGAAAGAAGAGGAGTATCACGCTACTGAAAAAATGAATCAAGAAGATAGAGTAGTGCAATCACTTGATAAACAGAAAGACTATTTGAAAGTGACATCTAAGTACTGTTGCATATTTAATGGGATTGATTAACAATGTAAGTCCTAACTATTAGGGAGATCTGTTTCCACTGAATTTCAAACAGCATCAAGTTCCATCAGCCTTACCATTCCATGATGATAGAATTGCTTACCTGGGTGTGACATGGTCTCAGGTTTCTGAGATTCAGAATGCAGAGCACATGTTGTCAGAATCTATGTTACTTGAAGCCGGTCATATTTAGTGACAGACAAACTGCTTGCACCTTGTCTAACTAATATTTCTGTAAACTTTGTAGTTACTCCAAAGGAACCTCTTTGTTGTTGTTGCTGTTTTGTTTTGTTTTTGTTTTTTGAGACAGGGTCTCACTCTGTCATCCAAGCTGGAGTGCAGTGGCACAATCATGGCTCACTGCAGCCTCAACCTCCCAGGCTCAAGTGATCCTCCCACCTCAGCCTCCTGAAAAGTTGGGACTACAGTCATGTGCCAGTACACCTGGCTAATTATTTTAATTTTTAAATTTTTGTTTGTTTGTTTTTGTAGACAGTCTCTCGCTATATCATGAGATAAATAAACTAAATGAAAAGAGGATGGTTTTAACTTTAGTTGTAGAGTTTGAATCTGTTAGCAAGCATTTTTCTAACTCTGGTGGTCTGTAAGACTGCAACAGGGCTGGGCACGGTGGCTCATGCTGTAATCCCAGCACTCTGGGAGGCCGAGGCAGATGGATCACCTGAGGTCAGGAGTTTGAGACCACCCTGGCCAACATGGTGAAACCCCATCTCTACTAATAATACAAAAAAAATCAGCCAGGCGTGGTGGTGGATGCCTGTAATTCCAGCTACTCGGGAAGCTGAGGCAGGAGAATTGCTTGAACCCGGGAGGCAGAGGTTGCAGTGAGCCAAGATCACACCATTGCACTCCAGCCTGGGCATCAAGAGCAAAACTCCATCTCAAAAATAAAATAAAGACTGCAACAGATGAATGATTTAGGAATAATAATAACTGGACAGAGTAATGGCTTGAAGTTCCTTCCAGGTTTGTGAGTCTTTGATCAATCTATTGTAAACACAATACACATTAAATAATGTGTATAAGGTATTAGATGGGTACTGTATTTTGTTATTGACTTTTCTTTTTTTTTTTTTTTGAGCTGGAGTTTTGCACTTGTTGCCCAGGCTGTAGTGCAGTGGCGCAATCTCGGCTCACTGCAACCTCTGCCTCCAGGGTTCAAGCGATTCTCTTGCCTGATCCTCCGGAGTAGCTGGGGTTACAGGCACCTGCCACCACGCCCGGCTAATTTTTTGTACTTTTAGTAGAGACAGGGTTTCACCACATTGGCCAGGCTGGTCTCGAACTCCTGACCTCAGGTGATCCTCCTGCCTCGGCCTCCCAGAGTGTTGGTATTACAGGTATGAAACACCACACCCGGCCCGTTGTTGACTTTTCTTACGTGATATATTCTTAAAGTTTTTTCTTCCTAAAAATAACTCTGTTCTTTGAAAAAGTCGGAAAATATAGACAAATGTGGAGAAGAAAATCAAGCACATGTAATTTCATCACATGGTTACCACTAAGTTACTCTGTTTTAATTATTTAATTGGTTGCTGCTTGTTAGTATAAAGATTCTCTAAAAAATATGGCAAAGAGAAAACTCAACAACTCCCACAATCTTACCTTGTACCTTGTTAAAGTCAGAAATAGTCCCGTATCTTGTTGTTAATACGTTTTTGGAGGTATGTGGGTAACTTATAACCATTTCAGTAGAATCCAGGTTAAGTGCTGTATTGCCTGGCAAAATCTGGCTAGTTTTTGAGAATCCACTGAAAGCTAAATGTTCTGTGCCTGAGAACCAGTCACTAAGAATATGCATCATAGTTTTTGAGCCCATATTTTCAGGTAACTCAAATGCATTTGAAAATTTAGACACCTCAGAAAGGGACAGTTCAGATAAATCATGTAATTGAGTAAATGATGGGGTCTCCTTAGAATACGATTGAGTTTTCATAATCACATCACCATCACACAATGAGCCTTCATCTACGAGGTTGCTGGTGAAACAATCAGTTTTCATGGGCAAAAGAGTTGAGTCGGATGTACTATTCCATACAAATTTTGTATTTATGCTCATGCCAGGAGCTGAAATTATTTCTGTAGGAATGATGAATGAATGAATCTGTTGAGAAACTTCAAGAGTGTCAGATGTGTGATTATGCTCATGAAGGTGCTGTTGACTTAGCTGATTTGACAGGAGTACTTGACTGAACTCAAGGGGAAAATGGGAGGCTGCCAGTTTCTCCCTTACTGATGCTGTAGGTGTCAAGAGACTGTCAGGTGAATGTACAGATTTTTCCCGGTGGACTGGAACAGAGCCACTCCGTTTGCTGAGAACTGTTGTCATTGAAGACAGTACTTCTGATGGCATGGCTATATCCTGCATTACTGAGGGCTTAAGAAAATGAGAGTACTTGGACAATGCAAGGAGAGCTTGTGAATACCGGGCTTGACTAATTGATTCTGAGACAATGTCGGGTAAAATAGTGTGCTTTTGTATTTCTGTCCCGTGGATTAGGGTGTGTCCTTTTAGTTCCCACTCTGGAGAGTCTAGTTTTTCTACTGACATTGACACTGTAGAAGTTCTACCCTGAAGGAAGTCAAAATCTGTGAATGCAGTAGCTGTTAGTACCATCGAAGGAATGACTTCAGGAAAAGCAGCTGAATATTCAAGGTTTGTAGTCAAGGACATTTTCTGTAGTGAATTCTGCGACACTGCTGTATGCTGTGGCCTTTTAGTCTTTGTGCACTTTTGGAATAAACTCCTTGCAGTATTTGGAATAAAGTCAGGATCAAGGATAGGAGTGATCTGTCTCAAGGCAGCACATAAGCTGGGAATTGGCGATGCCGCATCTTTGGGCATCCAGTGAGTCACTGAGGTGGGTAACAAAACAGAGAAAGGTTTGCTTAGCTTTGTAGTGAGTTCAGTTGGCCCCATTGTTGAAGTGGGGATTGTGCTTAACTGCCTGAATCTTCTTGTTTGAGATTTTTGAAGTAATCTCCAACCTTCAATTGTATATCCCAAAACTTGGGCAAGATACTTAGAGGAAGCTTGCTGTTGAAACACTTGCATTAGCTCTGGCAGTACTGTGGAAACCTTATATCCCATAGGCCAGTGAAATTGTACAAGGTCACCTTGTAAAGTGATGACATGCCTAGGATCTTCAGCCATCACTGGAAGATTCCACAGATGCTTGTTTATCTTGCTTCTGAATGGGCTCATCATTACTGAAGAAGGATCTAAGTGGAAATAGTCGGCCAGTGTGTATACCAAAAGAGACGCTCTTGGACACTAAGAGCTTCAGCAGCTGCTTTAAGAGTAATTTCAGCTATAATGGCAGAAAATTCCCTTGAACCTCCTTCAGCCCCAATGCTGAAGATTTAAAACAAAAACACAGCATGGATTACTGCTTGATTAGCAATCCCTTATTGTTATGTATTCCTTCAGAGTTTATATGGTATTCTCACATACATCATCTCATTGCTACACCCAACAACTAGGAGGGAAGAAAGGGCAACTATTATTGTTCTTAGTTTATAGTTGAAGAAGCTAAGGTTCAAAGTAGCTAAGTACCCAAAGACATAGAGTAAGCACCTGATCTAAATCCAGGTATTCTAACTTCAGATGGGAAAGTAGGGGATTTCAATGGAAAAGCTATGGGTTTTGGAGTTTAAAAGTTTAAACTCCAATTTGTCAGTTAGACTGGCCACATTATTTTGAGGTATTTAACTGATCTGAGTCTCGGTTTCTTCAAATAAAAAAGAGGAATAGCACTTAACTTGCAGGGATGTTCTGAATCTTAATTGAGGTAAGACACTTGGCGAGTGAGCTGGCACACTGATGGGCCTTTCACTACCCTGGGCCTTTACTGTTCCTTTCTTTCCCTTCTCTTCCCGTCCCTCTGGCCTTCCCTATCCTTCCTTTCCTCATGTTCCTCCCTTTGTCCTTCCCTTCGTTATTCCTTTTGTCCTTTCCTTCCCCATATCCCATATCCTTCCCTTCCTTTCAACTTTCTTTATCTCTCCCCCTGCTTTGCTTGTTATATTTCCTTTTTTTTTTTTTTTTTTTTTTTGGAGTCTCACTCTGTCTCCAGGCTGGAGTGCAGTAAGTGGCACGATCTCGGCTCACTGCAGTCTCCACCTCCTGGATTCAAGCGATTCTCCTGCCTCAGCCTCCGGAGTAGCTGGGACTACAAGCACACACCACAACGCCTAGCTAATTTTTGTAATTTTAGTAGAGATGGGGTTTCACCATATTGGTCAGGCTGGTCTTGAACTCCTGACCTCAGGTGATCCACCCGCCTTGGCCTCCCAAAGTGCTGGGATTACAGGCATGAGCCACCGCTTTGTTACATTTCTTTATCTCTCATCTTTTTTGCAGCTAGACCAACAGTGGGTCCCCTCTCAGATACAAGTACTGGTCAGTGGCCCCTGCAGTTACTGAATGTGGTCTTTTCAGTAACAGCCCATGGTGGGGCTGCAGTTCAGAGCTGGCGTTGGAAGCAGCGGCTCTAGAAGAGTGTGATTTGCTGAATGGAAACCAAAGTAGTAATTCTCACAGGCCCAGAAAGGCTCTGAGGATGGGACAGCCCAGTTGAAATGAGCAGGCATGCTAAAAAATAATTAAGTATATGATAGTGTAAAAACAATTCCAGGTCTTTCAAGAAAAGGAAAATAGGGTTAAATGAATCGATTTTTAGGGGTGAAATGAATAGATTCTATACTTAATCCATTCTTTCAGGACTTCCATTTTGTTCTTCCATCTCCGACTTTCAAATGTAGTAATTGTCATAGAGTCCACATGGTTTTCCAAGATCCAGGTTCTGCTCAACTCTCCAGCCTTATTTCCTGCCACTCCCCAGATCATACCATGTTCCAGCAATAGCAGATTTTATGTAGCTTCCCAAGCACACCATGCTATTTAATGTTTCTGTAACTATTGGAACATGTTCTTGTTTGAACCTATAATGCATTTCCTCCTTTTCTGGCTAGCTAACTTTTTCAACTTTAGAAATCCATTATGGGCCGGGTGCGGTGGCTCACACCTGTAATCCCAACACTTTGGGAGGCCAAGGTTGGCGGGTCGCTTGAGGTCAGGAGTTCAAGGCAAGCCTGACCAACATGGTGAAACCCTTTCTCTACTAAAAATACAAACAAATTAGCCGGGCACGGTGCAGGCGCCTGTAATCCCAGCTACTTGGGAGGCTGAGGCAGGAGAATCACTTGAACCTGGGAGGTGGAGGTAGCAGTGAGCTGAGATCACGCTACTGCACTCCAGCCTGGGTGACAAAGCTAGGCTCCCTCTCAAAAAAAAAAAGAAAGAAATCTATTATGGACATTACTTCATCCAGTTTTTGCCAACATCCTCCATCCAAATTAAAACAACTAAATTAGTTAAAGCTACTAATTTAGTCTCTATATCTTATATATGGCTCTGTTATTGCAGTCATACTTTTAAATATTTTTTATATTTTGTAAAATTTTTATTTATAAGATAAATTTATTTATTTACTTATTTTACATTTTATTTATTTATTTTTTTATTATTATACTTTAGGTTTTAGGGTACATGTGCACAATGTGCAGGTTTGTTGCATATGTATCCATGTGCCGTGTTGGTTTGCTGCACTCATTAACTCGTCATTTAGCATTAGGTATATCTCCTAATGCTGTCCCTCCCCCCTCCCCCCAACCCACAACAGTCCCGAGTGTGATGTTCCCCTTCCTGTGTCCATGAGTTCTCATTGTTCAATTCCCACCTATGAGTGAGAACATGCGGTGTTTGGTTTTTTGTCCTTGCGATAGTTTACTGAGAATGATATTTTCCAGTTTCATCCACGTCCCTACAAAGGACATGAACTCATCATTTTTTATGGCTGCATAGTATTCCATGGTGTATATGTGCCACATTTTCTTTTTTTTTTTTTTTTTTTTTTTTTTTTTTTTTTTTTTTTTTTGGAGACGGAGTCTCGCTCTGTCACCCAGGCTGGAGTGCAGTGGCGCAGTCTCGGCTCACTGCAAGCTCCGCCTCCCGGGTTCACGCCATTCTCCTGTCTCAGCCTCTCCGAGTAGCTGGGACTACAGGCGCCCGCCACCACGCCCGGCTAATTTTTTTGTATTTTTAGTAGAGACGGGGTTTCACCGTGGTCTCGATCTCCTGACCTTGTGATCCGCCCGCCTCGGCCTCCCAAAGTGCTGGGATTACAAGCGTGAGCCACCGCGCCCGGCCTGTGTGCCACATTTTCTTAATCCAGTCTATCGTTGTTGGACATTTGGGTTGGTTCCAAGTCTTTGCTATTGTGAATAGTGCCGCAATAAACATATGTGTGCATGTGTCTTTATAGCAGCATGATTTATAGTCCTTTGAGTATATACCCAGTAATGGTTTGGCTGGGTCAAATGGTATTTCTAGTTCTAGATCCCTGAGGAATCGCTACACTGACTTCCACAATGGTTGAACTAGTTTACAGTCCCACCAACAGTGTAAAAGTGTTCCTATTTCTCCACATCCTCTCCAGCACCTGTTGTTTCCTGACTTTTGAATGATGGCCATTCTAACTGGTGTGAGATGGTATCTCATTGTGGTTTTGATTTGCATTTCTCTGATGGCCAGTGATGATGAGCATTTTTTCATGTGTTTTTTGGCTGCATAAATGTCTTCTTTTGAGAAGTGTCTGTTCATGTCCTCCGCCCACTTTTTGATGGGGTTGTTTGTTTTTTTCTTGTAAATTTGTTTGAGTTCATTGTAGATTCTGGATATTAGCCCTTTGTCAGATGAGTAGGTTGCAAAAATGTTCTCCCATTCTGTAGGTTGCCTGTTCACTCTGATGGTAGTTTCTTTTGCTGTGCAGAAGCTCTTTAGTTTAATTAGATCCCATTTGTCAATTTTGGCTTTTGTTGCCATTGCTTTTGGTGTTTTAGACATGAAGTCCTTGCCCACGCCTATGTCCTGAATGGTATTGCCTAGGCTTTCTTCTAGGGTTTTTATGGTTTTAGGTCTAACCTGTAAGTCTTTAATCCATCTTGAATTAATTTTTGTATAAGGTGTAAGGAAGGTATCCAGTTTCAGCTTTGTACATATGGCTAGCCAGTTTTCCCAGCACTATTTATTAAATAGGGAATCCTTTCCCCATTGCTTGTTTTTGTCAGGTTTGTCAAAGATCAGATAGTTGTAGATATGCAGCATTATTTCCGAGGGCTCTGTTCTGTTCCACTGATCTATGTCTCTGTTGTGGTACCAGTACCATGCTGTTTTGGTTACCGTAGCCTTTGTTATAGCACTACACACAGCTACCCTGGCACTTACCTATTTGGAGAAGGAACCAAGCTTCCCCTCACCTCATTCCCAGCCAGCACATGAAGGGTAAAAATGAAAGCTGTTTGTGTTTGCTGAAAACAGAGATCCCCAGATACTAGCACCATGATTTGGTAATTTCGTCCCTCATCTTCTAAGGGCAGTCCTTGCAAGGTCTTGGTGGGAGAATGATGTTGCAGCCATCTTGGCAGTTCGACATCATGAACTAGTGTAACCTGTTCAGGTATACATGAAACATAAAGTCTGAACTTGCCTTTAGGAAGAGGTTTGAAACTTGCTTGCTCTGTCTCTGTGGCAGAGCATTAATACTAAGAGTTAGCCAGGGCGTGGTGGTTCACGCCTGTAATCCCAGCAGTTTGGGAGGCTGAGGTGGGCAGCTCACAAGGTCAGGAGTTCGAGACCAGCCTGACCAACATAGTGAAACCCTGCCTCTACTAAAAATACAAAAATTAGCCGGGCATGGTGGCACACACCTGTAATCCCAGCTACTCAGGAGGTTGAGGCAGGAAAATTGCTTGAACCCGGGAGGCGGAGGTTGCAGGGAGCTGAGATCACGCCACTGCACTCCAGCCTGGGCGACAGAGCAAGACTCCGTCTCAAAACAAACAAACAAAAAACAACAACAACAAGAAAACAAAAACAAACAAAAAACCTAAGCGTTAAAGACCTCTGCTGAGGTATGAATGTCAAGTTTCCTCACAAACCCGTTTTTTTTTTTGTTGTTGTTTGTTTTTTAAATCCCTAGAAACAGACATCTTTTTTCGTCTCAGGTTTATAAAGTCCTTATAAAAAAATACAAACTTTTACTAGAAACCACAAAATAATCATTAGGCTCATTAAAATATTTGGCTAAAAATATTAAAATATTTTTCTAAAAATTTTTTTTACCAAAACCTAACAACTACCTAATATAACTGACGATTAAGGTCTGTGTCTTAAAAATGCTATATTCTATTAAAGTACTAAGTTGCTCTTCCCAAACTGGGTTCCCCATAATCAATTATTATTTATAAGCCTTTAAAAATACTTTTATTTTCTCAGTTAATGCTCTGAGACACCAACATAAAAATTATTACGGGAGTAACTTGGAAAATTTGGGTTCTATTTCTTTTAATATCTATAAGAACACAGTGCTGAACAGATAGGTTAGAGACACATCGATGCTTACCTGAAACTGACTTATTTTCCCATGGAATGCATAGGGAGATATTAGATAAGAGAATAATTTTCCAATAATAGCAACCGTGTCTGGCACACCATAATGAACTTGGACCTCTTCACATGAATAGTGGGTAGTCACAGCTAGCATATTCACAAAGAAAGACGTCAGCACCAGCACAAGATATGGTATTGCTGAAACTCTTCTGATCCATTTCAGGGGCAAATGGGTGCCAGCGATGTCTGCCCCCATGCTTTTCCTACCAGTATCCATTGCCTCAGTATAGTTAGCTCTGCCTGGGTAACTGGATATCACTTTACTGAACCTTACACTGCTTAAAAACAAAAGCAAAAAGATTTGAGCTCAATTAATTAGTAGTTCTTGGGAGGAGGAAATAGATTTTATCTATCTTTGGAGCAATATTTAAAGTTTAGAATTCTTTTGTTTTCATATATCATTTGCATCAACTAATGGAGAGTTAAAATGAAAACCCCTACTACCTCCAAACATCACTGCTCTGTGGTGAGTATGAAACGAGTAAGAGAAACCATAGATGCATTTTGACCTGGTGTCTGCCTTGCACTGCTCCTGTATCCAGCTCTACTTAGAGCTTAATATCGACTCTTAAGAGGACAAATTAATTAATGTAATAGTACATTGAAAATATAAAACAAACAACAACAAACAAAAGCCTTTCTAAGCATTGGCCTTATTCCCATTTTCCCTCTGTGACCCTGTGATAGACATTAGAGGTTTCTGCCTTTCAGAAGCTTTTTTTTTTTTTGAGGTGGAGTCTTGCTGTGTTGCCCAGGCTGGAGTGCAGTGGCATGATCTCGGCTCACTGCAACCACCGCCTCCCGGGTTCAAGCAATTCTCCTGTCTCAGCCTCCCGAGTAGCTGGGACTACAGGTGCACACCACCACGCCCAGCTAATTTTTGTATTTTTAGTAGAGATGGTGTTTCACCATATTGGTCAGGCTGGTCTTGAGCTCCTGACCTCAGGTGATCCACCTGCCTTGGCCTCCCAAAGTGCTGGGATTACAGGTGTGAGCCACTGCACCCAGCCTAGAACCTTTTCATCTATGTTCCCTTTTTAGTAGTAACAGCCTTCCTTTGGGAAAATTTCCCTCTCCTAACTCATGATGAGCTGATAGCTGCCAATCAGTCACCCATCTCTTTGGTCAAAGGAGTAAGCAAATGATTCAGGCCTGCTCAATCATAATACTCAACATCTCTTGCTAGGGGAAAAGACCCATTTGAGTAGGAGACCCGAGCTCAGCTCACCAGAGTCTTTGACTGTTTTCTGTGATTTTATGTGGAGACGCTGGGGCATAAAATCTCTCACTTTCTCTCTGGTTGCTCTGATGTTGCCATGTTAACCTACACCATCACTAGTACTATTACTACAATGATATGTAGTAATATCATTGTACTATCACTACTGTCAGTGCCTATCTCTACTTCCTCGTACCTGTCTCTATTTCCTCTGTCCACTCTATCCTAGCCCTCTCTCAGTCCACCAAGTCCAGTTTCGCTGGTTTCTGTTACTTGCTCTGAAAAAGCTCAGCGATACACAGGTACCCTTGAAAATGTCGAATAACCACTTGTTTCAATTGTCAATTTATTTCCTCTTAACTCCTGTATCCTCTATGTAACAATGGGCTAAAAAGCATTTGTCCCTCGTAGTGAGCACAATTTTCAGACTTGCCAGCAGAGGGCAATAAAGAGACACCGCGGGAAGAAAGAGGCGCTCTTGGTTTCAGCTCCCGTTGTGTGTGAACCGGTATATCCAGTGGCACTCCACTGCAGCCACTCTGCTCCCTTGGTGATTTGCATGCAGCCCAGCCCAGGCCTAGTGAACCACTTCATCATGACGCTCCTGACGAGGACACTAGCATGTTCCAGACCTCATGTTGGCAGTGGCACCCCAACTCTCTCTGTGCACCTGCCCACCGGCCTTGGCTCATCTGTGCCCTGGGGGGCTGTTTCCTGCTGCCTGGTGGCTGTGGACCAGCTCTGGCCCAGGCAGCCCAGCTGACTTCTCTGCATAAAGTGGGCTGCATCCATACTTTCTCTAATGAAGTTTAAACCTCACCCGTGTGGGTGGACTTACCTCCAGATTTTCCTTTCCTTGGGTACTCTCTCTCTCTCTTTTTTTTTTTTTTTTTTTTTTGAGTCTCACTCTGTCTCCCAGGCTAGAGTGCAATGGCGCGATCTTGGCTCACTGCAGGCTCCCGCTCCCGGGTTCACGCCATTCTCCTGCGTCAGCCTCTCTGAGTAGCTGGGACTACAGGCGCCCGCCACCACGCCCGGCTAATTTTTTGTATTTTTAGCAGACACGGGGTTTCACCATGTTAGCCAGGATAGTCCCGATCTCCTGACCTCGTGATCCACCCGCCTCAGCCTCCCAAAGTGCTGGGATTACAGGCGTGAGCCACTGCGCCCGGCCTCCTTGGGCACTATCTATTACCCCTAAGACACGCTTTCCAGTTTCTTTTCTTTCTTTCTCTCTTTCTCTCTCTCTTTTTCTTTCCTTTCTTTCTTTCTTTCTTTCTTTCTTTTCTTTTCTTTCTTTCTTTCTTTCTTTCTTTCTTTCCTTCCTTTCTTTTTCTTTCTCTTTTCTGTTTCTTTTTCTCTTTCTTTTTCTCTTTCTTTCTCTCTTTCTTTCTTTCTTTCTTTCTTTCTTTCTTTCTTTCTTTCTTTCTTTCTTCCTTCTCTTTCACTGGGTCTCACTCTGTCACCCACGTTTGAATGCAGGGACCGTGATCATGGCTCACTGGAGCCTCCACCTCCCAGGCCCAAGAGCCTCCTGAGTAGCTGGGACCACAGCCACCACACTTGGCTAATTTTTTAATTTTTGTAGAGACGGGGCCATGTGTGCCCAGACTGGTCTCGAACTCCTGGGCTCAAGTGATTCTTCCACCTCAGCCTCCCAAAATGCTGGGATTATAGGTGTGAGCCACTATGCCTGGCCTCCAGTTCTCTTTCCATCTTTTTTAGTTACTCCCCTATCCTAGTTGAGCAATTTATATTCAACTTCTTCTGTTCAAGTTACTGAGTGGTTTCTGTCTCCTGATTGGACCCAGACAGATTGACCCTTATTCTTACCATTTCTCGACTCCTAGTTTCTGTGACCAGCTTGATTTTTGTCTTACCTTTATATTATCATCATCATCATCATCATTATCATCATCATCATCTCTGAAGTCTGCAAAATGGGAGAAACAACGCCTGTCTTACCTAATGCTGCATATATGGGAGAGTTTGTAAATTATAGGGTGATATTTTGTTTGCTGTATGTATTCCCAAACACCACTTCCTTATCTTTGCTGGATTTTCTTCCATCCCGTCCTCTCTCTAAACATTCCCCGAGGTTGGTGCTTGGCTTTTGCCTTCTCTCTGTACCTTGGTTTTCCCAATTATTGCTTCATCCTAATCTCTTGCTTGAACTCTCCCCCTACTCCACGCCACCCCCCGTCTCTCCTACTGTCATCACTTATTCTCCATGGTCTTCATGCTGGAAGATAATGACCTACATTTTTCACTTTACGGTCAAACTTTATTCACTCAACACACATGAGGGCCTATCATGGGCAAGACACAGTTGTAGGTGCTGAGCACAAAGAATTGAACAAGACAGGCAAAGCCCCTGCTCTTACGGAGTTTACATTCCACAATGTAACCTACTCTGATCTTCCAGACTTCTCTCTCAACATTAACTTGTGCTCCAGGGGAAAGTGAATGCCTCAATGTCATTTTTCTGCCTTTCTACCAATTATCCCACCTGCAATGACCTCCAGCCCCTCTGTCTACCCAAACCCTGTGCGTTTTCCAAGACCCAGTTTAAATCCATCCATGGATCCTCAGTAGAAAACTCCAAAGCACTTCTTACAGCAGTGATTCACACCTATTTCCAGTAGCAACATATCTGAGAGGTAACACATGCTCTCTTTTTTTTTTTTTTTTATTTTTTTTGAGACGGAGTCTTGCTCTGTCACCCAGGCTGGAGTGCAGTGGCGCGATCTTGGCTCACTGCAAGCTCCACCTCCCAATTCATGCCATTCTCCTGCCTCAGCCTCCTGAGTAGCTGGGACTATAGGTGCCCGCCACCATGCCTGACTAATTTTTTTGTATTTTTAGCAGAGACGGGGTTTCACTGTGTTAGCCAGGATGGTCTCCATCTCCTGACCTCGTGATCCGCCCACCTCGGCCTCCCAAAGTGCTGGGATTACAGGCGTGAGCCACCACGCCCGGCCAACACATGCTCTTTTGTAACAGTGGCTCCATATGCATTGATTCTCAATGAGTAAAGGGAGATTTTTACCAGAATCTCAGCACTTAGGTGTGGAGAGCATGTATAGTTTCAAAGAATCTCTCCAGTGATTCTGATATGTCTCCATAGAGGGTGTCCTTCCCTCTATGGAGTTCCTTCCTTCTTCTCCACACCCTGTTGAGAATCACTGGTACTGGTTATAGGTGTCAGAAATATGAGTCAATTGAACCATTCTTCCTGGTGGCAATTGCAGGAGAATTAACAGAAGTAACTACCCTTGCTTTCTTGCCTTTCAAGAGGGAAACTGTTTTAGTACACTGGGGCTGCTATAACAAATTACCGTAAACTAATTGCCTTATTAACAACAGAAGTTTTGTTTGTTTTGTTTTCTTTTGTTTTTTTGAAACAGGTTCTGACTCTGTCACCCAGGCTGGAGTGCAGTGGCACGATCTCAGCTCACTGCAACCTCCGCCCCTCCATGTTCAAGCGATTCTCCTGCCTCAGCCTCCTGAGTAGCTGGGATTACAGGTGCGTGCTACCACGCCCAGCGGAATTATTATATCTTTTATTCTTACACTGATGATGTAACCTTTTGGGACCCCAGTTTAGATCCTTCCCTTTTGTGGGGCCCTTAGGCTTTGTTTCCTGTCCCCCGTGTGCCATGCAGCCATTTAAGTAGGGATGCAGTCTTCAAGGTCACTCAGGAATGCTCAAGGGCAAAGCTTGCTTACCTCTTAAGGTGCCTGCCTTTGCTGGGTTTGGAGAGCTGAGTATTTCTTGCTTTCTGCTGTCTCAAGAGTTTAAAAAGATACTTTTATCCAACATTTTGTTTGTTTCTACTGGGAAAGTCATTTAGGGCATCTAATCTGCATTACTACTGAAAATGGAAAAATCTGGTAAAATTCCAATTTATTTTTATCAATAGGGTTTCTTTTTTGACACAAAGAACCCAGTGACTAGAAAGCCTCCAAATTTGGATTCAGTTTAGCAGAGAGAGCAAAGGAGAATCTATTACAAGGTAGAGGGACTGTAGTTCTAGCTATTTTCTTTAGGCCTTTGTGGCTGCCAGGGCACTGGACATTTGCTGGCTTTCAGAATTGACTACTCAAGATCTGTATCATTGACACTGAAATGTGAAATGTGAGTTTTGAAAGAGATTTGGATGAAATTCCCCCTAGTAACTTACTGTTTATAAACAAGTTATATGGAGGTAAGTGAGAGATCCACTCTGGGAGTGGTGAGTACTTGATACTAGATAGGATAATGTAAACTCCACTGATAGATGTAGCCAGGTGTGCTGTACTAACACCCAGAGAAAACAGTTCTCCTTGCCTTACCCTTTTTCTTTTCACTTGCTCAGTTGTCTCGAAGTCAAAACAGATACTGTTTTCTGAGAACGTTTCTGAAAAATAGTTTACTTTTTAAATTCATGTGAGCAAACTACTCTCAATGCCAATAGCAAGATGATAAATGCTGTGTTCTTAGAAAAAGGCGAATGACTATCTTCCTCTTTCTTCCACTGTGGGGACAGTGAAGCCTGCTGTCATGAGAGTTCCTGGAGCAAACCAACAAAATGAGGCACACTCCATGCTCTACTTCTGCTGCCTGGAGCCCACATTGACCCAAGATTTCTTCCAACTTAAAAATGCTATCATTTTAGGCCGGGCGCGGTGGCTCACGCTTGTAATCCCAGCATTTTGGGAGGCTGAGGCGGGCGGATCATGAGGTCAGGAGATCGAGACCACGGTGAAACCCCGTCTCTACTAAAAAAAAATACAAAAAATTAGCCGGGCGTGGTGGCGGGCACCTGTAGTCCCAGCTACTCGGAGAGGCTGAGGCAGGAGAATGGCATGAACCTGGGAGGTGGAGCTTGCAGTGAGCCGAGATTGCGCCACTGCACTCCAGCCTGGGCGACAGAGCGAGACTCCGTCTCAAAAAAAAAAAAAAATGCTATCATTTTAAAGAAAATGTGGCACATATACACCATGGAATACTATGCAGCCATAAAAAAGAATGAGTTCATATCCTTTGCAGGGACATGGATGAAGCTGGAAATCATCATCCGCAGCAAACTAACACAGGAACAGAAAACCAAACACTGCATGTTCTCACTCATAAGTGGGAGTTGAACAATGAGAACACATGGACACAGGGAGGGGAACATCACATGCCGGGAACTGTCAGGGGACGTGGGGGGAAAGGGAGGGAGAGCATTAGGACAACTACCTAATGTATGTGGGGCTTAAAACCTGGATGGTGGGTTGATAGGTACAAAAAACAAACTGCCATGGCACATGTGTACCTAGGTAACAAATCTGCATGTTCAGCACATGTATCCTAGAACTTAAAGTAAAAAAAAAAAAAGAAAAAAAAAGCTGTCATTTCTCTGATGTATTGCAGGCTGCTAATAGAAACTTCCATGATCGGTTGGAAAGCAGTTAGCTGAATGTGGCTTCTCAATATATGGTGAGCAGCTCATGGCCAGTGACAAGACCATCTGCTTCCCCTACAAGTCTTCTTCAAGTAGGCAATCCATGATACTGACCAAAAAGACACCGGTAAGCAGTTTAGAATGCCTGAGTAAAAGCTCCCACAAACAGCAGATTATTCAATAATTTTATAAACATTTCTTGGCCGGGTACGGTGGCTCATGCCTGTAATCCCAACACTTTGGGAGACTGAGAGGCGGGCGGATCACCTGAGGTCGGGAGCTTGAGACCAGCCTGACCAAGATGGAGAAACCCTGTCTCTACTAAAAATACAAAATTAGCCGGGTGTGGTGGTGCATGCTTATAATCCCAGCTACTCAGGAGGCTGAGGCAGGAAAACCACTCCAATCCGGGAGGCAGATGTTGCAGTGAGCTGAGATCATGCCATTGCACTCCAGCCTGTGCCACAGAGCATGACTCCATCTCAAAACCAAACAAACAAACAAACAAAAACATTTCTTGTGTGCCCACTATGGTCTGGTTTTATGGTGAGTGCTAGAGATAAAACAATGGACGAGACCAATCCCCTCCCCACTTGCACAGCTCATAATCCTCTAGTGGAGGACATAGACAAGAAAAGGGGCAATTCTGTTAGAGTTTGGCGAGTGCCAGGATAGGGGTGGTAGACACTGCTACCTAAACCATCTCTGTGCCTACTTTACTGAAAGGATTACTGGCTGCCCATTGAGGTTTTTAGTCAAAAGTATAATACACATCATATAACAGCACATATAATATGGTATGCTGGAAATGAACTGCCACGCATAAAAGAGGAGATTTGGAGGATGGGGGAGGGTGGCAAGAAATGATGTTGGAAATATTATAATTATTTGACTTTTTTTTAACCTTTCAGAGGGTTTTCAAACACATTATATCAAGAGAAGTTATTTAATAAATGACACATTGGTACATTTTCCTGGCATGTAGAACATATAAAAAAGAGTAGGGAAAGGAAATAAAGAACGTTTTTCATTTGGAACTAAGAAATCAAATTTTAGTATTTTTTCATGGCCACATAAGTCTTATTTTTAAAATTAAAATCCTTATGTAAAGAATATTTGACATCTTCATCATGAGCTCTGAGTGTATCCCTTTTCTAATGCAGCCACGTAAACGAATCAGACAATAATGGACCAAAAAGTTCATCAACACACAGGCTTGTCAATGAACAGGAATGGCACGAGCACCAGAATGTGTTGGTGTTTTCTCAGGAATAAGAGTCAAATAAAGCTTGACTCTCTCAGTGGCACACGGCACCAGCGCCCTGGCCCACAGACACTTCATGCTTCGGTAGTTCCTGCTTGTCAGCACCTGTGCTTCTCTGTGCTTCTTTGCTTGAGCTCTGGGCGCAAAAGTGGAGTTTGATAGTTAAGTATTTTAGCAACTGTCTCCATGGTGACTGGGCCAGGAAATGAGCTTTGACCTGACTCTATTGTATGTAGTGGGAGCCCGGCTCCAGGCCCTGAGCCTTCTTCTGCACCTTGCCTGGAGAAGCTGCAGCTGGCATCCTTCCCCTTGGGCCCTGGCCATCTGGCCCACTTGCCAGGGATTGTTTTCTCCACATCAGGAGATCTGGGCAACCACTCCCCTCTGAGAGGCAGCTGCGAGGGAGGGTGTGGGAGTGGAAAGCCTATTTTAAGTAGGGAATAATGGGAGACACAAGGCTTCCCAGGACAGCTTGGTGTGAAAAGAAAATTCGATTTCAGTTGTTTGATATCTTCAACAATATTCTTCTGTGCAGTATGTCTTTGTCAGTACTAGTTCTACCTGGAATGTTTATACTTATTCTCTCTTATTGAGAAAAACATCTTGATTCAGTTAAAAACATTCCATTATTTTAAAGGGCTAAGTTTTCAGTACTGGGCTTTTTGCCTCACATTGTCAGGTCACAAAGAGAGGTTGTCTTAGTGAATGGGACATAAAAGACTGTGTTTTGATGCGTTCCAGGAAAATGAAATGCCATCTCCTGGGACATAGTCTGTGGGTGGGATGCTGTGTGGGAACCCTGCGCGCCGGTGACCGTTAGTATTGGTGGGAGTGAGTTAGGCATCCGGAGGGAGGAGGGATAGAACAGAAAAGAAGGTTAACTTGCCCTACCTTATTCATTTTGCTTAGGGCATAATCAGCACCATAGCAGATTCATCCAGAGGTAATTTTCCTAATTACCAGAAGGGGGACCTGGCTGACTATAGTCAGGTGATTGCATTTTTTTTTTTTTTTTTTTTTGGAAACGGAGTCTGGCTCTGTCACCCAAGCCGGAATGCAGTGGTGCAATCTCGGCTCACTGCAACCTCCGCCTCCCAGGTTCAAGCTATTCTCCTGCCTCAGCCTAACGAGTAGCTGGGATTGCAGGCACCTGCCACTGTGCCTGGTTAATTTTTGTATTTTTAGTAGAGACAAGGTTTTACCATGTTGGCCAGGCTGATCTCAAACTCCTGACCTCAGGTGACCCGCCTGCCTCGGCCTCCTAAAGTGCTGGGATTACAGGCATGAGCCACCTCGCCCGGCCTGCATTCTGCGCTCTACATCTAGAGAAGGAAAACCAACTAGTTTTCAAGATGAATTGGGGAAGCTCAGCTTTTCATATAGCTGTTAAATCAGATGCAACTTCATGCTTTATGTGGATCCTTATTGGCAGATTAAAAAGCTTGATTAGGGCCGGGCGCGGTGGCTCATGCTTGTAATCCCAGCACTTTGGGAGGCCGAGGCGGGCGGATCACGAGGTCAGGAGATCGAGACCACGGTGAAACCCCGTCTCTACTAAAAATACAAAAAATTAGCCGGGCGTGGTGGCGGGCGCCTGTAGTCCCAGCTACTCGGAGAGGCTGAGGCTGGAGAATGGCGTGAACCCGGGAGGCAGAGCTTGCAGTGAGCCGAGATAGCACCACTGCACTCCAGCCTGGGTGACAGAGTGAGACTCCGTCTCAAAAAAAAAAAAAAAAAAAAGCTTGATTAGATTGAGGTGATGGTGGTTGTTTATTCCATGATGGGTTCCATTTTTGCTAAGTTTAAAAAAATAGTCACTCACGTTTCTGCACACCTGTAGTCCCAGCTAATTGGGAGGCTGAGGCAGGAGGATCCCTTGAACCCGGAGTTTGAGACCAGCCTGGGCAACATAGTGAGACCTTGTTTCTAAGAAAGCAAACAAAATTATAAGAATTCAAGTTTCCTTTTTTTTTTTGTCTGGTTGGTTGTTTTCCAAGTTATCCTACTAGAGTATGTATGTATGTATGTATGTATGTATGTATTATGTATGTATCTTGAGACAGAGTTTCACTCTGTCACCCAGGCTGGCGTGATTCGGCTTACTGCAACTTCTGCCTCCTGGGGCTCAAGCAATTCTGGTTCAGCCTCCCGAGTAGCTGGGATTACAGGGGCCTGCTAACCATGCCCGGCTAATTTTTGTTATTTTTAGTAGAAACGGGGTTTCGCCATGTTGGTCATCTGGTCCTGAACTCCTGACCTCAGGTGGTCTCTTTGCCTCAGCCTCCCAAAGTGCTGGAATAACAGGAGTGAGCCACACACCCGGCCCAACTGGAGTTTTTAAACCCACCCTCAGGCACATTTCATCCATTCCTATGAGATTCCAGCTAATTGTGGCTGGCACAGTAATCAGATCTGACCCTTTTATCTCATACACTACCTCCAAATCCTATTGGTTTAACTTTCAGGATATAGTATATTTTTATTCTAAGTACATCTCAGCATTACTATCTTAGTCCAAAGCACCATATCTGTTTCCTGGACCACTGCAAAGTCCTGTAATGGTTTCCTTTCTTCCCCTACCCTTCTCCCCTCAATGGTCTATTTTCAAAACATCAGCCAGAATGATATTTTAAAAATAGAAATCTGACCACAACATTCTCCTGCCCTGTAATGGACAGGTGAGGGAGGCAGGCAGGTTGGGGGAAAAGACTCTTCCGTCAGTGTCTGGCCACATTTAGAAAATGCCTTATTAGGCCTCACCAAGCCCTCCAAGATTTGGCCTGGGCCTCTCTACCAGACTTCACCTCCCATCCCCTTTCCCTCCAGGCACACTGGGCTTCTTTATGTCTGAAACAGATGCTCTTACACTTGCAGTGCCCTCCGTCTGATGCATTACTTGCCCAGATTTTACATTTTGCTTCTTCACATCACTCAGGCCTGTGTTCTGACTTCTCCATTTAAAGCATCACCATCATCTCTCTTTATCCCTTGGTCTGTTTAATCCATTTGTAGATTATTATTGATGTAAGCAATTTTATCTTCTTTTCACTTCTTTCCTTATGTATCATTTTTCTCCCTTACTAGGAAAAAAAAACTCTGCCTTGCTATCTGTTAAAAACTCTGCCTTGCTAACTGGAACTCGGGGGGAAGTGGGGGTGATGGGGTAAGGGATAAACAACTACACATAGGGTATGGTGTACACTGCTTGGGCAGTGGGTGCACCAAAGTCTCAGAAATTGCTACTAAATAACATCCATGTAACATAAAAACCACCTGTTTCTCACAAACTATTGAAATTTAAAAAAATATATAAAAAAACTCTTAATCCCCAGCATCTAAACAGTGCCTTACACAGAGCAGACACTGAATACAAATATAAAATAAAGGCATCTATCAGACTTACATCTGGCAGATACATCTCCTCATGGGTTCCTCCTAGCACCTCTCCAGCTCTTCCTTGCTTAATCCGAGAAAAGTTTCCATTTCTCCAGCTTGAACCATCTCATCACCCTAGTCCTTCACATATTTTCATCTTCTCCTCCTCTTTCCTTCTCTCCTAGGCATTAGTTTGCTAGGATTCCACTGATTGCAAACATCAGACATTGTATTAAGGACTTGACTTGCATTGTGCTGTGTGTCATCCCTGACAGTCCTGTGAGTTAGAAGCTGTTATGAGCCCAGTTTTACAGATGAAGAAACAGCAGCTCAGAGAGGCTAACGAACTTGACCAGATTCACATGGCTCGGTGAGTGGCAGAGCCAGAATCAGATCGGGTGTAATGCCAGAGCCCATGCTCTCAATCTTTTTGCTGTCAGGAAGGTGCTTTTGTAGAAAAGAAATCTTAAAATCATCACTGGTAAATATAATATTTACAGATGGAAACAAAACAAGGAAGAAGCCTAGGTTAAGTACATCAATTCAGTAAACATTTTTTCAATTCCTACCATGTGCCAGGTATAGTTTTAATATGTAAGACTGAGTAATATGATAATTTCAAAGTTAAGTTTATGTATGATTCTAAATCCTTTGTTGTCATTTCAACAGTATTCACAGCAACTACACCAAGAGTAGATTCCATCTCAAGAAACCACTTTCTTTGCTCAACCATAAGAAACAATTCCTCATCTGTTCAAGTTTTATCATGACATTGCAATAATTCAGTCACATTGTTAGGATCCATTTCCAATTTTAGCTCTTGCTGTTTCCACATCTATAATTACTTCCTCCACTGAAATCTTGAGCCCCCCAAAGTCATCCATGAGGGTTGGAATCAGCCTCTTACAAACTCCTATTAATGTAGATATTTTGACTTCCTTCCATGAATTACAAATGTTCTTAGTGGCATCTGGACTGTGCTTGGTGGCTCACGCTTGTAATCCCAGCACTTTGGGAGGCTGAGGCAGGTGGATCACTTGAAGTAAGGAGTTCCAGACCAGCCTGGCTAACATGGTGAAACCCAGTCTCTGCTAAAAATATAAAAATTAGCTGGGTGTAGTGGTGCATGCCAGTAATCCTAGCTACTTGGGAGACTGAGGCAGGAGAATCGCTTGAACCTGGGAAGCAAAGGTCGCAGTGAGCTGAGATCATACTGCTGCACTCAGCCTGAGCAGCAGAGTGAGACTCTGTCTCAAAAAAAAAAAAATGTTCTTAGTGGCATCTGGAATGGTGAATCCTTTCTAGAAGGATTTCAATTTACTTTGACCAGATCCATCAGAGAAATCAGTATCTGTGGCAGCAATCGCTGTATAAAATGCATTTCTTAAATAACAAGACTTGAAATTCAAAATGGCTTCTTGATCCAAGGGCTGCAGAGTGGATGTTGTGTCAGCCAGCAAGAAAATAACATTAATCTCCTTGTACACCTCCAACACAGTTCTTGGGTGACCAGGTGCATTGTCAATAAGCAGTAATATTTTGAGAGTAATCTTATTTTTTTCTGAGCAGTAGGTCTCGATAGTGGGCTTAAAATATTTCGTAAACCATGCTGCAAAAGATGTGCTGCTATCCAGGCTTTGTTGTTCCATTATTCAGAAATCACAGGCAGAATACATTTAGCATACTTCTTAAGGGCCCTAGCATGTTCAAAGTGGTAAATGAGCATTGGCTTCAATTTAAAGTCACTAGCTACAGTAGCGTCTAACAAGACAATCTGCCTGTCCTTTGAAGCTTTGAAGCTTTGAAGCCAGGCATTGACTTCTCTCTAGCTCTGAAAGTGCTGGGATGGCGTCTTCTTCCAATAGAAGGCTGCTTAATCTACATTGAAGGTGTGTTATTTAGTGTAGCCATCTTCCAACAATGATCTTAATTAGATTTTTTTTTTTTTTGAGACAGAGTCTTGCTCTGTCGCCCAGGCTGGAGTGCAGTGGCACGATCTTGGCTCACTGCAACCTCTGCTAACCGAGTTCAAGCGATTCTCCCGTCTCAGCCTCCTGAACAGCTGGAATTACAGATGCCTGCCACCATGCCCAGCTAAGTTTTGTATTTTTAGTAGAGAAGGGGTTTTGCCATGTTGGCCAGGGTGGTCTGGAACTCCTGACCTCAGGTGATCTGCCTGCCTCGGCCTTCCAAAGTGCTGGGATTACAGGCGTGAGCCACTGCGCCTGGCTTAACTAGATCTTCTGGGTAACTTGCTACAGCCTCTCCATCAGCACTTGTGGCTTCAGCTTGCACTTTTATGTTATGGAGACAGCTTCTTACTGTAAACCCCATAAATCAACACCTGCCAGCTTCAGACTTTTCTTCTGCAGCTTCTTCACCTCTCTCAGCCTTTATAGAATTGAAAAGAGTTAAGACCTTCACCTGAATTAGGCTTTGGCTTAAGGAAATGTGTTGGTTGGTTTGATCTTCTATCCAGACCACTAAAACTTTCTTCATATCAGCAATGAGGTGGCTGTATTGCTTTCTTATCATCGGTGTGTTCACTGGAGTAGAACGTTTAATTTCCATCAAGAGCTTATTCTTTGCATTCACACCTTGGCTAACTGTCTAGCACAAGAGGCCTGGGTTATTATTACTATTTTTTAATCTATCTTAGCTTTCCACATGCCTTCCTCACTAAGCTTAATCATTTTTAGCTTTTGATTTAAAGTGAGAGACTTGAGACTCTTCCTTTCCTTCTAACACTGATAGGCCATTGTAGGGTTATTAACTGGCCTAATTTCAATATTGCTATGCCTCAGGAAACAGGGAAGCTAGAGGAGAGGGAGAGAAATGAGAGAATGGCTGATCAATGGAGCAGTCAGAATACACACAACATTCACTGATTAAGCTCACCGTCGTATATGGGTCTCGTTCATGGCACCACAAAGCAATTCCAATAGTAACCGTCAAAGATCACTGATCACACATCACCACAACAGATACAATAATTTAAAAGTTTGGGCCAGTTCAGTGGCTCATGCCTGTCATCCCAGCACTCTGGGAGGCCAAGGGGAGAGGACTGCTTGAGCCCAGGAGGTCGAAACCAGACTGGGCTATGTAGTGAGACAGCTCTAAAAATATTTTTTTAGTTTGAAATATTATGAGACTTCCTAAAATGTCAAACAGAGATAGAAAGTGAGCACATGCTGTCAGAAAAATGGTGCAGATAGATTTGCTTGATTGAGGTTGCCATAAACCTTCAATTTTTTTTTTAAACACAGTATCTGTGAAGTGTAATAAAGAGAGTTGACAATAGAACTAGGTACACCTGTACAACGTATTTGCTCCTGACTGCCTTAACCTAAGTTAGAAAATCATCTAACATGGCCAGTGCGGTGGCTCATGCCTGTAATCCCAGCACTTTGGGAGGCTGAGGCGGGCAGATCACCTGAGGTCAGGAGTTCAAGACCAGCCTGGCCAACAAGGCGAAACCCCATCTCTACTAAAAATACAAAACTAGCTGGGTGTGGTGGCAGGTACCTATAGTCCCAGCTACTTGGGAAGCTGAGGCACAAGAATTGCTTGAACCCAGGAGGCAGAGGTTGCAGTGAGCTGAGATTGTACCACTGCACTCCAGCCTGGGGGACGAAGCAAGACTCCATCTCCAAAAAAGAAAAAAAGAAAATCATCTAAGACTCTCCTTTCCCCAAGTCACACACCTCTATCTTTCCCTCCTTTGGGCCCAAGGATCACATTAGCTGTCTTCTATTCTTCCACCTGGGCCTCTTTTCTCTTGGGCCTTCTGCTGAACTGAATTCAGCTCTTCAACCTCTCTTCACATCTCTTCATTCCCTTCTCAGACACCCCCCAAAAACTCTTGACTTTAGAAAAATATTTGTAGTCTTTAGGAATTATATTGAAGTGAACACACGAGGGTAAAAATGAAAAAATAAAACCAAACATCAGAAAGTTACTAAATTTAAGAAAAGAAGAATGAAAGCGGAAAAGTATGTATCTGCAGTTCCCAAATGGGTGTGCAGTGAAATTTGTTTTGCTGGACAGTAGTAAGCAGGCAGGAAAGTGTTTTGTATTCAAAGCTTGGAAACTCTGGCTTAAACCAAGTTATGTCAGTTTATTTGTTGCAGACTTTCTTGGATCCTTTAACATGCCAAAATAATTTTGAGTTTGCATGAGGAATTTTGGGCCTTGGTGTTCCCAACTTCTCTGAGCATGTTATGGCATGGTGATAATATTTCTTGCTTTGGCCAACTGTAGATGGAGTGGAGCCTGGTCCATCCTATGTGTGATTGTCTTCCACTTATACTCACTTGTAGTATAGGAAATTCTTCTTCTAGGAATTGGCGCTATTCACTCTCCTCTCCCAATCCACTCCCCATTTCTGAGACTGGTTTTCCCTGCTTGAGTCAGCCAGACTTCTCCTTGGTCCCTTTCTCCTTTTGCCTGAGAGCATAAGTCAAAGAGGTGGAACAAGAGCTGTTGTTAGGCCGCTGAGTCTCTAATGGTTCAAGTGACAAAATTTCCTCACAGAAATTGGCTGTGTGGTCAATTTGTTTTTGTCTCTTTGGGTAGGGTCATCTCCGGGTCATTCCTGCACAGGTGATATATGGGGAACCGGAAACTATTAAGTAAGACTGAAGGAGCTGCTGTGGAGTGTGCTGCACAGATACACTTACTATAGCTTGTGTTGGACAGGAGGACTCTTGCAAAGGATTCAACCGATAAATGACGCTCATCCAAAAAACTTCTGCTTCAAACTAAACAAATCCCAGGGTGAAAGTTTATGATCAGAGACTCTGAAGAGTATAAGCAGGGAAGTCCCATTAACTCACCAGGAATAAGGTGCGGTCATTTTCAATCAAAGATAAACTTGGGGTTCTACAAATAGGATGACCTCGGTGAATATGATGGCTCTAAAAGCAGGGGACAAGCCGAAAGGGACATTTTGTCCGTAATGAGTTTCTTTTTTCCTCTGGATTTCCATTTGTAAGCCTCACATACTGTTCCCTCCTTGGATTATTCTATCTGAGGTAGGACTATCTACTGCAGGTACCACTGTAGTGATATGAACACCAGGCCACATATGTAACTGTATAAGAAATCTATGTTTATTTTCCTATAATGCAATCTAATTTTTGTTTGAGCCTCCATCCCTTCAGTGTAGCAGAAATCCATCTCTGTCAATTTGGGGAGGTCCCCCACCCTTCCCAGGGTTGCACCTAACTTCTGGAGGATGTTCCCAGTGACAAAAAGTGGCACATGGGGGTCTAGGGTTTGAGTCTGGTCTCTGGTTATTCTCCGGTCTAGGGCATTCACTGTGACGGCCAACACTAGGGTCACAAAAGAATCCCCCACCACTCCAGCTCCCACGGGGCCCACCCCTCCAATATTAATCTCTGGATGCACCTCAAAATCATTTCTCTTCCAAGATATTCTTGCTTTATCTCTTTGATCTGGGATCCACAGACCTGTCTGAAGCTTGAGTAATCCCCCTTTCTCATCTGACACTTGAATGGGTGAGGGAGGAAGGGAAGGGTCCTTCTCAGTGGTCACCTTCACATCCCTGTGCTCCTGACTTCTAACCCCTTCCTTCCCCCACAGCTGGGAAATCTCTGTGTAATCTTGCAAGAGATTTCTTCCTCTTGCTTAACAAATAGGCTTCTAAATCTTATGTATGCCTGTATCTTTCCCATTCCCCAGGAGGACTTGAGTTTTGGAGACTCAAAAGTCAAAAGAAGCTCATTTTTTTCTCTACTTTCTGTTAACCTACCCTGCCTGGGGGTAGTGGAACTCAGAATAGTCTATCTGAGAGACTTGAAAGATGGTAAGAATGAGATCAGAGAAAATATTACAGGAAAACAGTGACTAATGCTTCAAAGGTATGTCCTACCTCATAATTATTGATTAATTCCCTAAGAGAAGTGGCTGGGATGGCATTTGGAACAAAGACAAAACCTTTTGATATGTGCTAAATGGCATATAGAAGCTGTAATATAATACGTAAGAGATCTTAAGGAAAAATATTATTTGTAACAAATAGAAATTATTTAGGATATGTGCAGATTATATGGAGGTCCCTCTCTACTGTGACTTGGCTGTGGAACCTGAGGCTCATTGCTTCTCCTTCTAAGTACTGGCTTTCTCATTTGTTAAGTGGTGATAATAACGCTGACTTCACAAGATTTTCGTGAGAATTAAATTCAATTAAATCATCAAGGAGATGCATGATAGCCATTTAGCAAATGCTTGTTTGTCCTTTTGCTCTTTCATCCATTCACATGTTTATCTTTTCTCATCAGATATGCACATCTTACTTCTCCATAGCAAGACCACAGCCACTGTTAATGAACCTTGTGTAATATGTATAATAGGTGGTTGGGTGGTTGTGGCTCCATCCTACCCACTTACCTTATCTGTTACAAATGTACACCCTAAGTAAAATCCATAAAGGTAAGCCTTGGGTTCACTATTCCCATAGAGCTGATGAAACAAATGCTTATGATAAGACCTCCCCATGGCCCTTAGTGGTTCCTAATGAATGAGTTTTGAGCAGAAACATTATCTTTAATGACAGCCTTTAAGCATGCACAGCACCTGCCTCCCCATCTCTCTAAGTTAACATTATCAGTGATATTTTCCAGGCTTCACATACATCATTGGAGGAGATAAAATCTTAGATCTAGAGTGGAATTCATAACTGCTATTTTTCTTTTTAAAATTGAGGTACAATTTTCACACAATAAAGTGCACAGGTCTTAAGTGTTCAATTGAGTGAGTTTTGACAATTCCACGCAGCCATGTAACTGCTATCCAAAACAAAAATTTAACATTTTCATCACCCCAGACACTTCCTTATGCTCCTTTCCAGTCAACCCTCCCCCCAGCATGGCAGCATTTTTCAGTATGACAGCTCCCACATGTTCTTAGGGGTGCTTTCTATTGTATTTAACATTGAAACTCTCACAACTGCCTTCTGTTGGAAGTAGGCTAACAATGAGAGCCAACACTGGCTAACAAGAGATTTCATGCATCATCGCACTTAATATTCATAACTATCCTATGAAGTAGGAACTATTATTTCTTCATTTTACAGATAAGAAAACTGAAGCTTAATGAGATAAAGTTGCTCATGGGTCGACGAGCTCTTCAGTAGCAGAGCTGGGATTTGAACTCAGATTGGTCTGATTCCAGAGCTTGACTTTGAAACCACTATGCTACTGTGCTAAGGAGCAGAGGCACCCTAAGGTTTAGATAATGAGTGCAATTTTCCCAGGTCTGGGTTTTGTGAGAAAGGAAAAAAAGTATAAGTTGTTTTATATATATATATGTGTTATACAGTATAATCCCATTTCATTTAATATACTTACGAGACTTGTTCCCCTTTCATTAAATTGTGCCAGCAAGATTTTTACTAGTTGACTGTTAAGAACTGGTAATAATAATAATGATCATAATAATGATGACTTTTATGAGAGCAACCATTTTTTAATACTTATTATGTGTCAGGTGCTGTGTGAAACATTGCACCTAAATTTCCTTATTTAGTTCTCGTACTCACTATAATGATAGTGTCTGCTACTAACATCTTTCATTTTTATTTATTTATTTATTTTAAGACAGGGTCTTGCTCTGTCACCCAGGCTGGAGTGCAGTGGCACAATCATGGCTCACTGCAACTTTGACCTCCTGGGCTCAAGTGATTCTCCCACCTTAGCCTCCCAAAGTGCTGGGATTACAGGTGTGAGTCACTGCGCCCAGCCCGTTTTTACAGGCTAAAAATGTGAGGCTTAGAGAGTCTGAGTGACTTGCGAAAGCTGCACAGCTAGAAAGCAGTGGAGCCGATTTTGAATCTTGGCAGTCTACCCAGAGAGCCTTTACTTTCAACCACTGCATCCTCTTGATCCTCTGCGTATGCCCTCGGTCCTGTTGATCAAGAATGGTCTTGGTTCCAGGCCAGGCGCGGTGGCTCACGCTTGTAATCCCAGCACTTTGGGAGGCCGAGGCGGGCGGATCGCGAGGTCAGGAGATCGAGACCACGGTGAAACCCCGTCTCTACTAAAAAATACAAAAAATCAGCCGGGCGTGGTGGCGGGCGCCTGTAGTCCCAGCTACTCGGAGAGGCTGAGGCAGGAGAATGGCGTGAACCTGGGAGGCGGAGCTTGCAGTGAGCTGAGATTGTGCCACTGCACTCCAGCCTGGGCGACAGAGCGAGACTCCGTCTCAAAAAAAAAAAAAAAAAAAAAAAAAAGAATGGTCTTGGTTCCTGCCTGAAACAGCTTTCATCAGAATTAAATGTGTGCGTGCGAATTCTGCCAGCTGGCTCTTTTTAAGGTAAGATCCTGTTAGTTCCAAACACTTAGGTCCACCTGGGCTTTAGGACGTGGGAAATAGCCAGGCTGGCCCTGGGCCAAGTTGTGAAGTAGAGGAAGTGTGTCTGGGACATTTTATCCTCCTCTGCACGCTGCCATACCCTCTAACGATCCTATCAACCAAAGACTGCTCACCTTTCAATTCCTGGAGCCCAGATCTAGTCAGCTGTGGACTTGTTGAGAGCCCTGCTTTTGCCCCTCCCTTGCCCCAGCCTGTGGTGGCTTTTCCCATTTATATCGAAGCCAGTTTCACTGTAGCTTTCCTGTCCAAGCCTGTGCTGATACCCTTAGGGAGGGAGGCTGGTAGAGGCTCTCCGGACATCCCAGGCTCTCTAGAAATAGGGGCTTTATCTATTTTTGGCAATCTCAGAGGTGTGTCTTCCAGTACTGATAGGAAAGGCAGGCAGGGCAACCTTACTGATAACAACAGCTCATCTGCAGATAGCATTGAATCTGTACGCTGTGCTGTTCTGAGTGCTTTATAACACGTATTAGTTTATTTAATCCTCACTACAGCTCCAGGCAGTGTGTTTGTCAAGGCCCCGGCAAGAGACAGGGGTCACACAGGTGGAATTCTGAATAGAATTTAAGGAAGGGACTATTTACAGATGAGTAGGTAGATTTAAGTGAATCCATGAGGGATGGGGAGGCATCCAGGAAACTAGCAGCAGTGGGCCGCTGTTCCCAGCCCTGGGCAGAAGGGGCAAGCCAAGGACCTCGTGTAACGGGAACCTGATGAGGAGCTGCTGTAGGAAGGGCAGCTCTGCGGAGCTGTCTGTGTCTAGAGGGCTGTGGCCAGAGCCTCAGTGTTGTGTGGGCAGGTGAGGAGTGAGGGAAACACTGACTGCTCTCTCTTTCCTGTTTCCTTCCCATTTCCCGTTGGCTGAAACAACCAAAAGCCTGAGGTCAAGGGGTCAGTCCAGGTGATACGGGCTTGATGTGTCAGTCCCCAGAGGGCTCAGTACAGGGCCTAAAGGCACACCGAGAATAATCAGCCCATGAAGGAACTGAGGCACAGAGAGGCTGAGCCATGGACCCACGTTCAAGGAGCTGGGAAATGGCAGAACCAGGGTCTGAACTGAGGCTGATAAATCTGCCCTTAACCACTCCACCACACTGGCTCTAGCATTTTCTTTCACACTTACATAATGTCTTACAGTTTTCAGAGAGATATTGGTGCCAAAAGACCTGAGAAAAGTACTTTGGAAGGTGCCCCAATCATATTATTGCCACAGTCTGTTCTGTCAGTCTTATGATCTCTATTTTAACATTAATGCTGGTCAGTTGTTTTGTTTAAACTCCAAAAAAGAGGGGACATAACATACTGGGGCACTCTACATAATCCCATCGAATTGATTCTAGTCTGACTCTAGGATCAGACTTTTGGTGTCACTATTAGGTAGAACTACTGGGATGAATGTAGTCCAATCTACGTAAGTCGTAAGTTTAAAATAATATCATAAGTCCCCCACCAACTGAGTGGAACTGTTTTGGCCAAGGGGACCCCAGAAAAACCTTAAAAACTGAGTTGCTGGCCGGGCGCGGTGGCTCAAGCCTGTAATCCCAGCACTTTGGGAGGCCGAGGCGGGTGGATCACGAGGTCAGGAGATCGAGACCATCCTGGCTAACACGGTGAAACCCCATCTCTACTAAAAATACAAAAAATTAGCTGGGCGTGTTGGCGGGCGCCTGAAGTCCCAGCTACTGGGGAGGCTGAGGCAGGAGAATGGCGTGAACCCAGGAGGCGGAGCTTGCAGTGAGCCGAGATAGCGCCACTGCACTCCAGCCTGGGGGACAGAGTGAGACTCCATCTCAAAAAAAAAAAAAAAAGAAAAACAAAAACAAAAAAAACTGAGTTGCCAGGCCAGGCTCAGTGGCTCACATCTGTAATCCCAGCACTTTAGGAGGCTGCGGCAGGCGAATTACTTGAGCTCAGGAGTTTGAGACCAGCCTAGGCAACAAAGTGAGACCCCGTCTCTACAAAAAATACAAAAATTAGCTGGGTGTGTTAGCACATGCCTATGGTCCTAGCTACTCCAGAGGCTGAGGTGGGAGGACAGCCTGAGCCTGGGAGGCAGAAGTTGCAGTGAGCTGAAATCATGCCACTGCACTCCACTGGGCAACAGAGCCAGACCCTGTCTCAACAAACAAACCAACCAACCAACCAAGTTGCCAGCCATGATGGGACAGGCAGTCAGACATGCCTTGTTATGTCCCCTCTTTTTTGGAGTTTAAACAAAACAACTGACCAGCGTTAATGTTAAAATAGAGATCATAAGACTGACAGAACAGACTGTGGCAATAAGATATTAAATTATAAACAGGACCTTAGGCCATGCCAGGCAAAGGTGAAGTCATATACCACTACACTTAAAGAATAGACTGTGTTCTAACTGCCACAGAGCTTTTTGCTTTTTCTCTAGCTGCTATACAAGCACTAGTCTCCAGATAAGCATTATTAAAACAATCAGTAGCTCAACCAGACGCTGACTAACTAACCCCCGGTCACTGTTCCACCAGCCATCACTGCAGCTCTGACTGGACAAGAGATTGATTTCAGTCAGTGGTCTCCTGATAAGAAGACCACTGACCATGAACTTGGTCCTGGCTGGTTTACAGGGACTGTGCACTTGCATGCCTTCATGTCCTGAAGAAACATTTTGACATGTAGAGCCTGATTATAATACGTTTAAATGTTAAGTCTCCACCCTAAGTGAACATGAGTTGTACGTTATATGTGTGTTTGTCCAATAGGCATGCCTCGGGACCAACTTCATGAATATTCATAGCTCCTCGTGTGACCTGTTGAATATGTATGTTTAGTCAATGGTTCAGCATAAAGCTCCTACTCCAACCCCTCCTTCTTTGAAGCCCCTGTCTCTGGTCTTGGCCTGAGGCACGTTTCCCAGCCTGTGGGATGGCCAGCCACCTTGCAGGCTGTAATTCTTTCTTTTCTTTTTTTTTTTTTAATTATATTTTAAGTTCTGGGGTACATGTGTGTAACGTGCAGGTTTGTTACATAGGTATACATGTGCAATGGTGGTTTGCTGCACCCATCAACCCGTCATCTACATTAGGTATTTCTCCTAATGCTATTCCTCCTCTAGTCCCCTACCTCCTGACAGGCCCCAGTGTGTGATGTTCCCCTCCCTGTGTCCATGTGTTCTTATCGTTCAGCTTCCACTTATGAGTGAGAATATACAGTGTTTGGTTTTCTGTTCTTCTGTTAGTTTGCTGAGAATGATCGTTTCCAGCTTCATCCATGTCCCTGCAAAGGACATGAACTCATCCTTTTTTTATGGCTGCTTAGTGTTACATGGTGTATATGTGCCACATTTTCTTTATCCAGTCTATCATTGATGGGCATCTGAGTTGGTTCCAAGTCTTTGCTATTGTGAACAGTGCTGCAATGAACATACGTGTGCATGTGTCTTTATAGTAGAATGGTTTGTAATCCTGTGGGTATATACCCAGTAATGGGATTGCTGAGTCAAATGGTATTCCTGGTTCTAGATCCTTGAGGAATCGCCACGCTGTCTTCCACAAGTTGAACTAATTTACACTCCCACCAACAGTGTAAAAGCGTTCCTATTTCTCCACATCCTCTCCAGCACCTGTTGTTTCCTGAATTTTAATGATGGCCATTCTAACTGGCGTGAAATGTGATCTCACTGTGGTTTTGATTTGCATTTCTCTAATGACCAGTGATGATGAGCTTTTTTTCATATGTTTCTTGGCTGCATAAATAATCTTCTTTTGAAAAGTGTCTGTTCACATCCTTCACCCACTTTTTGATGGGGTTGTTTGTTTTTTTCTTGTAAGTTTGTTTAAGTTCTTTGTAGATTCCGGATATTAGCAGGCTGTAATTCTTTACAAGAAATAGTCTCCTTTCTACATTTATAAATTACATGGTTTTTTTAAGTTAACAAAACACATGTGTGTCTTAAAATTGTTCCCACCGGTGACAGAGATCCTAGTGATAGAGAAAAAGGCTTTATTCATCTGTTTAAAAGGTCCCTGTAAATAGTAGGCCCTAAACAGAAATTACTCATGATAGACACAGGTGACATTGGTAGGCCTTGGCCAGTTCAGTCAGTTGATAACTAAGATGGTCAAGATGGTTACGAAACAGAAAGGTCACAAACTAGCAAGTGTCGGAAAACTGCTGGTGAGACGGGGAGAATAATTTTGTTTCAAGTTAAGAAAAACTGACACCTGTGGTTTCCATGTGAGAGGAGTCAGTACTCAGTTTGAGCAACTTCTGCAAAAAAAAAAAAAAAAAAAAAGGTACCCTCCTGGGTTGAATCCAATTGAGGCAAGCCAACTGATAAAAAATACAAGCATTGTGTGGTAAGGAGATATTAAAAAACGCTCTTTTGTGAAAAAGATACAAACTTCAATCAAGATAAATAAAACCATTAGAATAAGCTCTTCTTATATTAAAGAAGTGAAGGCTTAAGATAGTCTTTTATGGTTTATTATTTTATTTCTAATTAAGGTTTATTCTAATAAAACTTTATTTCTAAATAAAATCTTAATTAGAAATTAATGCTCAGCAAGCTTACTAAAGTACACTTTTTTTCCTCCTTTTTGAGACAGGGTCTTGCTCAGTTTCCCGAGCTGGAGTGCAATGGTATGAACATAGCTCACCGCAGCCTCAGCCTCCCAGGCTCAAGCAATCCTCCCACTCCGGCCTCCTGAGTAGCTGGGACCATAGGCGTGTGCCACCTCACCTGGCTAATTAAATTTTTTTTTTTTATATAGAGACAGGAGCCTCACTAAGTTGCCCAGGCTGGTTTCAAACTCCTGGGCTCAAGCAATCCTACCACCTCAGCCTACCAAAGTGTTAGGATTACAGATATCAGCCACCACACCCAGCTAAAGTACACCTTTAATGTTAGGCAGACAACAGTTTCTACGAAGAAAAAGGGTGAGAGTGCTGCATGTGGTGGCTCATGCCTGTAATCCCAGCTATTGGGGAGGCTGAAGTGGGAGGGTTGCTGGAGTCCAGGAATTCGAGGTCGCAGTGAGCTATATAGTGCCACTGCACTCCAGCCTGGGCAGCGGAGTGAGACCTTGTCTTTAAAAAAATAAAAAGAAAAAGGGTGAAGTTGGGAAGGACAGTAGGATAGAGGAGATAGAAAAAAGATATTAAAAGTATGCATTGTCTCTACTCTCTTACCTTGGGAGGTAAGGGAAAAAAAATATGTCTGTCGGGGTCTGACAATACATTATCACCATTTACATTTTAGTTGTCCCTTAGTTCTGGTGGAAAGGCAAAGTTATCCTTAATGGGGGGATTACTTCTAAATTGCAGGCTGTAATTTTACAACAGTTCTCCCCTGTAGACTCATGTGCCTGCCAGAAAAGTAGGGCTTCCATGAGGTATTCACCCAACTGCCCTTCTCTGGAATCTGGGGCCCACCTTTGGGAACTACAGGTCTGCTGGCATCAATTCATCCTCAACAGATAGCTACCCTCCCACCCCTGCAGCCCACACTCTTTCCTGTACTTTTCTTGATCTAATTGCCTGGACCCTCCCTGCCCTAGATAATTGGTGTCTCTCTTTTTTTTTTGAGACGGAGTCTTGCTCTGTCACCCAGGCTGGAGTGCAGTGGTGCCATCATGGCTCACTGCAAGCTCTGCCTCCTGGGTTCATGCCTCCCAAGTAGCTGGGACTACAGGCGCCCACCACCATGCCCAGCTAATTTTTTTTTGTATTTTTTAGTAGAGACAGGGTTTCACCTTTTTAGCCAGGATGGTCTCGATCTTCTGACCTCATGATCCACCCACCTCGGCCTCCCAAAGTGCTGGGATTACAGGCGTCAGCCACCGCGCCCGGCCAACTGGTGTCTCTTAAGAGACGGTAACACTATTGAGGATGAGTGTTTCCAAATGTAAGAAACACACCTAGGCAGACAATTTTAAAGTAAGGGAGGTTTAGATTAGATTTTAAAAAACAAGAATTTTTTAAATTAATATTTGAATTTTTTGATTTAATATTAATTTCTCCTTCATCTCTGCAAATCATGAAATGCATGAAGGTAACTTCAACCAAGCCAGTGTGATGAGAAACTGACATCTTTACCAGAAAAGAAAATGTTGAAAGTAGTTTCAGGGCTGTCATATACTGAATCACATCTTTTTAATAAAAATATTGTAATTATATTGTGAGAGTCATTGTATTTTATCTCATTTCATAATCTTATTGCTCTTACTCTCCCTCTCATCTCCAAAATCTCTCAAAAAATAACAAGTACTTCTATTGAATCATTACTATATGCCAGAAGCAATGTAACTTCTTCACATGTATTGACTCATTAAATAATCATAAAAATCCTATGAGATAATAACCCTTTTCTTTCCAATTTATGGATGATAGAGGCTGGGTGTGGTGGCTCACACCTGTAATCCCAGCACTTTGGGAGTCCGAGGTGGGAGGATCACTTGAGCTCAGGAGTTCGAGACCAGCCTGGGCAAAATAGCGAGACCCTGTCTCTACAAAAAAATGTTTTAAAAATTAGCCAGATGTGGTGGTGCACACCTATAGTCCCAGCTACCCAGGAGGCTGAGGTGGGAGGGTCATTTGAACCCAGGAGTTTCAGGCTGCAGTGAGCCGTGATTGCACTGCTGCACTCCAGCCTAGGTGACAGAGTAAGACTCTGTCAAAAAAAAAAAATACATATATATTTATATATGTGTGGTATAGTTATATATTATATATAAATATATATATAGAGAGATGATGGAAATAAGGCTCAGAGAGGTTAACATTCCCAAGAATAGACAAACTAGTAAGAAGAGAACAGGGATTAGATCCCAGAGGGTTAGGCCGCTGGGCCCAAACACTCAACCACTGACTTCATCTGTCTCTGCAGATTTTTGATGAGTTACACTGCAGAAATGGTCAGCCTACTGCTCATCTTTGTTCTGATTCATGCTGCTTATAAACATGGCTGGCGACCTAAGGCGTCATACACATGTCCTCTTCCCTCCTGCCCTGTGTCCTAATTTCCTGTCGTCTGTGTTCGTTATGTTCTCCTTGAGGTCCTCTCATCTGATGCCATAGTACTCTGAGCACTATGTCCAGGGAAGCTTGCTTCTCAGCTGGTTGGTGGATGCACTGCTGGTCGTCCACCCTGTCTAGATATCTGAACCTTTAGGAAATCTCATGTCAACCAGAGATAGAGGAAAATGGGAAGACTGGGTCTCCTGGATCTGATTATTCCCTGTAGATATTGGAAAAGGGACTAGCCTTCTAAGAAGAGCCACTTTGGATTTCTTATGAAGCTGTGGCCCTCAAAATTCTTGACCACCACTGTAAGAAATAGGTTTCTATTGCAACTTACAACACGTATATTTACATACAGAGAATTGAAGATAACATGTCATAAAACAACACTTACTTACTATGTAGAATGTGCTCTGAAAGTTTCTATTCTATTCTATTCTTTCTTTAAAAAAAAAATACTGGTTGAAATCCAGTAAATTGACTTCACAATTCACTGATGGGTCATGATTGGCAGCTTAAAAACACCATCATAGGCCAGGTGCAGTGGTTCATGCCTGTAATCCCAGTACTTTGGGAGACCAAGGCAGGAGGATCACCTGAGGTCAGGAGTTCGAGACTAGCCTGGCCAAAATGGTGAAATCCCATCTCTACAAAAAATACAAAAATTAGCCAGGTATGGTGGCACATGCCTGTAATCCCAGCTACTCGGGAGGCTGAGGCAGGAGAATCACTTGAACCTGAGTGGGGAAGGTTGCAGTGAGCCAAGACTGTGCCACTGCACTCTAGCCTAGGCAACAGAGCAAGACTCTGTCTGAAGCAAACAAAACAAACAAACAAACAAACAAACAAAAAACCCAAAAAACACCACCACAAATAATTATTTCTAACTCAACATATGATGGTTTTTCATGAATAATAGATTTAGCGCAAAATATGAATTCACTTATTACATTTGAAAAGCTGTTTCAAATGATTAGTGCTTTCCTCTGTTCCATGTACTTGCTAGGGCTCAGCATGGCCATGGGGGAGCAGCACGTGTGGGAAAGATGTTAATTAAGATTAGACATAAAGGCTGAGGTTGTGTTCTTATGTGAACATGTGATTATGGCCTTTACTTACACGCCAGCTAAGGTTACCCCTACAGTGCTACTATAATCCTTTAAAACATGAAGATTTGGTTCCTTACATCTTGGGGTCAATAGGAACAATTTGCATATGGTCTGGGTTTTGGAGAATTGGTGTTAATTGGGTTAGGTATTATAATAGTATTGTGGTTATGGGTGATATTTAATGATGTCTGTAATTTAACTTAAAGATGAGGACAGGCAGGTAGAGAAGCCGTACAATAGCTCAGCAAGGGGTGGCTGCTGCAGATGCCGCCTCATCCCTCTCTTGCTTCACCAGTCCCCTCTTAACTAAAACTTCAGTTTCTGGGGATGGGTAAGACAGAGGAGGGGAGAAACTTCCACTGACTAACTGAGAGTTAGATGTCCAAAAAGCTGGTGTCACGGTTCTGGTTCCAGGATAGATGGAGTAAGCGCACTGCTCCCTGTCTCTCTCATGGTGTGCAGCTACAAAATCTGAAAGGAACACTGGAACTAGCTCTCTGAGGACTCTGAAAAGTAAATAGAACCAGGCAGGTTGGGAACAAAGACTAGAATTCAAAGTAACATGAGACTGGCAGTGAGTTTACTTTTTTTTTTTTTTTTGAGAGAGAGTCTCACTCTGTTGCCCAGGCTGGAGTGCAATGGCACCATCTCAGCTCATTGCAACCTCTGCCTCCCAGGTTCAAGTAATTCTCATGTCTCAGCCTCCCAAGCAGCTGAGATTACAGGTGTGCACCACCATGCCCAGCTAATTGTTGTTGTTGTTGTATTTTTAGTAGAGACAAGGTTTTGTCATGTTGGCCAGGCTGGTCTCGAATTCCCGGCCTCCAGTGATCCGCCCACCTCAGCCTCCCAAAGTGCTGGGATTACAGTCGTCAGCTACGGCACTTGGATGAGTTTACCTTTTTAAAAAAAAAAAAAAAAACTTTAATATTGCCCAGCCTAGATTCAAGGCTCTCTGCAATCTGGAATTGAACATCAGTGTGGACAGAGAGAGAGAGAGCTCCATGAGAAGCCTCTAGTTGAAGCCTGATGAGCAGGAAACAGGTTAGACAAAGGCACAATCTGTAAAAGAAAACATTTGTCAATTAGACTCCATTACACTTAAAACTTTTGCTCTGTGAAGACATTACTAAGAGAATGGAAAGACAAAGTTCAAACAGTGAAAAATTTTATAAATCACACATTCAACAAAGGCTTTATATTCAGAAAATTGTAAAAACAAATAACCCAATTAAAAAACATGAGCAAGGCCGGGCGCAGTGGCTCACACCTGTAATCCCAGCACTTTGGGAGGCTGAGGCGGGCAGATCACTTGAGGTATGGAGTTCGAGACCAGCCTGTCCAACACGGCGAAACCCCGTCTCTACTAAAAATACAAAAATTAGCCAGTTGTGGTGGTATGCGCGTGTAATCCCAGCTATTTAAGAGGCTGAGGCAGGAGAATGGCTTGAACCCAGCACGCGGACTCTGCAGTGAGCCTAGATTGTGCCATTGCACTCCAGCCTGGGTGACAGAGAGAGACTCATAACAACAACAACAACAACAACACAACAAACCATGAGCAAAAGACTTGAACAGATCTACTTAAGAGGATATGCAGAAGACAAATAAGCACATGAAAAATGTCCATCTTTAGCCCTTAGGGAAATGCAAATTAGAACCACAATGAGGGGCCGGGCGCGGTGGCTCACGCTTGTAATCCCAGCACTTTGGGAGGCCGAGGCGGGCGGATCACGAGGTCAGGAGATCGAGACCACGGTGAAACCCCGTCTCTACTAAAAATACAAAAAATTAGCCGGGCGTGGTGGCGGGCACCTGTAGTCCCAGCTACTCGGAGAGGCTGAGGCAGGAGAATGGCGTGAACCCGGGAGGCAGAGCTTGCAGTGAGCCGAGATCGCGCCCCTGCACTCCAGCCTGGGCGACAGAGCGAGACTCCGTCTCAAAAAAAAAAAAAAAAAAAAAAAAAAAAAGAACCACAATGAGGTATGACTATACACATATAACAATGGCTGAAATTAAAAAAAAAATAGTAATAATACCAAGTGCTAGCAAAGATGTAGGGCAATTAAAACTCTCAAACATTGCTAGTGAGAATGTAACATAGTATCCCCACTCTGGGTTTTCAGTTTCTTATAAAGTTAAACAGTTACCATATGACACAGAAACACTGCTAATGGGTATATACCCTAGAAGAATACAACTATGTTCACATAAAAACTTAGACATGAATGTTTATATCTGTTCCATTTATAATTGCCCCAAACTGGAAACAGGCCAACTATCTTTCAGCGGGTGAATGGATAAACTGTGTGGCATTTGTATTTTGGAATACTAGTTCTGCGATACCTTGGAGAGATCTCAAAGGCATTACTCTGTGTAAAAGAGGCCAGTCTTGGCTGGGCATAGTGGCTCACACCTGTAATCCCAGCACTTTGGGAGGCTGAGGCGGGCGGATCACCTGAGGTCAGGAGTTCAAGACCAGCCTGACCAACATGGTGAAACCTCATCTCTACAAAAATACAAAAATTAGCCGGGCATGACGGTGGGTGCCTGAAATCCCAGCTACTCGGGAGGCTGAGGCGGGAGAATCACTTGAACTTGGGAGGCAGAGGTTGTAGTGAGCCGAGATTGTGCCACTACACTACAGCCTGGATGACACAGCAAAACTCCATCTCAAAAAAAAAAAAAAAAAAAAAGAAAGAAAAAAGAAAAAAAAAGATGCCAGCCTTAATAGGCTACATATTATATGATTGCATTTATAGCACATTCTCAAATAGACAAACTTATAGTGACAGAGACCAATTCAGTGGTCTCCAGGAGTTACAGGTGCGAGGAGAGTGTGATTACACAGGGATTCTGTGAGAAAATTTTTGGGGGGCAATGGAACTATTGTATCCTGATTGTGATGGTGGTTACATGAATCTATACGTGTATTAAAATTCATGGAACTGTATACCAAAAATATGAGTTTTACTGTATGTTGATTGGAAAATCAAAGTTTTAAGAGATGAGTCAAAATTGCTAAAATGTTAACAATTTTTAAATATAGAAAATGGGTAAAAGAATATTCATTGTACTCCTGCCTCTACTTTTCTGTATGTTTGAAATTTTTCAAAATGAAAAGTTAATTAAAAAAAGTTGAGTCAGAATAGTAGTTTACAGCACAGCATGACACATCAGACAGCTTCTGATTTTTTGTTATTTAGGTTTAAGTTCTGCCTCTGCACCTAACTAGTTATACTAGCAAGTTAGTAAACCATCTAAGGACTCAGTTTCTGAGTCTGTCAAATGGGGATAGCAATGGTATCTACCTCTTATGGCTTTTGTAAGGATTGAGTGACTAAATAGTTACTACATACATATAGTAGGTACTGATACATGTTATCTGTTCTTGTTTTGTTATCTTCAACTGCTGATATAAATTGGAGGTTTAAACACTAATTCTTTGACAGATTTAATAAAAGTCTGTCTCTGATTCTTATTCTAGAACGTAAGTCAAATATGACATAGAACATCACTGTTTTTCCACTATTATAGAAATTCTTTACTTGATTTCCTTCCAGTCTCAGGAAAGGGAAAAGTTGGTTAAGAAAGTACTTGGATACTATGTTGGGAATTGTTGTTTTCTAAGATCATTATTAGTATGCTAGTATTCTAGAAAATCTTCAAGAGAAGAGAAGGTAGATTAAAATTAGTTTTAATATAATTTTAATTAATTCATTAAGTAATTTTTGAGATGAAATCTTGCTCTGTCACCCAAGCTAGAATGCAGTGGCACAGTCTTGGCTCCCTGCAACCTCTGCCTCCCAGGTTTAGGCAATCATCCAACCTCAGCCTCCTGAGTAACTGGGGCCACAGGCACTTGCCACCACGCCTGGCTAATTTTTGCATTCTTTGTAGAGATGGGTTTTGCCGTGTAGCCCAGGCTGGTCTAGAACTCCTGGGCTCAAGTGATCCACCTGCCTCTGCTATCCTAAGTTCTGAGATTACAGGCATGAGCCACCATGCCCTGCCTTAACATAATTTTTAAAAAGGATAAACAATATACACATATTCTGATATCTCCTGAATATTATGCAATCATTCTGTTTTTGAAGAGAAAAAAATTATTTATACTCGTTGAACTGAAGCCTATGAATCCATTATTGGTCCTGCACAAGTTTCTAGATCAGATTAGTAAACTAATGGTTTATGAATGACTAGAAAAGAAAGCTGTGATTATCAGAAACCAGCACAGATTAACAAAGAGCAAGTTCATTGTATTAACTTCATTTCCTTCTTTGACGGGGTTACTACCTGGAAAGTGTGGACTAGTTCAAGGCATTTTGTGAAAGTCTTATGATATTCTTTGGGATATAATTGAAAAATATAAGCTGGCACGGTGGTTCACGCCTGTAATCCCAGCACTTTGGGAGGGCAAGGTGAGAGGATCACCTGAGGTCAGGAGTTCGAGACTAGCCTGGCCAACATGGTGAAACCTCATCTCTACTAAAAACAGAAAAACTAGCCAGGCATGGTGGCATGTGCCTGTAGTCCCAGCTACTCAGGAGGCTAAGGTAGGAAAATCGCTTGAGCCTGGGAGGCGGAGGTTTCAGTGAGCTGAAAAAAAATTGCAAAATATAGACTAAATGAAATATAAGGTCATGAATAAACGATGGTTCCCCCAACTGAAAGGGAGATACATCTTTCTTGGTTTTTCCCTTTGTCCTCCCCTATTCAACAATTTGATGATTTAATTAATTACACAGGAAGACACGCTTATAAAAATATCAGAAGATTCCATGAAGACTAAAGGACTGTGCACAGTTGGATATCAGAAGCAGTTTTAAATTAATTCTTCATAACTGAAGGGTGAGATGAAGCAAGCAAAATAAAATTAACGGGAATAATCATTAAGATTTTGTTCTTATGTCCAGAAAATCAACTATATACATGTAATATGTAGTTTAACTACAATATATGTAAGTAAGACTTTGCAACTTTAGCTAAATATGAGTGTATTAGCTTCTTATTTCTGCTGTAACAAATAACCACACCCTTAGTGGCTTAAAGGAACATAAATTTATTCTCTGACAGTCCTGGAGGTCAGAGGCTAAATGGGCCAGCAGGGCTGCATTCCCTCTGGAGGCTCTGGGGAGAACTGGTTTCCTTGCCTTTTCCAGATTCTAGAGACTGCTCACATTCCTTGGCCCATGGTCCTGCATCACTTCAGTGACCACTTCGGTTGTCACATGTCCTTCTCTGACTCTGACCTTCTTGCCTCCTTCTTGTAAGAATCCTTGTGATTATATTGACCCACCTAGATAATCCAAGATCATTTCCCCTTCTCAAGATCCTTGATTTAACCACATCTGCGAGTTCTTTTTTTGCCATGTAAGTTAACATATTCACAGGCTCTAGGGATTAAGACGTGGACCTTAATAATGACCCTTTGGGGGACCATTATTCAGCCTACTATAGTGATTCAATAGTGTGATGTCATTGCCATGAAAGTTATGGAATCATTGAATGCATTGATATTTTCAGTGAAATATTATTTTGATAATATGTAATAAATAATATAGCAAACAATAAATATATTTATATAACATATATTTATAATAAATATAACATATTTATATAACAATATTTTATAACATATAATATATTATATATAATAAATATTACATATATAAATACAATACTCAAGTTATATATATAAATATAATATTGAAATAAGAGATTATAGTTTCACTCTACCTTTCCTTATCGGAGAACACTGAGATAATTATTTTCAGCTCTGGGCACTACACTTTAAATTATAATCATACTGAGATACAATCAGAGAAATATTATAAAAGGACATAAGGTGAAGATAAAAGAAGTTGAGATGTGTACTGGAGAAAAAAGTTGGGAAGTGTATGACAGCTACCTTCTTTCTTTGAAGGGTGAGCATATGGAATAAGCATTAGCATTGTGACAAATTTTGATGGGGTAAATCCGGAATTGCTGGAAACAGCGGGTAGATGATTTCAGCGGAAAGGAAGAAAGAGCCGTCCAACCTGGAATGGGTTCCCTTGACAGCCACTGAGTTCTCTGTCACTGGAGACTCTGCACAGACTCTTTGTGATTTATTTTTAAAAAGTGAAAACACTTGGAGAGGACTGAGCCAGATCAATGTCAACACCCCTCCCACATGTCAGGTTTTGGGATTCGAATGACTAAATGTTCCTGCCTCAGGGAAGGCAAGAGAAACAGCCAGAGCAGCAGAGCCAGGCAGCAGATAAGGCCTTTGTAATGGGCTGAATGGGCTGTTTTGATGACTGACAGTTTTACGATGGAATAACTTCCTCTGTTTGTCCTATACTGAGTGTTTGTACCTTGAGTTTGCAGCAAACTCCTTGCCCTGTGAACATTTCCAGATGGATTTCAAAGAAAGGAAATGGTTTTGCTTAAGTGACAACCTAACAGAATTCCTGCTGATTAATTTTTTTTCTTATTGTTTTTATCACAGGCAATAGGTAGCTATTTGTTTCAGGGCAATAAATCTAAAGTCTTATGATTTCAAGATAAAAGTTCACATTAATTTTATTTACACAGTCTATGATTTCCCTCATGCCTAAACTTTATGTGAATTCTTTTATTTTGAATACAGAAATACGAACGTTATTACTCCAAAAACATCTTAACACCCTCTCATAGCAAGTGTTACTTTCCAAGGAAGCTGTCAATCTATTCACTTTCTATTTTACAAATAAGAATTTTCCTCTCACCCTTTTTGGTTATTTTGCACATTTCCCTCTCTCTCTTAACCCTACCACTTTCTCTTACTGTTCCCTTTGCTTTGTCCTAGTTCATTGAGAAAAAAGGCATTAGACTGAGCGCTCACATATTTCCCACAGCAATCCTGCGAACATTCCCATTTCGGCACCTATCATCTTCCTGCTCCTTCTATTTCAATGAAAGAAGTGTCCCTCCTTCTTGAAGGGTCAGTCCCATCATTTGCTCTCTGGATCCTCTTCCGTTTCCAAGGACTTCACCAAAACTGTTCTTGGCAAGCTCATTAGTGACCTCCAAATTGCCTAATTCAAAGGACACTTTTCAGTTCTTATCCTAATTTATTGCTCAGTAGCATTTGATACAGTTTTATATTTTTAATCTCATCCTGTCTAGTGAGTTTCAGTTTTATATATCTCAGTTAATTTACAAACATTACCAATTGGATGTGTCAAGCATCTGGAACTTCAGTAGTTCAAAACTGGACTTTTATCTTCCGACTCTTCCAAAAAAAGCCAAACCTATTTCCCTCCTGTTTTCCACACCTCATTTAGTAGTCCTGTCATTTTCCCCATTGTCTGACCCATGTGCTGGAAGCCATCTTTGATTCTTTCTCTTCCTTCCCACCTCCATCCAATCCATCATTAAATCTTTTGATTCCACCTAATTTTAAGCAAGTCAACTTCTTTATTCTACCACCACCACGGGCATTCATACCAATATTATTTCTTCCCTAGACTACTACATTAGCCTTCTCACTTGTGCACCTACATTAACTCTTGTTCTTTTGGGGTCCCTTCTTCACATAGCAGACAAAGCAATCTTGTGTCACATGTTGCTGTGCAGTAGGCCTGCAAGGTGTCCATTCGACAAAGAAGTACAGATGTCTAGGCAGTTGGATATAGACTTTGGGGTTCAAGCTGGTGTGGAAAATTTGTGAGTGAAGGTAGACTGAAAAGAGAGAGGTCCAATGTCTGAGCCCTGGGGCACACTATTGTTTAAATGTTGAAAATATAAAAAAAGAACTAGCAAAAGAGACTGAGAAGTGGTGCAGTACAAGGAAAACCAGGAAAGTGTGGTGTCCGTGGAAGCCAAGAAAATGTGTCAAAGAGGAGGGAGCCATCAGCTGTACAAAATGCTGCCAGTAGGTCAAGTAAGATGAAGACACATAAATAACTGATCATTCCTTTAGCATCATGAAAGTCACAGGTGACCTTGGCAAGAGCAGCTTCAGTGGATTCATGAGGCAGAGCCACAGTGTTTAAAAGAAAATGGGAGAGGAAAAACTAGAGACAGTAAATATACACAGTTCTTTGTGAGAGATTTTCTGTTAAGGGGATTAGCTGGGGTTGGGGTGAATTCATAACAGCAGGATGAGAGGCATAGAAAATGGCACAGATGCATTGGCAGGTGCTTGTGGAAATTCCATTTTGATTGCTTCTATTTTTTCCTTGAAACAGGAAGCAAGATTATCAGCAGGTTGCGAGTAAGGATTGGGGAGAAGGTATTGGCATTTGAGGAGGGGAGGGAGAAGGTATGAAGTAGTCATCTAACAGAAAGAATGGATTAAGAGAATGTATTATGACTCCCACACTCACTTGAGGCTCAGTAGTTATGAATTCAGAATGAGACTGGCCAGTGTGGTTTCACATTTTTCTCTGGTCATTTGAGTCGGGGGTGCAGGAATATAGTAGGCTGAACATTGGATTTAACCAGGGTTGGAGTTTATCAGGTGAATAATACAAAGAAGGAAAGGACAAAGAGAGTTGAAGGTAGTGCATGAGAATGATTATAATGATTAACTGTAATCCAACTGAGTTGGAAGGGAAAATAGGGCATGTGAGAGGCTGGTTACCACATAATAGTGGTGGATCAATGGGATTATGGGGTTGAAGGTTGCTGGAGTTAGTATACTTAGGGGGTGCAAGTAGAAAGATAGGATGTAGATGCTAGTAAGGGAGTAAGCTGCTTGAAAATGATATTGGGCCAGGTGCGATGGCTCATGCCTGTAATTCTGGCACTTTGGAAAGCTGAGGTGGGTGGATGGCTTGAACCTGGGAACTCGAGACCACCTGGGCAATACATGTACACCTCGTCTCTACAAAAAATTAGAAAAAAATTAGCCAGGCATGGTGGAGTGCACCTGTCGTCCCAGCTACTTGGGAGTCTGAGGTGGGAGGATCACCTGAACTCAGAAAGAGGAGGCTGCAGTGAGCTGTGATAGTGCCACTGTACTCCAGCCTGGATGAATGAGCCCCTGTCTCACAAAAAGAAAGGAAGCAAGGAAGGGAGGGAGGGAAGGAAGGAAGGGAGGGAGGGAGGGAAGGAAGGAAGGAAAAAGAAAAAAAGAAAGAAAGGAAAGAAAGAAAGAAACAGAAAGAGAGAGAAAAAAAGAAGAGAGAGAGGGAGAAAGAGATATATATTATGGGTTGTAACTATTGGTAATGATGGATCAATAGTAGAGTGACAGGCTAAAGCAGAGAGGAGGAATTGGGATTAAGCGAAAGACCAGGATAGAAGATAGGTCATTTATATAGATATTGAAAGTATTATGAGTTGTGACCAGAAAAGTGTTGGCAAGAGTAACAGTTAGCTAGGAGCTAAATCTGCAAGGAATTGAGGGTGATTCAGGGGTCGATAGGTAACTGTGGCAAGGATGAACAATGTATATTTATAGTCTGATGACATCAAATATTCAAACCTGGGAGCCACAGGACAGTAAAACTAAAAAAAAAAAAATGCTAGAATGTAATAGATCTCATAGAATAGCACAAAGTGCTCTCAGAATACTTGTTAAATGGTTTGTTAAAATATGGATTGCTGGGCCTCACCCCTCAGAGTTTCTGCTACAGTAGTTCTGGGATGGGTTCTGATAATTTGCATTTCTAACATATTCCCAGGTGACGCTGTGATGATGGTCCAGGAACCACACTTTGAGAGCCTATGTGCTAGGAACATTCAGAAGGGGAAGGGGTTGCTTCTGGTTGGAGAGATCAAGGGAAGTTCCTGGAGAATATTTTTTATTTATATCTCTGCATGTGGTTAGAAACAGTGGCTTGACATAATCAAATACCACACATTGACTAATTAGAAGAAAAGTTGTACTTTTACGTTGGGTTACATATTTCCTGGCTCTGCAAGTCAGAAGCACAGAGGAAACGTAGTTCCTTCATTCGTCTAAAACCTCATTGTCTGCTGCTGATCTGATCAACGCACGGCTCCACCTGCTGGATGGCCAGGAAACGGCCACTTCAGTCACTTCTTTAACATTTGATCCGGTGACAAAAAATGTAAACAATCTCTTGAGGTAAATGTCTACTCTCTTTCGAAGAAAATGTATGATCTTTCGGATTTCACCTGGTGGTATGTGGTTTTGTGACCTTGTGGCTGTGGGGGGCTGGGGTTCTGAGGTCCACGCGATGTCCTCGTTCTGTGCTCAGGCCTCTCTGGGCAACATCTCTTGTCAGGTTGCTGCCCGTTCTGTTGGCGCTCCTGGCTGAGGTCCACCAGAGGTTTAACTTATGCCTGGGTCACTTTCTCAGTTTGCTGGAGCCCAGTGGTTCTCCTTGACTGACTTGGCAGTACCTTGCTCATTGTGGTCCCTTCTGAGTTTCCGCCCTGTTCTCTATCTGGCCCCTGGCCCAGTGGATGGTGGGATCATCTCACCCTTTGCCACAGAATTGGGAGGGATTTGCTGCAGTGGCCCTGCGGCAACCTCACTGGGTCTCAGTTCATGTACCTTCACATTCTCACTCTCCGGACCAGCACTTCGGCTCCTATGTGCACCATATAGTAGTAGAGGTAAACTTGGGGACCTGGCTTTAACCTCCCTTTCTGTCCCATTACACCGAGTCACAGCTTTTTCTCTGACAGGGCACCCCACTTGTCCGCATTAGTGTGAGGAGTGCCCAAGAGGCAGCCTCCCCTCCAAACCCTACTGGAAGCAGGGCAAGACCCCTGCCCCCAGCGTGAGCCTCGGCTGAGATTTAAAGCCCCAGAGTGAGCAGATCAGAGCATCACACCTGGCCTCCTTGCTGCCTCTCTCGTCCTTTCTTTTACTCTATTTCATGCATTCTAAAATGCACTCTCCAACCCCCTCCATATTTTCACATCTTTGAAATGGGGTCTTGGAACTCCTGTCACGTCCTAGTTTAGTTAGCAGAATGCTTTTCTGTCTTGGTGGTATGGTGGTGCACCTCGTACTCAATGCTCTCTTAGACTCTATCAAATGCAGCATGTCTCCATTTCTCCTGTATCACATTTTCCTACCTTTCACTTTAGCCACGGAGCTGAGTGCATTAATGGCACCAAAGGCACCTTCCCTACCCCATAGCAGATGGTCTTTGTTAAGTGGGAGACAAAGAATTTAGTAAATTCTTTTGCCACCAGCCTGGATTTCTAGCTTATTGTCTTGATCAAGAAGCCCTCAAAAGTCCATTCTAGCCATAGTACCAGGGCTTGATATCTGAGGTAGAAACCTGATTTAAGGGGTTGGGAGGTATAAAATGGCTCCATTTAATACTTGCAAAATGAATACGATACCTGTTACACATTTAAAAATCAGAGCAAAAAATACTTTCATAAAGGTATTTGCTGATAATGATGGCAACAGTTTCAAATATGTGGTCATCTCAATAAATTTTAATTGCTAATAATAACTAAATTTCTAAAATTAATTGGAAAATATTAATATAGATTGAACTATCTTTAAATTCTTTATAATTGAAGTAAGCATTTGAAAAACAAAGCACATAAAATGTATTCATAATGGAAATATCTATTTGCTTAGTGAGAAAAGCTGGTTTTCCAAATGGAAACCAGCTTTTCTCACTAAGCAACAGATATTATCTAGGATTGTCCTGGTTTTGTAAAAAAATATGTTATCTGTATAAATATACATAAATAACAAATGTTAAAAGGGGCCAGGTGCAGTGGCTCATGCCTGTAAGTCTAGCATTTTGAGAGACTGAGGCAGGTGGACCACTTGAGGTCAGGAGTTCAAGACCAGCCTGGCCAACATAGTGAAACCCCGTCTCTACTAAAAATACAAAAGTTAGCCAAGCGTGGTGGCACGCACCTGTTATCCCAGCTACTCAGGAGGCTGATGCAGGAAAATCACTTGAACCCAGGAGATGGAGGTTGCAGTGAGCCAAGATCACACCACTGCACTCCAGCCTGTGCGACAGAGCGAGACTCTGTCTCAAATAATAATAATAATAATAATAACAACAATAATAATAATAAATGCTGAAAGAGTACACCATGATGATTAGAGCACTTATCTCTGGAAGGATAAATGGGAGTTTTTTTCCCTCTAATTAATCTTCATTTTCTATTTTTCTACTAAAGCATGATTTATTTGTATATTATTTAAAAATTAGGCATAGTTACTACAATTAGGATTAACAATGAAAAGACAGATTTGAAAAAGAAAGTTATGATTTAATTTCTGATTTATGGATGAGTCACTCAATTTATTTGGTCCTTAGTTTTTTCATTTCCACATTGGGAAAAAGATGATATTCATCTAGGTGTGGAGATGTTACCAAGTCTGGGAGTGTCCTGTTTGCAAAATCAATAGGAAAATTGAGTTCAAACAAAACAACAAAATAGAAGGAAAAGCACATACCTAAGCTTAAACTCAAGAAGTTGGCTATTTCACAGGGCATGAATCATCCAGAGAGCTGCTTCAGTTCTCCACCTTGTTTTGCATTGTTAGTAAACACCAACAGAAACATCCACAAAACTAAGTGTTTTCACTTACCTACAAAAGCTTAAGTAATTTAAAAATATTAACTGAAGGTTATCTATAGAAATAGTCACCTTATTGTTGCTATTTTAGGGACATTAAAGATAATTAATTTTGTTGATTCAGTCATTTCTCATACTAGGATTGAGTAATACGAAGTTCATGATCATTGATTCCTTTCACTTCTCTCAGGCACACTCTCTACTCCTATAATACGTCTTGGAGTATACAGTATATTGAAAAACTGATGAATAAGGAATTTCCTGTTCATCTGGAATAGTGAAGTGTTATAGTGAGATAAAAGAATTTTCATTTTAAAATTAATGGCGACATTATAGAATATCTTCCAGGAATATAGATTTGATCTTTACATAATTTGTTGCAAATTTATATGGTAATTTCCTCCAGATTACATGGAATTTAACAATATAAACGTTGGCATTGTCCCACATAGAGAACAGTTACGTTTTCTGCTAATAAAGTCCAATTTGAGAAATTCCTGTGTTAACTCGGAATGAAGATAAAAAATCCAATGGCAGACAAGCTAAGTACACAGCTGGAAGCTCTTAGGGTGTTTTTTATTAAAAATTAGGAGATTGATAATAATTGAGAAAATACTATTTTTTTTTTTTGCCCAGAAATGTCACCAAAGAAACAAATTCTAGTAATTATATACCTCAGTCTTGCTTGCATTTACTGTTATCCTTCTTATTTTCAGACCTATAATGACAGCATTTCCCCCTTTCTTCACTGTACCTATTTGAGTATAATTCAACTGAGTATGAAAGTAATTCTGAAAATTCTAAAAATTATTAAAATATGTGATAAGTGGCAAAGTTGTTCTAAGCAGTCCTTATTAGGTTAGGCTAAGATAATTTTGTTATTAGAATTTATATTTAATATTAATATTTACAGAAGTCTATGTCTTTATACATAGACCATGTTATTGAGAAGGGATTGTGGTACGGAGGCTTTTTTCCTTGCTGGGCTTCAATGAGTGCAGGTGAGTTGAACATTGCCGATGAACAATAGGTAGTTGATGATAAGTGATATATGCTGATTTGATAATTACTACAATTTTCTGCTTTGTTTTGGCTTTGCAAACATTTCTTTATTATCCACATTACTACATACTAACTTCAAAAAGGCATAAGACCAACTGTGTACCCTCAACGGCAATTTTTGCAAATATGACATGAACCTGAAATATACCATATATTTGATTAAAATTAATATGCAAATTTTAAGTCCGTAAAACTTTTTAGAAATTCATAATTTTGCCTTCTTTAGAAGTCATAAAACAGATTTGCAAGTGTCATTATACTTATATTAAAAATACACTTCTAAAATAATAATTATAAGACATTCACACACACAAAGCAAACACTATGCAGCTATTTCAATTTGGGATAAATAATGAAAACAGATAATAAAAAAACTGGCTTTTATAAGTAGAAAATACTGTTCACAGAAATGCTGAACCTTATTGCTTAGCTATTTTGTTGAGCTAATATATATATATATATATATTTTGGAGACAGGATCTTGCTCTGTCAGCACCCAGTCTGGAGTGCAGTGGTGCCTGGTCCCATCATAGCTCACTGCAGCCTCAAACACCTGGGCCAAAGCAATCTTTCTGCTCCTGCCCCCTGAGTAGCTGGCACTACAGGCACATGCCACCATGCCTGTCTAATTAAAAAATTTTTTTTGTAGAGACAGGGTCTTTCTGTATTGCCCAAGCTGTTCATATATTTTGTGATTGAAAATATTTAACATTCTTCTATTGTAATACAAATAACTCACCTACCTTTTCTGTAATTAATAGTCTCTACAATTAATAATTATCTTAAAATATTACATTTTGAGGGTTTTTTTTTGGCATGTATGACTTGGAGGACATGTGTCATTATACTTATTGTTTATAAATGACCATATATGGTTTGATTCTTTTTTCCCCCTCAGAGTACTGGTTTTCTAAACTCTTATTTCCCCCACCCCACCACGTGCTTTTTAACATCATACATGACCATATCTCCCTGTTACTGGAATGTGGCAGCTCAAGAAATTCAGGGGCTTAATTTTTATTGTGAAGTTGAAGCACGGTCCAGTTTAATTTGGCTTAACATTTTGTTTAGAAAATAAAGAGGAAAATAACCATTTTAGTAGCGGAGGAGATTTTGCCCGCTTCTCACCAGGGTTAGCTCCTGGAAAGAACGTGAGAAGGGAGTTGTGCATTTGCTGTTTTGTCTCAGTAGGCACCATGCCTTTGGGAGTTTGAGTATCTGACGGTTCTTGATGAGATTCTAATGCTTAAAAGGTAATTTTTTTTCAGCCTGGGCAACATAATGAGACATCTCTACCAAATATATAAAAAAATAGCCAGGCATGGTGGTGCACACCTGTGGTCCCAGCTCACTTGAGCCAGGGATGTTGAGGCTGCAGTGAGCCGTGATGGCACCACGGCATGCTAGCCTGTATGAAAAGTGAGACTCTCTCTCTCAAAAAAAAAAAAGTTTTGTTCTTTAGTTAATTCAGTTTTTACTTTAATTCTGATTTTAGATGTCAATCTTCAAACAAGATGTAACTGGACTGTGTAATTCATAAAAAATTAATATTAATGTTTCCTTTTCCCCTTAGACCATTTTACATGGCTTACAAAAATGGTCTGATGTTTTGTAAGGGATAGTTAAGTCCAACTCCTTGCAGGAACTTGTATAACTACCAGTTAACATAACGCTTGCCACATAGTAGGTGCTCAATAAATATTTGCTGTATGAGTAAAATGACTGCCAGTATATCCCATTAACTTTCAATAAACAGTTACTATTTATTTGATTTATTTTTGAGACAGGGTTTTGCTGTATCCCTCAGGCTGGAGTGCAGTGGTGCGATCTCCTGAATAGCTGGGACTATAGGTGTGCAACACCATGCCAAGCTAATTTTGTTTATTTTTTGTAAAGACAAGGTCTCACTATGTTGCCCGAGGCTTGGGACTACAGATGTAAGCCACCACAGACCAGTTACATTTTAAAGCATTAAAATGTTCATATCTGCTTGCTTTATGAATAGAACATTGTCAGATGACAACATAGCTTTTCCCCCCCACAAATCCTGTACCCGATCGGCTACAAGTTGACCCAGTCATGGTGCACACCAGTTTAGAGAAAAATGAAAGCTGATATTTTTATTAGCGTAGGGGGAGAAACGGGTGAATATTAAGAAGTGGAGGCTGGACATGGTGGCTTACACCTATAGTACCAGCACTTTGGGAGGCTGAGGTGGGAGGATTGCTCAAGCCCAGGAGCTCGAGACCAGCCTGGGCAACATGGCGAGACCCTGTCTCTACAAAAAATAAAAAAGTCGGGTGTGGTGGTGTTATGCTTGTGTTCCCAGCTATTCAGGAAGCTGAGGTAGGAGAATTGCTTGAGCCCAGGAGGTTGAAACTGCAGTGAGTCTTGATCACACCAGCCTGGGCAACAGAGGGAGACCCTGTCTCAAAAAAAAAAAAAAAAAAAAAAAAAGAGTGGAGTAAGGTGAAAGCATCTAATGCAACATTGACTTAGACAAAAGCTATATTATTAGGTTAGTGCAAAAGTTATTGCAGTTTTGCTATTAAAAGTAACTTTTGCACCAACCCAATAGAAACAACCATGATGGCTGGGAATAGTGGCGTGTACCTGTAGTCCCAGCTACTCAGGAGGCTGAGGCACAGGATCGCTTGAGCGCAGGAATTCAAGGCTGCAGTGAACTGTGATTGGGTCACTGCATTCCAGCCTGGGCAACAGAGTGAGACCTTGTTTTTAAAAACAAAAAACAAACCAAAACCACGAATGGCGCCTGATGACTGATGCTGTTTGGATTGATGGGATGTGTTTTAGCAGGGTGAGAGTACAGAGAAAGAGATCTCTCTCCCAAAATACTCATCTTTGGTCGAAGAATAGGCTGACAAGAAGAAAATCTGTAAGGAAAAAAAAAGTTAGATAAACATCAAGTTAGAAGAAAATACTAATGAGTAACAACCAGATGATAATTTTATACTTTAAGAGTGAAAGTAAAGTTAACGTAGATTTTTTTTTTTTTTTTAGATGGAGTCTCACTCTTTCACCCAGGCCTGACTGCAGTGGCGCTATCTAGGCTCACTGCAAGCTCTGCCTCCCATGTTCACACCATTCTCCTGCCTCAGTCTCCCGAGTAGCTGGGACTGCAGGTGCCCACCACGGCACCTGGCTAATTTTTTTTTTTTTTTTTGTATTTTTAGTAGAGACAGCGTTTCACCATGTTAGCCAGGATGGTCTCGATCTCCTGACTTCATGATCCGCCCGCCTCAGCCTCCCAAAGTGCTGGGATTACAGGCGTGAGCCACCGCGCCCGGCCCAATGTAGATTTTTAATATAGTTGCTGAAAAACCAATATAATAGAACTTTATATGGATGTGTGTATGCCTGTGTGTTGCAGGAATGACATATATTAAGAATCCTTAGTATCAGAGACACAGGCAATTATGGAACGACTCTAGGAGAAAATATCCTGGACAACTGGGAATGGAGAAATTGTGGCCTGTGGGTAAAATAGCATGCTTTTCGGAAGCAAACAGACAGTTAATGCTGGCTTAATCTTCTGCTTAATCTACCTGCCTACCCTTTAGTTCCACACATTACCATTTACACATTCTTTCAGAAATTCCACAATACAGATGCTTAAACAGTCTCAAGGAAGCGAGCACATATTCAAAACCTGGTGTCCTGTTATCTCAGTTTACATACAAATATGGGTAGGAAGTGACGTATGGAGCAGGTGTCTATCATTTCAGGGAAATGAAAGTCCGTGTGAAGCAGCTGTGATGGGTATATTAGTACTATTTGAAAAAAATTTCGAGTTTTCTCTAGTGTAAACTTATTTCAATGGAAAAATACTGGATTAGATTCACACCTGTCTTGGAACATTCTTCAGAGTAGATGGAAGCTGATTTGGAAGAGCTTGGGGAGCTAAGTTTAGGTCCATATATTTGACTATCTCTAAAAAGCTCCTATTGAGAAGAGTTTAGCATCTTACCTCTCTGTCAGTGTCTCTGTATCATTTATTGCAAGCTTTATTCAATGCAAAGCCTGCTCCAGTTTGATAAGCAGAGATTGTAATGGTGAGCGAGTCCAGATCTGTGCTTAGCCGGGAGCTCATAGCTACCGGAAAAATGGTAACAAGTTTAGTTGCAACACTTTCCTGGAACCTGGTACTCAGAAATAAGCAGACACCAGACACTGATAAGGTTGTCATGGAGAACTACATTCCAATCTTCAGAAATCTATTTCTGCCAGGAAGGGTGGATTCAAATTCTACTGGCTTCTTGAATTTCCACATGTACTTTTTTTCCTCTGAGATATTCTGAAAGATGCCAGGAGATACTGGCCCAGGAAAAATGAATTACTAAAACGCCACGAAGCTGTATGTGCTGTCCTTATGATTTCACTACAAAGAACATGATAATCATTTTCTTAAAAATATGCACCAATAGGAAATGATAGATTAAAACACCGAGAGGGAATTTCCCATCATGTCTTCTGCACAGCAGAAACTGATGATTCCATCTTTTACTGCTCTGCCCTCACTCTACTGTGCCATTATCAGATTTTGCTGGAAAAGATTCCTTATAATTTTGGGGGGAATTTTTTTTTCTTAAAAGCAAATGCCATTTATTGTGGAACAGTTTATATTTTTCTTTAAAAAATAGATCCTCTCTAAAACATTAGGAAAGGAGAAAAAATTACCATAGTTTTACTATAATAGTCTTTTTTGTTGATTATTGTTTTTTCCCTAGTGATTCTATCTTGCTTTTAAAGTCATCCTATAGGCCGGGCGTGATGGCTCACACCTTTAATCCCAGCACTTTGGGAGGCTGAGGTGGGTGGATCACCTGAGGTCAGAAGCTCGAGACCAGCCTGGCTAACATGGTGAAACCCTCTCTGTCTCTACTAAAAATACAAAAATTAGCTGGGTGTGGTGGTGGGTGCCTATAAACCCAGCTACCCAGGAGGCTGAGTATATGACATATATTAAGAATCCTTAGTATCAGAGACACAGGCAATTATGGAACAACTCTAGGAGAAAATATCCCGGACAACTGGGAATGGAGAAATTGTGGCCTCCAGGAGGCAGAGGTTGCAGTGAGTCAAGACCGTGCCACTGCACTCCAGCTGGGGCGACGAGCAAAACTTTGTTTCAAAAAAATAAATAAATAAATAAAAAATAAAAATAAAGTCATCTTATAAATCATTTTACATATTATTACATATTCTTAGTAAGAACTGCTTACTATACTCCCTGTCAGCTGCTACAGTGTAATCACTAATTTGCTGCTGTTCAATATTTATTGTCTTCTCCATGCTTCTTATGATTACTCTTATAAACATAATTGTGAATAAAGCACTTTTCATACATAGGATTATTTCTTTAGGTTATATTCCGTATGTCCACATTGCCATTAAAATGGTTGTACAAAATATGAGATTGGCTGTTTGACTAACAGCATTGGTTACAATAATTAAAAACTTTTATTTTGCTAATCTAATGCATGAGAAATGATATCTCACTATTATATTCCTTTCATTTTTTGCCTATAACCAACCTTTTGCCTATAATATTTATTGCAAACTATTCCCACTTTGTTGTTTTACTTTCATTTGAGTTTTTTGTTACATTTTAAAAATAGAAGAAAAAAATACAAATATAATTTACCATCTTTACCATTTTAAGTATGCAGTTCAGTGGTAGTAAATACATTTATATCACTTTTTGTTCCCTTCACTCACCCTTTCCCCTTCCCTTATTGGTGTTAGAATTTTTACATAAAAATTTAAGGTTGTAAGAATTAAACTTACTTGATAATTTGCTTTATGTTTTTATATTAATGCATATGTATTTCTAAGCGTAGGTATCCCCTGTTCTTAAGATGGTAAATATTCAATTCCCTTTATTTTGGTGAATTTTTAATTCAGGTGAATATATTAAGTCATTAAATATAAAATTAATTAATTAATTTTTGAGACAAGGTCTCACTGTGTCACCCAGGCTGGAGTGCAGTGGTACCATCATGTCTCACTGAAGCCTCAAACTCCTGAGCTACAGAGATCTTCCTGTCTCAGCCTTTGAGTAACTGGGACTATGGGTATAATTTTTTAAATTTTTTATATTAAATTTTTTTTTGAAAGATGGGGTCTGCCTATGTTGCCCAGACTGGTCTCAAACTCCTTACCTCAAGTGATCCTTCCACTTTGGCCTCCCAAAGTGCTGGGATTACAGGCGTGAGTCACTGCACCTGGCCCTGGATTTATTTTTAAGATACACGATAGCTTAAAACTGCTAAACTAGTATTCTCCATGTAAGTAAATAACATCATTTCTTGCATAATCTTATGCTTTCCCATTGACTTCTTATGCTTTCTTTTTTATATATTGAGTTCTTACAAATAATCAGGACTGTAGACTGTGGTACTGTGCCTATAGGTACAAAAAACAGGTACAAAACAGCTTCCTTCACGTCTAGGCATTCACTCTGAAACAAAAAGTACAACTCAGAGTTCTTGCCTTAAACAAACTGATGCTAATTAGTTGGGTAATCAGGATGTATACATCTGAAATAATGCACTAAAGTAGACTCACATTACTGCATTTCAAACTAGATTCATAAATGAGAGAAAACAAAGGTAAACTTGGGGGAACCACAGGGGTGAGAAAAAGGACTCCAGGAAGTTTTCCCTGGATTTATTCTCTCTCGTTTTGCCCAACCAAAGCATTATGTCTTCCCAAAAATCAGGAACCACAAGCATGACAGCATTCTCTGGTGTTAGATGGCAGTTTTCTCTGTGGGTTTTATCTGCTACCTTCTTTGAAGAGATAAAAAGCTGTCAGCCTGTGGAAGGCAGAGTTCTCACGTGACAATTGTGGGTGGTTTTATAGCACCAGGCTGGAAATTTAGCCATTTTGTTTCTTTTGTCTTAAAATTTGCTTTTCCCTGCTGTCTGAAATGTGTCTGTTAAAAAAATTGATTTCTTTCTCTTACACATATTTTTTAAAAATTCAAATTCCTTGAAAGAGAAAAATTTAATAATTATCAAGAATTTTGGCCTGGCTCAGTGTGGCTCATGCTTGTAATCCCAGCACTTTGGGAGGTAGAGGTGGGTAGATCACTTGAGGGCAGGAGTGCGAGACCAGCCTGACCAACATGCAAAACCCGGTCTCTACTAAAAATACAAAAAATAGCTGGGTATGGTGGTGGGGGCCTGTAATCCCACCTATTCCGGAGGCTGAGGCAGAAGAATCACTTGAACCTGGGAGGTGGAGGTTGCAGTGAGCCGAGATGGCACCACTACCCTCCAGCCTGGGCGACAGAGCGAGACTCATCTTAAAACAAAAAACAAAAACAAAAAACAACAAAAAAAGGAATTCACTACAGTTGATGGAAGGGATTGATCTGTAACTGACAGAGCTGGTGGCCCAGAGGCTCTGGAGACAGCTCTGGTGCGGGTTTAGTCACTGGCATGTCTTACTGCATAGACAGCAACACCTCTGATGCTTGGTTTTCTTATGACATTTCATACTGCTTTTCTCACAGATAATCATAATCACAATAATAGCTAATATTTATTGAAGTTGGGTGTGGTGGTTTATGCCTTGTAGTCCTAGCTCCTTGAGAGGCTGAAGCCAAAGGATTGCTTGACCCTGGAATTCTGGGATGCAGTGAGCTCTGATTGCACCACTGCACTTCAGCCTGGATGACAGAGTGAGATCTTCTCTCTAAAAAACAGCAAAACAAAACAAAAAACCACGAAAGTTTATTGAGCACTTTATGCCAGGCACCACATCAAGCCCCTTAAATGTAACTTTTAATTCAAACCTCACAAAGACCACATGAGATAGGTACCATTATTGTCCTCATTTTACAGATAAGTAAAATGAGGCCCCAGAGGTTATGTATTTGCATAAAGCCTGGTAGAGAGTAAATTGTGAATTAGTAACTCATCCCAGGTCTACGCAATACTTGTGTCCTTAACTATTGTGGCATACAGGTATGGGATTCATTTAAGTGCTTAATAAATGCCTTCTGACATCTACATGGGAACATTAAATTGTATTTGGGGAAGAATCATTGCAAATTGAAGTAGGCAGGATTTTAGATATTCATACTTTTTTTTTTTTTTTTTGAGACAGGGTCTCACTCTGCCATCCAGTCTGGAGCGCAGAAGCGTGATTTTGGCTCACTGCAATCTCTGCTTCCCTGATTCACGCCATCCTCCCGCCTCAGCTTCCTGAGTAGCTGTGACTACTGGCGTGCACCACCATGCCCGGCTAATTTTTGTATTTTTGATGGAGACAGGGTTTCGCCATGCTGCCCAGGTTGGTCTCCTGGGCTCAAGCAATCCGCCTACTTTGGCCTCCCAAAGAATTGGAATTACAGGTGTGAACCGCAGCACCTGTAATTTTTTTTTTTTTTTTTTTCTTAAAACTCCCCATTCTTTTCTGTTAGAGAGACTGGGCCATTTTCTCTTTTCTTCAATATTTTGATGATTCTCAGCTCTAATTGATCATGGTTCTTAGAACCAAATGGTATCAGTTGTATCAGTTCTTCATAAAATACTTCTAATTACAACACCTCTCCTCTTTTTCATTTCCAAGCCCTTATAGAATTATGACATTAGGGTCAGATCAAGCCATAAGCGATTCAGCAGCAAGTAGTGTAAATACTTTTGAGAGCTGTGACCCTCAAATAGGTCAGAAGAATATTTTAATGGGATGTGAAGTTGGGAGTTTCAGTGGAGTCATCGAAATACCATCAGTAAGACCAAGACGCAAATTTGAAAGGAAATATTTGACCACAAGGGATACAAATGCTTAAACATCTTTCTCCCAGACCAAGGATATAAAACAGTTGGGCTGTTGGAGATGTGAGTGTTTTGGAATGAGCTACTGCTCTGTTGTGTCCCACGCCATACATACCCAGTGCAGGAGAGAAGAACGTGTGCATGCATGTGTGTGTGAGTGTGTGTGTGTGTGTGTGTGTCAGTCATGGGGAGGGAAGTCTTTGACTCTTAGATCTAATCTAGTGAGAAGAACTTCAAAAGCACCACTTGGAAACCTTATATTTGTCTACTGCAGGTAGGGAAACACAGTAGATTGATGTCAAACTCTGGCTTTGGAAACAGAGAGGTTAAGGGTAAAAAGATGTGTTAGACAATATTTTTGAGATGAATGTCAGACTTTTTGTTGCCCGGAGATTGGCCTGCATTTCCAGAGTTTTCCCAGGCTAAGATTGTTTCTTCTGGGCCACATCTTCAAAAGAGATCTGGTTTGGGATTATTCTTAAATTCCTGTCCACTAGACAACACTCTGAGCGTGATCAAAACTAACATCGTCAACGAAGAGTAGATATAGATATACATCGTGTGCCTAAGGTTAGGGTGCCCTGGGAAGAACACATAATCACTTTTGTAGTATTCTGGCTAGAAATGCTTAACCAAATCTAATTGTGAAATACAAGACAAATCCAATTATGGAACAGCCTATAAGTAAATGACTTGTACTCTTTTTTCTTTTTTTTTTTTTTGAGAAAGAGTCTTGCACTGTCATCCAGGCTGGAGTACAGTGGCACAATCTCGGCTCACTGCAACCTCCACCTCCCAGGTTCAAGCAATTCTCCTGCCTCAGTCTCTTCAGTAGCTGGAACTACAGGTGCCCGCCACCACACCCAGTTAATTTTTGTATTTTTAGTAGAGACGGTGATTCACCATGTTGGCCAGGATGATCTCAAACTCCTGACCTCCAGTGATCTGCCTGCCTCGACTTCCCAAAGTGCTAGGATTACAGGTGTGAGCCATTGTGCCTGGCCAAATAGCTTGTATTCTTAAAAAATGTCAATGTCACTGAAGCCAAAGTATGGCTAAGGAATTGTTATAGATTAAAAGAGACAAAAAAGACACAAAAACTGAATGCTATATGTGATTCTAAATAGGATTCTGTCCTGAAAGAAAAAAATGATGTAAAAGACACTATTGGGACAGTGGTATATCAGAGTTAAATTTCCTGAGCTCGATGGTTATTCTTTGGCTATATCTTTGTTCTTAGGTATACATGAAGTATTAAAAGGCAATAGGGCATGACGTATGCAACCTACACTCAAATGGTTCTGAAAATAAATTGCATGTGTACGTGTGTAAAGGCAGTGCTAAAACAAATGTGGCAAATTATAAAAATTATTGAATTTAGGTCACAGGTATTCTTATAACTTTTCTGTAAATTGGAGATTATTTCTGTAAGTTTGAGGTTATTGCAAAATAAAAATTAAAAACAAACCATTTTCTGAGCCACTAGCCAAGGTTTGTTCAACCTCCTCTCCCCAACCCCTGCCCACATACAATCACGGTCTTCAGGAATATTAATAAGTCCCCGCTAAGACCAGCTAAATCAGAATCTCAGGAGCTATGGCCCAAGGATTTGTGTTTTAACAAGTTCTCCAGACGGTTCTTATGTGTACTAAAGCTTGAGAAACACTGGTTTAGCCTAGTTAAGAACCATGCTTGGAGTTGGGGTTGGGGTTAACCCCATTGGGCTGTTACACTATGGGGGAAAGGCGGCTGGGTATAGGGGAAATGGCCACAGGATCTGCCTCACAGGAGTGTTAAGATGATAACGGCTGAGATGGTTACATTCTCCCCTACCCTGCCCACCTTTTTCCTTTTAGCTTTGACCTAGAGGCCTTAAGGACACATTTTTAGTCCAACATTTCACAACAGGAGGAATACGTGACTAATGTATATTTATTAGAGAGCAAATTCACAAAACTCGCCACACTGAATACAAAGTGATTATGGTGAATTAGCAGAGTCGTTCATTTTTGGCATAGTGAGGAGTAGTAGAGATTTTTCCTCAGGCATGGTGGGCTGTAGGTCCTGAGCCCTTCCCTGCAGGGAGGCAGCTGAGGCCCAGTGAGAATTCGAGCACAGTGCTGGTGGGCTGGCACTGCTGGGGGACCCGGCGCACCCTCCACAGCTGCTGACCCGGGTGCTAAGCCCCTCACTGCCAGGGGCCAGCACTGGCCGGTCGCTCTGGGTGCAGGGCCGCCCAGCCCACGCCCACCTGGAACTCGCTCTGGCCTGCAAGCGCCACATGCAGCCCCGGTTTCTGCCCGTGCCCCTCCCTCCACACCTCCCAGCAAGCAGAGGGAGCCGGCTCCGGCCTTGGCCAGCCCAGAGAGGGGCTCCCACAGTGCAGCAACTGGCTGAAGGGCTCCTCAAGCACAGCCAGCGTGGGCACTGAGAGCGAGCTAGGGCTGCCAGCACACTGTCACCTCTCATCTACAAGAGCCTGGCCCTGGATGTTCTAATTGGAAGTGATTTGGTATGTCAGATTTGTTGATCTGTCTGAGTAGGGAAAAAGGAATTGGAGATTGATAGAAAGATTGATGGAATGAGGGGGATCAGTGGAGCAGTTTACATGCCCAGTCTTTGGTATGGTAAGGATGCCTGTATCCAGAACTACCTACATAAATTTTCATGGATCAGTGCAAAATAAAATTGTGGGGCCTCTTGTTAAAAAATAATCAAGAATTTCAGGATGGCACCAACAAAACACCAAACCAATCACTGGGCCCTGTGCTATTGCACAGGTTGCAACACCATGAAGCAGACCCTGCCTAAATCTCTTATGGTCAAAAGGAGGCCAGACTTGCTAGAACCCACCCAAGAGGTTGGTTGGCCTGTGGATAATAGTATCAGGGGTGGAGCTGAAGGGGTTGGGAAGAAGTCAGGCTGGGGCAAGCTCTCCCACTTTGAAGAACTGTGCACTGCGAGGTCTTTCAGAGCTTTTAAAATCTTCACCCACATGCCCAGCATAGAACTGCTATTTGACAACCACCTGACAAGAAGGCCTCTGCAACCAGTCAGAGTTTACTAGATGAGCAGTGGAGTCGTGAGGACTGAAATCACAAACCCAGGTCAGAATGATACGTTTGCTCATTTCATCCTGATCCTGCATTCCCTTCCCAACACCCGAGAAGCTAAAATGTGAAGATGTATGGGAAGGAGTAAAAGAGCAGACCACATCCCTCCCTGATGCTGGCCTATTGATCTAAGGAAGTCTGGAATGTGTGTGTGTGTGTGTGTGTCTGTGTGTGTGTGTGCGTGTGCGTGTTTTGAGACAGAGTCTCGCTCTGTCACTCAGGCTGGAGTGCAGTAGCGTGATCTTGGCTCACTGCGACCTCCACCTTGTGGGTTAAAGCGATTCTTGTGCCTCAGCCTCCAGAGTAGCTGGGATTACAGGCATGCACCATCACGCCCCGCTAATTTTTGTATTTTTAGAAGAGACGGGGTTTCACCATGTTGGCTAGGCTGGTCTTGAACTCCCTACCTCAGGTGATCTGCCCGTCTTGGCCTCCCAAAGTGCTGGGATTACAGGCGTGAGCCACTGCACCCGGCCATGTGTGTGTATTTTTAATAACTGAAAATGACAATGACTGTAAATCTAAGAGCTCTCCTTGAAAGATTATTAAAAGACAGAACACGTAGATTTGATAGAACATTTCCCTTTGTTGAAAGGGAATGATTTAAAACCCTATATTTTATTTGCACCTCATGAAGCAGACTGCTCAATAAACCAGTTACTATTAAAAATTATATTTAGGCCAGGCGCAGTGGCTCACGTCTGTAATCCCAGCACTTTGGGAGGCTGAGGTGGGCAAATCACCTAAGGTCAGGAGTTTGAGACCAGCCTGGCCAACATGATGAAACCCTGTCTCTACTAAAAAAACAAAAATTAGCCAGGCGTGGTGGCAGGCGCCTGTAATCCCAGCTACTCAGGAGGCTGAGGTAGGAGAATTGCTTGAACCCAGGAGGCGGAGGTTGCAGTGAGCCGAGATTGTGCCACTGCACTCCAGCCTCGGCAACAAAGAGCAAAACTCCATCTCAAAAAAAAGATTATATTTATTACAACGCAGGGAGTAAGAAAAGGGATTCACAAAACACTCAGTTGACAGATAATAGATTGCAAACCCTTTCACTTCTAGTATTGATCTGAGGATATCCAAGTGAACACTGAATGTAAATTACCCTGAGAACATCTCCGCTATAAGAACTCGTTACTGAAACTTTATTTTTAGTATAGGCAATCCTTTGGGAGTAAACATTTCAAATATTACACTCTGCTGTATTTATTATCTCTCCCTATGGGTTTTTTAGGGAATGATAACTTGGGCTTTTGCTGAAGTGACTCATAGCCTCAGGACAGGAGACATTTTGAATATCATTTGGTGGACTATTCTCATCATCCAAAGTAATAAAAATATTTAAGCATTCAAAAATTCTACATTATTTATTATTTCATTTATCTATCAAATATTTATTGAAGTCATAAATGGGTACTGCTAGTCCCCATGAGGGGTAAAACATGAATTAGACACTGTTCTCATTTTCAGGATGTTTCTAGTTTGGTAAGACTCAAGATGTACAGATATAACAACAAGGCAAGGTGGAAAGTGTTGAGAGGTACCTTAAAAGGGATGTGCCCTTAGACCAGGCAACTGAGTCCCTGACCTGGGCTCTGAGTTTTACAGGATCTTCTGGATTAAGGGGACACACTCACCAGAAGCCTGAACTTCCTCCTCCTTCTAAACTGTGTCCTGAGTGTCCAGAATCTCATACATAAATTCATTTTCCCAAGTACAGAGACAGAAGCTGGAAACGTGGGCCAACTCTCTCTACACTACACCACCTTTTACAGTTTATTAGTTAATTAGCAACCTTTAATATTTAGACTATGTAATAAGGGCCTCTGATACTCTTGGCATGGAAACCCACGAATGTTAGGGGGCAAGTTGGCCTGGCTATGGGAATTCAGGAGGAGGTAGAACTTTGCCTTGGCAGTATATAGGAAGTTCCACTGGGGAAGCAGAGCTTGGGCATGCAGAGGTGGGAGAAGGGAGAAGAGGAACTTCTAGCAGAGTGAACATCACACTCAAAGACATGGAGACTAAAAGTGCCAGGTTACATGTGGAAAGTCTGGCTTTCCTGGATACCAGGAATGGAAGGGCAGAAACTCAGGTTGTAAAAGGAGAAGGAGACCAGATCATGGATGGTGTGGAATACAGGACATGGTGAGTGAGGGTTTGGCAAACTGTCTCATATTCTTAGTACAGGAGAGTCTATTTAGAGTGACTGACATTCACATCTAACACTCACATCAGCAGGTAGGCCTTACTGTAGACAATAAGCTGTCATTGGAGGTTTGAGCAGTTTTGATGAGATCAACTTTGTAAGTATAAAGCTCTGGCTTGCTATGGGATAGCAAGTGGGAGAGACTGGAAGGGTGGAAACAGGCAACTGTGTAGAAGAGAGCAATGATATAGGGGAAGGTGAAAAAGAGACATTTGAGATAATAGAAAGGAAGAACTAGGTAGAGAAAGAAATAAAAAGTGATCCCAAGACTTTGTATGAATCCCTTGGCCACCCCTTAGGTCACCTCTGTGTGGCCAGCTAACCATCTTTGCCATGCCAACATGGAAGAGTGACCAGCTCCAGTCCCCAGACTATATTGGATACCTCTGTGGGTGTTGAGTGGTGGGTGGTGGGGACAGGGTGAAGAGGAAGGAAGACATTGGATTTGGGTACATGGTTTGAAGTTTGCACCTGTTCATTAGCATAAACAACCACTACTCATTTTGTATGTGTTGTCTGCAGATAGTTTGTGACTTGAAACAAAGATCATTCACGATTTTGATCAATAATTTGGGTACATGGTTTGAGGTTTGCACCTGTTCATTAGCATAAACAACCACTACTCATTTGGTTTTGTTTTTTGAGATGGAGTTTCACTCTTGTGGCCCAGGCTGGAATGCAATGGCGCAATCTCAGCTCACTGCAACTTCCACCTCCCAGAATCAAGTGATTCTCCTGCCTCAGCCTCCCAAGTAGCTGGGATTACAGGCACCCACCACTACGCCCAGCTAATATTTTTGTATTTTTAGTAGAGATGGGATTTCACCATGTTGGCCAGGCTGGTCTCAAACTCCTGACCTCAGGTGATCCCCCCACCTCCACTTCCCAAAGTGCTTGGATTACAGGCGTGAGCCACTGTGCCTGGCCAACCACTACTCATTTTGTATGTGTTGGCCACAGATAGTTTGTGACTTAAAACAAAGATCATTCATGATTTTGATCAATAATTGAGCATCCACTGGATGTATAGCACAGTAGTGCCGTGCAATATGGGGAACAATACAATGTCATGCACAGATCTCTTGGATAAAAGAAACTTCCATTTCCAGGGTCATTATGTTGTTCTGTCTCAAGCTTTTTAATAACTCCTATGCCCAATGTCTTGGTGGCCCCCAACAGTGATATAATGTGTGTAGACAGAGGAGGGCTGGATTATGTAACAGGCATTTCTAAGTTGTCAAGTAACTTTTTACAAAGGAGGACACATAAAAGGAGATCTGTCAGCTGCATGCTATTACAATGACTGGGTCCAGTTTATCTCAACACACACAGGCTTTGCACTGGTGTTTCCTGGATTCAGTGTCTATTCCCTTCTATCTAGCAGGCTTTTTAAACACAAACTTTTGTTTTTTTGAGATGGAGTCTCGCTCTGTCGCCCAGGTTGGAGTGCAGTGGCGCCATCTCTGCTCACTGCAACCTCTGCCTCCCAGCTTCAAGCAATTCTCCTGCCTCAGCCTCCGGAGTAGCTGGGATTATAGGCCTGTGCCACCACGTCTGGCTAATTTTTGTATTTTTAGTGGAGACGGGGTTTTGCCATGTTGGCCAAGCTGGTCTTGAACTCCTGACCCCAGGTGATCCTCCCGCCTCAGCCTCTCAAAGTGCTGGGATTACAGGCGTGAGTCACCGCGCCTGGCCTTTTGAATTCTGGGCTAATTCTTTCATTTTCTATTATGTGATTATAAGTCTCAATCTAAACCATCTTTGAACTGTAAGACATGTAAGACATCTGACTGTAAGTTACATTTTGGTCTGTTGCACAATTTGACACAACATGCTTCTGCACACCCCGAGTTACTCTGCCTTTCTACAAACTTTGCTCTGTGGGGATTACTTATGTAGCACTTTTAAATTAGGTGGCTGGTATCAAAACCGCCATACAGTTTGCCTCCACCATGTCTTCTAGAAGGGAAGGGCAAAAGGCTTTTAAAATCATGTTCTAAGAAGAGGGCTACAGAAGCAACAGAGAAGGCGTGGAAACGTGTCTAGCTGCGTTTTGCTTATAACGGCTGGAGCTTTAAGAGTCAGCAGCTTTAAACGTAAACAAGCCAGGGCTGTCTTGAGCCAAGACCTTGGGCTGATGGGGGTGGAAGGTTAACCTCGGCTTGGAGTTAAGGAAGCGCAGGAGGCACGGCCTCGGGTGCTTAAAGCTCAGCTCCACTGAGCCCTCACCGCCGAAGGTTGGCTACAAAAACTGGCTTGGCCAAGTGACGTTTACCTCCTTGGAGGCTCGCGTCCACCTGGACATCAGCGGACGGGTCGAGTTTCATTAACGCCGCGTACTTGAGAAAAGAAGAGGAAAAAGACCACCCAAACTACATAACGAAATCGAGATCATCCTCCTTCCCTCACTCTCTTCCTTCCCTCTTCTACTTTCTTTATCATGCGTTTATTTTTTATTTGTATTTTTTTCCTTTACTTCAACGCCTACCTCTTCCTTGGCCAGCAAATTACCCACCCCGCTCGGGCTCCACCTTTTCATCTCCAGCAGCTCGGGGGCTCTCTCCATTGTGCCCGGGTCTTACAGTGCGCTCGCCCGGCCGCCAACTCTCACCCTCCCTGCCCCCATCAAGCTTCTTCGCGTTCCCAGGCAGCGCCCTAGGTCCGGCCTCTCCAGGGCGGCCGCACGCGCCCGCTCCCCCGCCGGGGTCCCCCCGCCGCCCCTCCAGCGCCGCCCCTCCAGCGCCGCCCAGCGTCGCGTCTCCTAGCGGGCCGGTGCGCCGGCAGCGGAGGCTTCCCGGGTGGCCCGGCCTCCTGAGGGTCGCCCCGCCCCGGCCCAGCTCCGCCCCCGGCCGCTGCTCCCTGATTGGCCGCCCCCCACCTCTCCAGGGCTCTTCTCCTCCCCCTCGCCCAATGGGCACCGGCACCTGGTCCAAAAATTCCCCCGAGGGGACCGTGGGGGCTCTGCCACTTCCAGCTCCCGCCGGGCGGCTGTGACGGCCGCGGCGGGTCGCAGAGCGGGGAGTGGACACGGAGTGGGGAGGGGAGAGGGAAGGAGGAGGAGGAGGAGCAAAGGTGTTGGAGAGAAAACTTCAGAAAGGAACAGGAAACCTGCCGGGGAGGCGGCGGCGGCTGCGGCTTCTCTGCGCGCCTGGGCTGCGCTCTTCGCGGGGTGTCCGCAGCTGCGGCTTGGCCCCCGTCTGGCTTCCCCGGCGCGCACGCACGGCTGAGCCGCGACGCTCGGTGGCTCGCGACGCTCGGTGGCTCGGGCCGTGCCCTCCGCCGCGGCTCTTGGCCGCTGTAGTCCCGCGCTCCGATCCGCTCCTGCCGCGGCGGCTCCCTGGAGAGAGGGCGGCGAGGGCGCAGGGAAGAGGAGGGTCGTCCACTGTGGAACATGAAGCAGCATGACTGATAAAATGTCCAGCTTCCTCTACATAGGGGACATCGTGTCCCTGTACGCGGAGGGCTCGGTCAACGGCTTCATCAGCACCTTGGGGTAAGCGGGAGACGCGGGCTGGGCAGCGCTCGCGCTCCGGGTCCTGGGAACCCGTCCCTGTCCCTCCTCCGCCGCCCGGTCCTCCCGCTGCCGCGCGCGGTGGCCCGGCCGGGCAGGGTCGGCGCCCGCGGACAGCGCCGTGTGCTCCGCTCTCTCGCTCGCCCGCTCGCAGGAAGCTGCCCTGAGAGGCAAGACTTTCTCAGCAACTTCGTAATCTCAAGCTCAGAGACATCAGAAAGGAGGAAGTGATTCAGAAGCCCGGAGACGGGCCCGGCGAAGAGGTCTTCGCTGGCTTCTCCCTGGGTTGTTTTGATTAAAATGTGTGCTTGTTTTCCCTGGAAGGTAAAACAAAACACCCCCCTTTTCCACCGTTTCTCGCTACCGTTCTCAGCCCCTGGTCTCTCAGTGCCGGGTTTGAAAGAGCAGTCGATAAAAGTCCGTGGCCTTGGACATGAAACTCAAGCGATGTGGTGAGCCAAAGTGTGGCGTTGTCCTGCGGGAGGAGCTCACCGTCCCCTCTTCGCTGAAGCAGTTTCCTTTTGGCCTTGCCGAACGAGGACTCGGCCCACTGGCCTGGGCAGCCCTAGGGGCATCCGCAGCGCTGTGGCCCCTGGACGGCTCTGAGGGCTTCCTGGGTTCTAGAACTCAGACCTGCTATCTCCCCTTCCCAGGCCTTGGCCCACTGAAATGCTGAGCCTCTCTTGGAATTTAGCCAAGTGAAGAGTTCTTGAGATTCGAGTTGGATGGGGGAAAATATATATACATATATATACACATATATATGTATATATGTTTATGAATGAGGCAAATACATATTAATATATTTATATATTTTATGTATTTTATATATATATATATATATATAAACAGTGTGCTAAATGGTTAAATAAGACTTCCTTGTTTTCTCTTTTCTGATTGGGAATAGCAGTGTGCAGTTTAATTGCACGCTGCAGTATGTTTTGATGCACAGGAAATTTTTTGTTACCTCGCTGTTTCAGCACTTAGATCCCCCCGCCCTACATTTCAGGCTGTGGAACTGGTGTTTCCACTCCTACCTCGTTACTGTTTTCAGCTGTTAGGCTTTGGGGCAGATGGCTTAACCTGCAACGACCCGGGACAGTGACTTCCAGCTGTGTTATAACGGAGTGCTGCCCACTAACCACTGGGACGTGGAAGTCACCAGTACTTCCACAGTTCCTGTTACTTGTGCATTCCCCCAATGAGTGAAAGAAGGGAGGTAGATTTAATTCAATCCCTTTTCCATCAGTGTTACTTTCTTACGCAACTAAAGCGTGGAAGGAAAAACACGTAAGTGCCAAGTGCTTCTGCTGGGTTTGTGAATCATGAGCTACCACTGTTTTTGAGATCATTCATGATACAAGCTCAGTTTCTGGGCCCCCAGCAACATTTTGCAGGTGGACTCTGCTGCTCTTCACCCTCCGTAGACTCTCCAGGTGTGTGTGTGCGATGTAGTAGTTAAGCAGAGGGGGTTCCATGGACAGAATACTTGGGGTTTGAATTCTGGCGCTTCCACTTGTAAACCTTATGACCTTGGGAAAGTTACATAATCTCTCTGTGCCCCAGTCTCCTCAGTTCTACAAATGGGAATAAGCATGGTTTCTACCTCATAGGGTTGTGGTGGGGAAGAAGAGATTAATATATGTAAAGTGCATAGCACGGTACCTGGCACATTATAAGCACTGATGTGTTAGCTGTTGTAGTAATTATCATTGCCTTGGTGACTGTGAGCCATAGTTATATTTGTGGACAAAATAATAACAAGGATTAGGAATAGAGTATAAAACCTAGACAAAGAAAAGAACTTTTTTTTTTAGTGTCTTATTCAGCAAAGGTAAGCTTATGGATAACTTATAAAACAAATACCAGAAGGACTATATAGATGGCATATCAGGAAGCTACAAGTTTGAGTTGTGGAGTCGACCCTGATCATTTTAGAGATCAGGAATTGAGGTTAAGAGAAATGAAGTGACTAACCCAAGAAACAGAGGGCATTAATGCCAAAAGCTGGAACTCTAACCCTGTCTCCAGATTTCCAGCCAAGACTGCTTTTCTTTGGTTGTACACGATAATCTTTAAACCTTGAGAAAAATAAGCTAGAATAACCTTTAATGTGCAACATACATTTGTGTAAATATTTCTGATTTGTATTCAACTTTTTTGTTGGTGTTTTGAAGGTTGAGCTTCCTTAGTATGTATTTGTGCAATATATTATTTTTCTGTTAATGAACTGAGTCTTGTTGAAGTTAATATGACAAAGCCTTCGTGCTGCTAGATTCTAAGGTGAAGAAGGGTCTTTAGAAATGCTACCATCAGGCCGGGTGCAGTGGCTCATGCCTGTAAGCCCAGCACTTTGGGAGGCTGAGGTGGGCAGATCACTTGAGGTCAGGAGTTTGAGACCAGCCTGGCCAATATGGGGAAACCCCATCTCTATTAAAAATACAAAAATTAGCCGGGTGTGGTGGCGGACGCCTGTAGTCCCAGCTACTCGGGAGGCTGAGGCAGGAGAATCACTTGAACCTGGGAGGCGGAGGTTGCAGTGAGCTGAGATTGTGCCACTGCACTCCAGCCTGGGGGACAGAGCGAGACTCTGCCTCAAAAAAACAAACAAAACAAAAAGAAATGCTGCTATTGGTGAAACTTGGTGCTTTGATTGGATATTCTTTTTCTGAGATAGACTGCTCAGAGTTTCAGATAACTTTGTAGTACTTTAGAAGTCAGAGGTTGGATATGACCATACCTCCCTCCTGGTACTTGCTTCTGAACATCTTTTCAAAGGACAGTTGTAGTAAAAGTCATTGCTGATGTGCCCTGATGCAGTTTCCTGGCCTTCACTGGAATAGTGTCCAAAGGATACTCAAGGGAAGCATGGTGAGCCTAGGACTTAAATGGGTCCTGGGTGGAATGAATCTCTTTATAGAATAATTAAGACAAACTGTAAAATTAAAAATGTCATGATCCAACCTGGGCAACATACGGAGACCCTGTCTGTACAAAAAATATAAAAAATTAGCCAGGTGTGGTGGTGCATGCCTGTGGTCCCAGCTGGTCCCAGCTACTTGGGAGGCTGAGGTGGGATGATCACTTGAGCTTGGGAGGTCAAGGCTGCAGTGAGCAACAGTCACACCATTGCACTCCAGCCTGGGTGACAGAGAGAGCCCCTGTCTAAAAAAAAAAGGTGCTATGAAATCTCATTTGACAAATATGCATCAAATTTTTATGATGCATAAAAATATAGCACTTTTCTACTTTGAAAACAGGGCAGTGCAGAAAGCGTTAATTTTTTTATAATAAAAAATTGGGAATATCAAAAAATTAAACCTGAAATTATTATCCTATTAATGAACATTTCCAAATTCTGCTGTATGTGGGATATGCAAATAATGTTGCAAACACTTGAAAGTTACTTTCAGAAAGCATCTGGCACGTCATTGAAAAAGGCTCATTTAATTTCTAAAGAAACCATGCTGTTCATTTGCTGTTCTTCTAAATATTAAATTTAAAATTCATATAAGATGGAAGAGGAAACTTAGGAAGAAAGAAGGGAATTTATTTTCCTGGCCATAAGTCTTCCATCTCAACAAAACTGTGTGGCTCTTGTGCCCAGGGATGTAGGTTTGCCCACGGCTCCTTGCGGTCCGCTACTCTGTACCTCCAGCCATCAGAGTGTGTATTTCTGTGGCAGTTGTTAGATAAGATGCTAAAACTGACTTTTGGCTTTGATAAGTAAACCAAGATACTTTATCCTGATTTAAACTGATGTATTTTGCGTTCCTCTCATCGATTTTTATTAACGTGGGTGGTTTTCAAAGTTGGGGATTCCGTAAATAAAATAATTTCCTAAAATTCGGGGGGAAAAAGTTTCAGCTATTGAGAAATAATCCCATTTAATTTTATAATGGCTTAATTAAGGCCATGGAATATAACATCTGATGCTTTTATCCTGAGAAGTCAGACTGGTTCGTGATTTTGTTCCCTCTCCTTTCTGTCTGTGACATTGCAGTTTTTTAATGGTCAGTCATGCTTGGTTTTAGTACTTTCTTAAGGGTGTGGAATCACATTGGGCTCAGATTTTTAGTAGTTATAAAACTCATGGGAACATATGTCTGTGCCACATGAAATCTTATCTAGGTACATGCAGGGGTAGCACTCCCTATTTTTTACCTCAGAGTATACAATTGGTAGATATTTTATTTTGCAAGTTGGTTTTAGGGCTATGAAACCAAAGCAGAGTGGTAGTTGTGATTTCTCATTGTCTTGTTGTGGGGTCATTATTTGTACACTTTCTGCTTCAAAGACAGAGTGCATCTCTCTAGTTGAATTTTCTTTCTCTTCTGTTAGTTGGAGGTCTGTCGTTCCAGGTCTGCTGCTAATTAGCCATGCGGCCTTGTTCCTGTCATTTATTCTTTTTTCACATCAGTATGTCTTCCTGAAAACTAAGAAGGAGGGAAGATGCTGTTGCCCATCCCCCTGGGGGTATTATAAAAGCAAGTGATAGAGACAGAAAGAAAAGATTTCTTTTTTAGAAAATTGCTAGGAAAATCTACATTATGCTTATATTTTTGTATGTCAAATTGCACATTTTCTTCAAAGGCGTATGAATTGTTAAAGTGAATCAGATTGGAGACATCGACACTGTATATATTCAGCCAAAATTTATTCCACTGTCATATTAAAAACACAACGGGGGAGCTAAAAATTAGACTAAAAGTTTTTGATTTCCATTTTAGCTCTTCATCCATGCATGATGGCTAGTAGCATGATGTTTTTTCAAAGTCAGCTTAGCAAGGTGTTTAATGAGAACTGAGTTTACACAGTATTTCAAGATAATGAATAGACATTTATTTGCAAATAAATCTTGTTTGATTTTAATGTTTAGCATGTAAATAAGTTTTGGATGATATACATTGTTATTATGTAGTTGCTGGGAATTTTTGCCATAAGGTAATGAATTTTTCAGCTGGAAAAGTCATGGAGTTTCACTATATTTGAGTTTACCAGGCCCCTCTTGGAGGCCCCTCTGACTGGAGATGTGGGAGGATTTTGTTAGGCTTAGTGACCCAGCTTCTCAGGTTGATTTATCAGTCTGTTTGTGCAAAATTTGAATGCCCTAGTTGCAAAGATTGGCATTTCTCCTTTTTTTCCCCATTATCCTTTACCTGTATTTACTAGATGTTTCTGAATCTCGAATTGTTGCAAGCCGAGTTACAGTTATTGTTCGTTTCTCTGTGTAAGTGCAAAGGGGCCTGCTTTGTATTTCCTAATTTAAATTTTCATCTAAAGAATCAATTTAAGAAATACTTGTATTGACTTACGGACAATTGCTTTAAATCCTATTGGACGAAGATGGTGAATGTATTTTAAATAAACTATTTTTATTTTCTACTGGCATGTCTTCAGGTTATAGTTTTTGTGTCTCTTTTAAAGGTGAAGGAGGGAGTCTTGGGATGTGCTGTCCACTTTCAAATGTAGTATTGATTGTCTCTTTCTCCTCCTTCCATTTTTTCTATACTAAGATTTGTCTTTCTTGTTGCTGCCACATCTGATGACAACAGATATTCACATTTCTGTGTACGTCAACTTGACCAATGGTCAGATACCACAGAGTAGGGACTGAGCATAGCAGAATTCTTGGGATAGTGGGATAGTAGAATCAGTGTAAGGTGCATCAGTCTTTCCTTGGCTGTTCTCGGCATGGTTGAGGGGTTGGTAAATGAAAAGTGTGTATGTGTGTGTGTGTGTGTGTGTACGTTTGTATATGTATGTTTAAGTGATAGCTGCCTTTGCCTTGAGGTTTCTTCTCAGGATCGCCTCAGAACCAACACCTAGTACTTAAGGTCTCAGTAAGTATCAGGTGACTACCCATGGATGCGCTGACTTCAAAGCATCATCAGCATCATCATCCTAGTCTCTTAGTCAGAGTGACAGGATTGGAGCCCTTATTTTTACTTCCTGCTTGATGTTGGCCCATGCAATTAAGTTTTCCGTTCCTTTGTTTCCATGTTCAGGGATGGATGTCTGGTAGGGTGATGGGGAGGGGGTCACACAGTTTATAATTCTGACTTAATTCCTTAGATGAATGAGACTGTGTAACTGTTTACATTTTACTATTCCCAATTGTAGTCCCTCAAATTTCTCTTCCTGATCTATTTTCCTGCTAAACATTTTGATGTTTAAATAGTTGTAGATTTGATTTATTATCTTATTTAATTATGCTGTTCTTATTATAGTTTTAAAAATATTTTCCTCAATAGGACTTTTTTTTTTTTTTGAGGCGTGACCACAGCTCACTGTAACCCTGAACTCCTGGGCTCAAGCGATCCCTCCACCTCAGCCTCCCAAAGTTCTAGGATTACAGGTGTGAGCCATGACACCCCGCCTCAATAGGACTTTTTGATCAGTAGGGAGTTGTATGAAGCTTGGAATGGTTATAGGTAACTTTTATTTTTGTATAAGATGTTTAGTATCTTCCAAACAGAACTCTTCCAAATGATGGCTGTTGTTTCCTGCCATAACCAGGCTTATAAGCTTAGCTTTGTTTTGGCTAAGGCATATGACAATGTGATAAATATATCTAAAAGTCCATTGGACATTTGCATGCGTGTTCACTGTGGAGGAAGAAGATGACAGAAGCTTGAATACTGAGTTGTTTTGGAAAGTGTAAGTGTTAGAAGTGTGATGTTGTGGAACTTGAAATTAAGTACAAAGAGAGTTTCTGAAGTGGTGAACATAAGGTATGTTTTAAGCTGAAAGGGTGACTATTTCTTAAACCTAAAAATCATTCTATAAATACCATTGCAGCTTTTCAGCCCCCTCTGGCAATGAGAGCTCAGTTAAGTAAACAACCACCCCTCCTAAGAGCCCTGATGGCTTGGCTTTGATAGAAGAGAATTCGGAGGTAACTGCTTGGCTTTATTCTAGGTGGAACAGAGCCATTTTCTTTTTACACAGGTAGCACTTTTCACAATGACACTTTTTTTTTTGTAACTGTTGTCATGCAGATAGTGTGTAGATAACTTAGAGAATATAGACAGAACACTATAGACTCAAACTTTAAAACTTAAATTCCAGACAGAGGGTCTTTATATATAAATATAAAAGAAGTAACAGTGGACTTTTATGACTGATTTATGCTATAATAACAGTGAATTTTATGGTTTTTTAAATATCAGAACTTGGTAATAGATCACTGCGTTATAATCAGACGTGAAATTTTAATGATCATTCATTTGTTCATTCACTTATTTTTATTTTTTAATTTTCTTCAGAGACAGGGTCTTGTTCTATCGTCCAGGATGGAGTGCAGTGGCGTGATCTTGGCTCACGGCAACCTCTGCCTCCTGGGTTCAAGTGATTCCTGTGCCTCAGTTTTCAGAGTAGCTGGGACTACAGATGTGCGCCACCACGTTCGGCTAATTTATTGTATTTTTAGTAGAGATAGGGTGTTGCCATGTTGGCCATGCTGGTCTCAAACTCCTAACCTCAGGTGATCTACCTGCCTTGGCTTCCCAAAGTGTTGGGATTACAGGCGTGAGCCACTGCGCCCAGCCCATTCACTTATTTAATGAATAAAACTGTGCCTTTTGAATGTATTGATGGCATTTTTTGGTGTCATGTTTCTACTCCCATGATGACTTAGATGGGAATGTTTAAAAATATATAGCTTTAGAAAACCACAATTTTAATAAAAAATATTCAAAACAATATATGTGGAAAATAGAACAGCATATTAGCAGTGGTTGACCCTTTGTGGTGAGTATGTAGATGATTTTAATTTCAATTTTTATTTCTTCTGTATTTCCCAGTTTTATGTATGGTTTTAAATTAAACATCTATTACTTTTATAGCCAGGAAAGTTAACTAAAATGGTTTTTAAGGACTCTTTAATTTCTTATTACTGTTAATCAACAATATTTACATTAAAAAGCATAAATAAATTATTTTCCTAGTTATGATCAGTGGAGGAAAACCACAAACTGAGAAACTGTTATTACTGAAATAGACAGTCATATATTTACCATGAAGTTTTTTTTCCTGGTTATTATTGGTATTTTAAAGTGTATTGTGGAAAAGATGTTTGTCTAACCAGTAATGCTGAGCAATTAAGTTGGTTGATTTAACTCATGTAGTAAATGTATACAGATGATAACCAATTTACAATGGTTTGATGGTTTGATTTACAATTTTTCAACTTTATGATGGTGCAAAAGTAATACTCATTCAGTAGAAACCATATTACAGTACTCAAAGAACCGTTCTGTTTTCAACTTTCAGTATAGTCTTCAATAAATTACATGAGATATTCAACACTTTTATTACAAAATAGGCTTTGTATTTGCCCAGTGTAGGCTAATGTAAGTGTTCTGAGAACACGTAAAGAAGGTTAGGCTAAGCTATGTTGTTTGGTAGGTTAGGTGTATTAAATGAATTTTTGACTAAGAATATTTTCAACTTACCATGGGTTTATTGGGATGTGACCCCATTGTAAGTTGAAGAGTATTGGTAGTCTTTATTTTCGAAGTCTATTGACGCATGTTAAGAAGTATGCACTTTAGCATGGGTGACTTGTTCATTTTAGTAATCTTAGTACTCACTATGAAACTTTTATTGCTTGAGTCAACTTCTATAGTATTAGTTTTTGAGATTTGTGTGTGTGTGTAATTGAAATTTAATCAACTGTTTTTATTGACTATCTTTGAAATAGATGGATTAGCTCTCTCAAAATTCAAATCAATAATGGGTTAACAGTAGCTATTATATAGTTTACACCAACCTATCCAAAGATTTCCAACCTTGAATTAAGAATAAGTTAAAATATCCGATTATTTAGACAAAACTTTAGTCGTACAATTGAAAATGTGTCCATATTAAGACACATGTGACTATCCTGGAGATGTGGTTTATGCTGAAGCATGCTTCAGAATGACTCATTAATTCGTTCAGTAGATACTTCTTGAGCCCTTTCTATGTGCCAGGGAATGTGTGTAAAGAGATGCCAGATATTAAGCTGTTTTTAATTATTATCTCAATGGATTAATTAATTAATTTGTTATTTTAATTGTTATCTGAAAATCTTCCTTTGCGAATTTGTAGTATGACTCTTGGCTAGGATCTGTGGGAGACATCAAGGCATTTGACACTTTTTTTGCTCTCAGTGTTGCAAATGTTGCAAGGTCAGGAATAGATGCTGTCTTCTTAATCCTGTATGCTCAGCACCTGACAAAATTGCTGTTGTATAGTAGGTGTTTAATAAATATTTGTGCAATTATTATAGTAATTATTTAGCAATGGAGATAACACTGGTATTGAGTAACTGCAATGTCAGGCAATTTTTTTTTTTCCAAATGCCCAAAAGATGATTAAGACAGTACCACAGAAAGTCAGAAGAGTCAGATTCTTTCTCTCCTGATTGGGATGACCTGGCGGGAGCTTCAAGGAGGAGGTGGCATTTTCGCTGAACTTGGAAGGATCATTAGAATGGATATTTGTCTCAGATCTATGTCCATGGTTGATTATGTATTCTTGGTACTTTTTTCTTTCATTTAAAAAAATTAGTAAAATTTTACTGTCCATTTTAATAGCTCCAAAAAAACTAAAGCAAACAATTCAATATTGTTGAGATATGCAAAGACAGAAGAAATAATCTGAGAACCTATTTTATGCTTATTTTCCAAATGCGAGAGGTTTAAGCTTGGTTCAGATCCTCTGAGAATAAGACGGCATTCCATCCTTGTCACATAGGGTGAATTTACTGAGACCTGAGATAATGAGGCTAGGACTATAAAGCCCAGTCAGGAAGACACTTGGAAGTTGCTTGGGAGGAATTTATGCGACATACCCAGTGCCTTTGGCTATTATATTTTTACCTTCTTTCCCTGTATTTGTTTCCATCCCTAGTATTTCATAGTAGTTTTTCTTCATGAATCATGAACTTAATTAGAATTTTATAAATGCCTGGAAACATTGGCAATATGGACAACTTTTCATCGAATATTAAGAACTATTAAGAACCATTTTAATGAACTGTTAAGAACTATTTTAATAGTTCTTAATATAGCACACACATACACGAGTCTCCCACTTGGTACAGAATACCCTTCTGGTATATATGGAGTCTATCATGCTCTCTTTTCCTTTTGGTGTTTTAACATGTTAAAAAAGCCATAGATAGATTCCCATGAATGCAGGGAAGACTAAAGGAAGTGAACAAAGCATAATCTGAATTCTTAGAATTCAACTATGTGTTCATGAGGTTCTATCTATTACTGAGATGTTTGAGTCGCTGTACAAATATCATCATAAAAATTTCTTTGTGCAGATTACAAAATACTGGACTTTTATTATATATTGATTATCCCAGAGATTTCCTCGACAGAGTCCTAGAGAAAACTTAGATTTTTTAGTGAAGTAATTTCTAGTTCTCTAGCTCTCTGAGATCCTGTAATGACTAATTATGAAATAATCACTAAGGAAAAGAGGATTCTTCACATTATGTAGGGAACTTATATGAATCATCAGAACTAAAGATAAGAGCTCAAGTGACCAGATAAGCAAACAAAACCCAAAACAAAACTGGTTTAAAAGTTGTTAATTTTCTAATGGGAAATCAAAGTGTATTATTTGTAAAAATTTCAGAGAATAGAGTACTCACCAACTCAAGTTGCAGCTCACATTTAATTAAATTATTTGCAAGCCTTGTAGTGAATTGCCCTGGAACTCTTGAAAATAATTTATAGGCATCCCTTGCTATCCCCATTCTTACTATTTGATCTCAAAAGCTCTAAAGATTTGGAAAGCAGGGGATACTTGGGTATCACTTTGCCCACATGGATGAAGTTTAAGATTTGAAAAACTATGTTAGAAGTAACGTTCTTTGTTGGTGAGGAACAGAAACCATCTCTGACTAGCTTACGGAAAGAAGGAAATTTACTGTGAGAATACTGGAGGAGCTCCAAGAAATAAAATGATGAGCTCAACAACTGAGCATCAGGAGAGGCAGGAACCTAGGGCTGCTTTGGGAATCTCAATAGCAGGTCCTACTCTCTGGGTCCCATCATTTACATGACTCGAATCGAGCAATTTCTGTATTCAGTGTCCCTCTTCTTAAACTTCAGATTATGAGGTGATAGAATTTGGCCCCCTTGGGTCAGGATTAATCATTTATATCCATGACGGCAAGTAGCAATGCCCAGATCTGGCTACCGGAGAAATCACTGTGAGCAGGGCTCCGATTTCTGCTTGCTGCTGGGGCAGTGTGGTATGGGGGAAAGAGAACAAAGGTGCTGGGTGTGAGCTGGATTTCACTGCTTAGTAGGCATCTTCATAGTCAGATTTTAGTGCCTTTTAAAGTAAATTGCAATAAAAGATACATAAAATTTATCATTTTAACCATTTAAAAAGATATAATTCAGTGATGTTAAAGACATTCACAATGTTGAGTAACCATCACTGCTCTGCATTTCCAGAACTTTGTTTTACTATCCCAAACAGAAACTCTGTATCCTTTAGAAAATAAATTCCCATTCTCTCCTTCCCCCAGTCCCTGGTAACCTCTAGTCTACTTTCTGTCTCTATGAATTTGCCTATTCTAGGTACCACGTATAAGTGAAAACATGCAATATTCGTCTGTCCTTTTGTGTGTCTGGCTTGGTTTACTTAATGTTTTCAAGGTTCATCCATGTTGCAGCACATGTTAGTACTTCATTCCTGTTTATTGAGAATACTATTCCGTTGTAGACATATGACCCATTGTGTTTATCCATTCATCAGTTGATGGGCATTTGGATTGTTTCCACTTTTTGGCTATTATGAATAATGCAGCTGTGAATATTTATGTACAAGATTTTGTATAGATATATATTTTAAAAAATTCTTTTAGGTATATACTTAGCAATGGAATTTCTGGGTCATATGGTAATGCTATGTTTAACATTTCACCTTGGTCTTTCCTGTTTGCTTTACCCTGTGTTACCTTTCCTTCCTCCATATAATCTTATTACATACAATATAATTTATTATTTATTGTATCCATTGTGTATCATCTGTCTACCCTGATAGACTGTAAGTTCTTTGAAGGCAGGGATCTTTTTCTTTTGCCACTGAATATCTCAAGCGCTTGGCTCCATAAATATTAATACGTATTTGTTGCATTACCATATACGTATTTTATTTTAAAATCTCTAAGTAGCTATTAACATCAGTTCCTCTCTGGAAAAAAGTCAATATAATTTCTCGTATTTCTTAAATACTTTGAGATCCATGGGCAATTCTTTTAAAATGGATGGGAGTTGTCACTGGGTTTATGGTGTCATTAAATCTTGCCATCATCAGTCTTTTAATAATCCCTTGTGTCATATCTCTCTACACACTCAGATCAATATGTGGTAAAGCTTACACTCTGGAAAAGTAATGTACATGGCCTTTTCTTTTTTTGAGACTGAGTCTTACTCTGCTGTCACCCAGGTTGGAGTGCAGTGGCACGATCTTGACTCACTACAACCTCTGCCTCCTGGGTTCAAGTGATTCTCCTGCCTCAGCCTCTGGAGTAGCTGCGACTACAGGCTCGTGCCACCATGCCCAGCTAATTTTTTTGGGTATTTTTAGTAGAGATGGGGTTTTGCCATGTTGTCCAGGCGGGTCTCAAACTACTGGCCTCACGTGATCCACCTGCCTCGGCCTCCCAAAGTGCTGGGATTACAGGCATGAGCTACCACACCTGACCTACATGGCCTTTTTTTTTTTTTAATGATTTGCATGCTATAGCCACGTTAAAGAAAGGTTAATATTTCTGTAAATTCAGTTTTGTTTTTACATATTCAAAGAGTGAATTTGTAAGCATTTTGTGAAGCCATTTCTTAATTTAGATGGGCCTTTTCTCTTAGTGGGTAGTACATTATACATCCAGGGAGACATTTTATTTATTTATTTATTTTTATTTATTTATTTATTTATTTTTTTTCCCTGAGGGAGACATTTTATACTTTAACTGCTATCGACAGAAAAGTTTATTTAAAAAGAATTTGCTGTTAAAAATGCAGCAAGTAGTTGGGGAATTTATAGTACTTTAGAAAAATAGAATAGGGCATATGACACCTTGTAATTTTCTTTTTAAAATTCAAGAATAAGTGTTTGGAAAATGATAAGCATTTAAACACAGATTAAGGAGAACAAATGGGCAGAATTTTGTTCCTCGTTAATTTATATCGTATCTATTGACTATGTCTGTTGTAATGAGCTTTGCCTTAAGCCAATTCCAAAAGATACAATATCCAGCCAATTTCTTCAAGAATTTGAAATTCTCCAGTGTTATTATTGACTCATGCTAGGAATCTTCATTGGTGGCAGTGTTACAAATAAGGACTTGTTCGAGAGTTATTTGCGTATAGGACAGAGAAATAAAGTGAGAAATATAGATATGTACAAATTACAAAATAACTTGAAAAATAAGACAACATATTTTGATTTCTTCTGGTTCTAACATCCTATAATGCTCTTTGCTAGGTATTTAAAAACGTAATATCTTTAGAAAAGCAACTTTGAGGTGAAGATACCAAATATTATCAGAGTTTTGTTTCATTTCTATAATATCCAAACTAATCCAGTTTAAGTATATCATACCAATAAAGATAGTGACTTAAAACAAAATTCTATTACCCAAATCACCAAACACAGTTACATTAGGAATCCAAAGTAAGTTAATGATTTAAGGAACAGTTACTGTGTTTGGCTAAAGTGTTCAAGGTCATTGCTAATATCGGGGACATAACTACTTAAACATTTGCATTTCAGGTAGATCTTTGACTTCAACCATATTTTCAAAGACGATGATTTCAGTTCTGCTTCTTTACAGTAGTAGGGAAGGTAAAAAAAGGAATTTTGTTGTACTCAGAGTCCTATACTTGTGGCTAGGAATGATAAATATTAAGTGACCTTTTAAGTCAAATCAAGATTCACTGTCAGTGAAAATGTTATTAAAAACTTGACTACACTAATCCATGTGCAGGAATATTAATAAATGAGAAAAGGACTTTTATTTACCTTTCTTCCTTTATTTACCTGACAGGTCATGATTTAATAGCTGAGTTCCAATTTAAAACTCATGCGAAGAATAAGCCTCCTTTCCTGGTCAGTACAACGAAGTCATTGTTATCTGTTAGGGGAGAAACCAAATGGATCCTTTCAAAAAGTCTCAGTGGCTAAAGAATCTCTCAGAAGGTCTTTTAAAGTATTATCACATTGCAAATATAAAAGCACTTTGTTAAGAATTGGAGAATCTGAATGAAGAACTGTTTGGGTAAGTTGTCACATAGGAGTTCGGAGAGGCAGTCATTTCTTTGGCAATGGATACCCATAAAGTGATTCTATAAACATTTTCTAAAGATTAGATCAATATTTGTATTACACTTTTTTTCAAAATGGAAGTTACAATTAATCCAATAAATTCTAAACAATAACCACATTATTTAGTTTTAAACATATTTAATTTAACAAAATGCATGCAATTTCAGTTTTTGTATCATACACTGCTAGTGATTTCTCCAAATTCATTTTTTCCTTCTTCCATACTAATAGAAGTAATTGAATTTGTGGGTACCCAGAATAAAGACCACATTTTCTAGCCTCCTTTGTAGCCAGGTGTGGCCACAGGCTATACTTTGCAGTCAGGTCTTTTAAGGAAGGATTTACTGCCTCCCCCACCCTCCCTCTGCCCCTACCCCATTCAACTGTTTGAAATATGGACATGGGAAAATGGCACCTTGGACCATACAGATGAGGTCAATCACTCGGGATAATAGAGCATCAAGAAATGAACCAGTTCTCCAGATGTCCTCAAATGCTGGCTCTACTATATATGGTCTAAAAAGATGAAACTAGGTGGGTAGACAAGAGCCAGATTATGTATTCCCTATTAGGTGATGGGAAGCTGTTGAAGGATTTTGAAGCAGGAGAATGAAATAATCAGACTTTGCTCTAGAAAAATCAGTCAGTGGTAAAAAGGAGGAATGGAGAAAGGCTGAAAATGGCAGGCAGAGGAGGAATTGATACACAGCAGCCTGCACCAAACAGCTGTAGTGGGGCTGAAAAGCAGCTTGTCAGCAGAAGCACTGAAGGGACAGTATCTTTCTTTAGTGTTTCACTTTAGGCCTAGAAAAGATGTATGAATTAAGATAGTCACCACTGCTATTGAGCCTTTATTACTTTTGAAAACTGAGTGTACAGATTTGAAGTTTCTCTTTTGTTTGCTCACATTTGAGTAACATGTCATTACACCCAGCATTACCGCGGGCTTTTCAGGTTTCTGAGATACAAACATCATCTTGCATCGTTTCTCCTTCCTCTAGCTCTCTGCTTTGTGTGTACTGCCTTTTTTTTTTTTTTTTTTTTTTTTTGAAAGGGACTCTCGCTCTGTCACCCAGGCTGGAGTGCAGTGGCATGATCTCGGCTCACTGCAACCTCCGCCTCCCGGGTTCAAGTGATTCCCCTGCCTCAGCCTCCCCAGTAGCTGGGACTACAGGCGCATGCCACCATGCCTGGCTCCTTTTTTTGTATTTTTTAGTAGAGATGGGGTTTCACCGTGTTAGCCAGGATGGTCTTGATCTTCTGACCTCGTAATCTGCCCACCTCGGCCTCCCAAAGTGACCTTTTTTACCTTTATAGTTACACAGACATTCTGAGTTCCCTTTCGCCACCGAGCCTTTTTACGTGTTTTACCCTCTGTCTGGTCAATTTCCCATCTTACCTGCACACCTCTCACCTGTTTATTATGTGGATTTCCAGCTCTCTGACTCATCTGTAGTGAACTGTTCCTGATCTCCCAGACTATGTGAGGCCCCTTTACTATATACTCAGATAATGCCATATTCTTTTCCTTCACAAAACTTATCACAATTATAGTTTTAATTTTGCTTCTATTTTTGTGAATATTGGATTATGTTTGTTTCACCCACTATACTTTAAACTCTGTAAGGGCTGTAACTATGTCTGGCTTTGCTAATAATCATGTCCTTAGGTCTTTCACGATATCTGTCACATAGTAGATACTCGAAGTATGTTGAGGGAATGAAAAACGCTTTAGCATATAGTTAACATGGGCTTTTGGTTCCGACAAACCTGGTTTTATATGATGACTCCATTCTCTCATGGTGTGATCTTCAGAAGTTATTTAATACTGAACACCTCAGTTTCCTTATCTGTAAAGCAGGATTATTATCCAGTTTGTAGTATCACCATGATGTTAATGGCAACTAACATATGTAAAACACTTAGTGTCAGGCTCATAGCATCAGATACCTAAAGTATTAAATACATGGAAGCTATTATTATTTATATTATTAGTAGTATATCTGAAAAATCAGCATGAGTCTCTTTTTGGAAGCTTGGCTAAGTTAATATTACATTGATGTTAAAAAGTTCTGCTGTATTATCTTTATATCATTTTGCAGTACACCTGTCTTTTTTTTTTTTGAGACGGAGTCTCGCTCTGTCACCCAGGCTGGAGTGCAGTGGCACGATCTCAGCTCACTGCAAGCTCTGCCGCCTGGGTTCACACCATTCTCCTGCCTCAGCCTCCCAAGTAGCTGGGACTACAGGCGTGTGCCACCACACCTGGCTAATTTTTTGTATTTTTAGTGGAGATGGGGTTTCACTGTGTTAGCCAGGATGGTCTCGATCTCCTGACCTCGTGATCCACCCGCCTCAGCCTCCCAAAGTGCTGGGATTACAGGCGTGAGCCACCGCGCTGGCCACAGTACACCTGTTTTTAAGCTGATATTTGTTTGATATTTGTTTAGTAGGCTGTTCAAAGGCATATTGCCTTATCTATTATTTATTTTGGTTTTGGTCTTTTTTTTCTCCCTTACTTTGATAATGCACGCTACTCAATTGCAGGTACTTATATTTATCTTTTGTTACTGGTTTGATGCATGCTATCCTTTTGATGTAATGCAAACACCTGAACTATATCAACATTAATAATAACCTTAGAATTGCTTAGCGTATATATACAATATCTTTCTTGACTAGAATTTTCAACTTTTTAAATGTTTTAAAACCAACATGTTATTTTAGTTGCTAATATTTCATCCCGATTAGAACATAGTAATAGAAAGAAACAATTTAGTTTTATTTTTTGAGATTAAAAAAAGTGTTTGTTTTGGAACCATTAGAATAGCTTTTGCATGTTTTCATTGGACAGCTGGTGCTACTATCCCTTCTTCGAGATTTCCTTTTTTTTTTTTTTTTTTTTTTTTGAGACTGAGTCTTACCGTGTCACCCAGGCTAGAGTCAGTGGCACAATCTTGGCTTACTGAAACTTCTGCCTCCCGGGTTCAAGTGATTCTCCTGCCTCAGCCTCCTGAGTAGCTGAGGACTAGAGGCGTGCACCCCCATGCCTGGGTAATTTTTCGTGGAGACAAGGTTTCACCACGTTGGCCAGGATGATCTAAAACTCCTGACCTCAAGTGATTCACCCGTCTCGGCCTCTCAGAGTGCTGGGATTACAGGCATGAGCTACTGTACTTAGAGTCCCATTCTGTTGGCTAAGAATTCTGATTAAACTTCTGTGACTGTTGGAGGAATTGGCAAAAACACTTATCTAGTTTGGATATTTAACCAATTTACAGATAAACAAATTTGTTTAGGAAAATCTTGTCAAATTTTAAATAGTAACTAATCAAATTATCATGCTTACTTCTCTTGTAAGTATTAATGATTTTTACACAAGTCATTGGGATTGAAAAGGTATAAAGAGTGTATTTTATTTCTGCTTCTTAGATTTACCTAATGAATAAAAATTATTCAGGCCCTAGCCTTCTTTTAGTTGTGCCATAAAAGGAGATTTTACTGTTTATTGGAAACTTAGTATATACATGTATACAAATTATTGAAAAACCTTTTAAAAAATTAAAGCATTAAAAAACACTTTGAAGACTAAACCACTTTATAAAGTCTTATTTGAAAATTTCCCTGTGAGAAAATATTTCTTTTTAGCTAACATAAATTCTTGATGGTGAAGTCTGAGCTAGTTTGCTATTTCTAGGGATTCTGGAGTACCTGGTGGTGGAGAAGAACTTGCAAAGGGCCACACTCCTGGATATGACAAAGAACTGCTGTATCTATTTTGTAATTTTTAATTTACTTTTATTTTTAATTTTGAAATTCATTCCTTCAACAGAACTGGTGTATCTGAAGACACTAGTTTTATTTCTAAGTTTATTACACTTAGTTTTATTAGTTAGGGTGCTTTTTGGTTGCAAAAGTGAGAAAACCCAACCCAAGCAATTTTCACCCCAAAAGAGAACCTTGTGATTAAGGTAACTGAGAAATCTTGGCATAATCTCCTGGGTTCCTTCATTCTGCGGCGTCATCAGCATTAGTCCTGCCCTTGCGCAGGTCTTTTGTTTATGGCATGGCTGCTAGCCGCTCCAGCCTTACCTCTGTCCTCTTATACCAGAGCTGCAAAGAGTGCCTCATTCCCCTAAACTCCAGAAGAAAAACATTATGGTTATTACTGTTGGCAATGGCTGGCTCGATGATGGTCCAGCTGCTCTGATGGCAGAGGTGACGTCATCACGAGTGGGAGAAGAGCAGTTCGCCATTCTTCAGGTAGAGCTCTGTTGCCAGAAGAAGGACAGTGGGTGATGGGTAAGCAGAGACAAGACATGTACACTGTGGCCAAATAAAATCACCCCTTTACCTTCACGAAGCCACATTTCCTAAGTCCTTACAAGCAGGATATAAAAATTGGAAGCCTTTAATGATTTTGGTATTTATACTATTCTTATTTCCAGTTCGTTGTTCTGGGGCTTTATTTTAGGACTCTTTCAGGTGGCGTATACTTCCTGATGGAAAGGAGAATTATCTGAGTCCTTTTGCATGCCACAAAGCCTCAATGCTCTGGTCTGGTCCAAACTTCACCTTGACATCAGCTAATGAAAAAAAAGGATTCTAAGGAAATCAAGGATGGGGGTAATGGTGAGGGGTCAAAGAGGAAAGGCAGCAGTTTGGTGTGGCTAAATTATACCTCAGTAATGCTGCTACGAGATTTAAAAAGGGAGGGGAGTTTCTGAAACAAACTTCCCAAATAAGCACATTATTCAGAATCACAGAACTTTGATAAATGAATCTCATTCATGAAAGCATATGTTTATTAATATTTCTCACAGTAAATTTGTGAATATTCCCACTTTTAGCTTAGATGCAAGTAGCTTATCTTGTGTCTATGAATAATTGTGGCTCTTTATGTGTACACAACAAGCATGAATTAATAATTATTGTGACGGAGATGAACACAAAGCAAGGTGTTATATAAGCAGGGTTTACAATTTTCAAAATTTAAAATTTAAAAGTAAGGAATTGTTAATTTAGATCTCAGAAATTAGAAAATCTCACTGCTAAAATGCTTTTTATTAAAAATTCCCCAGTAAAACAAATATAATTTATTTCATGCTACAACTAAATATGAATTATAATTAATAATTAACATAATATTTGAAATGTGATCTTTATGTAACTTTTTTGAAAAGTCAGAGTAAACTTTTTGCATTCTTAAAAGTCAGTATCTTCAACTCATTTTTGTTTCTTCTGTTTTAAGTATTTAAAACTCAGGTCCATGTTGTACTATTGAAGACATTTGTTGGTTATGACATGACTATCTAGAAAATCAAATTTAATTTCAAAGTTAAAGTCAAATCATTGAATAAATAGATGTTTGATAGTGGCTTTTTAAAGGCAGTGTTGTTTGCAGAGAGAGCTGCTCAAGCCCTTGGGTCTGAATTCTGTTCTGTCCTGAAGAAACTCTGAGAAATTGAACACATCATTTAACGTCTGAATTAAATTCTTCATCTTTATATTGGGAGTACTGATAACACTTCTCTTGTGTTTCTCAGTGGTCCTTTGGAGTTAAGAAATGACATTATACCTGTTTGAGTATCTGGAAAGCTGTAAGCTGTAAGCTGTACTGGTACAGCTAGACATTTAAAAATTAGTATTAGGTTTTTTTTTTCTTTTTTTTTTTTTGTGACGGAGTCTCGCTCTGTCGCCCAGGCTGGAGTGCAGTGGTGCAGTCTCAGCTCACTGCAAGCTCTGCCTTCTGGGTTCACGCCATTCTCCTGCCTCAGCCTCTGGAGTAGCTGGGACTACAGGCGCCTGCCACCACACCCGGCTAATTTGTTTGTATTTTTAGTAGAGACGAGGTTTCACTGTGTTAGCCAGGATGGTCTCGATCTCCTGTCCTCGTGATCTGCCCGCCTCGGCCTCCCAAAGTGCTTGGGATTACAGGCGTGAGCCACCACATCCAGCCATATTAGGTTTTTTTTAAAATGGTAAAATCATAAGGTTACCTAAACCTATTTATTAGCAGGAATTGAATCATATGACACATTTTAGTGCCAATGGATTATTTTTCTATATTTCCGTACTTTTTTTTTTTTGAGATGGAGTCTTGCTCTGTTGCCCAGGCTGGAGTGCAGTGGAATGAGCTCGGCTCACTGCAACCTCCGCCTCCCAGGATGAAGTGATTCTTCTGCCTCAGCCACCCGAGTAGCAGGGACTACAGGTGTGTGCCACCATGCCCAGCTAATTTTTTGTATTTTTAGTAGAGACGGGGATTCGCCATGTTGGCCAGGCTGGTCTTGAACTCCTGGCCTCAAGTGATCTGCCCCTTGGCCTCCCAAAGTGCTGGGATTACAGGCGTGAGCCACCACGCCCAGCCCTAGATTTTTTTTTTTTTTTTTTTGAGACGGAGTCTTGCTCTGTCGCCCAGGCTGGAGTGCAGTGGCGCAATATCGGCTCACTGCAAGCTCCACCTCTGGGGTTCGTGCCATTCTGCCTCAGCCTCCTGAGCAGCTGGGACTACAGGTGCCCGCCACCATGCCCAGCTAATTTTTTTTTTTTTTTTGAGACAGAGTCTTGCTGTCGCCCAGGCTGGAGTGCAGTGGCGCCATCTCGGCTCACTGCAGGCTCCGCCCCCTGGGTTCATGCCTTTCTCCTGCCTCAGCCTCCCGAGTAGCTGGGGCTACAGGCGCCCGCCAGGGTGGTCTCGATTTCCTGACCTCGTGATCCGCCTGCCTCGGCCTCCCAAAGTGCTGGGATTACAGGCGTGAGCCACCGCGCCTGGCCAATTTTTTGTATTTTTTAGTAGAGACGGGGTTTCACCGTGTTAGCCAGGATGGTCTCGATCTCCTGACATCATGATCTGCCTGCCTCAGCCTCCCGAAGTGCTGGGATTACAGGTGTGACCCACTGCGCCTGACCGCCCGGCCCTAGGTTTCTATACTTTGAAAAGCAGAACAACGTTTCTTCAGCAGTGATGCAAATAGGAAGAAAATTAGTTTCATATCCGGGTATTTTCTTGATTCTGTTTTGTGTTTATTGATGAAGAAACATATTTGGAAAATAGAAATAATTTAAGTTCTATACAAAATTAAACATCTTGTTTTAGGCAGTCATTTTAAAACTACACTCCAAATATCTGACTGTAATTCAGCAGGTCTGTCATGATATATGGAGGGTCATTAGAGTATCCTTCTTTCTTTTTTTTTTTTTAAAACACAAGAGAGGAGATGAGACATGGATTTAAACTTCATTGTTTGTTTAAAAAAAACAGAACAGACCAGGTGTGGTGGCCCATGCCTGTAATCCCAGCATTTTGGGAGGCTGAGGCAGGAGGATTGCTTGCGCCCAGGAGTTTGAGACCAGCCTGGGAAGCATAGTGAGATCCTGTCTATAAAAATAAATAAATAAATGAAATCAAACAAAACAGGAAACTGGTCTAGCTGTTTCTTCAAACTCCAGCAGCATTCAGGGAAGTTAAAGGGTGAAATACTAAACACAATTATGTGTCTAAGTCAAGATGTCCATACATGAAACGAATGTAACATTCAGGGAGAGAAAATAAAACAGTTCCTATCACATCCCTTTTGTTCCTGTTTTTAAATCCCAAGTCCTTTAAAGAAAACTGCTGCTGCTTAGCAAGTCTTTAGGCAATGCCTGGAATGCTCATGCAGAGACTGGGCCAGCGACAGCCCTGGACTGCCAAGTTCTTGGAATCGAGACAGTCAGGGAAGAGGCTTTTGATTGGTGTGTGAAAGGAAGGGAAGCTGAATGTCCCAGCCGGGCTGTGCTGAGCAGAAGGGAAGTAGGAAAAAGGTTGGACACAGGGACAATAGTGAGTCCCCACTTTATGGCTTTTTTTTTTTTTTAACATTTCAAACATTGAATAAAGCAGGTAACTGATGAGATGTCATTTCACTGATTTAACACTGAAATATAGGACACTATGAAAAAAAAGCTATAAGATTTTGGGGCAACCATTCACTGTAGGAACTATCCACAAAATTACTTTATAAGAAAACTAAAAAAGGAATGGGATAGTTCTACTGGCAATACTAAATCTCCTTCCAGAGTGAACCTTTCAGTCATGTGCCCATCACAGACCTTCTTCAGACTAGACAAAAGCAAGGGCAAAGTGAGATTGTGAAAGTTATTTTATTCTTTTACGATTTAGGATAAGTCTTACTTCCCCTGGCAGGAGATGCCATCATCTTGCGTGGATGTGGCCTTTCAGTGACAAAGCCCTTAGTGTACAATCCAGAAACAACACACAGTTGAAGAATTGTTTGTCTTCTAATGGATGTATTTGTCCATGTAATTTATAATTATGAATGGCATTATGACTTAATGTGCAAAGCTAAGAAAACTGAAAAAAGAAAAGCTGAAATCTGTATTGGAGTGTGGGAAAGAGGCAGTCTATTATTAAATCTAAGCTTGTTATTTATAGCATGCCCAACAAGATAAGGTAACTATGGAGGTTTGTCTCTCTCATGATTAGGTTTGGTTGGAAATCATCAGATTGGCAAGGCCATCAAGCCGTAAGAACAGCTGCTAAACTACTCCCCCAACCCCTGCCAAGCCCCTGAAAACCAGTTGAAAATATTTTGGGTAAGTTTTACTCAAAATATCTTTAAAGCCTGACATTATAAAAGAGAGTGAGAAAGGCAGATATGGATAGAAGGTCATACCCACTTGGGGAGAATTGGTAAAATCTTAACAAAATGTCAAATGAGATTGCCTGTTCCTAGGGAGATATTTCATAGGGAAGAGTGAGGTAGTGGGTACCTGGAGAATATGAATCAGTGAATCATTTGGGCAGGTTAAAAAAATTCATTGTGTACATTTGATTACATAGCCTTCAGTTTCATTCCACAGAATAGCTGAAGGTTGAGAAATAAGTTGTTTTGCATTGAAAAGGAATCTACTTTTGGGAGTCTATAAGTAGGAACAGCCAGACTATAAGCCACTGAGTCACATTCTTAGGGGAAGTTTAGGAACAAAATAATTGTAATGAAATTAGCTGCTATTTAGACATCTCTGGAAGGCATTTTTTGAAGAAGGAAAAGCAGCAGCCCCGGTTCCTGCTTTTCCTTTGGCCAGAGAGGAATCTGATCAGTATCAGTTTAGAAGAAAACTATTTTGCAGATGAGAGGAGATGCCTTTCCTTTTGGGTCCAGGAAGTGCAGGTATGAAACATATGCTTCAAAAGGAATCAGAAAGTAGAGACTGAGATGTTCACCACCCACTCAAATGAAGGGCAGAATACAAGTTGTTAAGACTCCAGTTGTTAGCTGTTAGTTTTGTTTTCATAGGAAAAAGGATTATTAAAGGAGTTAACCTCATAGTGTATTGTAAAGGCGTGTAGTATTTCTGTGAAATGCCTGTTGAATAGAGTGTGTTCTCTTTGAACACACCTCTGTGTTAGAGTTAAGAGATCAGAATTTCCATAATCATTTTGAGACATATCGATGCCAAGTTATGCTTATGCTCTAAGAGTTTTTCTTAATGTTTTCTGGGGTCATAGGTGCCTTTAAGAGTCTGAGAAAATTTTTTGTGCAGCTTTCCATTACTATGCCTAACCACAGATTTTACATATATTTGAGGGTCTTCAAGATTCTCTGAAGGCTACCCCTTGGACCCAAGCTTGGGAGTACTTGTGCTAACATGCAATAATGGCTCTAACATTAAAATTTCAGCTGTAGATTTGGTCTGTCGTGTACACTCCTTTATCCCCAGTGCCTAGAACAGTGCCTGGTTCATAATCAACACTCAATAAATATTTGTTGAATGAATAAATCAATGACAAAATGAACATTTTATTTTTTAGTATGTGGCAAGTATGGATTTTTTTGGTTACTTATACTTTATCAGTTCTTTACTAGCTGTGTGACCTTCATGGCTATATTTATTTCCTTTCAGAACAGAAACCCAAATAAGCAAAATAGAAGCTGGATGGTTTGCACTGCTGGGAAGTTCAAGAGAGGGATCTGGCTTTAGGTACAACTGGAACCAAGGGCTCCATTGATGACACTAGGATTTTGCCTCTCTTTTTTGGCTTCTCTCCTTCTTGTAGGCTTTGTTCTCTGGCAGATTTTTTCCCAGCCATGGTGGTGAAGAATGGTTTCTAGGCCTACACTTTTCCTCATGATGCTTGATCTTAGAAGGAATTAGAACCTGTGTGGCATATGTCCTTCTGTAAAAGCTCTGCTTGGGTTAAGTACTTGTTCCTTTGGATCAAGAGCTGTGTCTGGGGGTAATGGGAGAGAAAGAAGCCAGCTTAGGTCTCATACCTTTCCTTGGGTGGTGGAGGACTTCTGTTGGTTCTTCATGCCATGTTTGAGAGTTGTACTTGGGAAAGAGAAATCTCTAAAAGGAAAAGAAAAAGACTAAACTGTAACTGATATCCATGGCACCTTTCATGAATAGTTTAATTTGGGGTTGATATTATGGTCTTAAGATGTCAGCAGGTCCATTGAATGTCCCTTACCAAGCAATTGGTTTTCTGGATGGTATCACCAAAGGCACTTACATTCTGAAAGTAAAGACTATCTTTCTTGCAGAATTTTTAATAATTAGGAGAATAAATACCAACATTTGTACAGAAGAAAAAAAAAACTAGGAGAGCGTTATAGGAATCTTGTGAAACCTGTTGTAAATCACGGAGAGCTGCTGTCTTCAGACTACAGAGGCAGTGATTTGGATTCCCCACATGTGACATTGTGTTCCAGCTTTGACTTCTCACCTACCCTCTGGTGCCTGCAGCAGGACCTTGGCATGGACTGAACACATTGTGCTTGGCTGGGTTCATAGGTAGAATCAGTGCAGGTTGATTCTGGGTGGGGAAGGAAATACTTTGCAATGTATGAGTATTGTGGAAATCCTTTCCTATGTGTTTTATTACAGTGGAACATAGTATCAGTGACTAAGATTTCAAATGACTACAATTTCAATTATTATTTTTTGACATATATTTCATTTAACATGGATTTTCGAATAATGAATATATATATATCTTCTTTTTTGTTTTTTTTGAGACAGAGTCTTGCTCTGTTACCCAGGCCGGAGTGCAGTGGTGCAATCTCCGCTCACTGCAACCTCCACCTCCCAGGTTCAGGTGATTCTCAGGCCTTAGCCTCCTGAGTAGCTGAGATTACAGGTGTGCAGCACCATGCCTGGCTAATTTTTGTATTTTTAGTAGACATGAGGTTTCACCGTGTTGGCCAGGCTGGTCTAATAGTGCATATATATATATTTCTTAAAGAGAAGAGGGATATTTTCTTTGTATAATTTTTGTGAAAGTTTGAGAATAACACCCTTAGGGTGATTGAAATGCATTTAAATCTTTCACGTGTATTTTGATAAATTAAGATGGTTGCAATGGGCTGGGCATGGTGGCTCATACCTGTAATCCCAGCACTTTGGGAGCCTGAGGCAAGAGGATTGCTTGAGCAAACGTGCTTGAGACCAGAGTGGGAAACGTGGTGAAACCCTGTCTCTACAAAAAGACAAAAATTACCCAGGCATGGTGGCAAGTGCCTGTAGTCCCAGCTACTACCACTCAGTAGCTCCAGATCCTTATCCTGAAATTCTTTTCATGTTTAGTAACGAAGTGTGAACTTACCCAGAATATTCCCACACATTTATTCTTTTCTTTCCCCTTAAGACCTAGTGAAGGGATTCAACTAGAAGGTAATGTGGTACTTGACACACAGTGGGTGGTCAGTTATATTTGTTTAAAAAAGGATAAATGAATGTAAATTAATGTGTAACAAACAGTGTACTGTAAGAGTAGAGGGTAACCACAGTCTCTTGTTTTTTTTTCCAAGGCTTTTTCTATGTCTTATTTTTTCCTATTAAAAATCATGTTTGAATAACATTTTCCACCAAGCAGTTGAGTACATTCATATTTACTGAACTCAGTAAGTGAATATTCAGTGTTTACTCCGTGCCAGGCAGGGTCTAGTTTTTGGACTCCGAAGTACTTAACTGCACTATATGGTCATTACTATATTGCCATATATAATTCCACTCCAGAATCAATATAACAGCTCTCAAAAAAGAGCAACTGTTTGTATCTCCTCTGAAATTTGCTGCTGTGCTCCCTAGTTGGGAGATTGATAGCTTTTGAGAAATATATTTATGGACCCTCACTTTTCTTACCTGGATTGCTGTGCTAGTTTCCAAGGTGGTCTTCCTACTTCTGTCTCTCTCTTCCCCACCAGTCTATCTATTCTCAACTCAGCAGCCAGAGGGATCTTTTTAGAAATAAACCAGATCACGTTGACCTACCTTCGCTCCCAGTGCTCCTATCTCACTCAGAATGAAAACAGAGTGTTTCCTATGACTTGGGAGGCCCTGCAGGTCTGGCCTTCCATTCCTTGATGGTTCAGATGTCCTTGCCAATCACTTACCTCCTTCCTGGCTCCTGCCAGCCAGGAAGGCAGGATATTAGCTTCCTTGCAGGTCTTGGAACATGCTGAACACGGTCCCACTGTAGAGTCATTGCCCTGGCTATTCCCTCTGCCTGGAATGCAGTTCTCCTACATGTCTCCCTCACCTTCTTTAAGTCTTTTTACCCTGGGTTTTTTTTTTTTTTTTTTTGAGATGGAGTTTTGTTCTTGTTGCCCTGGCTGGAGTGCAATGGCATGGTCTCAGCTCACCGCAACTTCCACCTCCTGAGTTCAAGCGATTCTCTTGCCTCAGCCTCCTGAGTAGCTGGGATTACAGGCGCCTGCCACCATGCCCGGCTATTTTTTTTTTTTTTTTGTATTTTTAGTAGAGACAGGTTTTCACCATGTTGGCCAGGCTGGTCTTGAACTCCTGACCTTGTGATACACCCGCCTTGGCCTTCCAAAGTCCTGAGATTACAGGTGTGAGCCACGGTGCCCGGCCAGTTTTACCGTGTTTTATGTTTCCTTTTTTCTAAAAGTGTTTATCCCTTAGCGTGCTATGTAATTTATGGACTTAATATGCTTATTGCTTGTGATTTGTCTCCTCCCCACTCCCTCCTGGAAGAGTCTTAGTTTTTGTTTGCTCTTAGATCAATGCCTGGCACAAAGTAGCTGGTCAGTAAATATTTGTGGAATGAATACATTTCTTTGTGAAGATATTTAAATTCATTTTTTTCTGAGGTGACTATCTTACTGGTGAACTTCTTTCAACAATTAAGCAGTAATAAACAATGATGATGAAAATGGCGATAGCTAATCATTATTGAGTGTGTACTTGGTGTCAGGTGTTGAATAAATAACATTAATAATGATGATAAGGATGGCTAACCTTTATTGCATATAACTTTGTACTGAACATTTTGCTTTATTAAATCAGTTAATTTTAAAATAAACCCTATGAGGTTAGTACTATTATTATCTCAATTTTGTAGTTAGGCCAGAGAAACGACTTTCCCAACATCACAGATTTAGTATGGAACAGATACAATTGTGATATGAGACACTTAAATAGAAAAATATATTGTTAAATTTATAATTTCCCATTTTAGTCCTGTTAGGTTAGAAACCAGTATGTCTCTTTAGGAATTTTTATTTTGTCTGAAGGATTAGGGATTAGAATTAGGGGTCTCTGGCCTGGTGTGGTGGTGGTTCATGCCTGCATTCCCAGCACTTTGGGAGGCTGAGGTGGGTGGATCTCTTGAGCCCAGGAGTTCAAGACCAGCCTAGGCAACATGGCAAAACCCCGTCTCTACTAAAAATACAAAAATTAGCCAGGTGTGGTGGTGCACGCCTGTAGTCTCAACTAATAGGGAGGCTGAAGTGGGATGATTACTTGAACAGGGGGGTCAAGGTTGTAGTGAGCTGAGATTGCAGCACTGCACTCCAGCCTGGGTGACAGAGAGAGACCTGGTCTCAAAATAAATAAAAAATAAATAAAATAAAATAAATAAATTAGGAGTCTGTTTTATTTAGAGGTAAATTCATTATCTATTATTAATTATAAATTCTACTTTAAGAGTACTACTATTTCTGCCTCCAGGGGTTGGAAAAAATTTCCAGCCTATAAGCGAGGGAAATGATTTAATTTAATGCATAGAGATGTAGCTCTTTTCAGCCATCAGACTTTTCTGCTTGTTTTTATTTCCTTTTGATTTTACCCTTGGTTGGCACAGCTTTCAGAGGTCATGTGGGTTGCTTCATTATTTTCGGGTAAGGACCTACTCACTTCCTCCCAGAAAGAGAGGTCTCTGCACTTTAATTAAAATGCTCCAGAAGAAGGTGTATCTGTCATTCTAGCCACAATTAGTCCCTTGCCAGTAACCTAAATAAATCCGAGAATATTTTCTTGGTGCACAGAAATATCTTAAAAGAGGGATTGTATGCCCATTGATTCCATCCATACCAATTAAAAGTGTGAATTTGGAATGACCACTGTATTTTTTTTCTAAAACCCATGTTTATTCACATTTAGCCAATGTTAAATGTTGGAAGCTCAGTCTGAAGGAGTTACCTGGGAATGGGAAGTTGTTTTGTTTTTTAGCTTTTCCCTTTTCTGGTAGTTCTCAGAAAGATTCTATTTACTAGTTGACTCAGAAACAGCAGTCATCTGCTTGTAACTTTCACAAGGTAACTGAAAATTATTTCTTTTTTATTTATATATAATAGTTGCACGTATTTTGGGAGTACATGTGATATTTTGTTACCTGTATGTAATGTGTAATGATCAGATTTACACCCTCCAAGTTTCTGGTAGTATGAGTCTAGTTTCTCATGCTGTAATGATTGTGGGAATTGGTCTACAGTTGCCCGAGGTTTTTCTGGCCAGGGAAGTTCTCTTGCCAACTATTTCCTCCTAGGAATGCTTCTCTTTTATGTCTGATCAGTCAGGAAGTGGTAGTTCGTTCTCATGTTCATCTCTTTTTGAAGAAGGAGGCATAAAGGAACAGGGAAGAGGCAGGTCCTTAGGCTACAGAACGAATCACTGACTGCATTGTAGTGTGAAGATTTCAAAGGAAAAAAATGTTTTGGCTAACTGATGTTCTGTTCTGTCTAGGAGCTCTTACTAACTGGATTATTTTCGGAGGTCTCCTCTAGCCATCCACTTCTAGAATATGTAATTAAATGTTACTTTATGGTTTGCTGAGGGTATGAGCCAAGGACAAACAGCTATATCATTATTACATACTTGCTCCATCTTTCCTTCTTATAATCTTTCTTTCTGCTATATCATCACTTACCTCATTTTGTCTTCTGCAGTTTGTTTTCTTTACCTTTAAAATATCAATGGATTCATTTAACATTTTTTTTTTTTTGCACTTACTGTATGCCAGTCACTGTGCTGGGTATTGAGGAGATAAAGATTAAAAATATACTGTACTGTCCCCAAGGAGCTCATTGTTTATTGGAGACATGTAGTTAGAGGTATCATACAATAAGATAACAGCTTGAAGTATAATACAATACAATAACAGCATGTCAAAAATGGTGGGATCATAGGAGACCCTAAGCCTCTGGAGGATGGGTGAGCGTGGGGGTTTTTAGTTAAACATAAGTTCAGTGTAAGCCAAGAAAATAATAGTTTTTTAAAAGCCAAACCTGTAAATTTAGGCTATATTTTAGAAATAGAATGGGTATGTGAAAACCATATAATCTGAAAAAAGTTGAGGAAACTGGTATGTTAATATTCCATATATGCTCAGAAAGAATATATTTTCTATTTTATGTGTGTCCATTAGATCAGGCTTGTTGATTATAGGCTTCAAAGCTTATAACCTTACAAATTTTGTCAGTTTGCCCTATCAGTAATTAAGAAGTGTGTTGAAATCTCCCACTAAGATAGTGTATTGTTAATATCTCCCTGTAGTTTTGTAAATTATGTTTATTTTGAGGCTGTTACATATACACTTAGAACTTGTGTATCTTCTTTTTTTTTTTTTTTTTTGAGTCAGAGTCTGGCTCTGTCCCCCAGGCTGGAGTGCAGTGGCACCATCTCGGCTCACTACAAGCTCCACCTCCCGGGTTCACGCCATTCTCCTGCCTCAGCCTCCCGAGTAGCTGGGACTACAGGCGCCCGCCACCACGCCCTGCTAATTTTTTTTGTATTTTTAGTAGAGACAGGGTTTCACTATGTTGGCCAGAATGGTCTCGAACTCCTGACCTCGTGATCCGCCCACCTAGGCCTCCCAAAGTGCTAGGATTACAGGCTTGAGCCACCGCGCCCGGCCAACTTGTGTATCTTCTTAAAGCAGTGAAACACTTGTCATGATGTAATGGCTCTCTTTATTCTGAATAAAGCTTTTTTCTCTTTTTTTTATTTTTCTGATATATATATATATATAGATATCTATATCTATCTGTATATCTATATCTATATATAAATATAGATATCTCCTCTGCAGTTTGTTGAGAAACATTCCTAGGAGGAAATAGTCAGATATGTATATTAATTTAAAGAGACAGAGTCGTACTATGTGGCCCAGGCTGATCTTGAACTCCTGAGCTCAAATGCTCCTCCTGCCTCGGCCTCGCAAAGTGCTAGCATTACAGGCATGAGCCACCATGCCTGGCCTATTTGTCTGATATTATCACTGCTACTGTACTTCTCTTTTTTAAAAATTATTTTTGTTTTTATTTTTAGAGACAGGGTCTTGCTCTGTTGCCCAGGCTGGAGTGCAGTGACATGATCATAGCGGAGTATAGCCTCCACTTCCCAGGCTCAACTGATCCTCCCTCCTCAGCCTTTGAGTAGCTGGGCCCACAGGCGCATGCAATATGCCAGGCTAATTTTTAAATTTTTGGTAGAGATAGGGTCTTGCTATGTTGCCCAGGCCGATCTTGAACTCCTTGCCTCAAGTGATCCTCTCACCTCAACTTCCCAAAGCACTGGGATTACAGGCATAAGCTACCACCCCTGGCCCATACCTTCCTTTGGCTAGTATTTTCCTGCTTTGTTTTGTTCTGTCCTTATATTCTAGGTATGACTCTTGTAAATAGCCTATGGCTGGATTTTTTCATCCAACTACAAAATCTAGCCTTTTTTTTTTTTTTTTTAACATGAGGTATTTTTATTTTGTTAAATCCTTACAACAGTTTCATTTTGCAGATGAGAAAGCTGAGGCCCAGAGTTTAAACAATTTGTCCAAAGTTATACAATGAGTAACTGGCAAAGAGCTGGGATCTGCAGTCTACTTTTGGGACATGTACAGCCAGTACTAGAGTTTATTATCTCTATTGTCCAGAGGAAAAACTAGGGGTATCTTAAAATCTCTTGATGTCTCTAGTTAGTGCCTGATAACTGAGAGAGAGGTCAGGGCCTGAGAACCAATGATACAAAGACCCAGAGGGATCTATTTTAATTCTTCTTCATTTGAGTAAAGAGAAACAGGCATCCTCCAAAGCAAACCCAACCCTAGGGTGACATCAAGGAAGGTAGCAGTAGGTGATATGGTCAGCATCTTGGTTCCAGGCATAATGCCAATCATATCATATCTATCATCATCCTTATGGAGGAACCGAAGCCCAGAGAGGTGAAATGATGAGGGCAGTCCTGATGCAAATTTTCCTTCTGGCTCCTGTTGTTTCAAGGTATGCATCTCCCATGCTGAAGGTTAAATGGGGGTCATTTGTCAACAAATTTTGGGGGTTGGTTCTCTCTGCCATGTTTCCAGCCAGTCCCAGCTTGGAATGTTCTGGTCATGAAATATCCGTTCAGTGGCCATCCCTGATGCATCGTCCACGTCCATGCCTTGGTCAGTGGCTACTTTGCCCAGCTGCATGGCAATGGGGGCCGGGGGCAGGACCTCCTGGGCCAGTGCTTGTGCCCAGTGGTAGGCGACATCACCCTCCTCGTTTTAGGCCACAGCATGATTCACCAGCCTCAGTGCCCGCTCAGTCGTTGGCCTGTGAAGATGAGCTCCTCCACCAGGGCCACCCCCAGGCAGAGTGGCAGCCTGTGAGTGCCTCCTGTCCCTGGGAGGAGCCCTCGAGTGGTCTCTCAGTCAGTCCCATGACTTTCGAGGAAGCTGCCACTTGGAGGTCGCAGGCCAGGGCAAGCTCCAGGCCTCCACCCAAGGTGAACCCATCTATAGCCACAATGGCAATGGATGCTAACTATATATGCATGGTAACCTTCTCATCCAGCCCTTTATGTATCTTAACCTTCTTTCGTATCTTCTCTATCCTTGTTGTCCTGTGCTTCATTCCAAGAAATTATTAAAACCTTTCTTCTAAGATATTAATTAGCTGTGTCTGATTTACTGTCTTCAATCCATCTACTTATTCAATAATTATTTTTCATTCCTAGGAATTCTTTACTAAATCTATCTGGCCATATTTTTTAAAGTGATAGGGTCTTGCTATGTTGCCCAGGCTCAACTCAAACTCCTGGGCTCAAGCAATCCCCCTGCCTCAGCCTCCCAAGTAGCTGGGACTACAGGGGTATACCACCGTGCCAGGCTATCTGACCATTTTTGATGTGTTCTTCCTCCTTGCCCTTTTTATAAAATTTATCTTCCATTTCTTTAAACATTTCATAATAGTTATTTTATATTTTTTAGTTGATAGTTACAATATTTGTTGTTGTTTTTGGTGACTCATGCATAGTAACTTGTTTCCTTGTCTTATTAGTAATTTTTAAAATATTTGAGTTCATATTTCTTTGAATTTAATCTGTAGTATATCAAGTATAAAACTTTTTTTTTTTGGTCTTTTTTTTTTGAATGGAAAGTTTTTTCTTGATCACAACTGTAAATTCTGGACAAAATATAAAAAACAACTATGTGTAGGCCCTGGAGAGTGACCCAAAGCAGACAGAAACCTGAGGTGGGGGAGGTGTCTGTACCTGGAAGAAGAGAGTGAGACTAGGTGGGTTTCTGATTTGTATGGCCTTTTTTCCTGAGAGCACCTGCAAATTGGTGTCAACCAGGTGGTGAAAACTCAGATAGGAATGACGGTGTGGTGGTGGTAAAGATCTGGACCTGAACTTGTCTAGTGAGTCACTTTTACTGGCACCAATGATTTTCTGGCTCTTTGCAGGTGATTGAGAACTGGCAGTAGTTAAGGTCAGCTCAGCCACCACTAAATAATTGACCTCAACTGGTAGAGATGCCTGTTCATATTCTGAGAAAAGTGCTTTGCAGATGCGTTGACTTTCGTGAGAACTGTAATGGACAAAATGCTTCACAAACTGACCTGCAATAACACTGGGTTCAAAGAGGTTGAGGAGGCAGGGTCAAGAGGATCAAGAAAAGGAAGTTATTTTAGATGGAGAAAGAGAAGCCCAGAAGAAGAAGTCACGATGATTTTTCTTTGGCTGGATTAGGACTGTAAGCTTTCAAAATATACGGGCAAATCCTCTCTGAAATCATTGTCAGATAGATGTGTTTCTCTTTGAAAGGCTATGCGTAACTCTTTTAGCAGTGTTTCCCCCTAGTTTCACCAGTACTGATACTCTGAAGATAATCGCTTCACAAGATGATGGCTTCTTGCAGTGCTTTATAAAAAGATTAATATGTTAGAAACAGCCTTCTCCTTGTAGTCATGTGATACCCATATTTTAAAAAGGTAGTTAATAGTTAAATCATTTGGTCAGGGTGATAGCATTCATCAAAACATTTTAAATCTATTCATCCCGTATTTTTAGTAGTACTTCCAAGTTTAGTGTTTATACTGTGATTTATGTGTGGGTATAGGTTAATTATGTCTTTCATGGAAAAATAAGTGGGAACATTTTGAATACCTAAGAGCAAGCACAATTCTAACTCTGAGTGAAACCAGTTTTAGAAATACTGGCAGCAACAAACCTATGCTTGATTGAAAACTTATATATGGAATTAAACATACTTTTAATATTTAAACCAAAATATGTGTTAGTCAAGAACATTATTGAAATTAGACATGTCTGAAAAGAGGAGATAATGCTAAATTTATTTGTTTAAATTTAAAAAAACAATAAAACCACACATTTCAAATGGCAAACAAGCGTGCACTTAACTCCTCTTGTCATCATAGAGAGGCAAGATATGAGTGTAGCCGTGAGTGAATGTGGCATGTTGCATCTGTTTTGCATTTATAAGTTAGAAAACATTTTGGCGGAAAGTTTTGCAATGAAATTACTTCCTTCTTTGAATGATTTGAATTATTTATGGCCTTGTACAGGAGTGTCCATAGGACCTGTCAGATATAAGGTGGAAAACTGGACATTTGTAGAAACTTCTATTTCTGGTTAAGTTATTCTGGATTATGAGAAGAATTAATTACCATACAAACATGAATTAACATCCTTGGGATCGACTTCTTATTTGGGCAACTTGAGTGTTGGCTAAGTTAAAAAATGTACATATTACTAAATGGCAAGATATTACATTTTAAAAATAATGTGTTCTAAGACTACGGTGAGTGAATGCAACAAAACCACTTAGTACTGGTATTTAGCTTGTAATGATAAAATAATTTTAAGCTTCTGAAAAATAGATGCTAAACACTTAAACTTTCAAACTACAATGTATAAATTATGATACATGTCAGAGGGCGCTAGTGAAGGGTGATAAGCCAACTCTAGTCACAAAGCAGGAGCAGAGAAACAAGAAACCACAGAAATACGAGGAACGTGTGGGAATACAGCTGCCCCATTTAAAAAATGCGGCACAGTGAGGTTCAGTAACTAGCATAAACACAGCTGGTCAAGGATGAGAAGTCAGGTTTTTTTCTTCTCTTCTACTGCTGCTTCTAAATGCAGGCGAAGGAGGGAGTTGAATGATGTGCCAGGGTTGTGGGGGCCTGTGGTAGATTGGTGGGGTGGAGGGACAGTTCAGGTGAGGAGCCAGAAGATTGCAGCTGAGGGAGAAATTCATGTAGTCAAGCAGAGTGAAAATTCCAGCGTTGGGGGATCAAGTTATTCGTGATAAAGTTCTGAAAGTTCTTTTAAAGACAATTCTGCTGGGCGTAGTGGCTCACGCCTGTAATCCCAGCACTTTGGGAGGCTGAGGTGGGCGGATCACCAGAGGTCAGGAGTTCGAGACCAGCCTGACCAATGTGATGAAACCCCATCTCTACTAAAAATACAAAAATTAGCTGGATGTGGTGGCGTGTGCCTGTAATCCCAGCTACTCGGGGGCTGAGACAGGAGAGTCACGTGAATCTGGGAGGCAGAGGTTGCAGTGAGCTGAGATTGCACCAGCCTGGGCAACAAGAGCAAAACTCCATCTCAAAAAAAAAAAAAAAAAAGAAAAAAAAGACAATTCCATGATGCTTATGAACCTATCCACCATCTTAACCCCCTGTCTAGTAAAAGCTTTTAGTAATGTCAATTGTGGATGCCCCACCTTCTCTCTTTCCCAAATTCATTTTATTTAAATGCATTTCAGAGCCATTTTGTTAGAAATGAACTATATCACTTAGTGGTAAATGAATCAGATATATGTTGTAAACAAACATCAGGAAAATAATATGCTGATTTTATAATATATTCCAGATGGAAATAGCATTTATGGCTTCATCAGAGAAAAGATACAACTAATATTTTGTCAGTTATGTGGCATTTTCTTTGTAGTTGTTGGAATAATGAGGGACTGGAGACAAAGGAATTATTTGCTTTCTTTTAGAAATCTATTTAAAAATCTGATAGCCACATATTTTATACATTAATTTTTTATACCCTGTGTGTATTCCTAAAGTATATGCTGTTTAGTATAGCCTATATATGCATCTGTATAATGGAATTACATAACATTCATTATTTTTGGACTCCCTTTTTTTAAAGCTCAACTTTATGTTTTTGAGATTTTTAGTGTCGTTGCATGCAGTACAATTTATTCATTTTTTTTGGTGGTTTTCTGTTGTATGAAATTATTCATTTAGTCGTACCTTTTGATTTTTTTTGAGACAGAGTCTCGTTCTGTTGCCCAGGCTGGAGGGCAGTGGCGCGATCTCAGCTCACTGCAACCTCCACCTCCCTGGTTCAAGCAATTTCCCTTCCTCAGCCTCCCGAGTAGCTGGGATTACAGGTGCGTGCCACCATGCCCAGCTAATTTTTTTTGTATTTTTAGTAGAGACGGGGTTTCACCATGTTGGCCAGACTGGGCTCGAACTCCTGACCTCAGGCAATCCACCCACTTCAGCCTCCCAAAGTGCTGGGATTACAGGTGTGAGCTACCACGCCCGGCCTAGTCATAACTTCTTTATCCATGTTACTATTGATGAAAATTTTGGTTTCTTTCAGTTGTTGCTATCATAAACAGTTTTGCCACGAACACTCTTGTTCGTACGTGTCTTCAGATGCAAGTTTGTAAGATTTCTGTAGAGCATATATGTGTCTAGAAATAGAAATGGTGAATGGAAGGGCATGCCCGTGTTCAACTTTTAAATGTCACATTTTTTCCAAATTGCTTTTTCTCATTTCTACTCTCTAAAGCAGTGAATGAAAATTTGCATTCATTCAAAACCTTACAAACATTTCAATTTTTTTCTTACCTTACTTTTTACCAATTTGTTGGATATGTAGTAAGATTTTAATTTGACTTAAATTTTTTTCTGATTACAAATGAAGTTGAACATTTTATTGGGCTTCTAAAGGATATTAGTGTTTCCTCAGGCTTATTTGTGGGTTATTTTGCATTTTTATGTTTGGTTGTCTTTTTCTTATTGATTCTTAGACATTCCTTATAAATTTCTGATACTAAGCCTTTGTAGCAAATATATTCTAGTTTGTAACTTGTGTGTTAAGGGATGCCGTTAGTATTTACGGTTTCTTTGTATGAACGAGAAAAAAGGCTTCTGTTGGCTGTTCTCTTGTGCAAACATACTATTACTTCTGGGCAGATGCAGCTTGTGCCACTGTATATGGCTTCAACAGTGGAACACAGATAACATTTCAGAACTGATTTTGTGTGCTGCCACCTTTTTTTTTTGGAAACAGAGTCTTGCTCTGTTGCCCAAGCTGGAGTGCAGTGGCGTGGTCTGGGCTCACTGCAACCTCCGCCTCCTGGGTTTAAGCGATTCTCCTGCCTCAGTCTCCAGAGTAGCTGGGATTACAGGTGCGTGCCACCACGCCCTGCTAATTTTTGTATTTTTTTGTAGCGATAGGGTTTCGCCATATTGACCATGCTGGTCTTGAACTCCTGACCTCAGGTGATCTGCCCACCTCAGCCTCCTAAAGTGCTGGGATTACAGGCCTGAACCACCATGCCTGGATGCTACCACCCTTTTTATAATCTGCTTGTACAAATGCACAAGCATAGCAATGGCCTTGTGACTCTTCTGTGTCTTTATATTGTCCTTGGGTGGATGGAAGTCTTACTTTTAATGTAGGCGAACTTACTGGTCTTTTACGTTTTGTCCTTTATATTGTCTATATTGTCCTTAGGTGGATGGAAGTCTTACTTTTAATGTAGACAAACTTATCGGTCTTTTATGTTTTGTCCTTTTTGTTTAGTCTGGCTTAAAAAATTTTTTCTACTCTCCTATTCATAAATGTCATCATCCATGTATTCTACACGTTTTATAGTTTTACTTATCACATTTGAGGCTTTAATTCATGTGGTATTAACTTTTTATGTGAAGAAGGGATTATGTCATTTTTCCCCAAATAGACAACTGATTATCCTAACATCATTTAATAGTTCATCCTTTCCTTACCTTAATGTGTTTTGGTGTTGAGTTTCTAGATATGGCACAAATCAGGAAGGCATTATGCAAATTAATGATGTTTATAAAATACTTCAGTATATAATTGTGCTTTCTAATTTTAGATACTATAAGAATGGAATTATAGAATTATGAGATGCCAAAGCTGGAATGGACATTAATGAAAGTCAGTTAGCATTTCAGTAAAAAATATTGGAGTGTCTACTACATCTCCATTATTTTACCATGCATGTATACTTGGAAAGCAGAGTATGTGGATATATAAGAGAATACAAGTTCAGCCTGGTAGAACAGAAGGAGGGAGCCAAGTCTTTGGTCTTGTAGATCTGGGTCCAAATCTTGGCTTTGCTCTTGAGCTGTCATCTCCACCATATCATTTGATCTCTCTAACCTGCAAGAGAAAAATATTTTACAAAATTGTTTGGAAATTAGTAATTACGTTTATAAACATATAGAGCAGTACTTGGCATGCAATCAGTGATTGATAGATTATAGTTGTTATTTGGTTGGGAAGATAAGACTAATGTGTATGTCATACTTATATCTTGTAAACTAGAAGATACTCTAAAATTGCTATGGGGATTCAGAGAAGAATATCTCATCATGGGGAATATAGCTTCAGTGAAGAAATGAAACTTGAAGATGTGTTCAAAGGATGGATTTCAGTTGATTTCTGTAGATTGAAGCCAGGTTGGATGGATGGATTTCATTTATATTTCTGGACATGGACAGCAGTAGAGTGTCTTAAACAACAAAAACCTAGAAAATAGATAAGAAAACGATGCATTTTCTCTTGACTGTTGGCATTTGTGAAACTAATTAATAGTATACTTTATTTTTGACAAAGCATCAGTGGACTTGAATTTAACGCATAAACATAACTTTTTCATGTAGATATTATACTTCTCACAGAATTTTTAAGACTCTTGTTATGTCCAGTTAAAATATCATTCACATTTACAAAATTCGTACTTATGTATAAAATCAAAGTAGCTATTAAATTTTCCTTATACTTTTGAAGATTTAATTGTTGAGTGATTTTTTTCTTGTAAGTAAAGTTGAACAAATAATTTACAGTTATGACCTTATGAAGAGAAGATAGGTAGGCAAAACAACAGGTTTTATGTTAGATGAGTTTTAGTAAAAAATTGAGAATTTTAGGCTATTGCTGTAATTGTCTGTTTGGCTTACTCACTAGTTAGTTCTAAGAAAAATAAATGTAACCCATTAAGATGTGCACTGATGGATTGGATTGAACGGTGCTACCTGAGATATTGTTTTTTAGAGCAGGCTCTCTTGCTTTTTCAGGATATGACATTTTTGATAATTTTCTGGGACATACCTACATAGGGAATATTTCCAAATCTCTCTTCCGTCTCCTATTAGTCAACTGTTTATTGCTTCTAGTTATTTTATTGTTTATGCTGACTACCAAAAATAGCATCACTGATTTTAAATGTCACTTTAATCATTCATCAATTAATTATTTAGCACCGTCTATATTTTAAGCATAATGCTTAAAGATGGCCCTATAATGGTGAGTAAGACAGAAATGGACTGACTCTTGGAGCTTATAATGATGTTGCATATATATATATATATATATATATGAAATTATAAAATTATACTGGGCTGTGGTACAGTCTATTGGTAGAGGATAGCCTAGAATATTGTGGGAGTGCAGAGCAGATCCTCCTACTCAATTTAAAGAGGGTTAGAAAACTTTTTAAAACACACAGTCTTCATCCCCAGAAAGTTTTATTCTAATAGGTCTGGACAAAGGAAAGATTTTTGGGGGGGTTATCCTTATTATTTTTAACTCCCCAAATGATTCAGCCAAATTTGGGGAACACTGATCATGAGTGGTTAAAATGGGCAAAATCATGACATGGTCTAAATGAGTTAACTAGGGATGGAGTAGATCAATGTTTTTCAGATGATTTTCTTCTCATAGACCAAAGGTCAATCTTTATATTTATCCCTGTTTGGTTGTAAATTCTGGTCCTTAGGTTATAAAAGTTAACTGCCCTACTGGTGGGTGGGAGAACCTGGCTTATCCGTGGTACACATGAAAAGGACCTGGAATTATTGTTTACTATAAACCCAATGAAAGTCAGAGGGGAACCTTAACTGCCACAGGAGCTACTAAAATTGTAGGATGCATTTCTATAAGTTTAGTATCAGAAAGAAGGAGGTAATAGTCCTCTGTACTCTGCCCTCGTTGGGGTGCATCTAGACTCATGTGGATAGTCTCAAGGATCACAGGTGAGGGGATGCTGGCACTTGGGGTATATGAAGGATGTTGAACTCCTGGTAAATACCCACATGGAGAAGCACTGGAGAGAAATCAGCTTGCTCATCTCAGAAAAAGAAAACTTAGTCTATATAGTCCCAGAAGAAAGAACTGGGAACAAAGAGGGAGAGTTAATTGGGAAGCCAACATCATTTATTCACTGACTCATGTATTTATTTAACAAATATTTATTTAGTATCTATTGCACCTCATTCTAGTAGATGCCAAGGATATAATGGTAAACAAGATGGGTTCAATCTCTGAGTTCATGGAGCTTAAAGTTTATTGGAAGGCTGAAGACAATTAGGCAAGTAGATAGAAGAAAATGTAGTAAGTACTGGGAAAGATAAGGTACTGTTTCATCTCCATATAAAACACATTTCTAATATTAGGGCTGTCCGAATGATGGTAAATGGTAAATACATTGGCCTTGGAAGTATTCAAGAAGAGGCTGTTGGGGATATTGTAGAAGTTGTTCCAGAATTTTGGCATTAAAAGTCAAACAGGATTCCAATTACCATTAAAATCCTGTTTGACTTTTAATGGCAGTGATCATGTATGTCTTGTAACAGATTCAGACTCCTTGCTTCTTCTTGTCCTTTCCTTCCTTCCATTCTCTTCAAATTCAGTTCCAATTCTTTAAGTTTTCAGGATGAAATGACTGCCTTTGTGATTTTCACAGATGTTTTTGTGTAAGAAATGGGACAAATTTTTAGAACTGAAATCACTCTTAATTATTACGTTTTTATCTGGGCTATCAGATACTTGAGGATAGATATTAGTGTTCACATAAATACACTGTCATCTGATTTATAGCTTCAGTTCCAATTCCTCTTGATGGCTGGTCCACACAGGTGGGGACTCAGTGACATTCATAGAAGTCTGTATTTTTGTGGGAATGCACAGGTACAAGGAATGAATAGAATGTCAGTGTCATTTGTAATTTTTACATTATGTAATTTTTATGTGCTCTAAATAAGACTATGATTTTTTGTTCATTGTATTCGAATTCTTAACATGTCTTAACCAATTAGAAAAGCTGACCTTTCCCTCACAGCACTTTTATTTACATCTTATGTTGTAATATTATCAGAACTATTAGAGCCTTTCAGATTCAATGTTACAGGCTGAAGTTGGACATTGTGGAAGTTTGGGTTTGCTTTCTCTTGACCCAATGTGACTTCCTGTTTCTAATAAATCAGTTTTTAGAGACTCTTAAAAGGAATTTCTTGCATGCCTGGCAGCTCTTGTAAAACCACGTTTTAGTAAACCAGTGTGAATGAAGGATATATTAAAAAAATCAAAGAACTGTATTTCTTGACCAAATCAGCATTTTGTTTTGTGGAAACTGGATTCCACAGAAAAATCTGTTGATTTAGGAAGTGTCTGCTTCCGGTAACTAGATAAACTGGGAAGCAAAAGTTTCGTTTTGATTAAGTCAGTCATCCTAGTTCAACTCCTGTGCTGGAGTTGATGCATGCTAGTGAGTCTGGTTAATACTTCTTTTTTTTTTTTTTTTTTTTTAAACCACAAGGTTGCAATTTGGGCATCTCCCTTTAAATGAATTCATATACATGTAATTAATTAACATGCATTCTCGCAATATTCTGGAAAAAAACCTGGGTATCCCCACCACGTAACCAATGGAGAAATGAACGTTAGTGAGTCTGGTATTAAGAGATCTTTCTCTTTGAACAAGAGATTCATGTCTCCTGGCTCTCAGTTCAGAGATTCAGCTTCTCTGTCTTGAAATTGTCCTACAAATTGTCTTCTCATAGATATTTTAATAGAGATTAAACATGTTGTTGCAGCTACAAAGGCAGTTTATTCACTTGACTTATATTTGTTGAGTACTTGTTGTGTGTCAGGCACTCTTCTAGAAGCAGAGAACATGTGAAGACACAGCGTTCTTGATTTTATTCGTCCATTAAATGGAAACTGCCAGAAGTTGTAGTAGGTACTTTAAAAATACTAAGTCATTTAATCTTTCTAACAATACAGTGAGGTAGATATTTTTATCCTTACTGTTTGGGTATAAAGAAGGAGGCCTGAAGTCACCTAGCTAGTAAGTGGCCAAGCCAGAGATTGAATGCAGGCCAGGAAGGCATAACCACCTACTCTATGGGCACTCCAGAAGCCTGATCTCATAAGCTTACACATTCCCTGTAAAACAGACATACACACAGGGGAAAAAAAAAGAGGCAGGAAAATAAAAACTATGGGTAATCTGGCTGGGCGCGGTGGCTCACGCTTGTAATCCCAGCACTTTGGGAGGCCGAGGCGGGCGGATCACGAGGTCAGGAGATCGAGACCATGGTGAAACCCCGTCTCTACTAAAAAAAAAAATACAAAAAATTAGCCGGATGTGGTGGCGGCGCTTATAGTCCCAGCTACTCGGAGAGGCTGAGGCAGGAGAATGGCATGAACCCGGGAGGCGGAGCTTGCAGTGAGCCGAGATCGCGCCCGTGCACTCCAGCCTGGGCGACAGAGCGAGACTCCGTCTCAAAAAAAAAAAAAAAAAACTGTGGGTAATCTGACCACTCTTAATATTTTGCTGTGTTCCATTCCTTATATATGTATGTGTAGAAGTGTGTGTGTGCGTGTGTGTGCGTGTGTGTGTGTGTAAGCATATATGTATCTTATTGATTGGTTACCACTACATTCACAACCTACTGTAAACATTTTGCAGGCCAGTGCATTTTGTTTAATGTAGTTTTAAACAGCTCTGCAGTGTTCCATGTCGTGAGTTATCTAACTAGTTTCCTACCTCTTAACAAATGTTTCCAATGTTTCAATTTCATAAACTAGGCTTTAATTAATATCCCTACAACCAAATCTTTTTACAGACCCATGATTGTTAAAAAGTTACTTAGTGAAGAAAGGTATTAAAACTTTTGGTAAATATTTATGCAATATCCATGTGCAGTTTATGGTTTATGAATATGACAAGGATGTTAACAATGTAAACATGCTTTTCCCTCTAGGTTAGTGGATGACAGATGTGTGGTGCACCCAGAGGCCGGGGACCTTGCCAACCCTCCCAAGAAGTTCAGAGGTAAGAAATACATGTTTTTTTTTATCGTGTGAGCTAAGAGGAAGGATTGTTTTTGTGTCTTAAAGTAAGTAATGTTAAAACTTTATTCAATGTGAAACTTTCAGATATAAATATGTTCACTGAAAATTGTTTCAACAACTTTTCCATTGTTTTTCTTTTACATATTGAGGGATTTACAATGAAAGAATAGTTTTAATTTTTGTTTTGCCAGACAATGGTCTATCTGTTAAAAGGAAATCTTGGTAATTAACTGTGAAAGGCTACTTGTCAAGCCAGTAAATGCAGCTGAACGGTATTTATTTATATACTTCTCTGACAGTTATAAATGTTATAGTGTTGCATTGTTACCTTTTAAATTTATCTTTGTAAACTCTCCAGTCGTGTGGCAATGATGTGTTAGCTTACTTTTTAAAATAGCAATTTGATGGTGTGTAATAACTGACAATTGTCTTAGAACTCCTAAGTATAATTTTAGAAATAGCTTGATAATTTCCTCAAATGAAAAATTGATCCTAGTAAGAGATTGATTATAACTCAACTCTTACAAAAGAAGGATTAATGGAATCTACAGAGAATCACAGAAAGCTAAAACTAGTCATTAAAAGCTTGCCCAAATCAATTTCATAATTGGTACATAATTATAATAATAAAAATAATTTTAAAATGGCATTTATTTTGAACAGTGTATAACCATTCATTCTCATAATGGTGAAAAACGGCCTTAATAAAGGATTAAAAGCTGGAGAGAGATGGAGGGGTTCTCAGAGCCACCAGCCCAAGTGAAGATTGCTGCTTACTGCATTGGAAAAGGGAGACAGCATTGGGTTAATGTTTACCATGTTTTACTCTCTGGGATAGGAGTTTTATTTACAATATCTCTTAGGGGAATATTTTATTTGCTTCATTTTCTCTGGACTGAGATCCTTGCAGAGAAACTGACATGCACAAAAAATGTCCTTTGAGTTAAACTGGTCACTTTATAAGAGATCCAGATTTCTCCCCAAGTAGAGAAATTTGCGTTAAGACAGAATGTGGAAGACAAACTACCCATTGGAAACACCTGCAAAATCACTCAGTAGGGATACTCTCCTAACCCCGGGCAAGTGAGGTCTTCTTGCAGTAAATAGTTTCCACTGACGATGGACATAGAATGAAGCTACCTTGAGGGGACACGTAGGCTACTAGTATTCAGGAACAACCTGCCAGAGACAATGCAGGAAGTGTGTGTGAAATGACCCAAAAGATAAGAGGGTAGAGAAACGCTAATGGAAGGACAGAGGGTGTGAATAAAGGTAGATTCTGAAAAGAATGAGCTACACATTGTGTAAAGATGAGGGGAGAATTAGGGCTCTGGAGGAGAGATCTGAGGAAACCACCCAGAATGTAGCACAGAGAGATACAAAGAAGAAGAATTTGGGTGAGTCATGAAAAGCTTGGAGGACAGGCTGAGAAGGTCCCGCAGTGTCTAACTGAATTCTAGAAGGAAAGGCTAGGGAGACTGGGATAGAGGCCATAATGTGGGTGAGAACTTGCTAAACTGAGGAGAAACACTCTTCCCCAGGTGGAAGAGGCACACTGAGTTCAGAGTAGTGATGGTAAATACAACCACATCCACCACTAGACACTCTTTGGTGAATTATAGGGTATTAAAGACAAAGAGAAAAATTCTAAAAGCAAACTGGGACAACAAGTCTGTATTTGTAGCAGGAAAAAGCATGAGGTTCAGGTTTTGACTGTACTGCTTGCTGCCTGTGTCATCTCAAGTAGGTCACCTACCTGCTTTGAGCCTCAGAGGACATCTGTCATTGGCTAATGGGAGTAGAAGTGGCTAATAACAAGAACAATGACTACCACACAACGTTTTGTGAGCCCTGAAATATTTCCAGAGAATAAATGTAAAAGCATTTTAAGTCATTATACAAATGGGCCGGGCACGGTAGCTCACGCCTGTAATCCCAGCACTTTGGGAGGCCAAGGTGGGTGGATCACCTGAGGTCGGGAGTTCGAGACCAGTCTGACCAAGATGGAGAAATCCTGTCTCTACTAAAAATGCAAAATTAGCCGGGCACAGTGGCTCATGCCTGTAATCCCAGCTACTCAGGAGGCTGAGGCAGGAGAATCACTTGAACTCGGGAGGCAGAGGTTGCAGTGAGCCGAGATCGTGCCATTGCACTCCAGCCTGGGCAACAAAAGCGAAACTCCATCTCAAAAAAAAAAAAAAAAGGATGGTTACCTTATGACAGGCATAATGCATTTCTGTTAAACATATTTGACTCCACCTTTACATTACTGCCTCTTCAAGAGCAGGATTTTATTTTCTTTTTGTATTTTCCAGGCACAGTGCTCTGCCCATAGTCTCATAGTCTGTATCCCCCAAAATAGCCTTTAGGTGCTTTTGGATGGGACACTCAAACTTTTTCTGGGATCATGTGACAAAACTTGGTTTCCAGGGGTGCCCACATTTCACAGGCATGAGCCTGGGCAGCCTTACACTCTGTTGGTCAGGAAGAATTAATCTTTCAAAGATAAACATTTACGCTTCATGGGTGCCTTTCCTCTTTCCCTCTTTCGGTCCACAGTGAAGTAAATTGTTTTAAATTTGCAAAGATTATTTTAGAGTATCTGAGGGAACCTGGGGTAACAGCTCTGTACCCACTAGGTAATTATATGCTGATACTTGGTCTCATATTATTCACTAGGCACTGGTTCAGAGCATGAATCACTTTTTCAGACACTCCATCCTTCTAGTGAAAGGCTGGCTTTTCCTGTAATCCAGTCATTGAGGTCATTATCCTTGCTGGTTTACTCTCATTTTCTACCTCCAGTTTTAGACTAACTCATTTATCTTACTACAATCATCATTGGAAAAGGAGGGTTCTTTCCTATTGGGAACTCAGGGTTCTGTCTTATCTTAAAGCTCCAGCCTTTCTCCCATGATGCATCGTTTATGCAGCTGGAGTCCCAGAGAATTCCCTGAGCTGGGCTTGCCTCTGCCCTGGCCTTCTTAACAGCCAAGAGCAGACAGTGCCTGACCAAATGCCTCATCCTTTTGCATAGCTTGTCTTTACAGCTCTTGCCTTAGGCCATTCTCTGCATGAATATATTTCCCCCATTTTTTTTTGGCTTTAAAAGCCATTGCTGTTTCATAGATTTGCCTCCCAGAATCACCATCCCAGCATTTCCAGACTCCCCTGCCAAGTTTCCAGAGCACCCTCCCTTATTGTTACTTTTTAGATAAGGTGAAGAAACAATAGCATATCAACAGTTCAGCTGCACCTCAGTTCCTCTTGCCTCAGCCAGACAAATGATATTCTCAAATTAATTTTAAAAGATTTTTGTTTTTCATACTCATGCTATGATTTGTTCAAGTGAATCATAGCATTTTAGAGCGGGTAGGCAATTAAAAGTAAATCTAGTACAACTCCTCCAATGTTTTTGACTGTGGCAACCAAGTTCCACAGTGAAATGTTCTTTTGACTGTGTCGCATTACCTCACTTGTGAACAGAGGAAACTAAGTTTTACCAAATAAACAATTTCCAAGCAGTTATTTCAAACCTGGTGGACAGCCATTTTTCGATAGAAACCATACAATAGATTGATATTAACAGAAACATAGTAGCTTTTTCTTATGTGAGTAAAATTTCTTTAATGATCAAATATTCTCCATTTTTAAAAGAGAAACTGTTAACATTGGAATGACTGTAGCTGTACTGAAGAGTTGTGAAAACGCACATAGAGTTCTCTTCCACTCTGTTTCCCCCTGTTATTTGCATCTCACTGGGGACATTAGTCTAAACTAAGAATTTACCATTTGTACATTACTACTGACTGCATTCCAGACTTCAGTCATATTTCACCAGCTTTTCCACTAAAGTCCTTTTCCTGTTCCTGAACCCGTCCATGATCCTGTGTTGCATTTAGTCATTGTGTCCCCTTAGTTTGCTCTATTCTGTGACCCGGTCTTAGTCTTCCCTGGCTTTTCATGATCTTGATACTTTTAAAGAGTACTAGCTAGGTATTTTATAGAATGTGCCTTGTGTGTCTGTCTGATGCTTTTGTCATGGTTGGACTGGAGTTAAAATTTTGAAACTACCACAGAGGTTATGTGCTCTGTGGTAGTTGGTATTATATGAGGGCATATAATACCAACAGAGTTCATCACGGGTCTTATTTTTTGATGTACAATTTAATCCTCTTCCCTTTAATAAGGGCAGTTATTTTAATTGATTTTATATTCTTTTGCTTTTTCCTGTTCCTTTCTACCTTCTCCCCCTTCACTAGAAAACTCTTCTTAGTATTATTTTTCTAAAAGTCTGCGTATTGATATATGTGCCATTTCTATTAGGAGAAGTCAACTTAAATCAACTTAAAGAGAGGTTTATGTCCTTCTCTTACCCTCAGGGTGATAAAACACAGAAGTAATGGAGAACCCAGGGACCATTTCCTGGAGGATGGAGGGAAGAGAAGATAGCCCCTTCTCTTGGTTGATTAGGTATTTCCCAGTGTTGGGCCATTTGGTCTTGAAGGTTCCAGTTCTGAGATTCTCTGAACATTTGTCACTTGACTATTTCATAATGTACCACGCCTACCATGGGGCCACTTCTGGCAAGCAACAATCAGTTGTTTTGAAGTAATAAGTCAGAATGCTTCAGGAATTGGAACTAATATAGAGAATTTCATTGCTGTGCAATGAACACTAAAGCAGGTAGTAAAAATTAGGGACTTGGGAGAAAATGGAGAAAATCTTTTCTTTAACTCAGTTCCTTTTCTTCAAGTAATTCAGGGAAGGCCTTTTGAAAGCTGGGCCTAACCTTTTGCCTCTGATCATGGAGGTTACACACTCATGTGTATAAACGAAAGTGTGTTCTTGCTAGGCAGTTGCTTTGACTTTTTATGGAGTCGAACATGTCAAGCTTGTCTAACAGTGATTCTGTGCTCTCAGCCCATGATGAATACTTGCTCCACCCGCTTAACAATTGCCATTTTGAATTTCTTCAGGTTTGGTGTTAGAATACTTTCAGTTGTTGTTGTCTTTGAAGACTGAAACTATTTCAGATTTGAAATCAACTAAGATTTATTGAACACGTAATACATGCTATACTGTACTTGAGGCTTCCTGTGCATTATTATTTAGTCATCGCATGAAGTAGAAATTATTGCTATCCTAATTTTGCAGTGGAGAAAGTAAGTATAAAGAAGTTACGCAACCATCTTAAAGTTGCTGAGCTCCTTAGCGTTAAGACTGGGACTTAAACCAAGTTCTATGACTCTAGAGCTGTTTGTTTTAACCACTGTGCCATAGTATCTATTGAATTAGTCCCACCTATAAATTCTACCTGTTAGTCCTATAAAGCCACATTGATTGAATCTAATCCTTTTTCTACACAATAGCCCTTTAAGTGTTTGTTTAGAGTGACCGTATTCCTGTGGATCTTTTCTTCTAGTCTTCCTTTTTTTTTTTATTTAGTTCTTTTAACTGTTGCCAGGTACAAATTCTTTAGGGATTTTTCTGTCTTCATTATACTACTTTGTTTTATGGTTAGGCTCCTCTTTGTCAATTTAACTCTGAGCTGTGTAGAAAGAACTGAACATAGTGCATTTGAGTTTTGTCTAATGAGAACTCCTCTCATTTTTGGATGCCACACTTGCAACCTCTGTTAGCGTTCTCTAATAGGGACAGAAATAATAGGATATAGTTCTGTATAATAGGATAATAGGATATAAAGGAGAGTTTATGTTATATACATGAGTTTATTAAGAACTAATAGGATCTCTCTCTCTCTCTCTCTCTCTCTCTCTCTCTCTATATATATATATATATATATATATATATATATATATATATATACAGGGGAGTTTATTAAGTAGTATTAACTCACATGCTCACAAGATCCCACAATAGGCCATCTGAGTCCCAAAGCTGAAGAACTTTGAGGGCAGGAGCATCCAGCACAGAAGAAGGATGTAGGCTGGGAGGCTAAGCCAGTCCAGCCTTTTTCACATTTCTCTGCTGCTTTATGTTCTGGCTGTGCTGGCAGCTGATTAGATGGTGCCCACCCAGATTAAGGGTGGGTCAGCCTTTCCCAGCCCACTGACTCAGATGTTAATCTCCTTTGGCAACACCCTCATAGACACACCCAGGATCAATACTTTGCAATCAAGTTGATCACTTTAATCCAATCAAGTTGACACTCAGTATTAACCATCAAACGTCCACCCCTTGTCAACTTGAACCCATAAACATCTCCTGAGATCATACATAATCTTCAAATAAAGACAATAATAAGGTCATAATTATGCCTAACATGATACAACTATCCTTTGTACAACCAGAAATGCACCAATCCCCAGCCCAAATACTATTACATAAAGTTAACAATACTTAAATGCTGATATGAGGTCAATAAATCTTATGTCACATAATAAAGGAAAATGAGAATAAAATGAAAATATTTTCTTAGTACAAGTTTATACATATATGTACATGCTAAAATATGTTTTTAGCAAATGAAGGATGAAATAATCATGACAATTACAGTCCTCGTTTTTGCAATTGATTATGTGGTCATAGCTGGTACTAATGACTACCTTCTTCTACTACCCATTCTGTATTCCTTCTGCCTTCAGCAAACACCTCAGCATGTCGTGGTGTTTTCCCTGGTGGAGTGACCCAAACCTTCATTCCTGAAGGGTCTGGGCCCTTTGTGGTCATGCCGGGATTGGGCTGTTCTAGTTTCTCATTGACCTTAATCACAAGGCATGGTAATACTAAGAGATGCCCCAAGGATCTCCTGTATTTCATGCATACTCTTCCTTACTTCCATTGTGGAGTCGTAGACTGATTTCATCTTGATAGCCTGGGTCAGTCACCCCAGCCAACACTGTAACTCTCTTCTTAGCCTGTTGACTTAAAGGTAGGAGGAACCCAAAGTGTCCGGGTGGCAATCTTGACTTCCAGTTTAATGGAATTGTTGTGTCTCCTGGTGGCAGCATTCCTTCCTTTGGAACTAAGACCTCTAGGCCAGCAGAACATAATGTTTGAATGAACAGAAAGCAAAAATGTTGTTAGTGGATCACTAGGGATGATGGTGAGTGGTGCCACTTCCATTTCCACCCCTTGATTCCTGGACCCTTGAATCCTGGCTATGGGAGAAACAGTGCCATATATTGGATGCTGGTTCAGAACATACAAAGTTCTGGAGAACTTTGCCCCAACCCTGCAAAGTATTGTCATCTAGTTGGCATTGTAATTGTGACTTCAAAAGGCCATTCCACTGTTCTGTCAATCCAGCTGCTTCAGGATGATGGGGAACATGGTAAGACCAGTAAATTCCATGAGCATGAGCCCACTGCTGCATTTCTTTAGCTATAAAGTGAGTGCCTTGGTCAGTGGCAATGTTGTATGGAATACCATGATGGTAGATAAGGCCTTCCGTGAGTCCACGGATGGTAGTCTTGGCAGAAGCATTGCGTGCAGGATAGGCAAACCCATATCTGGAGTAAGTGTCTATTTCAGTGAGGACAAAAACCTCTGCCCTTTCTATGATGAAAGAGTTCCAGTATAATCAACCTGCCACCAGGGAGCTGGCTGATTACCCCAAGGAATGGTGCCATATCGAGGGCTCAGTGTTGGTCTCTGCTGCTGGCAAGTTGGGCACTCAGCAGTGGCTGTAGCCAGGTCAGCCTTGGCGAGTGGAAGTCCATATTGCTGAGCCCATGAGTAACCTCCATCCCTGCCACCACAGCCACTTTGTTCATGGGCCCATTGGCAATGACAGGGGTGGCTGGGGAAAGAGGCTGAGTGGTGTCCACAGAATGGGTCATCCTATCCACTTGATTATTAAAATCCTCCTCTGCTGAGGTCACTTGTTGGTGAGCACTCACATGGGATACAAACGTCTTCACAGTTTTTGACCACTCAGAGAGGTCCACCTATATACCTCTTCCCCAAATTTCTTTGTCACCAATTCTCCAATCATGCTTCTTCCAAGTCCCTGACCATCCAGCCAAACCATTGGCTACAGCCCATGAATCAGTATATAATCGCACATCTGGCCATTTCTCCTTCCATGCAAAGTGCACAACCAAGTGTGCTGACTGAAGTTCTGCCCACTGGGAAGATTTCCCTTCACTGCTCTCCTTCATGGTTGTCCTAGAAAGGGGCTGTGGTGCTGCAGCTGTCCACTTTTGGGTGATGCCTGCATATTGTGCAGAACCATCTGCGAACCAGGCCCTAGTCTTCTCTTCCTCTGTCAACTGATCATAGGGAACTCCTCATGAGGCCATCGGTGCAGGCTGGGAGAGAGAAGGCCTGGTGGCAGGCGTAGAGACTATGGACATTTCAGTCACTTTCTCATGTAACTGACTTGTGCCTTCAGAACCTGCTAGAGCCCAGTCACATTTATACCACTTCCATTCAATGATTGAATGCTGCTATGCATGACCTACTTTATGGCTAGATGGGTCAGAAAGCACCCAGTTCATGATAGGGAGTTCAGGTCACATGGTGACTTGATGACCCATAGTTAAATGTTCAGTTTCCACCAAAGCCCAGTACCAGGCCAAGAGCTGTCTCTCCAAAGGAGAGTAGTTATCTGCAGAAGATGGCAGGGCCTTGCTCCAAAATTCTAGAGGCCTCCACCATGATTCACCTATGGAGGCCTGCCAAAGGCTCCAAACAGCATCCCTATCTGTCACTGACACCCCAGGCACCATTGGATCTGTTGGGTCACATGGCCCAAGTGGCAGAGCAGCTTGCACAGCAGCCTGGACCTGTTGCAGAGCCTTCTCCTGTTCTGGACCCCCTCAAAACTGGCAGCCTTTCGGGTCACTCAATAAATGAGTCGGAGTAACACACCCAAATGACGAATGTGTTGCCTCCAAAATCCAAATAGGCCCACTAGATGTTGTGCCTCTTTTTGCGTTGTAGGAGGGGCCAAATGCAGCAATTTATCCTTCACCTTAGAAGGAGTATCTTGACAGGCCCCACATCACTGGACCCCTAGAAATTTTACTGAGGTAGAAGATCCCTGAACTGTAGTTGGATGTATTTCTCATTCTCTGGCACGCAAATGTCTCACAAATAAGTCCAGCGTGTTTGCTACTTCTTGCTCACTGGATCCAGTCAACGTAATGTCATCAATGTAATAGACCAGTGTGATATCTTGTGGAAGCGAAAAGCAATCAGGGTCTCTCCGAGTAAGATTATGGCACAAAGTGGAGAGTTGATATACCCCTGTGGTAGGACAGTGAAGGTATATTGCTGGCCTTGCCAGCCAAAGGCAAATTGCTTCTGGTGGGCCTTATGGACAGGAATGGAGAAAAAGGCATGTGCCAAGTCAATGGCTGCATACTAGGTACCAGGAGATGTGTTAATTTGCTCAAGAAGTGAAACCACATCTGGTACAGCAGCTGCAATTGGAGTCACAACTTCGTTAAGCTTACGATAATCCACTGTCATTCTCTAAGATCCATCTGTCTTCTGCACAGGCCAGATAGGGGAGTTGAATGGGGTTGTAATGTGAATCATCACCCCTGTGTCTTTCAAGTCCTTGATGGTGGCACTAATCTCTGCAATCCCTCCAGGGGTGCAATATTGTTTTTGATTTACTATTTTTCTAGGTAGAAGTAGCTTCAATGGCTTCCATTTGGCCTTTCCCGCCATAGTAGTCCTCACTCTACCAGTCAGGGAGCCAATGTGGAGGTTCTGCCAGCTGCTAAGTATGTCTATGGCAATTATGCATTCTGGCAGTGGGAAAATGACCATAGGATGACTCCTGGGACCCACTGGACCCACTGTAAGTTGAACCCGAGCTAAAACTCCACTAATTGCCTGACCTCCATAAGCCATTACTTTGACTGGAGGACTACCTGACGTTTTGGGTCTCCTGGAATCAATGTTAGCTCAGAGCCAGTGTCCAGCAGTCCCTAAAATGTCTGATCATTTCCCTTTCTCCAATGCACAGTTAACCAGGTAAAAGGCCAAAGGTCTTCTTGGGGAAGGATGGGAGAAAGATTAACAGCATAAATTGTCAGTAGTGTAGTGGGGTCCTTCGTCAAGGGGACCTGGCGTCCCCTTCATTTAAGTGGTTCTAGGTCTGTAAACTGGCTCAAGTCTGAAAATTGATTGAAGGGCCATGATTTTCTGTTTTATAATTCAAATTAGTCTTTTGTCCATTTGACCTGGAAGTTTTCTGCTTCTATAAATTAAGTAGGAATGCATTTATCAATTTTACTTCTAGGAATACCGTGATTAATTAGCCAATGCCAGAGCTCTACACGAGTCAGACTATTCTGATTGCTGCTTTGCCTCTGCTTTCCATTATGGTAGTTACGCCCACCGTGCCTCTGACAGTTGAGTGCTACCACTTGGCCCCTGCCACCTTAGGATCCAATTATTCCCATTGTATTTAAATTTTGTAGTTGAGTGACTGTTGTTCCTACTATTAGATCTGACATACAGAGAAGAGCAATTACAGACCTCTTCAAAGATGCAGGTGCTGCCCTCACAAATCTGTTTTGCAAAGCATTGGTCAAGGGTATATCTTCTGGACCCTCCCAGCTGGGATGAGTAAAGTGACTAATCCACTCTAGGATCCCAATCTCCCTAAGCCTTTGAATCCCTTCCTCCACATTAAACCAAGGGAGATCAGGCATTTCCAGCTTGCTCACAGTGGGCCATCTTTTAACTTATATTTCAGCTAACCAAGCAAATAAACTATTCGAACCTTTTTTTAACTCTTTGAGCTGCAACATTAAATGCAGAGTCCCTATTTAGTGGGCCCAAATCAATAAATTCAGCCTGATCCAACTCTATGTTCCTTCCACCATTATTCCATACCCTTAATACCTATTCCCATGTCTGTTCTCCAGATTTCTGCTAATATAAATTAGAAAACTCAAGCAATTCTTTTTGAGTGTAGTGCACCTCCTCATGGGTCACACTCTGTACCTCACCTCTGGGGCCTGCCAGGACTTTAGTCTAGTTATAGGTCTAGAAGCAAACGGGGGTGTTGGGAATGGCTCCTGAGGAGAATCAACATTATCTTGCCTGGCAGCTGCCTCAGGGGGGCCTTCCCTGTTGCTTCAGGCAGTGCAGGGTTTATCTACTCAGACAAAGGTGGAAAGGTTGATGGCAACATGAGTTGGGGAAGGGATGTTGCCACTGCTGGGGATGGGGAAGATGTTTCTTCTGGCAAAAATGGTTCATCACAGTTTACAAACTCAGTGTCCCCAGCTTCATCAGGGTCCTCCCATACATCCCCATTCCTAGTTGCAGGGTCCCATTCTTTTCCAATCAATGCCCTCACTTTAACAGTAGACACCTGGCAAGGCTGTGCATGCACTTTTTGTTGCAGGTCAGCCACTTGCATAAGAGCTTGTGTCTATTTTTCTACAATTTCAGCTCTTTCTCTACAGAATATAAGACTCTCACTCAGGACAATCTTAGCACATTTGAGGCTCAGTAGCTGCTTCTGAAGCCAGGAGTTGGAATCCCTGAGTTCCTCATTTTCTTTCATCACTTTGTCCAGTGAACTTAGGAGCAACCAACCAACTTCATTAGGTTCCTTGGTTCTCCACATATGGTCAAAGGTATTATGTATAGAGTCACTAAATTCCTTGCCTCTCACGAGTGGTAAGTCAGGAGTGTCAAATGCATTTATTTTGCATAACCCTTTAAACAGTTCATGCTAAGGACTATCAGTGTTCTCCATACTGTTAGAAGTAGAGTCCTTAGCATTTTGGGGTCTAATCATATTAAGCAGCCAGCTCCAGAAACCCCAAAACCAGTGAAAGAACTCCATCCTTAATATTCTGTTCCTCTAGAACCACTCCTGGTACCAAAATCTGTATTAGTCAGGGTTCTTTAGAGAGACAGAACTAATAGGATGTATATATATATATATATATATATGTAAAGGGGAGTTTATTAAGTGGTATTGACTCACACGATCACAAGGTTCCACAATAGGCCATCAGCAAGCTGAGGAGCAAGGAAGCCAGTCCGAGTCTCAAAGCTGAAGAACTTAGAGTCCAATGTTCAATGGCAGGAAGCATCCAGCACAGGAGAAAGATGTAAGCTGGAAGGCTAATCCAGTCTAGCCTTTTCAAGTTTTTCTACCTGCTTTATATTCTAGCCACGCTGGCAGCTGAGTAGATGGTGCCTGCCCAGATTAAGGGTGGATCTGCTTTTCCCAGTCCACTGACTCAAATGTTAATCTCCTTTGGCAACACCCTCACAGATACACCCAAGATCAATACTTCAATCCAATCAAGTTGACACTTAATATTAACCATCACACAGCCCAAGAATCTTGGGCCAGAGTCCCTGACTCTCCTCGTGCTTTTAGTCCATGGAAACTCTTGATGCTTTTTCATTTGCATCTCTGGATTCTGCTTCATTCCTCCTGTGCTGTGTAATTGCTTCTTTGGAATCAAGTGGAGAATCTGTTACTTTTTACCTTGTTGCATTGGCTCATTGTTCTAGGTTTGTTTTAGTCTAATAAACTTGTGTTTTATTCTTTTTTTTTTAATCTTAACTCTCATTCAAATTATTTATTCTAATTCCCAACCTCATGACATCTTGAAATTTGTAAAGTTAATAAAAGGTATGTATTATGATAATCTCATTTCATGTTATTCTGGTGTTATTGAATATATCTGAGGAGAAATAGATTAGGATAGTATAAGTTGGGGTACCTGTGAATCAGACCCTGGAAGACTTGGTAGAGGTAATCTATTTGGGAGGTGATCCCAGGAAGCACAGATGAGGACTTGGGGGAAATGGGGTGAAAGGAAGAAAAGGCAAGACAGTGTGCATTAGTGAAGCTCAATCCTGGTGGAAGCAACTGAAGCTCAGTCCTGCCGGGGCCTCTGGGAAACCATGCAGGACATGCCTTGGAGCCTTCTACCTGAGGGCAGGAAGGCTGGGGCCAACTTCCATCCACCAAGGGTTTTGGTTTGCACCAGAGGGTGTTGTCATTTTGTTCCACAATACACTTCTGCACTGTTCCTGCTGTTTCTCCATGTGGCAGGGAGAACTCTCATGCAGAGAAAAAGAAAGATCCCGGAAGTTGAAGTGGGAAGCTGTTCGCATGCTGGAAATTGTCTACTGCACTTGTTGGTGAACTTGGGCCTGAGGACACACGTTCACATTCTTGTGGATCATCAGAATTTTATCTGTTTCTTTAATTGAAAGACCTGTGATTAGACTGTAAACTGTATGAGGGTCAGGACTGTGTTAGCCTTGTGCTCTGCTCAGTCACCAAGATCAAGCACAGTGTTTAGCATATGGTTGGTGCTGACTTAATTTTTGTTAAATTAATGAATAAAGTTCTAGAAAATAATTAATTAATTAATTAATTTTTCTATAAAACAAGGTTTCACTATGTTGACCAGGCTGGTTTTGAACTCCTGGCCTCAAATGATCCTCTCACCTCAGCCTTCCAAAGTGCTGGAATTAGAGGCATGAGCCACCACACCCAGGCTAAGAACTATAATTTTTAAAGGCAATATAGTTTCAGTTCTGTCTTCAGATGCTTTTCCAGTGTCTTACCACTACCCAGCGTGTAACATAGTTGTTTGATTAGTTGTTTTATGTTAAAGCAATGTGTAGACCTATTAGTTTGTTATAGTCTTAAATTCTACACCTTTAAATTTAAGTTCACAGGTGTCAGTATGGTTTCTAACAAATCTTTAGTTTAAATAACAGAGGACAAAAACTTCTCCATGTATTAAGTGAAGATGTTTTTAGTAGTTTGTAATTTGCTGCTACTCAAAGAAGTTCAGAAAATTGCAGTGGATTTCCAAGTCAGTAGTTACATGCTTTATACTAAAAAAAAAAAAAAATTCTCCAGTTGAATGTTGTTGCTATGTTTATCCTGTGTGTTTGTGGTGAGTCATCCTGTTTATAACCCTTACTGCTAATGCCATGTTATTAAACTCTTAAGTGGCAGTGGAAATTGGATAATAAGTTTACTCTCCTCCATGAGGTTTCAGAGAAGGGCCAAAGGATGAAATGAGAATACATTGCTTTGCTTCTTTGCCTCTCCTGTCAAAGCTAGTCAGGACTGTAAAAGTGCTTATACTTTAAAATACTTTAGCCTCTGTATTGGGAAGAGGGAAGTTGCTGTGGTTCTGAGTGATAAAGTCGGACTGTTTTGGAAGTCTCATGAACCACTGTTTAAGGCAGCACTCACACAATTAATTGTGTCTCTGAGTTATGAACAGTGTGTGAATTTTGAGTGATTTGTGGCTTTAATTGTGAGATTCAATTCTCTCCCTTCAGAATAGGAACTGATGGGCAGAAAAGGAACAATGGTGGTGCATGTGGTGTAGTGGGGTAAGAACAGCTCTCCAGCTCCCTCACTTACCCATCCTCTGTTGCGGGGTTAATTTTCATGAGCTGCAGGCTCATGTGTAAAAATCTTCCTTCCCATGGTATATATGAAGTGAGTTGTGTGTCTAAATTCTTCGTGAGTGCTGAATAAATATATTTTTTTCTGTATTTTAACAGCCAAGACTATTTTAGAAAGTCCTAAATATTAAAATTCTTGACTTTGAGTGCTTATAATGGCCTTTCTCCATGTTAGCCTACTTAATCCTGAATAGCCTTGTTTTACAAATGTGGAAACCACACTTTAGAGAAGCAGCATGCTCAAGTCACATAGGTGGTAGGTGGGAAGGTAGGCTTGTTTTTCAACACTGTAAGATCTTGGGCAGCCATAAAAAAGAATGAGTTCATGTCCTTTGCAGGGACATGGATGAAGCTGGAAGCCATCATTCTCAGCAAACTAACACAGGAACAGAAAACCAAACACCGCATGTTCTCACTCATAAGTGGGAGTTGAACAATGAGAACACGTGGACACAGGGAGGGGAAATCACATATCGGGGCCTCTCAGTGAGTGGAGGACAAGGGGAAGAAGACTGTTAGGACAAATACCTAATGCATGCGGGGCTTAAAACGTAGATGACGGGTCAACAGGCTCAGCAAACCACCATGGCACATGTACACCTATATAACAAACCTGCATATTCTGCACATGTATCCCAGAACTTAAAAGTAGAAAAAAAAAGATATTGGATACATTTAGCAGATTTATCAAATATACACCATGTGCACATACACCATGTGCAATGCAGTGTATGAAGTAGTTGCTACAGTTCAGACCAGTCAGAAATGAATGCTGCTCTCAAGGAATTTATAATCTAATGAGGAAGATAAGATATATATATATATATATATATATATATATATATATATATATATGTATATATGTATATATGTATATAATATAACACAAGGTAGAAAGTGATAAGGGCTAAATCAAAAGATATGGTGACGTGTTGTGGGAGGATGAAGATTTTAATTTCCTGTTTCAAGTGATGAGGAAAGCTTCTTAATTAAGACGGCATTTGGCCTGAAAGATTTGTGCCTGTGGGGAAGGACATGTAGACTTGTCAGGCCCAATATGCACCTTTATGAGAAATTAATTCCTAGGGTAATGTTTGGTGTGCCAAGTTCAGTCGCATTTCTTCTTTAAACAGTAATGGAATGTTTAGTATTCTTTCAAGTATAATACTGAGATGAAAGTGCCAAGCCTTTGCCCCAATCCGTTCGGTCTTCTGCAGGTGTTACACAGTAAATCAATGACAACTAAATGTGACAAGGGTACCACTGCTGTAAATAACTAATATTTATTTAGTTCTTAGTATATGTTAGGTAATGTTCCAACTGCTTTATATTCTATTAATGCATTTAATCTTTTACAGCAATATGAGGTATATATTATTATTAAATATTATTATACCCATATATTAGATAAAGTGCTGTGACATAAATCCCCCCAAAGCCCAAAAAACAAACAGACAGGCCGGGCACGGTGGCTTATGCCTATAATCCCAGCACTTTGGGACGCCGAGATGGGCAGATCACAAGATCAGGAGATCGAGACCATCCTGGCTAACACAGTGAAACCCTGTCTCTACAAAAAATACAAACAATTAGCCAGGCGTGGTGGCGGGCGCCTGTAGTCCCAGCTGCTCAGGAGGCTGAGGCAGGAGAATGGCGTGAACCTGGGAGGCAGAGTTTGCAGTGAGCCGAGATTGCACCACTGCACTCCAGCCTGGGCGACAGAGGGAGACTCTGTCTCAAAAAAACAAAACGAAAACAATAACAACAACAACAAAAAACAAACAACCCACAATGACTTCTATATGTAGTAGAAATGTATTTCTCTTTCACCTAATAGTCCCTAGGTGAGTGGTCCAGGACCATCTTGGCAACTCTGTCATTCTCAGCACGTGGCTTCCAAGGTTGTTCCTGTAGTCAGCATTTCCTAGTTGGTAGAAAGGGGGTAAAGGGAATACAAGGAAAGTAGATTCTTCCTTCAGGAGGGCTCCTGGAATTTTATAAATTACTCTCACTCATATCTCATAGTCATATAGCTTATTGAATCGAATGGTGGCCCTGCAAACTACATGTCCAAGTCTTTATGTATAATGTCTTTTTATATAATATCTGGGCACTATACGTGTGACGTTATTAGGAAAAATGGTCTATGCAAATTAAATTAAGGATCTTGAGATGAGATCGCCTTGGATTACCCAGGTGGGTCCTAAATCTTATATATCCTTGTACAAGACATACGAATAGAAGGCACACACAGAAGACCACATAAAGACACAGTCAGAAAGTGGACTTTTGCTGCCATAAGCCAAGGAGGACTTTGAGCCTCCAGAAGCTGGAAGAGGCAAAAGAAGATTTTCTCCTAGAGCTTTCAGAGGGAACATGGCTCTGCCCACACCTTGACTTTGGGCTTTTGGCTTCCAGAACTATGAGAGTGTAAATTGCTGTTGTTTTAAGCCACCACTTTTGTGGTGATTTGTTGTGGCAGTCACAGGAAACTAATAAACTTGACTCCATGTTGCTGCAACGAGCCTGAGGAACACGGTGGTTAGTGGGCTGGCCATGTGCCAACCTAAAACTACCTAAAGGAAGAAAAGAATGGATATGGGATGGGGGAGGAGTAACATTCTCTATCATATCTCATTTTATAGATGAGGAAGTTGAGGCACAGAGAAGTTAAATGACTTGCTCCTCGCCATACATCTAGGAGGAAGCAAGCAAAGCTGTGATTGAAATCTAGACCCTTAACTACCAACTATACTGCCTTTAAACCCAAGAGACTGTAGAGGCACAGAGAAGAGAATTGTGATTGGCTTTGGAATGCAGAGGAAGAATGGCCAGTTGTTAACCGGGCAGAGAGGAGGGGATGATGGAGAAAGAGGCATTTCTGGCTGAGGCACAGAGGTATGAAATAGCATGACCAGTTTGTGGGGGTAGTTAGAAGCTCAGTTGACCCAGAAATACCCTCTTGACTTCACTGAAAAAAGAATAAGCCTCCCCAGTCTACAGTTCTGTGACTTTTTTTTTTTTTTTACCTCTAAGGCTGCCTGTGTGGGAAGATGGAGAAAGACCTTATTTATTCAATCCTTTGCCTCTCTCAGCCCATGTAGGAAGGTCCTTGGTGAAGTCTTCAGATATTTATATGATACAGATCTACTTTTGGAGAAAAGGATGATCTTATAACAGTACAACAGAGTACATTTTAATCATTTTTATAGGATGTTGCTCTCCTAAATGATGTGGAGGTTATAGGGTTAGAGTATTTCTATCTATGCTATATTCATTATTAAGTTTGTATTCTTTAGGAAGTTATTTCCAATCATGTTACACCAATAGAATTTCCCCTGGAAAATGCATTCTTTTGATAATGTATTTCTAGGAACATGATGTGGTGAGAAACATGGACTGTTTGTGGAAATGAAACTTTGGCTCAGTCAAAATACTTTTCATGAATTAAATATAGCTGTTTTTAAGTAAACCACTGCCCCATCTGCTCTTCTCTTGTGTCATGTATTAGGCATATTAAGATACCAAATCAGTTCCCTTTTTACCTATTCTCTAGTATAAAGTGTCTCCACTGAGAAGGAGGGTATTATATACATATTTATTATTTTACGTGGAAATATGTGTGCATTAATATTGTGATTCTGTGGTTTATGGTAGGTGGGCCTTGCTCGTTTTTCTCTCTTCTGAGTATTAAACAGATTAACAAAAGTTATATTTTGTTTATGGAAGTCTCTGTGTTGCTCCAAAAGCTTAATAATCATTAACTTATTCAAGCTACCACCAAGAGTTTTAGATAAAAAATTGATTTGTACACTGTGTATTCAAGCCGAAGTCAACTGCCTTTCCTTCCCAGGTGTTGATTTAGTGAGTGAGCAGTTTGAAGATCTTCTCTGAACAGGTGCCCTTGTTTACAGTTTGTGGTTTTCAGGATAAATACAGCAATTTCAGAATAAAGCAAACGTTGCTGGTGGGTGGCAATGTTTGTTTTACAAATGCTTGGAAGTGGTTTAGAAATTGTCTTTTGAAGAATAAGGTGGATAATAACCCAATAGAGCAGCCCACATGAATAGAGATGCAGTCTCAGTTGGCAAGGCACCATTGACTCACCCTTGTTCTCCTGGAACCTTGCTTGCCCTTTAGCTGGAACCCCTGCAAAGAGAGACTTATGGCCTGAGAATGAAAGTGATGGCTCCCCAGGAACCCACTGAGTCCTGGTGCTTCTGCAGTGTTTTACCATATGGTTGAGATTGGGGTGTGTGTGTGTGTGTGTGTGTGTGTGTGTGTGTTCTACTGGATGACTTGGAGGTGGTCAAACTTACAGAGACTCTGAAGGGCCATGAAGAACTGGAGGATAACACGCTTATCTAGAGAGTGTCCTATCTTGGAAGTACCCTAAAAATGGTTTTTGCTAGCATTTTTGAAAGAGCAGAAGCTTCAGCTCTGTTTAGAAATAGGGCTGTGGACATTTGTCCTTCTGGTTCTATTTAGATAGGCTGCATGAAACACAAGTGCAGTTACAAATTGTTGTAGGAAGCCTCACAGTTATGCAACTTGAACTCTGATTATATCTGCATAATTAAATACCCAGATGTGGGTCCTTAATAATTTTTAAGAGTATGAAGGGGTCCTGTGACCAAAAAGTTTGAGAAATGCTTGCTAGAGGAACAGTCAGGAAACAGGAGGTTTTTTTTTTTTTTTTTTTTTAAATACTTTAAGTTCTGGGATACATGTGCATAATGTGCAGGTTTGTTACATAGGTATAGACGGGCCATGGTGGTTTGCTGCACACATCAACCTGTCATCCACATTAGGTATCCATAAGCTTAGTTCAGCTATAGGGAAAAAGCACATGTTAGAAACAGTCGATAGGCAAGGATTAGGTAAGAACCATGGTCAGGGAAAGTAATTAGAAATCAGGAAATCAGCGGGTATACCAAGGAGGCAGCATGAAATAAGGGAGCAAGAGAAAGCCTATTTTCTGTGAGCTTTCTGAGGGCCCACATTGTATCCCTACCACTGAGCTTATAAAGCAGGATGTTTGTCAATGATTGAATTGATAAGAATAAATAATGTTGAATCAAACATATGTTGAGAAACATATGAGATGTTTATCGCAGGATTATTTATAATGGAAGAAACAAATATATAAAAAGAAGAAAAAGATTTAATACATCGTAATTGATTCTAGGAGGGAATTAATGTTTTCAGGTAATATTTAATGATAGTACCAAATGTGAAATGGAAAAGAGACTTCATGTGAAACTGTGTATATAATACATGTCTGGTTATCTAAAATATATATGCATGTATAAGTGTACACTTTGGCAAATTTGTCTGTCTCTCTAAAGATACATAGCAACATGATAATCATGTTTAACTCTGGGAAATGAAAAGAGGTGTGATATTTTCTTTATAGTCTTTTGATTTTCCAAAATGTTTTCAGTGGTGATACATCAATTTTACATTTAGAAAAACGTCCAAGTTTTTCACACATACAAACATACTTTTTCTAAGCCACTAGAGAAGGGTTCAAGTCAAGTTTCATACTGAAAGAGCTTCCCGCCCTAGGCTCAGAACTTTATTTATTTGCCGCCTGTGCGAAACTGCTCTGAACCTCTGGAGGGAGCAGAGGCAGGTGAGAGTTCCAGGCAGAGGTGGGCATTGGCAGCTGGATATTGCCTACACTAGAGGAAAGACACAAGTACAAGAAGTTGCTTTAATTTGAACTGTGATACTTGATGCCCCGTGTGAAGAACTTTAACAAACTCCAGGCTCAGAAGGAGGCCGGCCTGCTGCAGGGCCATCAAGGAAAGCACAAGAAAGCTTGTAGCAGTGAGAACAACAAAGGAAAGAAGGAATGACTGGCGGACTGGCAGCCTTGTTTTCCCTTTGCCATTTGGAAGGAAAAAAACCTAGGCTTATTATAGGAGGAAAAAATAATAATTAAAAGTATGTATGATGTATTATATATATACGCACACATGCACATGCATATATACGTAGTACTAGCTAATGTTTTCAGTGGTTTCCATTTTCTAGTGCTGTAGAACACAAATGGTCCTATATTGCCTCAATTTTACCTTTTTTTCTTCTCTCTTTAGAATATAGGAAATCTGTGACATTTAAAAGTGAAAGGACCCTACAAAAAATTAACTCAAAGTGAATCATAGACCTCAGTGTAAGAACTAAAACTATATGACAATCAGAAGCAAACACAGGAGTAAATCTGCATGACCTTGGGTTAGGCGGTGATTTCTTAGATACAACACCAAACCATAGGCGACAAAAGAAAAAATGGATAAACTGGACTTCATAAAAATTAAAAACTCTTGTGCTTCAAAGGACACCATCAAGAGAGTGAAAATGCAGTCCAAAGAAAGGGAGAAGATATTTCCAAATTATCTGGTAAGCGACTTGAATCTAGAATATATAAAGAACTCTTATAAATCAATAATAAAAAGACAACCCAATTGAAAAATGGGCAGAGGATCTGAATAGATATTTGTCAAAAAAATACGTAAAAATGGTCAGTAAACACATGGAAAGATGTTGTCATTAAACATCAGGAAAAAAGCAAATAAAAACCACAATGAGATATCACTTGAAATCTGGAATTATAGTTATCAAAAACCAGATAATAAAAAGTATTATCCAGGATGTGGAGATATTGAGACCCTCATAAACTGCTGGTGGGAATGTAAAATGGTTTAGGACTTTGAAAAACAATCTGGAAGTTCCTCAGAAAGCCATAATAAAATTACCATTTGGTCCAGCAATTTTACCCCTAGTTGAAAATGTATGTCCACACAAAAATTGGTACCCAAATGTTCATAGCAGCATTGTTCATAATAGCTCGAAGTGGAAACAACCCAAATGCTTAGCAGCTGGTGAATAGACAAACACAATGCGATATATCCCTACAGTGGAGCATTATTTAGCCATAAGATGTAATGAACTACTGATACATGCTACAACATAGATCAGCCTTGGAAATATTATGCTAAGTGAAATAATCCAGTTATAAAATGCTACATATTGCGTGATTCCATTCATATGGAATGTCAAGAACAGGCAAATCTGTAGAGACAGACATTAGATTAATGATTGCCGAGGGCTGGTGGAAGAGGAGGTAAAGAGAGGCAGTAAGTACAAGATTTCCTTTTGAATTGATAAAAATGTTCTAAAATTAGTTGAGATGTTTGCACAACTCAACTGTGAACATAGTAAAAATCATTGAAATTACACACTTTAAAGAAGTGAGTTAATGGTATGTAACTTACATAGTAATAAAACTGTTAAAAAACCAAAAGGTATGTAGCCAACATAGATAAAATGTTAAAACTCACAAATAATAAATTACAAGTTTAAACAACTGTTATATGTCATTACATCCATCCAATCAGCAGAAATATGTAAAAATTACAATCTTTAAGAGAAGGTAAGAGAAATAGGCACTGTCACATTGAAGGAAAAAGTATACATTGGTACACTTTCTAGAGAGCTGTCAGATGAACCAGACATGTTTTATAAGGCCTTGGCTCAGAAAGGAAAATATAAGCTAACCAGCAAGCAAAGAATTCTGATCTTAAACAATAAATAACAAAATTGTATCTCCATTTACTCATGAGTACACACATTCAATGATACACTTTCTTGCTTGTAAAGTTTATAATTAACATAGGTTGTTGAGTCAACATGGGATAGGCAAAATTCAAGGCAAATAAAGGTATCATTAGTTGTTTTGATGCGTGTCCCATAGAAAATACGGGCTATTTTGTTGAGTTTTTGTACAAAATTCTGTGGGTATTGTTCAAGTTCTACTTATACAAAATGTGTTGTAGGTTATGCCACTTAGAGCTTCCTTGTTGTCTGACAACAGATTTAGATGGAAGGGCCTGATAATCTTATCAGTCAATGTCTTCATTCCAGTTGAGTTTTAGTGTGGCCCAAATGTGGGTAAAAAATTTGCAGGAATATTATTTTTCATTAGCTGTGTTCCTTAGCTAAAGAAGAGAAAACAATAATAATATTTAATAATTTAGGAATGGTTAAGTAAAATATGCAATATAAGTGTCATTAAAAAGAAATGTAGGCTTTTCCAGTATACATTCTGAATATCTTTTTATTTGTTTATTTGTTTTATTGGTTTATTTGCCATCTATATAATTTCTCTGGTAAGGTGTCTGTTCAGGTCTTTTGTACAGTTTTTTTTGTTGTTGTTGTTTTGGGCTTTATTTAGAAATCCATATTAGTGATTCTGATAGTTGGGATATTAACCCAATAATTCCTTTTCTTTGTGGTTTATTTATTTATTATACTTTAAGTTCTGGGATACATGTGCAGAACATGCAGGTTTGTTACATAAGTATACATATTGCACAGTTTTTAATTAGGTTGTTTATTTTCTTATTGTTGAGTGTTAAAGTTTCTTTGTATATTTTGGATAATAATATACAAAGACATAGCCTTTATCAGATATGTCTTTTGCATATATTTTTTCCCAGTTGGTGCCTTATCTTTTCATTCTCTTGACACTGTCTTTTGCAGAACAGAAGTTTTTAAATTTCATGAAGTCCAGCTTATCATTTTATTCTTTCATGGATTGTGCCTTTGGTATTGTATCTAAAAAGTCATTGCCATACTTGAGGTCATCTAGATTTTTTTCCTATGTTACCTTCTAGGAGTTTTGTGGTTTTGGACTTCACATTTAGGTCTATGATCCATTTTTAGTTAATTTTTGTGAAGGGTGAAAAGCCTTTGTCTAGATTTAGTTTCTTGCATGTGGATGTCCAGTTGTTCTAGCATAATTTGTTCAAAGACTACCTTTACTTAATTTTATTGCCTTTGTTCCTTAGTCAAAGATCTGTTGATATTTTTATGTAAGTCTATTTCTGGGCTATCTGTTCTGTTCCTTTGATCTGTTTGTCTGTTCTTTCACAAACATGACACTGTCTTGATTACTGTAGTTTTATAGCAGGTTTTGAAGTTAAGTAGACCTGTTCCTTTCATTTAAGAAAGGTTGAGGAGGAGGGTAGGGAAGATGGATACCAAATTCTCACCTTTTATGTAATAGAGGCTAGATGTAAAGATCTGGCTTTAGGCATTTTGGCCAAGTGGGTGTGCCAATTCTGAACCTGTAATTTTACCCAGTCTTAGCATTCAGGTAATCATGTAAGTCCCTTCACTTCTTTAGGGCTGTGTAAGTAAAAGAATGAAGAAATGCCACAGTTTCACTCTTCAAATTCTCATTACCAGAAGGAAACAATGGAAGTGGGGAATAAATTCCCCACTAATAGAACTTCTAAAAGAAATAAAAATTACACAAATGCCTCTCAGCTAGCTTAAGAAAGAGCACTTGCAAGTAACTTAGAAGCCCCCGTTTCACCACAAAGATAACTACTATCCTGAGTTTTGTGTTAAGCATCCCCTTTATTTTCTTTAGTTTTATCATTTACCACATGTGTATGTATCCCTAAATTAAATATAAATCTCATTGTTTTTTGGATTCATAAACTTCGATGGGAAAAAAAGTCATACCTTTATTTTCACTAGCCTGTTTTCACAATTTTCATTATTTTCACTATTTCATTGCCTTTGATTACATTTATTTATTTTTTGAACTGGTACTTTTAATTTTTTCCTCCAGCTTTATTAAACTATAATTGGCAAAGAAAAAATGTATATATTTATGGTGTATAACATGAAGAGTTAATATATGTATATATTATGAATTGATTAAATGAATCATATATGCCCCAGGACATGCATCCGTCACCACACAAATGTATTTATTGTGGTGAGAACATTTAAGATATACTCTCTTAGATATTTTAAAGTATAAAATACATTTCATTAATTATAGTCATAATGTACAATAGATCTCTAGAATTTATTCAGCCTATCTAACTGAAACTTTGTGCTCTGTAACCTAAAATGTCTTGCAGTTATAACAGTTTATTTTAAGCTGATAGCAATGTAACTTCAACTGCATACAAAAACTCTACACTAACTTCTCCTCCCAGGAGAAGTTAAAGTGTGGAGTTCTACATTACTTCTAATTTTGTTGAACTTCTAATTTTGTATAATTGTTTTTATAATAATTTTGTGTTATTGATACCACAATTTATATATATTTGTATATTGTATATCCATTAACAAGTTATTATAGCTACACTTATTTTTAATGCTTTTGTCTTTTAACTTTTATACTAGAATTAAAAGCGATTTATCCACCACCATTACAGTAGATGATTCTGAATTTGACTATAATCTTACCTTAAAAGTGAATTTTATACTTCTACGTGTTTTCATGTTGTTAATTAGCGTCCTTTCACTTCAGCTTTAGGAAATGCCTTCAGCATTTTTTGTTAGGCAGGTCTTATGGTGATAAACTCCCCCAGCTTTTATTTTTCTGGGAAAGTCCTTATTGTTCCCTCATTTCTGAAGGAGAGTCTTGCTGAGTGTAACAGTCTTGGTTGCCAGTCCTTTCTTTCACCACTTTGAATATATCATCCCACTGTCTCCTGGCCTGCAAGGTTTCTGCTGAGAAATCTGCTGATAGTCTTATGTAAGTTTTCTTGTTTGTGATGAGTTGCTTCTCTGTTGCTGCTTTCAAAATTCACTTTGACTTTTGAGAATGATTTAATGTGTTTCAGTGAAGATCTCTTTATAGTTAATCTATTTAGTGTTATTTGGAATTCATGAATCTGGATGTTCATTTCCTGTCCAAATTAGGGAAGTATTCTGTTATTATTTCTTTAAATAACTGTTATGCCCCCTTTTCTTTCTCTATTCCTTCTGGGACCCCGTAATTCCTATATCAGTTCTCTTGATGATATCCTATACTCATGTAGGCTTTTTTCAGTCTTTTTAAATTCTTTTTTTCTCATGTTTCTTTGACTGAGTAGTTTCAAATGACCTGCCTTTGAGCTCACCTTCTATAGTTTGATCAAATCTGCTGTTAAAGCCCTTTATGGAATTTTTCAGTTAAGACATTGTATTCTTTAGCTCCAGAATTTCTATTTAGTTCTTTTTATGGTTTCTGTCTCTTTGTTGAACTTCTAATTTTGTGTAATTGTTTTCCTGGTTTTTGTTTGGTTGTCAATCTGAGATCTCTTGTAGTTTACTGAACTTCTTTTTTAGAGACAGGATCTTGCTCTGTCGTGCAGGCTGAAGTGTGTTGGCATGATCATAGTTCAGTATAGCCTTGAATCCCCAGACTAAAGTGATCCTCCTGCCTCAGTCTCCTGAGGCTGGAACTACAGGCATGTGCCACTATGCCTGGCTAATTTTTAAAAAGTTTTTTGTAGAAATGTGTTCTCACTATGTTGCCCAGGCTGGTCTCAAACTTGTGGCCTCAAGTGATTCTCTCACCTCCACTTCCAAAGCATTGGGAATTACAGGCACAAGGCACCATGCCCAGCCTCACTGAACTTTTTTTTTTTATTATTAATTTTTTTTGCACACAAAAACAATAAACATTTTCTAAAAATACACACAAACAAAAAGATGCATATCAAACCTATTAGGAAGGTTGCACATGGGAAGTCGGGGAATAGAAATGGGGGGTGGGAGTTAAAATAAATGAGAAAGGGACTTTATATGGATCAGTGATAATAACTCAATCCTCTATTTGACAAAGAAGAGGGAGAAGGAAGAGGAAGAAAAAGAAAGTGGGATAAAGGATCAGAAAGGGAGGAAAATAGAAAAAATTAGAGTATGACTCCAGGGTAGACCTGTTTTGTTGTCACTGAGTTGGTTGGTTGGTTTGTCTGTTGTATTTTTCATGTTTCGCCAAGTTGGCCAGACGGGTCTCGAACTCCTAGCCCGAAGTGATCAACCCGCCTCGCCCCCCAGAGTGCCAGGACCACAGGCGTGAGCCACCACGTCCAGCCCCCACATTGCTTCTGGCCTCCGTGGTAGACCTCCCAGACGGAGAGGCCGGGCAGAGGAGCTCCTCACTTCTTCCCAGACACGGGGTGGCCGGGCAGAGGCGCTCCTCACTTCCCAGACGGGGCGGCCAGGCAGAGACGCTCCTCACTTCTTCCCAGACGATAGGTGGCTGGGCAGAGGCGCTCCTCACTTCCCAGACGATGGGTGGCCGGGCAGAGGCGCTCCTCACTTCCCAGATGGGGCGGCCGGGCAGAGGCGCTCCTCACTTCTTCCCGGACAGGGCGGCAGGGGAGAGGCACTCCTCACTTCTTCCCGGACAGGGCGGCCGGGCAGAGGCGCTCCTCACTTCTTCCCGGATGGGGCGCCCGGGCAGAGGCGCTCCTCACTTCTTCCCAGACGGGGTGGCCGGGCAGAGGCGCTCCTCACTTCCCAGACGGGGCGGCCGGGGAGAGGCGCTCCTCACTTCTTCCCGGACGGGGCGGCTGGGCAGAGGCGCTCCTCACTTCTTCCCGGACGGGGCACCCGGGCAGAGGCGCTCCTCACTTCCCAGACGGGGCGGCCAGGCAGAGACGCTCCTCACTTCTTCCCAGACGATAGGTGGCCAGGCAGAGGTGCTCCTCACTTCCCAGACGATGGGTGGCCGGGCAGAGGCGCTCCTCACTTCCCAGACAATGGGTGGCCGGGCAGAGGTGCTCCTCACTTCCCAGATGGGGCGGCCGGGCAGAGGCGCTCCTCACTTCTTCCTGGACGGGGCGGCCGGGGAGAGGCGCTCCTCACTTCTTCCCGGACGGGGCGGCCGGGCAGAGGCGCTCCTCACTTCTTCCCGGACGGGGCGGCCGGGCAGAGGCGCTCCTCACTTCTTCCCGGACGGGGCGGCCGGGCAGAGGCGCTCCTCACTTCCCAGACGGGGCAGCCGGGCAGAGGTGCTCCTCACTTCCCAGACTGGGCGGCTGGGCAGAGGCGCTCCTCATCTCCCAGACGATAGGTGGCCGGGCAGAGGCGCTCCTCACTTCCCAGACGATGGGTGGCCGGGCAGAGGCGCTCCTCACTTCCCAGATGATGGGTGGCCGGGCAGAGGCGCTCCTCACTTCCCAGATGATGGGTGGCCGGGCAGCGGCGCTCCTCACTTCCCAGACGGGGCGGCCGGGCAGAGGCGCTCCTCACTTCCCAGACGGTGGGTGGCCGGGCAGAGGCGCTCCTCACCTCCCAGACGATGGGTGGCCGGGCAGAGGCGCTCCTCACCTCCCAGACGGGGCGGCCGGGCAGAGGCGCTCCTCACTTCTTCCCGGATGGGGCGGCCGGGCAGAGGCGCTCCTCACTTCTTCCTGGACGGGGCGGCTGGGCAGAGGCGCTCCTCACTTCCCAGACGATGGGTGGCCGGGCAGAGGCTCTCCTCACTTCTTCCCAGACGGGGTGCCCGGGCAGAGGCTCTCCTCACTTCTTCCCGGACGGGGCGCCCGGTCAGAGGCGCTCCTCATTTCTTCCCCGACGGGGCGGCCGGGCAGAGGCGCTCCTCACTTCTTCCCGGACGGGGCGGCCGGGCAGAGGCGCTCCTCACTTCCCAGACGGTGCGGCCAGGCAGAGATGCTCCTCACTTCTTCCCAGACGACAGGTGGCCGGGCAGAGGTGCTCCTCACTTCTACTTGGACGGGGCGGCCGGGCAGAGGCGCTCCTCACTTCCCAGATGATGGGTGGCCGGGAAGAGGCACTCCTCACTTCCCAGACGGAGTGGCCGGGCAGAGGCGCTCCTCACCTCCCAGACGATGGGTGGCCGGGCAGAGGCGCTCCTCACCTCCCAGACGATGGGTGGCCGGGCAGAGGCGCTCCTCACCTCCCAGACGATGGGTGGCTGGGCAGAGGCGCTCCTCACCTCCCAGACGATGGGTGGCCAGGCAGAGGCGCTCCTCACCTCCCAGACGGGGCGGCCGGGCAGAGGCGCTCCTCACTTCTCAGACGATGGGTGGCCGGGCAGAGGCGCTCCTCACTTCCCAGACGATGGGTGGCCGGGCAGAGGCGCTCCTCACTTCCCAGACGGGGCGGCCGGGCAGAGGCGCTCCCCACTTCCCAGACGGGGTGGCCGGGCAGAGGCGCTCCTCATTTCCCAGACGATAGGTGGCGGGGCAGAGGCGCTCCTCACTTCCCAGAGGATGGGTGGCCGGGCAGAGACGCTCCCCATCTCCCAGACGGGGCGGCGGCCGGGCATGGGCTGCAATCCCAGCACCCTGGTAGGCCAAGGCAGGCGGCTGGGAGGCGGAGGCTGCCACAAGGCCAGGCCACGCCACCGCACTCCAGCCCGGGCAACACTGAGCACCGGGTGAGCAAGACTCCGTCTGCAGTCCCAGTACCTCGGGAGGCTGAGGCGGGCAGAGCAGTCGGCGTCAGGAGCTCACGAGCAGCATGGCCAACATGGCGAACGCGTGCCTGCAGCCAAAGGAGAAAAAGCAGGCAGCGGTGGCGCGCGCCAGCAGTCCCAGGCAGTCCGCGGCGCGGGCAGCAGCGAGCCGCGTAGATTGCAGCCTGGGCCACAGAGGAAAGAAAGAAAGAGAGAAAGAGAGGAAGGGAGGAAGGGAGGAAGGGAGGAAGGCTCACTGAACTTTTTAAAGATGATTATTTTGACCTCTTTATCAGAAAATGTATAGATCTCCATTTCTTTAGGGTTGATCACTATTGCTTTGTTTTGTTCCTTGTTGGTGGTTTTGTGTTTCCCTGATTATTTGTGATTTTTGTGACCTTGTGTTGGTGTCTGCACATTTTGAGAATTAGGCATCTAGTCTAGTCTTAACTAACTTCAGCAAGGAAAGTCCTTCACCAATCAGCCTGTCCGGAGATTCTTGGTGGGCTGTCTGGTGGATTTCTCAGGCAGGATTGCTGATAGAGTCCTTGAGCAGGCTGGCCTAGTGCCTGGGTCAGTAGGTATATGAGTCTGGTGCTTGAATCTATGGGGTTGGGCCTGGAGCCTTGGTCCACTGGGCTTGCTTGGCACTTAGGTCCATGGGGGTGGACTTGAAACCTGTAACCATGGAGCCTGGCCTGAAGCCTGGCTCTACAGAACTTGGCCAGGTGCTGGAGTGGGCCTTAAGCCTGAACCTGTGGGAGCCAGGTTAGAACCTGGTTCCACAGGGGTGTTCCTGAAGGTTGGATCTGTGGATGCCAGCCTGGTGTCTGGGACCATGGAGGCTAGCCTCATTGCCTTCAATTATGAATGTAGATAATAAATCATTGTTCTGCGAAAGGTTCCATGAGCTTTACCAGACTACCATGGCACATTCCTAATAGAGTATTTTCCTAGGAGTAGCTTTGCTGGATCATCTCAGGGAATGTTTTCTCACACTATTAATAGGAAACCATCATACTCTCCATTCTAGTCTTTCTCGCCAGGATTCCTCATCTACCACAGAACACAGATAATAATGTGCATAACTGTTTTCTTAGTTCTCCAAAGGATGATATATAACCATCCTTTTCATTTTAGATGGGTAGGAGAGAAGTTCATTTGTTATAGAGAAGGGATTTGTTAGGGCATTAGGGCTTACTTCTCTCCTGGAACCACACACAGTTTTGGCATTAAGTTCTTTGTTGGTGCTATGAAACTTCTCTTTCCTGCCTTGGGGTATAATAGAGTCAAACTGATTTGTACTTAGACTGTGGCACTGCCACTTACTGGGAGTATGACTTTGAGTGGTTATTTAAACCTATTTCATTTTCAGTGTACACACTGTAAAATGATGATGATATAGACATCTTGGGGTTATTTAGAAATTAAATAAAATAATTTTTGTAAAGTAACTAGCACATTTGTTGGCACAAAATAGAATGGTACTCCCATTCTCTGTAAGAAATCAGAGATGTGTATGTTAATATATACAGTTGGCCCTTTGTATCCATAGGTTCTACATTTATGAATTCAGCCAACTGCAGATTGAAAATATTTGAAAAAAATTCTGGCAAGTTCCAAAAAGCAAAACTTGAATTCGCTGCACCCCGAGTACTACATTGAATCTACATGAATAAAGTGATAGATAGGGAGTATTAGGTGTTATAAGTAATCTAGAGATGGTTTAAAGTGTACAGAAGAATGTGCATAGGCTATATGCAAATACTATAGCATTTTATATCAGGGACTTGAGCTTCTGTAGATTTTGGTATCTGCAGAGGGTCCTGGAATCCATTCCCTAGCAGATACCTAGGGATGACTAATTACATTTTCCATCTCTTTCTTTCTTCCTTGAAATGCTGAGAGTTGTTTTTAATTTTATCTTTGTTACTCCAGTGAAATCATATTTGATTCTGGCTTCCATATTGCTATTAGTTTTTTTAGTTCAGACTTTGCTTGGGCTTAGCAGAAGGGTTGTCACTAATCACTAGAAGCTCTAGAAAAGATGATGTGGAGGTCATAAGGAGCCCTTCTTGTCAGGCTTGTCAAAAGCTGCTATGTCAGTGTCATTATTGCACCCTGCTTTAGGGCTTTAGTTGTGCTCTGCTACCTGTAATTGCTCTTTGGTCTTTGAAGTAATTCTTGTCACTTTGCCTTAGTAAGATTGTGTGTTCCAGCTCTTAGTATAAGTAACTCTGTATTTAATTTGGCTAGATTTGCTTGGTATTTGCCAAATTAGTGCAATTTCCTTAGGTAAGATATAATTTACAACAGGATGACACCTCATAATTTAAATAGCAGCTGTTGAGGGGAGGCAAACAGTTACGAATTACTCTTTCTCTTCCTTTGAAAAAGAGCTGTGCTATGGTGCTGTGAGGCAATGAACAAAGTGTTTTAGGACATTCTTGGGCTTATGTTGTTTGATTTACGTGGACAAAGGAAAAAAAACCTACTCATTTGAATTTGCTTTGAAATGTTAACATAATTTAGATTCTTGTAAGATAATTTTGAAAGAACAACTCTCTTGTTACTAAGAGAAAGAAATTCTTCCTGTTTGCTAGCTCATGTAATGGACAATGGCCCCATTCACCTACATCTGGGGAGGGGGTGTTTCTTTTTTGAAAGGGTGAGAATTTATTTGCATGTATCATTCATTTATTTATGAAGTATTTACTGAACTTTTTTATGTGTTAGGTACTTTGATAGACACTGAAGATATAATTGTAGGCAATATGGGTACTGTTTCTGCTTTCTTGGTGCAAATGGTCCATGATGTCCAGAAGATTTAAGTTTGGTCTCTTGATCTCCGTCATGGAAGAGACTGTATGCAGGAGGATGTGATCCATAGAGGATCAATAACCTGTTGTTTGAAAAACTGTAAGTTTTTTATATATTTCCATTTATATTTCCTTTGGCAATTAAGAACATTTGAAAGAAAGTGCTGGTGGATTTCATTTGAGCTAAGTAGAATGTAGGAAATTCTTCTGCCATCCATATACCTCATTCTATGTAGGCAGCCACAGACCAATGAGGGAAGAGTATGTAAGTTGCAGCAAGTAAAACAGCCTTACTGGAAATGGACACTTATTAAGACAATCTGGCTGCTGGGTCAGATGCCCTGTCCTACCTGGAGCTTCTCATTCCAGTACCTAATCTGTGAAGACTTGAACATCCTGTGTTCTAATAAGAGGCCTTATATACTAGACATGCAACTTTTAACAGTAACATTATAAAGTTGGAATTTTTGGGGACCATTATGGCTAGAAAGACTGTGCAGTGGAGAAAGGCTAGCGTTAAGATGGGGAATCCTGTTTTCTTCCCATTAAGAGCTATTGATCCTGACAAAATTAATCAAGGGACAATTGTAAGGCAAAAATATACAACAAGTAAACTAAATGGGGAAATGAGTGAACATTAACACACATCTGTTATGTACTAGGTAGTATTTTGTTATTTCTAAATTTTCATATTCAACTAATCTTTTATAACTTAGAAAAGGAGACATCAATGTATATTTAATGAATACTTAAAATATGCTTTTATGTATACTATCTCTAAGGAAGTAAGAAGGTTAGAAATGGGGAGATGGAGAGTGAGAAAGGTGAGAGAAAAGGGGGTGGGGATGACACTGACTCAGGTGAAATTAAGAGATAGAGACAGGAGAAGCTACATGGAGGGAAAAGGAAGCAGGTGGAGAGGTTCTCACCTTGATTAGTAATTTGGGCAGTTACTTCAGAATCAAATTTTAGTGACTACTACTATTCCTTAGAATTCAAATTAATGCTTAAGCAATTACTTTTTAATGCTCTAGAAATCATCAAACAGGAGAGTCACAGCAGCCCTCTCCACCCTTACTTTCCCATCTTCCACATCCCCAAGAGGATATTTTGCTAAGGACTCTGCCTAAAGCACTATCACAGTATGGGATATTTCCTGAAAGTCCAATAAAATTAAACAAGGGTGGACTTGGATCAGATAGAGAAAGAATAACAGTTGAATTAAGTATTTTCATGTATTTGAAAAGTCATGCAAAGTGTGAGAACCAACCACAGTTGTCCCTTGAATTACAATGGGGACATGTCCTGATAAACCCATCACAAATTGAAAACATCGTAAATCAAGCTGTTACAGGAAAGGGGTCCCAATCCAGACCCCAAGAAAGGGTTCTTGGACTTCAAGCATGAAAGAATTCAGGGCGAGCCCACAGAGTAAAGTGAAAGCAAATTTATTAAGAAAGTAAAGGAATAAGACCGGGTGTGGTGGCTCACGCCTGTAATCCCAGCACTTTGGGAGGCCAAGGAGGGCGGATCACTTGAGGTCGGGAGTTCGAGACCAGCCTGAGCAACATGGCAAAATCCTGTCTGTCCTAAAAATACAAAACTTAGCCAGGTGTGGTGGTGGGCACCTATAATCCCAGCTTCTTGGGAGGCTGAGGCAGGAGAATCACTTAAACCCAGGAGGCAGAGGTTGCAGTGAGCTGAGATTGCATCATTGCACTCTAGCCTAGGTGACAGAGTGAGACTCCATCTCAGAAAAAAAGAAAGTAAAGGAATAAAAGAATGGCTACCCCATAGACAGAGCAGCCCTGTGGGCTGTTGCTTGCCCATTTTTATGGTTATTTCTTGATAATATGCTAAACAAGGGGTGGATTATTCATGCCTCCCCTTTTTAGACCATATAGGGTAATTCCTGACGTTGCCATGGCATTTGCAAACTGTCATGGCACTGGTGGAAGTGTAGCAGTGAGGATGACCAGAGGTCACTCTTGTGGCTATCTTGGTAAAGGCTTCTTTATTACAACTTGTTTTATCAGCAAGATCTTTATGACCTGTATCTTCTGCTGACCTCCTATCTCATCCTGTGACTTAGAATGCCTTAACCATCTGGATATGCAGCCCAATAGGTCTCAGCCTCATTTAACCCAGCTCCTATTCAAGATGGAGTGGCTCTGGTTTAAACACCTCTGACATTTCCTCCCTCCCTTTTATAAGAGAATCTTTAATCCTAAGGGTTGCAGAGGGATAAAGATCCATCTTCTGTAACTTCTTCAGGCTGAATAGGGGTGATGGTATTTCTGCCTATTAGCATCTCTTGTGTTCAGGGTAGGGAGGAGTTCAGTCAGAAAGCATCAGTATGGCGAGGGCTATCCGTGACTCTTGAGTTCTGACAGGAGGCAATATCTGGAAGATTAATAAGTGTTCAGTTTAAGACAACATTCAGAAAGCTTGTCCTGCGTTTCTGTACAAAGACTAAAACAGCAATACGTTACACAACAGTAAAGCAACATAAGTAAAAATATCTCAAGGAAACCAAGTAAGAAGGCTTTCCATGAACTGGGCAACTGTTGGAACCAAGCTGATATGGGTTTGCTAGCCAATTCTAATATATGCACAGAATTAGAATACTGATCCAGATTTTTACATTACCCATCTATTTTGGTTTTTTTTCTGAGCAGCAGTCAGAGATCACTGATTGTTTCACAGGAATAAGCAGCATTAGCCTAAGTTACAGAAACAAACTTAAAAACAACTGATGAGACTGGAATCTTATAACAAGTGTATCATAGTTCTTGAAACATAACTTTTCTCTCTCCAGTTTCCCATTTTTACTAAAGACAAATCATGGTAAGACTGATTTGCTTTATTATACTTGGCCTGTTTATTTGTATAAGTGCAGCAAGAATAATTATTTTTCACATAAGCTCTTTCAAATTGGCTTTGATGGAACTCTGTTCCATAGAAGGAATCTTAGATAAGACTTTTTTAGAGCTGAGCCCTGCTGTGGGTTTGTACTCTCTAATACCTATGAGTTGGGTAAATTCCTTTCCTTTTGAGGTCCCAAGATAACTTGGGGTTCCTGGACTTGTTAGAAAGTGACATTCTTTACTTACCACAGGTCAGAAACTCTGTACAGGGACTGTTGTAGACAAGGTCTAAGGCCAGTTCCTCAAGCGGCTTTTATTGGCTTTACAAGTCAAGTTTGAGTCCTTAAAGGAAAGCACACCATTCCAGTCAAAGCCTCGGTGAAATAACCAGTTTCTTCAATTGTGTCTTAGTATTGCAAAAGAAAACAGATTCGTATTGCATTTATGCAAGTAACTATATTGCCATAAATTAAGAATACTTACAACTACTTTCCAAATTCTGGAGAAATCAGGTAGAGGGAAACAAATATGCTCCAAATTTTGTTCACAGGAGTTCAATTGTTACAAGCCTTAAATAGCTCAAAAGAAAAGTTTTCTTGACTCTGAAAAACAAAGGATCAGCAACATTTTAAGCAAAGTTAAAAAGATTACTTTAGACTTCCATTGGTTCAGTCAATTCAGTTAACTTCTGTTTTGCTTGATATTCATGAACATTTCAGCTCTCCATGAGTCCTGAAAGTTTTTCCCTTTTTTTCTGATGTCACAATCTCCAAAGTTATCAGAAACCTGCAATCAAGAACACCTGCTAGAATTTTACAGTTAATTATAAATCAACTTCTAAAGAGGACCAAAACAAGATAACAATTGTTTGTGGATGACAAAATATCTTGGGACAACCACAGTCAAAAAACACGATTGATAAAGAAATTTGGTTAGCTTTGTGGCATACAATGATTTTATGTAACAATTATTAAAAGCATACACTAAGTCATATTAGAATTATAGGAGTTTCCCATAATTTTGGAACATATACCAAAAACACATTTATGCAAATACAGCCCAAAGGAGACCAGGCACCATTTTATATTTGACAATGCTTCTTGTAGGATTTTAATATCAAGTAAGCCAGATGTCACTGTTGCATTAGTGCACTACTGATGTTAAACCCAATTTTTAATGAAACCTTATAGACAAATGTATTGAATCTTAATCAGTTTGATCATAAGGTAAAATTTTAATAAACCTTTTATAACCCTTTACAATTTTTGTTAAAGAGCAGATCATAAGCAGGTTTTTGCTCTAAGAAAAACCTGTTGTGCTTTTATTCCAATGTTTAATTTACAGAAAAACTGAATAATACCCCTTTAACTTTAGCCAATATGTTTACAAACAGAATTTGTTTTACAAGATTAATTTTTCACAAACTTTCCACAACTTGCTTAAAACTTCAGCTTTAACTATCTTACTTAAAACAATCATGTAGCTCTCTAAACTTAGGCAAAAAAAAATCCACATTCCCATGGCTTCTTATAGTCTTTTACCAAAAACACATTTCACTTTCTTTATACACCTCACATGTAAAACTGTTCCTTCAGTAGCCTCAATTACCTGTAACAATGTTAACTCTTAGCAACTTTTACTTTTGATGAAAACGTTGGTAAGTTCGGGATTTTAATTACATACCAGGTGTGGAGCCTAGGAAAGCAGACAGAAGTGCAGATAAGAGCTGACTTTTTCCAGCATAGCTAGGGGGTGTGGCTAACTCCACATGTCCCCAGCCATATCTAGAATCTAATGCTCCAAAATCAATTGAACAGTTTTCAAAAGTCAAAGAAGCAGTTTATTACCCTAAAGCATTTAGCAAACTTAATATCTGACCAGCATAATTTAGACTAAATGTTTACATTTCTGAAGATATTTTATTTTACCAATAATCTTTTACAATTACCTTTATTTCCCAAAGATTACTTAAATCACGTGAACTAAATAAAAGACATTATACCTTTTACTTTTCTCACAAAATATTTGATTTAACCTCTTATTATTAAACCAGTTAATCAAAGCTCTTTCATATGTAAACATCACACACACAATACATATAAATACACAGACAGAAGAAGATAAAGGACTTATCCCCTAAGCTTGGAATTGAACCCTGAACCTAGGCTGCCATTGTGAAAAGAGAAAGCATGGCCACATGGTTACAAGGTCAAGCTCCCGAGGACATACAAGACAAGAGGAAAACCTCATCCATTTTTTTCAGGGACCTGCAGCAAAGTTTGTACCTGACCAGTTTGCTGGGTCATCTTGAACAGCAGGCTTATAGGTGTCCAAAGCCTGTGTTTTATCCTAAGGTACCCCTCTTGATGACAGAACAATACAGAAAGACATACAAAGCACAATGGATTTGTTACAGCTTAAGACTAGCCTCACAAATCCTTTTTCCCATGAATCAAAACTTTACAGAAGATAAACAGTGATTTTTAGCATTCATTCAACCAGTTTGCACACAGAGAGCGAGAGAGAGGGAAGCATTCCCTGAAGCAGGGTGGGGAAGGCCAGTCACTTAGAGAGGCCAGGGAAAGATCCACCCATTGCAGCAACACTGAAAAGTTCAGGTGGCCGCTTGTCGGTAATGAAGGGGTCTTTTCCAGCAGTCCCATCAGCTCTCAAGTTTCCCCTTTTAGGGCGAAAAAAGCTCCCCGTGTCCCACGATCCAGTACGTGCCTAATTCTGTCACCCATAGCGGTCAGCAAAGAGTACAAGGCAGATCATTCCAAACAGAATAGCAGTTAACATCCCATAGTGTCAAATCCGTTCTTAGGCAAAAGGGACTTTACCAAGAGGGACTTTACTGAGAGAGGCCTTTAACCCCCTAAGTCTTAGAAGGGACACTAACCCTCCTAAGTTAGGCCTTTAACCCAAGGTCAGTCAAGTGTCCTTGCCTTTTATTAAGTGGGGCCTCTAATCCACTCTGTCTTAGGAGAGACTCTAATTCCCCCAAGTTGGGCCTCTAACCCAATCCCATTCTTTACCCAGCTACCCCACCACTTACCCAGAGTCATCGAATCAGTGCTGCAGTCTATTTCCTTTGCGTGGGGGGATCACCTCAGTATCATCCATTCTGTGGTTCATCAGAAAGATGTTACCGAACTCCACCACTTACCCAAAGTTAGCCTTTCGGTTGGGGGTTTCCGCATTATAGTTGCTTCCATGGTCACCAGAAGGATGTTATAGGACACCAACCCTTACCCAAAAGTTAGCCTTTGGTCAGGGGTTTCCTCACTCTAGTCCCTTGGTGGTCGCCAGAATGATGTTACCGGAAAGGGGTCCTGATCCAGACCCCAAGAGAGGGTTCTTGGATCTTGTGCATGAAAGAATTCAGGGCGAGTCCATAGAGTAAAGTGAAAGCAAGTTTATTAAGAAAGTAAAGAAATAAAACAATGGCTACCCCATAGACAGAGCAGCCCCAAGGGCAGCTGCTTACCCTTTTTTATGGTTATTTCTTGATAGTATACTAAACAAGGAGTGGATTATTCATGCTTCCCCTTTTTAGACCATATAGGGCAATTCCTGACATTGCCATGGCATTTGTAAACTATCATGGCACTGATGGAAGTATAGTAGTGAGGATGACCAGAAGTCGCTCTTGTGGCTATCTTGGTTTTGGTGGGTTTCAGCCAGCTTCTTCACTGCAACTTGTTTTATCAGCAAGGTCTTTATGACCTGTATCTTCTGCTGATCTCCTGTCTCATCCTGTGACTTAGAATGCCTTAACCATCTGGGAATGCAGCCCAGTAGGTCTCATTTTACCCAGCTCCTATTCAAGCCTCATTTTACCCAGCTCCTATTCAAGATGGAGTTGCTCAGGTTTAAATGCCTCTGACAAAACCATTGTAAGTCAGGGAGTGTGTATAGTCGTTATCTGAACTGAGAATGCAATAGGAGAAACAAACTCAAGTATTCTGAGGAACTTAGCATAGACAATAAGAACTTAATTACTAACAAAGAGGGCTGTTAAAATTAAGGTGGTTTTTAGATGTCTAATGTGAAAATTTAACAAATTTTTGGAAAAGGAGACTGTTTACCCATGAAAATTAATTGTTAATTTTGTATATGCATTGACCCACTCAAGACTATAGACATATCTCTATAATTCTGGGACTATGCATGTCGTAAAAATAATTTTATGTCTGAGTTTAAAATGATGTGGTTTTAGAATGTTGGTTTTAGGGCCTGTAAAACTGTTTTTTTGTTTTTTTGGTTTTTTTTTTTAGATAGAGTCTCATTCTGTCACCCAGGCTGGAGTGCAGTGGCACCATCTTGGCTCACTGCAACCTCTGCCTCCCAGGTTCAAGCGATTCTCCTGCCTCAGCCTTCCAAGTAGCTGGGACTACAGGCGCCCACCAGCACGCCTGGCTAGTTTTTGTATTTTTAGTTGAGACGGGGTTTCACCATGTTGCTAGTCTGGTCTCGAACTTCTGACCTTGTGATCCGCCCACCTCAGCCTCCCAAAGTGCTGGGATTACAGGTGTGAGCCACTGCACCTGGCCTGTAAAACTTTTTATATGAGATGATGTTTTTGATATTTCAAGCTCAGATGATTTGAGTTGATGGGAGTTCATTGTCAGAATATATAGAGTAATAAAAAGAACATGAATTGATCTTGTTCCCCCTTACCTGGGCCTCAAAGCTACAACACTGGTTCTAGTAGTTTGAGATTAGTCCTGTTTATGCCACAGTAACTGTAAAAGCAGTTCTGAACTCTAGGACAATGACCTTTCAACTTTTTTTTTTAACATTTATTTTAGGTTCGGGGGTACACGTGTAGGTTTGTTATATAGGTAAACTCCCTGTGATATGATCTTTCAACTTTTTGGATCATATGTCCCATCAGAAAAAAAGTAAGCATAATCGATACACACTTATTTATAAGTTACATATATGTATTACTATAGTACTGAGTTGCCCACATTATTGAACATAAGCAGAAGAAAGTTTTAAAATAGGGGATAAATAAAAGTAAATCTGATTTCTGGAATTTTCCTCCACATCTTAGTAGATTGTTTGGGTACTCCCCTGAAATGTGCACACCCTTTTTGAACCCCCTGCCCTGCTCCTTTGCCAGCGTGGTGACTTAGCCGTTTTTGTCGCTTGGGCGCTGTTAACTAGCTACGTGGTCTTGAGCAGATATCTTTATTTAACTGATTTGTAAAATGATGGTACTTGTACGTATCTCATTGGATTGCTTTGGAGATTAAATGCCACCTGATCTCTAAAGTTTTTAGCACAGTGTATGAAACATTAGCTGTGTTTTCCCTTTGTTGAGTTTCTCTTTATTTTCCTCTATTTCACGACTTCTGTTCATTCATATACCTACTTCCTTTTCTTCTGCATCAGGACTTTGCTTAGAGCCTTCTGTCTGTGTGTTTCTTCTGGTTTCCTTTCTAAGTCTCATGTACAGAGAAGGGATCTGTTTGGGCTAATTGGTTATAGCCATATGACCCATTTTGCCTAGAGCAATCCTGGTTTCCACCTGTTGTCCCAGTACAACTATGGTGGCTCTTTTACCTTTTCATGGTGTCCTGAGTTGGAAATAAAGCACAGGATGAACTTCTTAATAAGTCACCATCAAGTATAGACGACCTGTTTGGGGGGCAGATGTCTTGTATGAAGGATGCCTCCTTGTTATTGCACAGCTTAGAGATGGCTCTCTGGCTATCTTCAGATGATGTGTTAACCAGAAGAGGAGGGTCCCATCTATAAGGACATGATGGGGTGGCATGGTGAGTGTGACATGACCTCAGAGAGATGTCTGGTACAAGAGGTCACTATTAATCCACAGAACAATAGATGACTTTAGGAGAGGGCTGGACAGTTGGAGTCTATAACCATGGCAGCTGTCTACCCAGATTGCAAAAATGAAAATCTAGAATTTATTGGGTATTGAACTTGGAAATCCGAACCTGCAATCTGAGGCTCAGTATCATGGTGAATATTTTCTAAGTAGGGAAAATGTTCTTTTGATTTGGAATAAAATGTGCTACTCTTATGTAAGGTTACACTCACACTCATAGCAGGAGTTGGAAATAGGTCTTCGTGTTCTGCACCAGGTGCTCTAGAAAGAGCAGAATAGTTTCTTGTTCTCCTAATGTTTACTAAAAACTTGTTGCTACTTGTCTTGTGGGTTTTTCAATTCTGGCTTCATGTTTTAACCCTACTAGACACTCAGCAAATATGAATTAGCAATTGTGAAGTTTATTCTAACAGTGTCAGCAAAAAAAAAAAGAAAACAACAACAACAAAAAAACCCACACATAATTACTGAATAATGCACATTTTCTTCACTTTCAGGTAATTTCTATAACTGTGTTCTTAAGGCATAGTATTTAAAATTATTACTTTACTTAGGAAGTCATAGATAGGGGACGCGTGCCACTATGAAGAAAATGGAATATTAAGGTGTTTTGATTTTTAATCCTATTTCATGACCTTTATTGGAAATGGTAACATAAGAAACAAATGGATAAGTTAACTTTTATATTTCCTGAGGTCTGTAGGCTTGGATTTTTAAAGTGAACATAATTCTGTGATTATCAACCTGAAATTTTACAACCCTGACACAATACTTGAAAACAATGTTATTTATTTCCTCTCTTAGAATCAGGAGCTGGTGGTGAATGTATTGGACCACATCAGTATTTCATTGTTTCTTCAGGAGAAAAAAATAGTGATTGAAACCTTATGATTACTAGAGTTAAAAAAATCAATTATGATTTAAAAGATAGCTGCAGTTCAGACTTTTCCACTAATGCTTGACATTTTACATTATGGAATAAGCAGTAACTTTTCTTTCAGAAATGTATGAGTCATATGTACAAATGGTTGTTGCTTTAGATCAGAGTTCATTTTTAATTACCTGACTTGGACATTTAAAAGTCAGTCCTAACTAATCATAATCATGAGTTCAATTTCTTCCTCTAGTTTCCATCTTGAACTTTCAAACTGCAGAGTAGAGATAATAACCCATAAATGATTAATAGGGAATCAAGCTAATACCTTTGAAGGAAGACTGCAGGTATTTGAGTATACCTGATATCACATAGTCAAATCTGAGTAATGAATCTCACTTCTTTTAGTCATTTAACACATACATAAAAGGTAGAAATCCTACCCCCAGGTTTTGCCCATTTCCTTCACGCTCTTTATACTTTCATTTTTAAATGTTATCTATTTCTGTGGCTTAAATTACTAAAAACTTGTTGCTACTTGTCTTGTAGGTTTTTCAATTCTGGCTTCGTGTTTTAACCCTACTAGACATCTTTGTACTGATGGACTGAAAAATTTACATTTTAAGTTCCTTCTGACTATCCCAGTCTCTCTAGTGACTCATCACTCATGGGTTTCCTGAAGGAAATGGTATTTTAGAATCCCACCTACTGTTTCACAGTTTAAAAAATAACTTAAGCAAGTATCAAGGATAACCATCATAATTCTCACTAAGACTAAAATGCAAGTCTGTCTCACATGAAAAATGGGACACCCAGTGGATATGTTCTGCAGACAATTTAGAAGTCATTGTAGTGAAGCTCTTGTGAGAAGGTGGTTTAAAGATACATATCTGAAATTCAGATAGGAGCAATTGTCAGAACTATTAGGCTGGTGCAAACATAATTGTGGTTTTTACTATTACTTTTAACGGCAAAAATTGCAATTACATTTGCACCAACCTAATATTAGAAAGAATGATTTCTTTGTAATAGTATAGGATTGAGTGTAATAAAATTAATTAGGAAAGCCTTGGCCGGGTGCTGTGGCTCACACCTGTAACCTCAGCACTTTGGGAGGCTGAGGTGGGTGGATCATCTGAGGTCAGGAGTTCGAGACCAGCCTGGCCAACACGATGAAACCCCGTCTCTACTAAACATATAAAAGTTAGCCGAGCGTGGTGGCAGATTCCTGTAATCCCAGTTACTTGGGAGGCTGAGGCAGGAGAATCACTTGAACCCAGGAGGCAGAGGTGGCAGTGAGCCGAGATCATGCCATTGCACTCCAGCCTGGGTGACAGAGTAAGACTCCATCTCAAAAAAAAAAAACAAAACAAACAAACAAAAAAACTCTTAGGAAAGCCTTCCTGGAAAAATTATTTCTTCAGGGTTTTGAAGTTAGAAGGGACTTGCATTGGTGGAAGTTGATAGACTGAATTATTCAGACACTGGAGTAGCACACAGAAGTCCCTTACGAAGGAAGAACAAGCTATTGAGTTTGGGGCATCGAATTTTGTCTAAAATAGAAATCTGTTGGAGAATAATGAAAAAAGGTTAATGAAATGATGACATGAGACTGTGACATGGTGTAGGATGCTCAAGAAGAGATACATTTGCATTTGATATGGAAGAATTCTTGAACAGGGAAATAAAGGCATTGTTGGAAGAACCTGAACCATTGGTCTCAAGATTGTATTGGAAGGGCAGAGTCAAGCAAGGACATATTCTCAGTTGTTCTGCTGAGAGGTGATGAGCCATGAGCTTCAGTGATGTTTAGGAAGTGGAGAAGTGTAGCAGTAAAAATAGAACAAGAGACATATAGGAAAGACCTTATGGATTTGATTAGATAAAGCTTTATAACATTTGCACGAGTAACATGAAGAGGCGTCGAAGATGTTGATAAACCTACATTAGGGTTGACCTATATGAAGTTACCAGTATTTGACTTTTTAAACCTACAAAAGTGGTAGTTTTAAATGGTTCCTTGTAATAGACACCTGGCTTGGGTTGGAGATGACTACTCTTCAAAATGGATAATGGCATCAGTGAAGAACCAAGAATTGCAAAGATAGCAGTAGTACCAGTTAAGTGAGGACAAAAGCCTTAAGTGATTATGGGCATTTTCAGAGCTCTTAGCTGGTAGCATAGTGAATTGTAGTATTGAGAACAAAGGGAAGGAAGGAAAGAAAGAAGGAGAAAGCAAGCAAGCAAATTTCATGAATACTTTTTCTTTGAAATTTTAAACATGTATGTTTTTATGTACGACAGAAAGTCTCAGATAAAACAATACAGGCTTTGACTAAGTGACATTTAACCAGTGTAGAGAAATTTTGGGAGATTGATTACTTCATCAGAAAGTTTGGCCTTGATCTGGTCAATTGCTCAATTTGGAGTTACTTGAATATTTAGCAAGAGAAAAAGTATTTTTGTGAATTTGAAAAGGAAGCATGTTTTTGCTTACTTTTCTAGTCACTTTTGGGTACCCACTAAGAGGATCAGACCCATTAGTTAAGAAACTAAACAAAATGACACTCCCTGACATGCTTACACACACACACACACACACACACACGCATGCACCCCTGATAAGAGAACACTTGTGCTCTTTGGAAAGAAAGGTAGGTACCTGCAACAACACGTTGTTTTAAGATACCCAATTTGGCTGCATTACCTTGAAAATTCTCTCCACTGCTTCATGCAGATCTGATTGGTGAGCATAAATTAGTCACAAATGGCGCATGTGTGCATCAGTAATAAAGAAGATAACAGCACTGCTACACTAAGTTTGTGATGCTCTCAACAAGCCAGGGGTGGTATGAATCTATGGATGAAATCTCCCACAGATTCCTTTGAGAAAGACATGAGTCATGACATCAGATCGCTAAGAGGCAGGACACACTCAGTTAGGACCAAACTGCGGCTAAAGAAAGTTTACATGTTTTAGAGTGGCAAATTGTCAGGTTGTTTCTGCTCATTTTCTATTCAAACTCACGTCCAGGGCTTCCTGAGTACCACAGCTAACACTAGCTCTGTCTTCTCTAAGCTCAGTGAATACGGGACATGGGGCAAAACAGAATGGGCTCATTCTCCAGGTTCCCTCCATTAGCATGCATATTTTATTAGGTCTTCAAAGAAGCAGCTCATGAAGAGGCATGCAGGAACATTTGTGTGTGTGTGTGTGTGTGTGTGTTGTAGGAATACACAGCTATTTGTGCTTACTTGGGATGAATGGGGTGATATGTTTCATATTTATCCTACTCTGTGCCCTCCAACCCCTATTCTTCTGGGTAATTTAGAAGAAATTTAATGTGTAGTCTTTGAATTTGAGGGATTCACAGTCTAGGTGGGGAGATAAGGATCTATACAAAAAATAATTAAAGAACAACAAGAACAGTTTATAATCATTGTTGGACAGTAAGTATTATAGGAGTCTGAGAAGTGGGTTTCTTGTGAGCTGATATAATCAGGGAAGACTTCTTGGAAAAATGAGGTTTCAGTTTTAAATCTTATTAAATTTCAATGAAATTGGCATTTATTGAATATCTATTATGCCAGTGTGCTCAATCATGGGACTAAAATTTGAGTTATGAGTAAGAAACCATTCTGGTGTAATCCTCTTTGTATTAGGTGGAGCCATGTAAATGCTTTTTGATAATTGTGTTCCACAAAAAACACATAACTACCTTTCTGTCTCTCTGAAACCAAGTATTTTCTAATTTCTGCTTGGTTAAATTGTGATTCCCCTGTAGACTTATATGCCTTTGGTAAGTGAGGAATTTGTTAGGGAATTTCTTCTCCTTTCTTGAGGCTGTGATTCTGAGAAGGAGTTCAAGCATGCTTCTTCAAACAATGAAAGTCAGCTGTCTTGGTTGCAATTGTCCTCACAAGCAGATAGTTCAACTTTGCAGTTTGGGCTATAGAAAAATAATCCTGTAGTCGGATTGTTAGAATATTCAGAACTTATGCCTCAAATAAACTTTTATGTCTGTGGTGCAAAGGGTTGCTTTTGTCTTTTGCCTGGATTCAGTCCCACAGAGTGGGAACATCACCATGTGCAATCATTAGAAGTGCATTCGAAACTGAGCATCAGTTGAACCAGCTCATATTTAGTGAGGTCGCATCTGCTGTATGTCTGTGTTTGTTCAAGGATAAAAGGAAAGAAGCACCAGGGCTTCTTTATGTTCTCATGTTTTCATCTAGCGGTCAAGGAGCACAGGAGGTCTGTTGTTCGTCATTCCTGGGTAACATCAAAGCCCGTTCTGGCAAAGCCATTGCTAATCTGTGGGCAGGATGACCCTGAGAACACTTATAATGCTGCTACCTGGGAAATATTTCTCATTTTTGCAAAACATTTTATCTGAAAAAGGTTGCACCTACCATCGTTTGCCTAACTTTTAACAGAAAACTTCTGACAATCTGTACGTGCATAACAGTTTGCCTGTAAAATTGTTGTCCTCCATACTCACATTTTCCTTTTAAAATCTCATAGTAGCCTCTTTCTTTATAAGGCTATGTATTTGATGAGGCAAACAAGAAAAGAGAGTATATTTCCTTTTGCTTTATGGGTTTTTGTTGTTCTTTATAGGCAGATCATGAATAGAATGCAGTGAAATTACAGGCTGCTATGACTGTGTTCTCTACTTCCTGTTTGCAATCCAAAATAACCCACCTTTGTGATAAAAATTCAAATTGTACCAGAGGTTATGGGATTTCATTCCATATTCAGGAATTAATATAACTAATTTTTTTTTTATTCATCTATTCATGTCTGTGTTCATTGATTCAGGAAACATTCATCGAGCACCTACTAAGTGCTAGGCATTTATCAGATGGTGACATGCTATGTAGAGAAATAAAGCAAGGTGACCAAGAGTGCTAGCTTGGGAAGGGTTGCTGTGTTTGCAGTGCCGGGGCAGGCCCCAATGATACTTGAGCGGAGGCCTGAGTGGGGGCAGAGTTACCTGTGCAGAAATCTTGGGGAACAGACAGAGGTGGAGAGAGCATCCAGGGCAAAGTCCCCGAAGTGGAAGTGTCCTAGGTAAGTTCCAGTAATGGCAAGTAGGACAGTGTGGCTGGGGTGGAGCCGGTGAATGGCCAGGTAGTGGTGGGGAGGTCAGGCTGGTCATTAGAAGTGGCAGAACCAGAGAGCAGCTCATATAGGGCCCTGTGGGCCACAGGGAGGCCTTTGGCTTTTGCTTTGAGTAAGGTGGAGGCATTGAAGGGTTTTGAGCAGAGGCTGATGGGCCCTGACTTCTGTTTAACAGGCTTACAGTGCTTGCTGCATGAAGAATCCACAGTCAGGCATGGGCAGAAGCAGAGACTTGTTAGTACGCTGTTGCTGCAGCCAGGAGAGAAATTATGGTGATTTAGATTAGGATGATGAGTTGATAAGAAATCAGTTGCTAGCTCTATTTTAAAGGTAGATCTATTTTAAAGGTAGAGGTTTCATTGTTTTGGACATGAGGCTTTGTTTTGTTTTGTTTTGTTTTTTTGAGATGGAGTTTTACTCTTGTTGCCCAGGCCGGAGTGCAATGGCACAATCTTGGCTCACTTCAACCTCCGCCTCCTGGGTTCAAGTGATTCTCCTGCCTCAGCCTCCCGAGTAGCTGGGACTACAGGCATGTGCCACCATGCCCAGCTAATTTTGTATTTTTAGTAGAGATGGGGTTTCTCCATGTTGGTCAGGCTGGTTTTGAACTCCTGACCTCAGGTGATCCCCCCGCCTCGGCCTCCCAAAGTGCTGAGATTACAGGCATAAGCCACTGCACCTGGCCTGGACGTGAGGTTTTTAATGTAGGTAACTGGTAGGGTAAAATTGCTTCACTGAGCATATTATATGTTCTAAAGGTGGTTCTAGGGATTTACATCTAGTAATGCATTGATCCTCATCACAATGCTATGGAAAAAATATTTTTTTCTAAAATATCTGCTGAAATACTTAACTTACATCCAACAAAACACATAAATCTTAAGTGCAAGCTTAAATGTATTAAATGTAAGCTTGATAAATTTTTATATGTGTGTATGTATATATAAACATATATAAATAAATGTAAATATAAATATTTATGTAAACATCACCTAGATCATGATATAAAACATTTACAGCCCTGCAGAGGTTCCTCTGCCAAAGGTAACCACTGTTTTTACCCTCACACTATAGATTGTTTTTGTCTGTTTTCAAACTTCATATAAATGAAACCATACTATACCTATTATTTCTTTAATTGGTTTTTATTGACATAATTTATACATCATAAAATTCATCTTTTAAAGTGTACAGTTCAGTAGTTTTTAGTGTATTCACAAGTTTGTGCAACCATTGTCACTTTCTATTCTAGAACTTTTTCATCACCCCCGAAAGATACAGCCATTAGCAGTCACTCTCAATTTCCCCCTCCTCCCAGCCCTGGCGAAGCTCCTTTCCATCTATATACATTTGCCTATTCTGAACATTTCATGTAAATGGAACCATACCTTATGTGGCCTTTTGTGACTGGCTTCTTTCATTTAGATAATGTTTTCAAAGTTTGTCCATGTTTTAGCATGAATCAGTACATCATTCCTTTTTTTTTTTTTCCCAAGACAGAGTCTTGCTCTATCACCCAGGCTGGAGTGCAGTGGTGTGATCTCGGCTCACTGCAACCTCTGCTTACGGGTTCAAGGGATTCTCCTGACTCAGCCTCCTGAGTAGCTGGGATTACAGGCACCCGCCACCACTCCTGGCTAATTTTTGTATTTTTAGTAAGTCGGGGTTTCACCATGTTGGCCAGGCTGGTCTCAAACTCCTGACCTCAGCCTCCCAAAGTGCTGGGATTACAGGTATGAGCCACTGCACCTGGCCACATCATTCCTTTTTAAGGCTGGATAATATTCCAAGATGTGGATATATCGTATTTTGTTTGTCCATCTATCAGTTAATGGACATTTAGGTTTTTCTCTTTTTTGACTGTTATGAGTAATGCTGCTCCTAACATTAGGTTTTGTGTGGACATGGACAGGTTTTCTGTCATACTCTCTTGTGGCTGTTTCTTTGTTCAACATGACATCTACGTAATTCATTAATGTTATTGCATGTAGCAGTTCATTCTTTCTTGCTACTTTTTACAATTCCATTTTGTGACCATACCACTATTTATTTATCACTTATCCAATCAATGAGCTGTGATGAATCCTGTGACATGCTGTGTGTGTCTTTCAGTGGGCAAAAGCACTCATTTCTCTTTGGTAAATACTTGGCCATGGAATCACTGGCTCATTCATCTTTTTCTTTATCTGTCCTCTCAGCATTCTGTCATACTTGTTCATGTTGGTGTGGGCACTCCCTTGCAGAGGAAATGTGCTTCCTGTAGACCTGGTCCAGGAATCTCCCTTCCCTGCCTGGGCCCACATTTAGGACTGACTTATCTTCTTTCTACTTCTCCAAAGCATCTTTTAGGAACCCTCTCCTTCCTAATGTATTTCCTCTTCCATTGTTTAACAAAGCAGAGTTTAGCTCATGCCCGCTTGCAACTGACTGTGTTTGTATAGTTACTGGCTTGAGAGCCTAAGATAATTTATAATGGTATACTCCCTTTCAGGAGTGATTACTATGGGTTTCTAAGGGGCCTAGAGCCCTGTCAGAATCTCATAACGGCTATGTGTCCTCCCATAGAGAAATGGATCTGTGAATGCACACACACACACACACACACACACACACACACACACGCAGGTTTTCTTACACGTTCAGGGGATTTGTCGACCTCCAGGAATCCCATCCACTGTAGGCTCGTGGTTCCCACATTAAGAATCCTTCTTTTCTGCCTTGTAATGCCTTGACTTTTTTTTTCAAATAAAACTTCCCCTGTGTCAGCTGACATGGGCACATGGAAGGACTATATTTCCAGAGATATGTATAAAACATGTATAAAGCTGGCTGAAACAGAGGTCCTGACTTGTACCCAGCTGGAAAAAGAGGTAAGAATTATCAGCACATAGAAAAGTAATTTTAATTGTTATGGAATCCTCATTCTTTTCAGTTCTGCTAGCAGTTGAGAACGTTTCTAATTATATCCTTTGCTACTCCTGTTAAACTTCTTAACTAGAGATTAAAATGAATGCACTGTCATTGAGCTGGGCCCTCCCAGGCCTAGAAGGCACCACCTCCGCCGCAGGGACAGCTGGCATCAGTGTGGGATGTGCTCACCCCAAGCTCTCCCCCTCAATGGGAGTCTCCCCTCCTCAGCCTGAGTTTCCTGTCTCACATGTTTAATGGATGAATAATTGGGCGCCACTCAATTGCAGAGTTCCTTGGAACATTTAGTGTGGACTAAATAAAGTAGAAAATTAAATAGGCCTTTTCTAAATGTTGATTTTTAAAATGATTTGATGACAGTGGTAGCAGAAGTGGAATCATGATGGCCCATTCTCATTTTGTGGTCCATTTCTCCAAAGACAGAAAGAGAAACAGCAACATTAGAGTAAGCTTTTCTTATTTACATCTTTTGAAACTTTTATTTTATACTTTTCACTCTAAGAACAAATTTGGGCTTCATCCAGTAGGCAGTGCAGCATCATTACAAGGCTTTAACATGTAGTCCATAATAAATTAGATTTTTTTCCCCTGGGAAAACAAAAAAGTTTTGTCTAGAAATTTATTGCTTTAAAATTTTTACAAAAGTAATAAAACATACAAAGTGAAAATCTTTTCTCCTCCTCCACAACATCCATTTCCATATCTCAGGGGTAACCACGGTAAATAGTTTATCTTCCTTGAGTTTTTATTGAAGTCTATAAAAGCATTGTGTAGATTTGTTGATTTTTATAACACTGGGATCACCTTATACGGTGGAGTGAAGCTTACTCTTTCTACTGTGTGACGTATCGCAGACGTCCTTCAGTGTTTATGTTGATCTACCTTCCTCTTTTCTTGCTTTTGTAGCGTATTTCCCTTTATCTTCCAGTTTTTAGAATAATGAGTTGGTACTCTAACCTCCAAAGATGACTAATACGTGTTTTCAAAAATAATTATGAGCTCATGGATTTTAACATGTTTGGTGTGTTTCAATCCAATGTGGCCATTCATCTCAATGCTCAGTAGTCTCAATTTTGTTCGTTGGGACCCTCAAGTATTTTTGGCATGACTCAATAGTCTCTTCCTCACGTTCAGATATGACAAGATATTCCAGGCTATTCTTTTCTCCAAATTGAAATTAAATTGTGGATTAAATCTTAATTTTATTGTGTGCTGTGTTGAGAAAAGTTTATCTCACTAGATTTAATTAGATGTACCTGCTGAACCCCTGGGTGTGCCTTATCAGTCAATCACCAAATGGTTTTGAGAGCTGCCATGTGCGGGAAGTCAAGCTAGATCCTGTGATTTAGCAAACAAGTCAACCCAGTGTTCCTCTTCCCACATACCAAGCGAACCAAACCACAACAACTATTAATAAAACAAATCCTTATTATGTCTTTAAAGTTTATCTTTTTTCTTAAAAATATTTATGAGAAACAATTGATCCATAGAAAAGTGAACAATTGAGGACTATATACAACTGTAGTAATTTTATTTTCAACTTGATTGAATAGTAACTTTTATACCATAAAATTTACTCCTTTTAAATATTCATCTTAATGAGTTTTGTTAAATATATACAGTTGTGCAGCCAATACTTAAATCACTTCCATCATCTCGAAAAGTTCTTTTTTGTCCTTTTGCAGTCAATCCTTGCTTCCACCCCACTTCAGGGTAACCCTTGACCTTCTTTTGGATGCTATAGTTTTGCCTTTTCTAGAATTCATGTAAATGGCCTCATGTGGTGTGTAGTCTTTTGTGTCTGGCTTCTTTCACTTAGTAAGATGTGTTTGAGATTCATCCATGTTCAGGATCGGTACTGCATGTGTCAGTATTTGTTCTTTTGTTTTTGGTAGCAGTATTCTCTTGTATGGATATACCACTACATTTGGAGCTGGACATTTGGTTTGTTTTCCCCCATTTTTGGGAAACTGTGAATAATGTAGGTGGACATTTGCATACAATGCTTTGTGTGGACATATGTTCTAAATCTCTTGGGTAGATACCTTGGAATGGGATTACTGGGTCATATAATAAGTATCTTTTAACTTTTCAAGAAACTACCAAAATGTTCTCCAAAGTAGGGAACCATTTTGTGTTCATACCATCAATGTATGAGAATTCCAGTTGCTCCACATCCTCATAACACGTGACATTGTCATTCTTTTTAATTGTAGCCATTCTAGTGGTGTCTAATTGTGGTCATAGTTTGCATTTCTCTAATGACCAGTGGTATTGAGTGTATTTTTATGTACTTGTTAGCCTTCCCTTTTTTGTGAAACATCTGTTTAAATCTTATTGGATTGTATGTCTTCTTTTATTGAGTTGTAAAAGCACTTTATATATTCTGGATCCAAGTCCTGTGTTAGAAATGTGCGTGCTTTTGCAACTTACTTTCAGGTTGAGTTTTGATAAGAAAATGTTCAACTCATCTAAGTTTTTATTTGAAATAGAAAAGACCTAATTTTATCCAAAGGACATGATACATTTTTAAAGAATAACTTTATAATCATGTAAGGGAGAGAAAGAAAAGAAAAAGTTTGGAGAAGAGATAAAGGAAATATTGGAGAGAGAGTGAAATAAGAGAATGTAAAAGGAAGAAAATGATTAGGAAAAGAGAAGGAGATAAAACTACAAAGAGACCCAAGCTCATTCTTGTTGGTAAAAAGAAAAAACAAAAACAACCCCCTTCTCAAAAACCGACAAAAAGAGATGTAATGAGAGAGAGAAGCTAAAAAATAGAGGAAGAGAACAACAAACAAATTTACAGTTATGGAGAATAAAAGAATAGGTAGGAAAGGAGGAGACAAAAAAGTGCCAAGAGAAGAACACACCACCACCATTGCTTTCGTTTCCCATGGCCTGTCGGCCATGTTGTCTCCTCTGTACCCTGTTATCTCATCTGTCGGTTCCCCACTTCTCACATGCAGTCCGCTTTCTGGAAGTCCTACCTTTCCTCCCACATCCCAATTCTTTAATATTTTACTGTTCTAATTTCCAAACATACAAAATAGCTGGGTTATGTCCTTTCTATCTTTAGTGTATAAAAGAACAGACTCTGAAGTTAGTTGTCTGGGTTTGAATCCTACCTCTGTGACCCTGGGCAGAACCTAACCTTTAAAATTTCCAGTTTCATGATCTGCAACATGGGAACAATAGTAATACTGGTCTGAAAGTTTTCTACAGAGATTAAAGAATCTGTGTAAAGCTTTTATCATTGTGCTTGGCATAGAGTGCTCAGTCATTAAGTATTATAGTGCTATTCGTGTAGAGTGTGTGTGTGTGTGTGTGTGTGTTGTGGGGAAAGGGTGTTTCTTGGTTATTGTTCCGTCCACTTTGACTCTCTGTTAATCTTCTTTTAATCTGGGAGTATCTTACCAAACTAAAAACTTAAGTGACAAAATACCACAGCAAGCATCATGCTTCTGATACTGCAAAATATAAACACAACTGTATTTGTTCATGTGGAATGTAAAGTTGGAAGTAATAATAATACATATTTACATAGTGCTTTAGCTTTGAGCATTTTAATGTAGCACTGACAGATATTTAGTAGTAGAAGACTTATGGGGTCCGGGGGCTGAAATTTCCTGGTTTCTGTAATACCGAGATGCCAAACCAACCACAGTTTGATAAATACAGCTGAAGCAGGTGAGGTGTCTGAGCTTTTTATGTAAATGCAGAACATGAACTTCTTCCCTCTTTGCCATATATACCACAGTTCCCATTGAAAAATAGAAGGTAGGCCAGGCATGGTGGCTTACGCCTGTAATCCCAGCACTTTAGGAGGCCCGAGGCGGGCAGATGACGAGGTCAGGAGTTTGAGACCAGCCTGTCCAACATGGTGAAACCTGGCTCTACTAAAAATACAAAAATTAGCTGGGCATGGTAGGGTGTGCCTGTAATCCCAGCTACTCGGAAGGCTGAGGCAGGAGAATCGCTTGAACCTGGAAGGTGGAGGTTGCAGTGAGCTGAGATAGTGCCATCCTCCAGCCTGGGCGACAGAGCGAGGCTCTGTATTAAAAAAAAAAAAAAAAAAAAAAAAAAGAAAAGAAAAGAAAAGGAGAAAAAAAGAAAAATAGAAGGTAGTATTTGGGAAAGACCTCCCCAAGGCAAGATTCCTGCTGCACTGCATCTGCCTCTGCCTCAACATGATGAGTACAAGTTTACTTGCCTCTGAGTAATTTGTATTTTTTGGATTTTTTCCAATTGCTGGCAAGTTTCCCCTTGCATGGAACTGAAATTTTCTTTGATCCTGGATCAATATAGGGAAAAACTTTCCTCCCTCGTTTACATGTAGAAGCTTAGCTACACAAAGTGGGATTATGCCAACTCTTTGTTTTCTGTTAGGCAACATTTCCCAGTTTGAACTATCGTTGCTCAAATAACAAGACTTGTGTATTTTGCTTGCTTTCCCCCTTGCTGAACTTTGGATACTGGCTAATTTGTTAGGATGCTGCTTAAAATGTGGCACCTGTAGAACTGGACCCAATATGGATGTGTTCCTTCTTCCTCTGTTTGAGGAATCAGTCTAATATGAATCAGCCTAAAATGGTGGCATCAGCTTTTCCGCCGGTTCGGCACAGTATTCACTTATTTATATATGGAGTGATAATATACTTATCACCCAAACCAGGACATTCTTGAGAGTGAAAGGGGGACATGGCTAATAATTAAGCTCAGGCAACAGGCATAAACCAGAATTGTCCTGGGCACACAGGGCTATAGGGCGTTCTAATTATGTTAAGTTGAACTCAAGCCTAAGGTCTAGGCTATTTTCAATTTTTAAAATATTAATTGCTAATAGCCTTGGTGCGCCTCTCTATCATGTACCAAAGTAGCTGACTTTTTTCTGACCTTATATTTATGTTTGTATAAAGTTAATTGCATTGATGTTTGGATTTAAAAAAAAATCTAGATTTTAATCTGCCTAATTAGCTACTCTTCACTCTGCATCATCTGCAAATTTGATCAACAACTTTCCTGTGTATTTTTCCCAGTCATTGGTAAGCTAAAAGGTGCCTTTCCCAGATGCTCAGTACCAATTAATTACCCCACACTGACGGAGCTCTCAGGCAGCAGGAGTCAATTGAGAACCAAGATCTTAGGGTATTCCCTTCTCAGGTGTTTGTATTTTAATAGGAGACCTCCCCCAACCCCGCAAAAAAGATGGTGAAACCCTTCAGAGCAGAAAGAATAGATACCTAATGATTGTTTCTCAGGTAACTTGGCAGGAACTTTCTTTTGCAAACAGATTTTGAGCATCTTCCGTATAGCAGCTAATAGGTGCTGAATATAGAGTTACATGTAAACATGTTATCTAATAGGAAGCACTATCTGATAGATGGGTGCTATAGTAAAGGTAGAGGCCAACCAGCGTGGGGCTAAAAAGAGGAAGACATTTTTACAAGGGCATCTTCCCATTCCATTGTAATTGTCTATATATGAATTTGACAGGGCAGTTAATTTAAAAATATAGTTTTTGTGTATTTCAGAAGTCATTCATAGAGCAAAGGAAAGTTTCCTGATCTCAGTTTCCTTTCCTCTTGACCACGGGCTATGTTTGTATAAATTTGAAGTTCATTTAACCCTAACCTGTACACATGTGCAGACCTCTAGAAGTGTGGCTTTTGAATACTTTTAGTTGCAACTCTCAGTAAGAAATACATATACATTGTAATCCCACATGTGCGTATGTGTGTGTGCACATGCACAAACCCACACACGATCAGAAACAAAAGTTTCCTAAAAGAATACTTGCTACTTTGCAATGTCCTGTTCTTCCTTGCTCTTCTTCTCCCTTCCCCCTCTCCCTCTCCTCTCTTCTCCTTCCCTGTCCCCTTCCCTACCCTTCCCCTTCCCTTACTCTCTTCCTTCCCATTTTGTTTCCCTTGTCCTTCCCTTCCCTTTCCCTTTCCCTTTCTCCTCCTGTTCCATTCAATTCAATTTCATTCCATTCAGAAGGCTGGTCGAGACCAGATAATTTGATTTCAAGCCTGGCTAGGCCAGGCGCAGTGGCTCACATCTGTAATCCCAGCACTTTGGGAGGCCGAGGCAGGCAGATAACCTGAGGTCAGGAGTTTGAGACCAGCCTGGCTAACATGGTTATCCCATTTCTACTAAAAATACAAAAAATTAGCTGGGTGTGATGATGCATGCCTGTAATCCCAGCTTCTCGGGAGGCTGAGGCAGGAGAATTGTTTGAACCCAGGAGGCGGAAGTTGTGGTGAGCCGGGATTGTGCCATTGCACTCTGACTGACTTGGTCAACAAGAGTGAAACTCCATCTCAAAAAAAAAAAAAAAAAAAGCCTGGCTTGCACAATTACACAATTGCAGTTTGTTAAACTTTGCTCTGGAGTTGTCCATTGACTCCTAAATTATCTGTAGGTGCTTTTTGGTAGTAATAATAATCAAAAGAAAGCTAGCTTATTGGAGCATAAATATGCAATAATAATGATGAATAAGACTCCATGATCTTTTTGTTATTATGAATAAATCTCTGCTCATGGAGGAACTAGCATAACAAACTGATTTTGTTTTAGGTCACCCATATGAGAACAGCAATTAATTCAGTACCAGGACAATGAACAGCAAGCAATTCTTTACTCTAAATATTGCTATTATATAACTGTGACTTGGCATAAAATACCCTGTGTTAGACTTTTTTTTTTAAATTTAGGACAGGAGTTGTTACAGTCATGCTCAAATTGGTTTAAAAAGGCAAGCTTACCGCTATAAAGTTAATTTACCTGTATTAATAGTTTAACTGTTCACCTATTAGAAAATTATTGCTTTCTGAGTGGAGGGCTTGAAGCCACGCACTTCTCTGGCTTGCTACTGTGCTCTTCTGTCATATTCATAGTTACGGGTGTTCGGATTGTCTCTTTTAACACATTTTTGGGCCCTTGTAGGAGAATTTCAGCAAGGAATCTGGGAATTTGAAACCAGAGAACGTGGACTGTCACATTGTGTGTTTTAATTTCAGTGAATGTACCTCAATGTATTTGTTAAAGTTTTAATTTGATAAATATAGAGCATCTTCTATTAAATTATGAAGATGGACTTTGGAGGCAGGTTGATCTGGACTAAATTTAAAAACTAGTTTTGAAATTTTAGGTTAGAGCTCTAAAACATTGAGTTTCTCTTTCCTCATTTATAGAACTAATACTTCAAAGCATTTGTGAAAGAATTAAATGAGATAATGTATGTGACAAGACCTGATGTAAAAGGAGACGCTATGGAAGTACATACTCATATGTAAATAAACATAAAATGTATTATGCATCTATACATATTACATATTTATGTATCTTATCTGCATGTGTGTGTATAGAAACATATATGTATGTAAAAATCACTTCCTTTTCTTTCAGATCTGACACTTACGTAGTGAAATTTAGAGGCTTGAATTTTGATTTCTGAATCAGTCAGCTTATTACATTTTTTTGATTATCAGTGTTAACATGGCACATTGAGAATGGGAAAAATGATTGAAAAATTATACATTATGATTTTTCTGGTAGCAGATTTCACTTACATCTAGTGTAGTGGCTTGCTTAATCAATGCTGAAATTCAAACCTTGACAAGAATATAAATTAGCATTAATGCATTTGAATTTGGATAAGAACCGAGGCATATGCATATTTCACTCTCTGGCCAGTGGTTTTCTTTTTTCTTTTTTTTTTTTTTTAAAATGGAGTCTTGCTCTGTCACCTAGGCTGGAGTGCAGTGGTGCCATCTTGGCTCACTGCAACCTCTGCCTCCTGGTTTCAAACGATTCTCCTGCCTCAGCCTCCTGAGTAGCTGGGATTACAGGCACACACCACTGCGCCTGGCTAATTTTTGTATTTTTAGTAGAGATGGGGTTTTGCCATGTTGGCCAGGCTGGTCTTGAACTCCTGACCCCAGCCTCCTAAAGTGCTGGGATTACAGGCATGAGCCACCATGCCTGGCCTGGCCAGTGGTTTTCTTACCATCTGTACTTGCTAAATACATTAATAGATGCTTTAACAATTCAGTCTTTAATTGACTAAAATCACATCTATTATTGGAAAGAGGCACTTAGTATTTGGCAATAAAAATGATAACTTTTTGAGGAGATCTTGCCATGATGATCAAATCAAAGTTGGGGTAGAGAAGTCAGAAGGATGCTGTCTGAGGATATTTAGGGCTGTTAAGTAGAAGCCAGATTAGATTTGTTCTAAATGGCCTTGAAGTACATGTAGAATTACGAACAGCATTTAAACAGAGACAGATTTTGCCTCAACATGACAACCTGCTCCCAGTGGCATCTCTGCGTGGCTACAGTACACTACATTGGGTTCAGAGGGTCTTGGTTCATAGTTCATCTCAATTCCTCATGAAGAAAAGTCTCAATTTCCTTCTCTGTAACATGGAGAAAATAACCCTGGCTAACTCTTGAGGGTCTTGTGAAGATCCAGTGATCTTTATTATCAATGTGTAGTGCTGTTTATAGTTTACAGAGCGCTCCATGGTAGTAAACTGTATTGAACAAACCAAGTGTGGCATTGGTGTCCCTGCCACTAAGAGGTCAGGCAGTCACTTGTCAGGGCATTCAAGCATCCTATGTGTGGTTGAACTTCTTCATATTTATAATATTCTAATCTAGAAATACTATACTGAAGGATCTAGGGAACTCACTTTTTGAGTTTTTGCTTCTTTGCTTCAAGGAAGGGAAAGATTGGATTTTATCTGAGGCTTCTTTGAGTGCTGACATTTTATCAGTCTACAAGCCTGTAATGGCAAAATGCCATTTCTCTTCCTCTTTCGTAGTATAATAATTGACTTTCAGCTAGAGGAAGTTACATTGCGATCTTCATGGTTGCTAACCCATGTGTTGTGATTAATTTTCATGTTTGCTAACACATGCAATACATTTCCCTGAGCCTTCATAGCATTCTAGAGGACACTTTCCCTCTTAGATCCTCTCTTTACAGTTGCCTTAGGCAAGGCAGGTGGGGGGATAGATGTTTGGTTTGAAATTTGTGTTCTTAAAACACATATTCCTTTCGGCCGGGCGCGGTGGCTCACGCTTGTAATCCCAGCACTTTGGGAGGCTGAGGCGGGTGGATCATGAGATCAGGAGTTCGAGACCACAGTGAAACCCCGTCTCTACTAAAAATACAAAAAATTAGCTAGGTGTGGTGGCGGGCGCCTGTAGTCCCAGCTACTCGGAGAGGCTGAGGCAGGAGAATGGCGTGAACCCGAGAGGCGGAGCTTGCAGTGAGCCGGGATTGAGCCACTGCACTCCAGCCTGGGCGACAGAGTGAGATTCCGTCTCAAATAAAAAAAAAAACACATTCCTTTTAAAAACTTCTAAAAATAAAGAGTTTTATACAAACACTGTAATTCAGGATGCATTTCTTAGGGAAACTGAAAAACAAAAACAACCTAGAGTTGTATTTTCAGCTAATGAATGCATTCCTCTCCCTGCATCAACTCTGAATTCTATTATTTTTAATTTTTTAAAATTTGTATTTTGTAAGAGACAAGGTCTCGCTTTGTTCTCCAGGCTGGAGTGCAGTGGTGTGCTCATAGTTCATTGCAGCCTTGAACTCCTAGGCTCAAGTGATCCTCTTGTCTCAGCCTCCCGAGTAGCTGGGACTACAGGCATGCACCATTGCCCCTAGCTGATTAAAAAAAAAAAAAAATTTTCATAGAGACAGGGTCTCGATTTGTTGCCCAGGCTGGTCTTGAACTCTTGGCTTCAAGCAATCCCCCTGTATCAGCCTCCCAGAGTGCTGGGATTATAGGCATGAGCCACTGTGCCTGACCTGAATTCTAATTTCTAGTGGCTAATGGCCCCTTGTCTGCCTGCCCTTTACCATAAGGATTTTTTTTTTTTTTTTTTTTTTTGAGACAGAGTCTCGCTCTGTCGCCCAGGCTAGAGTGCAGTGGCGCAATCTCGGCTCACTGCAAGCTCCGCCTCCCGGGTTCACGCCATTCTCCTGCCTCAGCCTCTCCGAGTAGCTGGGACTACAGGCGCCCGCCACCGCGCCCGGCTAATTTTTTGTATTTTTAGTAGAGACAGGGTTTCACCGTGGTCTCGATCTCCTGACCTCGTGATCCGCCCGCCTCGGCCTCCCAAAGTGCTGGGATTACAAGCGTGAGCCACCGCGCCCGGCCTACCATAAGGATTTAACCACTTTCCATTTTATCATTGGGAAGGTTCTAGCTTGCTCTTCTGTTTCAGAGACCATTGTCTTCATTGAACTCTGCTGGATCCACTTTATGTCATAAAGAGAGAAACAAAAGTCCCTGAGGCTTTCCCTCCCCACCTTTCTCCACGTGGGGAGAATAAAGCCCTTGGTAACCATGTTCCCTATGGTTATGAGGTGTTTTTTACAGGCTACCATGAAAGAGCCATTTGTTGAATGCCTGCCTTGTGACAGGCACTTGCCTCATTTAAATCTTAATACATCTTTCGGAGGAAGGAGAAATGAAAAACCAAATTTTCTTTCCACCATTGCCAAAGGATACTGCTGGCCAAGACATGGCTTGAACTTTACATATGGTAGCCCTGAATAGAGTCGTAAAGTCAGTTTCTGGGGTTCAGGAGTGGCCTCAGATACAAATATTGTAGAAAGTACCTCCATAGGTTCAAAGCAAAACATTTCAAAACTATTTATACAGGTATTGTAAGTGGAGGTTTAGACTGATTTCCTGCCAGATTTCCATGGAATCCTGTGCGAAGGTTGGCTCTTTGACTTACAGTGTTAACGTGCTATGGGTTACGTGCTCCATACCATTTGAATGGCTTTCGTATTTCTTCCCTCTGCTATTGTAAGTCAGCAGGCTAAAATGCCACCAATGCTATCAGTTTAAAATGAACACTTCTGAGTGGCTTAATTTCCTTCCATAACTGTTCAAAAAATAAATAAATAAAAGCTGTAATTCTAAGCCATTGTTCTTATAATATTGTCTGGCTGAACATATGTCTGGTTGGATTACTAACATTTCCTGAACTTCTGTAATTCTGCAAAATTGTTGGCCTCAGGTCTTAAGGTTAACCTTTTAAAGAAATTAAACAAAAATAACTTCCTCTTATTTGTGCTGTTGATGCTCGCTCTATGAGATAAACCTTTCCTTTTTTTATTCCTTGAGTCTTGAAATGCTGACGAGATTGTTGTTAGAATTAAAAAATGACACTAAGTCAATTTATCATTGAACTCCATAAAACATTTTTCTTAACAGTATCACACCTCTACAGATCAAGGAACACTAGAGAGTTCAGAAGCAAGATGAGGAGGGCAGGTGAGACTGGGTTGCTGTGAAATAGCTGTAATCCTGCACACTGAAAAAAAGTAGGCTTGTTAAAGGCTCCGCCCTTACTGATGTTAGTGATGGCATCTGCATTTCTAAAAAGATATTACATGGTAATGAAGATTTAATCTTCTCCTTACTGTCATTTTGTTCCAAGGAATTTGAGAAGTGTATACAAAGACACACCATGGCATCTTAAACCAAAGGGGTGAACACCTTGTCATTAACTGGGCACTCTTGGTGTGTGTTCAGGTTTCATCTGAGAACTTTCCTTTTCTTTTTCTTTTCTTTCTTTCTTTTTGTTTTGGCTTATTTCACTTCCCCATTGCATGCCTAACTTCTCTCTCTCTCCCCTTTTTAAAAAACTTTTATTTTAACTTCAGGGTTACAAGTGCAGTTTTGTTCCATAGGTAAACTTGTGTCATGGGGGTTTGTTGTACAGATTATTTCATCACCCAAGTTTAAGCCTTGTACTCATTAGGTATTTTTCTCTCACTCCTGTCATCTTCCACCCTCCAAGAGGCTCCAGTGTGTGTTGTTCCCCTCTATATGTCCATGTGTTCTCATCTTTTAGCTCCCACTTATAAGTGAGAGCTAAATATAACTTATTTGATTTTCTGTTACTGCACTAGCTTGCTAGGGGTAATGGCCTCCAGCTCCATTCATGTCCTTGCAAAAGACATGATCTCATTCTTTTTTTATGGCTGCATAGTATTCCATGATGTATATATACCATGTTTTCTTTATCCAGTGTATGATTGATGGGCATTTAGGTTGATTCCATGGCTTTGCTATTGTGAATGGTGCTGCAATGAATGTATGTGTGCATGTGTCTTCATAGCAGAATGATTTATATTCCTTTGGGCATATACCCAGTAATGAAATTGCTGGGTCCGATGGTACTTCTGTCTTTTGGCCTTTGAGAAATTGTCTTCCACAATGGCTGGACTATTTTACTCTCCCACCAACAGTGTAGAAGTGTTCATTTTTCTTCATAACCTCACTAGCATCTGTTATTTTTGACTCTTTAGTAGTAGCCATTCTGACTGATGTGAGATAGTATCTCCTTGTGGTTTTGATTTGCATTTCTCTAATGATCAGTGATGTTGAGCTTTTTTTTCATATGATTGTTGGCCGCATGTATGTTTTCTTTTGAAAAGTGCCTGTTCATGTCTTTTGCCCACTTTTTAATGGGGTTGTTTTTTTTTTACTTGTAAATTTGTTTAAGTTCCAAAAGCAATTGCAACAAAAGCAAAAATTGACAACTGGGATCTAATTAAACTAAAGAGCTACTGCACAGCAAAAGAAGCCGTCAACAGAGTAAACAGACAACCTAAGAATGGGAGAAAATTTTTGCAAACTATGCATCCAACAAAGGTCTAATATCCAGCATCTATAAAGAACTTAAACTACTTTTCATTACTCTTTGCTGAGAGCTCTGTAAGGATTTAGTCATCTCTTCATCTTAGTGAGGCAATTGCTGAAAGAATGAAGCAATATCAATAATAATGCCTTACATTTATAATAGGACTTTAAAGTTCACAGAGAACTTTCACACAGATTTTCTTTTTGCTCATCTCAGCAACCCTGTGAATTAGGTGTGGCAGGTATTAGCACTTTTATGATGCAGTAAATTTAGAATCCAACAAAATGTGTGACCAGCCCAAGAACAGTAGATTTTTAAAAATGTGTTCCAAAGGAGGCAGAGAGAGAATTAAGCATGCACACACCCTACTGCCACCAATGAAAACTTTTTAACAGAAGTCTGTGTGTGCCCCACCTTCTCTCCTATTATCCAGAACAGTCCTGCAAGATTAGTTCCCATGCAGAAACAGATCAATTATTTACTGCAATATAAAATGAGATGTCCCCTGTGGGAGGCTGCTGAGAGGGACTGTAAAACTAAGGCCCTGGAATGGAAAGGGCTTTTGACACCCAAGACTTCGTACTTCAGATAGAGTGAGTGGAAGCTTGTTCATTTGGCTATTTTCACTTACCCGTCCTTGACCTTTTCCCACCCCCACATGTAGTCGATTATTAAGCCTCTGGTTCGGCTGCTTTATTTTACATCTACGGCTACCCAAAACTACCGTTGGGCCCCAGTTCCATCCCTACTGTCTTTTCACAACAGCAGCAGGCTTTGGGGATGGCCTTCCTGCCCCTTGCTCATGCCATCTTTCACATGCTCTAAGAGCTTAAAAGTCTGTAAGAGTTCAGCGTTTTCCGTGGGATATAGTCCATCCTCCCTAGCCTAGAACATAACACTGTAGATCTTGACCTCAGCCTACCGTTCCATTTTTATTTTGCCGCCTCAGTGGTGGTTTTCCTGAATGGTTAGGGGTCCCTTAGCATTCTTCTCTGCCTTCATACCAGCCACTGGCTCTGTTTGGAATGCCCCTCCCCTTAGCATGGGAGCCCTCTTGCCCCTGTGCTGAATGAGTATTGGTTCTTTAAAATTTGGCTGTGTTTTCTCCTTTCTTCTCCGTTGGGAAGTCTTTTCTGACCTCCGTTGCCTGTGAAGTTGGCCACGTGCATCTTTGTGTCTCATAGCATCTTCTCCAGCGCTCCCTTGTGAAGCTTCAAGTAGATCGTGAGCTTTCTGAGGACAGGGTCTGAGGCTTAACCCCTGTTCGTGCAGGGCATGACCCCCTGTAGGGGGATTACAGTAAACACAGTTCGGCTGAATGTTTGGCTTCACTTCACAGTGACCTCAGCCACCACTCTGGAGCATTTGGCCTGAACCAGTTTGCTGACTCCCCAAAGATATTGCTAATTAGGAGTGCTATTGAGGTGGTCTGGGATTTATAAAAATATTTTTTTCTGTTAAAGGATCATTTCCAATTGACCTTAATTAGGAATCTGTAATAATGAAGAGAAACACAATTTTTTCTCTTTCCTTTTTATACATGAAGAAAGTCAGAAGCATAAACTCCAGATTATGGAGTTCAGTTCCCCTTGATCATGGATTTGTGCTTTTGCTGAGTGCAGACAGTGTAGAGTTTTGCCACTTGCCTAATACAGGATAGTCAAAAGAGTCTGCTGTGTTAGATTGGGAGCACTCTTATGGAAATATTTGTAAACAACCTGTGGATTTATGCTTCAAGAAATTTGTAATATTCTCTTTGTAGTTGCTAAGATACAGGAAATAACTTTTAGGGCTTGTATGATACACTGCCAAGAAAAACATTTTCCAGGCTGTCCATCTTTGGTCACACGCGTGCTGGGTGTTGATTCCTGTATCATACTGTAATTGTGGTGGCCTCTAAGCCTACTTTTAGCAGTTTGAAGGTATCTGTTTTCTACTACCTATGAGATATTTACTTATCCGTATCAGTACCCTTTAAACTAGAAATTAAGATTAGTTTGCTATTACCTTGTCTGTATATGGGGGGTGGGGCAATCACATGGGGAATATGTGTTTGTATAGAAAAAAATCATCATTGTCTTGTTTTTCCTACATTCCTTACAAATTTTACAGCCATATTTCTTGATCATTTATGCCATTAGAACCATGAAAAAGTGATATTTGAAAAGGTATCATCTTTTTAAATACAATTAATTTTTAAGGAAAATAGTGGAACAAGCATATTATATAATATAGTCAATAATGTGGTTAAAGTGGATATTTGAGTTGACTGCATTTTATTTTTGTGATAGTTATTTGTCAAATGAGAATGACTCTAAATATCAACACATCAGTCAAAATAAATTTATGTTGAACTCACAGTTTTTTATGAGAAAAATGAAAATAAGCTTTGAATTTTCTGTATTACTACTCTTTTATGATAGAGTACTGAGAATTAACCTTTATTCTAGATTGTAATCTATTCCACAAGCATACAAAATCTGTTGAGTTCTTCCGTTCTCCTCATTGAAAATAAAACGTATATTTTGCTTCTTGACTTAGAGGTATCACAACTATAATATTCCTCTATGATTTTCTATCTTGATGTTTAGTAATAGAGTCAGGACTGTAATCTTGGTTTAGGTGTTTTGTTTTGCTTTGTGTTTCCATTATATCATATTGTCTTTCAGATTTTCACATCATATTCACCCAGGTATTTGGAAAGTTGGGGAGTGGATGACTCTAATGGTCAGCTGGGATCTACTTCCTGGATCACTTTGGCTGTCAAATATACACAGCACCAATACGTATTAATTGTGCAAAGTCAGATAAGGCAGTGAAAGTCACTAATATCATTCTATTTGCTTTCTAAGACCAGGTGCCCCATTATAATTAATCCATGCCTTATAATATCACGATTACATGGGTTTGATTTCTTTATACACTGGCTATCGTAGTTTTTAAAAAACTTAAATTAATGAAGAAGGGGATATTTTAACTGAGTCTAGATAATTATTTGAAAAGGATGTTATAGAGTGAATGGAGAGTTGGCTGGAGGACGGACTATATGACTTTTAACTGTTCTGTATAATCAGGGATTCCAAGATTCGAAAACTGAGAGCCATAAGGGAAATCTAAGAAATGCTGGTAGCCTTAGTTACAGTGTTTTCGTTTGTTGGTTTGTCACAGACTGCCTTTTCAAGGTGTGCCCTATGAACAGATACTCTGCCCAGAAGCAATATTGGAAAGCAAAGCAAGCCAAACAAGGGAACCACACCGAGGCAGCCTTGCTGAAGAAACTACAGGTAAGGACCAGGATTCCAATTGTCTGGCCTAGGCTAACCAAGTACAGCAATAACAAAAGATGTATTGAGAGCTTTCTAGCTTTGTCCTTTCACCCAATACACAGAGATTTAGAATACATATAGCAACACATCGAAAGTAGAAGGGCTTTTCAAGTAGTAGGGTGTGACCATTTATTTCCTGGCATGTAGGTAGCACATTACTGCTGCTGTTTTTTAGGGTGTGCCAGACTAATTCAAAGCTTCCAATCAAAATGAAAACCAATTCAGAATCTCTGTAAGAATATTAAATCCAGTTATATTTTACTTGACATAATCCTTGATATTTTTCCTGAAAGACTATGGAGAAAAATAATTGAAAGACCATTGTTTATGGTTTGTCTGAATGTAAATTAGATAGAACTTTATTTTGCCTCATTAAAATTCCTGGTACTTTCAGAATTAAGAACTGTAATTTTTGAGACTTTGGAAATTCTACCATTATCCTGGTTGGTTTTTCTAGCAATATACCTTCTTAAAGTAATTTTATAAGAACAAAGAGCCTAGTACTTTTCTGAAATGTCCAACATAAAAGTGGCCGAAGACATGTTGGAGGGCATTTCAGCATACATTGACAAATCATCACGCTATATTATAATCATTTATTTAATTACTGCTCCCTTTGGGGAGTCATGCACTCCCCAAGTTTCCAAATACCTGGGTGAATATGACGTGAAAAACTGAAAGACAATATGATATGATGGAAACATAAAGCAAAACAAAACACCTAAACCAAGATTACAGTCCTGACTCTACTACTAGTCTATTTTATTCCTGGCTATATTCTTGTTCCTAAAAAAATATTTCTTTGTCAGTTATTACACTCTGTTTACTATATTTCCACACTGAATATTTGATAATCATCTTATAGCACGCTGCAGAACTGGAACAAAAACAAAATGAATCAGAGAATAAGAAACTGTTGGGAGAAATTGTGAAATACAGTAACGTTATACAAGTAAGTATTTTCTCTTAAATGAAGTGAGTATTTTATGTGGAGTTTGTCAATAAGTTGGCAGGAAAGCCAAACTGTGTTAAAATTTTGAGATACAGGAAGTTTGTTCTTCGATGGGAATTATCGATGTTGTGACATACTGTGATGTATTCAGTTGATATGTGCTGCACTATTCTGTATGTTTAAGACTAAATCTGATATTTACACATAAAGAAGTGATCTTATCTGGATGTATGCACAAGTTGTTACATCAAAAAGAAGAGGGTCAGGAAACAATTTCTAAAGGCCTGTTCTGAAATAGTCCTTTAGATTAATGGGACCATGTTTAACATACGGAGCTTAACTTCTCATTTTGTGAAGAGAGAAAAGTTTTCACTTTCAGTTGGAAGTCATCCTTGAATTGTTATTAGAAGGTCTTCTATTTCTATTAGTATGCACACTCTGTTTTATCCCAGCTGCATTCCTCTCCTGTGTTTCACTTAGATCTTTTTAGCTTCTTACTTGGTTATTTGTTAATATATGCCCCACCTTTTTCAAAAAAGAATGTAAGGCACTTTCCAAAATACAGAGCACATAGTGAGATAAAATAGAAATAAATAAAGCAATTGGCCACAGGGAAAATCATGGTTGGATGAATAAACTGAAATCGGGGTAAGGCATGTTTATAAAAACCATGTTGTAAAGTCTGGTAAATTTTGACTTGAAGGCTTTTTCTTGCCCTCTTAGCCATAGGGAAGCATAGTGTGTTGCATCATTGGCTAGGAGATCCACAGCACAGAGCCAAAGCAGAGGTCTAGAAGCACAACTGTTCCCAGGAATAGGACCAGGGAAGTGTTTCTCCTATGTGTGCTCATAAAGAGGACACTGTGTAATATAGTAAACAATAGCCTTGACAACTTCCTTACAGTAAATGCTACAATGAGGCATTTCATAGAGCTGTTTTTTAAAATAATATCCCTGATATTTTGTTATTGGCCAATGGCAAAATGCCAGAACACAGGGCAGTCAAAGCAGTGCACTGTTGGGATAAGATGAGAGAAGCTGGGTCGGCAGCTCCCTGAATGTATGACTTAATCGAATGATGGATAATGTGAAACCTGCAACCTGAGTGGGCTGGATGTCCCTGGGGCAATCCTTCATAAATAGAGTTTCTCTTAACCAAGTTTTGATTAAATGTCAGCAAGTGGAACTTACGTTCCTTGTCAAGTACCTGAAGTGCAGATGTTAGCTTGGTCAGTGAGGGGCTGAGCCATGTTCTTGAACATGGTAGATCCCAAAGGCCAGCCCATGAGTGTTTCCATTGCTTTATGGTAACATAACGACCCAAGAGTATGGTAATGAGCATTTAAAAATGCTGATTTTTTTTTCAATTGAAGAACTGTACTTTATTTTGAGATAATTTCTTTCTTACATTGTGAGTACTAAAATGACCATTGTTTTTTGAAATGATTGTAATAATAGATGGAAAGGTTATTTTGTTTTGGTTTTGCTACTTGGTAGAATCATGTTTTGGTAAGATTTTGTTCACAAAGTCCAAAAAAAATCTGAGAAGTGATGCTTTTACACTCATCTGGGAGGGGGTAGGGTCAGCATCCCCTGGCAGAAGGTGTAGAAGGCTATTTAGGATGAGCAGCTGCCTCCTTACAGAGGAAGAATCAGGGCTGACTGTGGGCAGGGCTGGTTAATAATAGTAAGTGGGTTGGTGCATTATTTGAGTTTCTTGGCCTTTCTTTAGTATATTCTGTTTTTGTGGCTGTGCAGGCATTGAGAAAGGATGTGGTTTTCGGGAAACTCAAGGTCTCCTTTGGAAAACCTAGTTTTAGCCATTATTTATCAGTAGATGAAAATCATTCAGAGGGGTCCCCTGTTTTTTTTTTCTCCCTATTATGCCCACTTCATTATGAAGCAGAATTGGGGTAAAGGGGAGGAAGAACCCAAAGAAAGTCAAGTAGGAAAGATGGTGAGTGTGGAGGCTGAAAATACTCCTTTGTTTAATTTTCATCTCAAGCCGTGTTAGATGAATATATGATATATGTATAAAACATATGAATGTAATTAACAGAGGAGGACAAAGAATAAAGGTGGTAATCTATGTCTTTTCCCTATAGCTACTGCATATAAAAAGCAACAAATATCTTACTGTCAACAAGAGATTACCTGCTTTACTGGAGAAGAATGCCATGCGTGTGTCCTTGGATGCTGCAGGAAATGAAGGGTCTTGGTTTTATATTCATCCCTTCTGGAAGCTGAGAAGCGAGGGTGACAATGTATGTAATATACATTTAAGAGGGAAATAGTGGGTTCATAAAGAAAATAATTCCTAATAAGTAAGATAATCCAGAAAGTACAAAAAAGAAAATATAGTTTTTACTCAATACCTGATTTTTATGTTAGTATCTACTAGGTTAAACATGTTTATTTATAGTACAAATTGTGCTCAGAAATCGTAAGACAAAGTTCAGATTAATTTAAAATCTTCCAGCCAGAATTTGTGTGAAAGAACTTAAGCAACCTTAATATTGGCTGAGACTTTTAAGAGAGAAGGAGAATTTACTTTTTTGCCTAATCTGGAGGGAGCTTGGTCATAAGGAAAAAGAGCTGTGTTTAGGAAATAGTGTGTGCCCTTTGAATTAATGGAGTGACACCGTGAATCATGACAGGATTCCATTTACTGGCTCTATGGCCAGCTGCTGACAGTCTATAAGTCTTAATAGAGATGGAGTAGAGGAGCTGAAGGTTGGCATCTGCTCGTTGATGACAACTGTGTTTACAATATGTTGTGGACTAGTTGGGGCACTGAGGCAGGAGAATCACTTGAGCCCACTGGTTCAAGATCAGCCTGGGCAACATAGCAAGACCTCGTTTCTAAAAAAAAATTTTTTTAAATGTTGTGGAATATGTGTGTATTGCCTGTAAATTTTAGTAGTTGCTAAAATATTTTCTGCTACTTTATAAAATAGAGAATAAATTATGAGAAATAGTCAATAGGATCTAGAGTGTGATATTTTTGTGTGTAATAAATAAAATACTGGGCGATAGTCCTTAGCACATGGACGATGCTCAGGAAATGCTGCTAGACACTGAGCGCTGAATAAGTTTCATAAATCCTGCAGATATTGCATCGGGGGATCAATAGTTAAGATTTAAAAAAATTAACGTGAATTCAGAGCAATATAAAAGTATAATTATTCTGATGGAGTTTTTTCAGTTGAAACTTTGATCACATTTTAAATGTGTTTTGGATATTTCTTGTCTTAGGAATGTCTTTATAGTGAATCTAATTTTTCCAGTGAATTTTGAAGTACAAATTCAATTCCACAGGATGCAAGCTTCTGGATTTAATTTGGTTAATAAATTATCTGGTGATATCTTCCTTTGGTAAGGTTTGGTAGAAGCATGGCATGCAGGAATGTGATGCACTTTAAATCTTGTGTTGGTTGGATTTCTTAAAAAAATAAACCCTACTTTTTTTTCTTTTGACATCAGGTGATGTGTGCTGTGAGCATGATACACATTTTAGTTTCATTAAATCGTTCATTACAATCAACTCTCAATTGTTCAGGGACTGATTATGTGGTTTATGAACAACCTGTGCCTTTGAGGCCCTTTCTTGCAATGCTTGTTCCCATCCCTACCCTCCACTGAATAGTGTCCCTGTCTACAGGAGGTCCATGAAAATTAAATATGAAAACAGACAAAACCTGAGCTCAAGCTCGGAAGGAATGTGATGTATAAATAATTGAATGAATTGGGGTTTTAAAATTAGCTGTGGACTATATTAATTCATCCTATCTGCTTATTTATTCATTTTATCTATTCTTTTCCCTGCTGCTTTTACACAGTCAATAGAGAGTTGAATGTAATGAACTATTTCAGATAATTAGTTGTACTGGAAAACCAAAACGAAACAAAACTTACCACCCAAACACTTAATCTTGGTGAAAACGGGCAATGTAATTGTTAAGTGCAATACAGGAGTTCTCCTTATCTAGATGTGCTTCAGAAGGCATGGCTGAAACAACCTTCCGCACTGCTTTTTGCTGAAACAGCTCACTGTTTTTGTTTGCCACTGTGTAGCTTTTGTGTGTAATTAAGGTTGCTGAAAGCATAAGCACACCCACAGCCCTATATTGGTCACATAAATAACTGTATTGTGATACTCGTTTTTTTCCCTAAAATAGGTAGCGTATTTCTAAAATATAAACCGACTAAGTGGAAGGCAATTGGAAATACGGTCACTTCATAACCAGTGGTTCAACTACTACCGATTTTCTTTAAAAACACATTAAATTAAAAAAAGGAAATTGCAATGTTTAGAGGACTTTTAAAATGATATTTTAATATTTAACAATAGATGAGGTTTTAAGACGATATTTTAAGATGAGGTTTTAACATCCAACAAGGTGTTCTGTGACCCAAATGAAATGCAATAAATAGGCTGATGATAGTCTGGGAGAAAGGAAACCCTGTCTTCAAAAGGTAATAGTTCCTACTACTTAAGGGCAACTTTATGATACAGCTTATGGAATTGTGGGATGGATGGTTTTGGGGAAAAAATAGACTCATGGATCCCTCTACTTTCAGCTGTATACAAAGCCCTTGGTTGCAGTTGAACTGCAGTCACTAGGGACAGCTATGAGCAGAGAACATAAATATTTCATTTTTCTTTCTTTATTTTTTATTTTTATGTATCTTCCCATGGTTGAGTACTTAATTTTTCATTTTCAATTTCAATCTAAGAAAACTTGGGTTCTTTACTTTTATGGTAGATTTTAAAAGGGAATAAAGGTCAGATATTCTTTAAATGAAGAGAAAATTTTAACTCTTGAAAAAAGAAACTCTTCAAATAGTAAGTAGACTTTGCCATTTTAGAAAAAGTGTGTGCCTTGAATTTCTAGCCGCGGTGGAACTAGAACCCTGGCATTTAGATTCCTATTGTGATGTTCTTTTCACCATACCAGATGCCACTTCAAAAGAAGGGTAGCTACTAGTGATGTTATATCCCTCTTTATTTTCAGCAAAATCTCAGCTTGAATCTTACATGGCTCTTACATAGAATCAACAGAAGTGCTTTTGGAATTGCAATTTATAAAAAAGATGTTTGTGTACTAGAGTGAATGTGATGGCTGATCCTAGGATGTGGCAGAAAATGACTTCACCCTCAAGTTCTATATTAAATACATAGCTTCTCAGAAAGCACCTGACCCCATCTGTGAATCACGGCCTGAGCTTCGCTATTCTGAAAATATTACCATATTCCATATTTGCCAAGTTATCTAATTAGGTATGAATTCCGTGAGAATAGGGACTATTTCTTAGACCTTTTTGTTTTCTCCCTGGAACTTCTTAATATTGTTTTTATTTCACATAATTGGTATTTTATCTATTTTACTTGCAAGTTTTATTCAGCTTGGTTAGGCAAGGTAATCATTGTCAAGAATAAGAATGAGGACCTGAAAATTACTGAATTAATGTTAGCTTCTACTTATGAATACCATTTTTCATGAACCACTGGAAGCTGTTTCACAGATATCAAGGAACATTTTGGCTATATGATTGGTCTCTTAATATATACAATGTTAGGCCGGGCACAGTGGCTCACGCCTATGTAATCCTTTGGGAGGCTGAGGCAGGTGAATCACCTGAGGTCAGGAGTTCGAAACCAGCCTGACCAACGTAGTGAAACCCCTACAAATCTACTAAAAATACAAAAATTAGCTGGATGTGATGGTGCACACCTGTAATCCCAGCTACTCGGGAGGCTGAGGCAAGAGAATCGCCTGAACCTGGGAAGCAGAGGTTGCAGTGAGTTGAGATTGTGCCACTGTACTCCAGCCTGGGTGACAGAGCGAGACCCCATCTCAAAAAACAGAAAAAACTGTATATATATATATACATATACATATATATATATATATATGTATACATATATATACACATATATATGTATACATATATATACACATATATATGTATACATATATATACACATATATATGTATACATATATATACACATATATATGTATACATATATATACACATATATATGTATACATATATACACATATATATGTATACATATATACATACATATATACACACACACATATATATACTATATATACACACATTTGTATATGTTATATATTTAAATATATATAATATTTAAAACCATATATATAGAGAGTTTTATGGGTGGTGTTTTGAAGTAAATATACGGATCGACCCAAAGCTTACAGATAACTATAGTAAAATAGCAAGACTTAGAGCAGCGAATGTAGGTGCAACCAAAAATATTCTTGAATTGGAAGGACATAGTTAAAATATGTCATTATATTAAGTAACTTATTGGCTAGGATTTATATGGCACAGATGAGAATCAAATAGTAAACCAAATCCAATGGTTCTTTAAGAGATTGGAAGTTGAGAACACATGGACACAGAGAGGGGAACAACACACGCCAGGGCCTGTCGGGGGTGGCGGGTGAGGGGAGGGAACTTAAAGGACGGGTCAATAGGTGCAGTAAGCCATCAGGGCACATGTATACCTATGTAAAAAACCTGCACGTTCTGCACATGTATTCTGTTTGGTTTCTTGTTTTTGTTTTTGTTTTAGAAGAAATGAAGAAAAAATGTAATTGGAAGAAGAGATGCAGCACTGGCAAAATGTGGTATCAAGCCCCCAGTACTTTAGAGTATGGATGATGACTCAGGCCTCTACATGGCTCTGTGACTTGGAGCTGCCTTGGTGTCATGTGCAACAGCACGTGTTTTCCTAGGGAGAACAGGGATTGGGAATATGCTTACGTCATGTTGACTTTCATTTGTTTTTGCTCATAATTTAATTTTTAAAAGGGGTACCAATTCATGGTTCAAAGATAGGAAACAATGTAAAGATATATTGTGAAAAATCTCTCTTCTACTCTTTTTATTCCATCTGTCCAATTTCTACTCTTCTTCTTCCTCAGGTACGCACTGGAGAGATTTCTTTATGCAGATACTCCTGTTCCCTCCCTCACATTTGTACACAAATGATAGCATACTATATGCCTTGCTCTGCCTATTCGTCTTTTCACTTCATACTGCTCCTTAATGATCTTTCCTTAACTGTATATAGAGAGCTTCTATGATGAGTCTTTGTGAGTTACAGCATCTAACTTCTTATGGATGTGATGAGTGGAGACCAGTCCTGTAAACAGCAGGAGCTATTTCCACAAACCAAAGCACAACCTTTCTTTGTTTGGTTGGTGAGCTTGAGGCTTCTCTATTATATTTCAATTGCCAGATATAGTTTGTGACAACAGTACCATATGTGAGTGTGGACTCCTCTGTATCATCCATATGAGGATATCTGATATTGAAAATATGAAATTATGTTTTTTAAAGTTTGGGCTTAGATTAAGATACACTACATGGAGAAGTTCTGTTTATTTATATCGACTGAATCCTGATTTGTTTTATCATTTATCTACCAAACTAATTTATTCTAATATTTACTTGGTATAAAATATACAAAGGGAGGGTTTTGGTTTTCATTTTTGAGATAGTGATCAATTCTTTAAGTGAGATTTTATTTACTGTAATAATACGTCTTCTAAATAAATTCAGCACCATAAGTAACTTTAATAATGAAAATTAAACTGTTCATTGTTATCATGAAGAAAGGATAACTTTGATTCCCCACAATTTGAGTTACGAATAAAAATACTTAAAGATAAGGTGGATATTGCTACAATAGCATACATTAAAAAATCAATTAGAGTTGCTTCTTTAGAGCACTTTTCCCATAATCAATTTTAGTTTTTATTTAAAAATGAACATCAGGTTTAAGGAGCAATATTAAGGCTCAAGCCTCAAACACAAAACATATTTCCACAAGGTCATACCTAATCCTGCATTTCCTGAATCGAGCTGACATTAGAATTTTTAATACACTTCTGAGACTATGGGAAGATCAAATTTACTCATCTCTTATTGCAAAGATAATACAAGTGTATAACATTTTCTGCTTGCTTTTGCAGTGGTTCTAATATTTGGATAGATTACTTTTTTTTGGTGGCAGATGCATTTACTCTTTCTGTTGTGCTTGTGGCATAAGACCTCCTGGGGAGGGATAATGGCCTATTTATTGACTTTAAGGAAGCCCTAACTGAAATGGGAGATTAATATGAAAAAGATCCACACTAGCTTTATGAATCCAGACTGATAGGCACTATGGGACATGGTTATATGATCATTTATTAGAAGATATTTTACCTCAAAGAGAAAAAGAATTGTATGAAAATTTGTGTGAAGGATAAAAGCACCAGATGTCAGATCAATAATGCAGACTCCTGTGCAGTTATTTTTAGCTTCAAATATAGCACCAAAGATCCATGCAGTGTCTCAGATGTGATTTATTTCTGCTTCCTAGATTGTTGTAGGAGATAAAGTTGTTTTGATGCCTGTGAATGCAGGGCAGCCACTACATGCCAGCAACATAGAGCTTCTTGATAACCCAGGGTGTAAAGAGGTAAGTTCAAGTGGAAAAGGAATGAATGTGTTGATTTTTCTCATGAGACAGAGGGAGAAAAAAGTAATATAGTTTCTTTCATTGTTTTCATGAGCATAATCCCAGTTATTCTAATTACTATCCCTAAGGTACATATAGCTGTGATTAGTTATTGCTATTTTTGGATGGTCCCTCAAAGATACTTGTATTGAGCTATATACTTCATTATCCAAAATTGTCTTTAATTTCCTTTTACTAGTTGAACTAATAATTTCTGATAGAGAATGGAATCTGTAGTCTTAAAACTTTGAACATTTCTTCATTAATAGGTGAATGCTGTTAATTGCAATACCAGCTGGAAAATCACTTTATTCATGAAATATAGTTCCTATCGAGAGGATGTATTAAAAGGAGTAAGTATGTGCTACATAGGACATTTGCTGGGAGAAATGAAGGTAGTCTTACTGAAATTCTAGATGCAAAACCTATGTATTCACTGGTGTTCATAATTTAGAATGTGACTACACCTGTTAATACTTACTCTAAGTGTTTTACTGAATTTCCCCCCCACATTTTTAAATGTTTAAATAAGCATTAAATAAATTTAAATAAGCATTGAAAGTCAAATAGCTAGCAGAAGGGCCCAGAGTATCAAAACCAGAAAGAGACACCTGCTTCTCACATCTGTTTGTTCAGATGTCTCTTGACCTTTTTTCTAGGGGGACGTTGTTAGATTGTTTCATGCGGAACAAGAGAAGTTTTTGACTTGTGATGAATATGAGAAAAAACAGCACATTTTCCTTCGTACGACCTTGCGCCAATCAGCTACTTCTGCTACTAGTTCTAAAGCGCTCTGGGAAATAGAGGTATGTAAATGTTTTTTGGCACTTAGTAAATATTTGGATCAAAAAGACAAGATTCACTGGGCTGGTTGTTTTATTGTTATAAGCATCATTTATGATAGAATCATAAAATAGAATAATTTTTGTGAACCAACTTGTGCCTATTCATTGCTGTGACCAATTTGAAAGGAAACTGTTTCCTAAGCCTGTCTTCTCTGTGGTAGCTCTCATTTTCTCTCTCTCCTTCTTTGTCAAGCGCACACACACACACACACATTTAAAAAGGGTACATTACGATCTTACTTTTAACAAATCAATTGTGAAATGTCAAGACTAGTTAGACTGAAGACCATGTGCCTCAAATGGCACTGGAGTCAAGATGGAGTAGAATGCCTCACGTTGAGGAAGGTTGAGGCCAGAACTACTCAGTCCCTGAGGAGAACGATGTTCATTTCTTCTGCAGATGCCATTTCTATTGAAATCAGGAGACCCATAGTTAAGAATTCATTCATCTTTTTAAAAGTATCATTTAAATGTGGAACATGGTAGAGTAATTAAGGAAATGTAATCTGTGGATTTTTCCTTAAAGGATCTTTTTATATGTGGAGGAGATAAGATCTACAGAATTGCCTATGAACAAGAGATTTACTAAACATCTAAGCCACTAGCTGTGGTTCTCAACCATTTCAAATTCTTCACCTGCCCCCAATGTCAAAACATATATTTAGTGACACTCCCTTTAATATTCTAGAATGAAATTTATAGGTAATATTATTTATATACTAATAGGTAGAATTAGTATAATGCTCAAATTCTAACATAAAGAATAAATAAAAGGAAAATACTTTATAATAAAATAATATGTATTTCAACATGAGAATGACTATCTAAAAGATATAATATTTATGCCCATCTTGGATGGATATGTTTGGATTTGAGAGGAGTGGTTAAAGAAGAGGATCAGAAGACAGCCCGTACCAGTACAGGAAAATGAAAAAGCAAAGCTAAATTTGGGCCCTTGAATGATAATGAGTGTTAGGAGACTTAATAACGGAACAAACTGAAAAACAGAGAGATAACCATAATCAAAGTAGGGATAATACTTTAGGCAAATTACCGACGAGATGCAGAAAATGAGGAAGTAAGATGCCTCTGCAAATGAGCTGAGCCTTATTTATAAATGTGACACTAAAAAAGAACTAAGTTTATGACATAGTTTAGAATGGAGATGAAATAGTACAAAAGAACTTATCTTCTATCTTGAAACTCCACAACATACTGAGGAATAATTTCAGTCGCTACCATGCAGATGGACTTTGGAGACCATAACCATCAACAGGTGATGGAACTGAGAAGCTCTGGGGAAAACAGCTATGACTGAAGCTAATAACACACGAGGCTGCATGAACCCCTCCCAGAAGTCTACCTCATTCATAAGAGTAAAACTGAAAAATAACAGGCAATCCTAAAATAAATACATAATTAAAGCATGCATTTTCACACCGTAAAGTTCTTAATATTTTGCTTTTTAAAAATTAAAAAAATATAGAGGTAGCAATAAGATGAGATATTATTTAAAACTGTTAACGAAATACAGTGAGTTACCTGCATTTGATATGTCTCTGCTTATTGAATATTGGTTCTGAGTCTGTTAAAAGGAGTTTTGAAAATTCTCTCATATTTTTGCTTTTAGTTTTATAGCTTTTGCTGTAACTGTACCACTGCAGTGAACCCTTTCCATCAAAATGCATAGTTGGAAATGCTGTGACACATTGAACAGAATAGAGAGCGAATATATTGTTTAATAATTTTGAGATGTTTTTACTTCATTTAAATGTACCTCACCATAATGAATTTCATGTAACTTGATGTAAAATGCTTTTATCTGCTGATGTACTAAAGTATTGCCAGTTTATATTGGTGGTTGGCTTATTTCTGTTTGAGATTTGAAGGATGCAGGCTTCAGGACGTTTCTCTATTGTGTGCTGTCACAGTTGGGCTTTAGTGAGGAAGCCTGAGGACTGTGCTTACCCAGCATGGGCATCAGCTGTTTCAAGCAAGAGGGAAATTACGTTCAACATGATTGGAAGGGCTGGGGAGGAAACGTGGAGTGGCGGAAATGGGCTTATCTGAATGCAGATAAGCAATGCAATGACTGCTCCTCCTCTGAGCCTGCAGGCCTCTGCTCACATGCTGAGGGGTCCTCACCCACGCACCTTGTAGGAGCGGGCACTAGTCAGCTGCTCCCACTGTTACTGCAGCCCAAAGAGGAGTCTCTCTTCTACTGTCCTCTGCTTTTCATTCTAACGGGAATGTCCTGAGAGCCCCGCTGGGTGAGGCTTTCAGCCCTTGTGATGCAGGGGAGCACTTAGCAGGGTGGAGCTGGTCCTGAGGGCCACACACAGTGTTGATCACATTCTGGAATTCCCTGTAAATTGCAGCATAGATAATATCTTGGTCACTGCATATTAAATGCCAATAGCATCCCTCCAAAATCATTGTGATAAACAAAAACACCCTCCCTTCCAAATCTCTAGAATATCCCCGCTAGGGAGCTGTACTGCCCTTGCCAGACCCACTGATGTATATAGGAGAGTAGTTCTTAGTCTGGGATCTTCAGATTATTTGTTAACCTTAGCAATTATATACAAACCACAAAATGTATGTGTGTGTGTGTGTGTATGTATGTATTTGAGACAAACATTAGATTTTATCGGATTCTGGCAGATATCTCTGCCTCCCTTAAAGGTTTAAGAGTTCAAACACTGACAAGATCACAGTGGCCAGTGTGATTAGCAAAGGATTTGTGGAAGAAACGTGATGTGAGAATTTGAAGGATAGGTGAGCTTTTGGCCACAGAGGGAGTGTTTTGTAAGACCTCCAGGACTTTGAAGTATTTTCATAATTATTATCTTATCTGAGTTATGAGAGTATGGGAAGACAGTTGCTGGAGTCTAGCAAAAGGCATCAGCAAGTGAAGTGTATTAACATACAGAATTCGCAGTTACAGCAGGAGCCAAAGGGTGGTCAGTACCAGCAAAAAGAACGTAATGTGCTGAGGGAGAGTCATGAAAGTTATCCTAGCACTCTGATATGCCTCATGATATTTCATCTTCACAACAATCCTGTGAATCAACCCATTTTGTACACGAAGAAATAAGGCTCAAAGATGTTAAATTCCTTTCTGTGGTCATACCCCAGTAACTGGTGGGCCTGAGACTCACACGCCTGAGTCTGAGTGTAAAACCCGAGCTTTTCTGCTGCCCCATCCTGCCTGTCATAACCAGGTGTGTCAGAGCTTCTACTGCGTTCATTCCCAGTGAGCCTAGGGGCTCAGCATCTGGGCAAGGCCAATTCAAAGACAGGTATCAAAAGACATGCTGTCAATAAAAAGCATGCATGGAAAGGGCTAAGAATTAAGTAGTTTAGACCTTAGGCCTTGACCTTTGTGATTCTCTCTTCCAATCTGCGTGGCTGTCTTTCTCATACTCCAGGTTTCAGCTCACATGACATCTCCAAGTGGCCCATACTCATGATGGTCATATCTAAAGTTGCCTTCCCTAGTTACTCAATCATGGACTTCCCCTGTGTTGTTTCTGGCACTTGTCAAATCTTACTTATTTCTTTGTTCGCTGGCTCTCTCTTTTCCATTAGAATAGAAGCTCTAGCTTTATCCACTGCTGTGTTTCTCTTCTCTTGAAGGTACTTGGCACATAGTGGGCTCCTAATGCAATCTGCCAAGTAAATGTTTGAAAAACAAAGGGAAGAAAATCTCAGTATTTCCACTTTGGTCTTGGAAACGTGTCTTTCTGAGTAAAGCTGTGTTTGCAGATGTGAGGCACGAGTGTCATGCATGCACGAGTTAACAACTGTTATAACATGTCTCTTGCTCATTTATGGGGAATTTTGTTTTTCTGCCACATGATACTCTCATGGAAACATATATTAAGTTTGACAGATCAGCACTAACAGCAGGGCAGGCATGTAAACTGTTGGCATTTGCTTGCCAGGAACATAAATATTGTTTTGCCATTACTATCACTGCTCTCTTTGTAGGTGGTTCATCATGACCCATGCCGTGGGGGTGCAGGACAGTGGAACAGCTTGTTCAGATTTAAACATCTTGCAACTGGAAACTATTTAGCTGCAGAGGTGAGACTAATGGATAAAGTGGTATTAAGTTTCTGACTCTGAATCAGTGAAAGAGGCAATTGGGTTCTCCACAAGACATTGTATTTGTAGGAACAGTCATTATACAAATTTGATTGTTGCTTCTAGTGTTTTGGATTGGCATATAAATTATTTTTAAAATGTAAATGTTAGAGTATTACAAATTAAGACAACAACGATAATAACAACAAAAATTCTGCACTTGGTTTACTGGAAGGCCAACTGGAATGGGGCATCTGATTTGCATATGTATGTGATGTGGCCTAAAATTTTCTATTTAGCTTCACCCTTTCGGAATGTCTGCATCATAGATATGATCAGTTCATTGCTCGTGTCATATAGCCTAGCTAGCTGTGGGTTCATCTGCAGTGGCCTCTTGCGCTGTGGGTTGCTTTTATTGTTCAAATCATTGGGAAGGAAAATGTTTTCTTCCTAAAACTGTCAATAAAAATGGTAAAAACATACAAAAGCTTTTTCTTTATCCACTAAAAGTATGTTGACAGACAGATATGAAGGATATCAGAAGATATGAAGGATAGGTAGAAATAACATTCACAGAGGTTTTACAAATGTTTTAATTAAAGTTTGGTTATCTGATTTAAAAATAATTTTGAGGCCGGGCGTGGTGGCTCACGCTTGTAATCCCAGCACTTTGGGAGGCCGGGTCGGGTGGATCATGAGGTCAGGAGATCGAGACCACGGTGAAACCCCGTCTCTACTAAAAAAAAAAAATACAAAAAAATTAGCCGGGCGTGGTGGCGGGCGCCTGTAGTCCCAGCTACTTGGAGAGGCTGAGGCAGGAGAATGGCGTGAACCCCGGGGGGCGGAGCCTGCAGTGAGCCGAGATCGCGCCACTGCACTCCAGCCTGGGCGACAGAGAGACTCTGTCTCAAAAAAAAATAAAATAAAATAAAATAAAATAAAATAAAATAAAATAAAATAAAATAATTTTGAAGCTAGTCTTTTCCAGATGTATGAAAATTTCCATTCGTGGAACTGTGCTGGGCACTTAGAAAGCATTTGATGACTACTTTGTAAATGGATAGAGGATGGGAAGAAGGAGATTTCAGGATTTGTATGTGAGAGGCATTTGGAGACATATTGGGCAAATTAATCACACTACACTCCAATTTCTTCTTCTGGAAAATGGGGATAATCAAATATATTTCTAATTCTCTTAACTTATTAGAATTAAATGAGGCAAAGTGCTTGCAGAAGTTGTGGCTTATGGTAAGCACAGGGTAAGTGATGTTGGCATGACTAATTTTTGTTTTTGAGACAGAGTCTTGCCCTGTTGCCCAGGCTGGAGTGCTGCAATGCACTCAACCTGTGCCTCCCAGGTTCAAGCAATCCTCTTGCCTCAGCCTCCTGAATAGCTGGGACTACAGGTTCACGCCACCATGCCTGGCTATGTTTTATATTTTTAGTAGAGAAGGGGTTTTGCCATGTTGGCCAGGCTGGTCTCAGACTCCTGGACTCAAGCGCCTGCCTCGGCCTCCCAAAGTCCTGGGATTATAGGCATGAACCACTGTGCCCAGCCTAATTTTATGTGATAAACAGGAATTATTTTTACTTTTTTAAGTATCTAACACATTATTTAGTGCTCAACTAGATGAAATACAGCTTTGCAACTTACAGTCTGTTTATAGCATAAATGTTTTAAAGTAACCCTTTTGAAAAACAACTCATTGAAGCAAGAATCATTAGTAAGGTAGAGAATCTTGTCTAAAATAAAAATTACAAAAGCCTAACTAGATATCCTATAAAAGATAAGAAATTAGGATTAAAATTCTCTGGGATCTTATGTTAGTGGCTCTTTTCCCCAATTCACTTTTCAAGCAAATCTACTGATGTGCTGTACAAAACTGACATGATGTACATGTATATTACTAATTTTCTTTGTTAATTTCTATAATTAAAACATGTATCATTTGATGCATTCAGATGATTAGATTTTTAAGAATTAAATTGTTCATTAACCTTAGTGAAGATCCAAGACTTCAATATATACACGAATTAATTAAAAATGGAGAAGTAGAAAGCAATTCATTCCTTGAAATGATTTGAAAGACTCTCTTTCATCCTGTCTCTAGAGAATGCAGCTTTAAATGCCAGGTGCCGTCTCATCCATTAAAGAGTCTGGTGTATTTAGAGGACCTTTTCTTTGACCTTTAATACTTTAGATAACATCTTTTTTATGGTCTAGTAGGAGGGGGAAAATTAAGTATTAAGTACATATCTGAAAATTGAAAGCTAGGAATTTATTTTATGCTGATTTTAACTAGTATAACAGAATGGGTGCTCTGTGTAGTGTTTTAATATCAAAATAGCAATCATAGCCTCAAAATCCTGGCATCCATACATTGGTGTTTTGTATCTTCTGTGTCAGTTGGGACAAAATCCTGGTGTGCTCATATTTCAGGATGCTTGTTCTTACTGGTGTGAAAGTGTCTAGAGGTGTGGCCAAATCACAATGATTTCTAGTCCAGGAACAGCTGGTAACTGACAGCAGTTGAGAAGCAATGATTACACTTTTATCATTTTGCTTTCTAAAAATGCCCAGGTCTTTATTTCTTTCTTAAACTTTTTAATTTTTATGGGTACATAGTATATGTATATACTTATGGAGCACATGTGATGTCTTGATACAGGCATACAATGTGTAATAATCACATAGGGTATTTGGGATATTGGTCACCTCAAGCATTTATCATTTCTTTGTATTAGGAACATTCCAATTCTACTCTTTTAGTTATTTAAAAATATACAATAAATTATTGTTAACTGTGTAGTTACCCTATTAGGCTATGAAATTCTAGGTCTTACTCCTTCTATCGAACTATATTTTTGTACCCATTAATCACCTCTACCTTTTCTTTCCCTCCCTGCCACCCTTCCTAGCCTCTGGTAACCATCCTTCTACTCCCTAGCTTCATAAGTTCAATTGTTTTAATTTTTAGCTCCCACATATGAGTGAGAACATGTGAAATTTGTCATTCTGCGCCTGGCTGATTTCACTTAACATAATGTCCTCCAGTTTTATCCATATTGTTGCAAATGACAGGATCTCATTCTTTTTTTATGGCTGAATAATATTCCACTGTGAACAGGTACTACATTTTCTTTATCCTTTCGTCTGTTGATGTATACTTAGGTTGATTCCAAATCTTGGCTATTGTGCATAGTGCTGTAATAAACATAGGAATGCAGGTACCTCTTCCATATACTGATTTCCTTCCTTTTGGGTGTATACCTAGCGGTAGGATTGCCAGATCATGTGGTAGCTCTATTTTTAGTTTTTTGAGGAACCGCCATACTGTTCTCTATAGTGGCTGCGCTAATTTACATTCCTACCAACTATGTGAGGGTTCCCCTTTCTCCACATCTTCATCAGCATTTGTTATTACCTTTCTTTTGGATAACAGTCATTTTAACTGGGGTGAGATGATATCTTATTGTAGTTTTGGTTGGCGTTTCTCTGATGATTATGATGTTAAGCATTTTTAATATATTTGTTTGCCATTTGCATGTCTTCTTTTGAGAAATTTCTATTCAGATCTTTTCCTCATTTTTAAATCAGATTATTAGTTTTTTTTTTGTCTATTGTGTTGTTTTAGCTCCTTATATATTCTGGTTATTACTCTCTTGTCAAAAAATGCCCAGGTTGGCCAGGCGCGGTGGCTAACATCTGTATTCCCAGCACTTTAGGAGGCTGAGGCGGGTGGATCACCTGAGGTGAGGAGTTCAAGACTAGCCTGGCCAACATGGTGAAACCCTGTCTCTACAAAAATACAAAAATTAGCCAGGCATGATGGCGGGTGCCTGTAATCCCAGCTACTTGGGAGGCAGAGGTGGGAGAATTGCTTGAACCTGGGAGGTGGAGGTTGCAGTGAGCCAAGATTGTGCCATTGCACTTCAGCCTGGGTGAAAGAACAAGACTGTCTCAAAAAATAAAATAAAATAAAATAGCCCAGGTTTTTTATTTCAAAGCATTAGTCATGTCGTTCAAGTAGGACGGGGGTTCTCTATCATTTGAGTGACAACCTCCTAGAATTATTTGTTTTATTACACTGTACCCTTATATTTAAGTGATAAAGGCTCCATGGCACAGATTTATTTTACTTGTTCAGTTTTCTCTTTAATATCTAGATATTTTTTTTAAAAAGACACATATTGGGATGTGGGGAATGCAAGAATTGGGAATGATTATTTTTAGAATTCATAAATTGCAAACATAGTCTTTAAGATTTCATGCAACCTTCAATATATGTTTCTTCAGTGCCTGGTAAATGCACAGCATGGTAGACTGCTGCAGGTACGGCAAAGGAAGCTGAGGACTCAGTCTTTGCCTTCAAAGAATGGAGCTTCTAGTTTGGAAGACAACGCGGCACAGTCAGGGAGGGCTAATTATATGTGCAGGTAGAATTGGGTCATATTCCAATGAGAGAACCTGGAGTGAGGTTAGTTGAAGATTCTTGCTTGGGGCAAACTGGTTCTCAAAGAAAATAATAGACGTGGACTGTTAGAGAAATAAAAGGGCAGTCCTGTGTAAGTTGCTAAGGAGGCGCATCAGAGATACGGAATGTCCAAATCATACATAGACAATATTAAAACTGAGGCCCAGCCCAAGGAAGGTGTTGTGAAAGGAATGACTGAGTGACAGGTCTCCTTGCTTTAAGATTTTGAATGAAGGGTTTGACTTTTATCTAGTTTGTAATAGGAATGAAGTTTGAGGAAGTTTATCTTGGTAGCTACCTCGAGGCTGGGACTGATCAGCTACTAGCAGGCCTTTGGTAGAGATCAGTGATGTCATTAAAGAAATCCCAGTACAGTGTGATAAATTTATGATAGCAATATGAATAGTGGCGTGCTTATGAATAGTGGCCCACACTTTTCTCAGGGGGTCTCAGGGATGTGCAAGGAATGGTCAGGAGATCAGAGGCATTGCTGCTTGATGAATGAGTAAGGCACATGGGGAAAAGGGAGAAAGGGCGTTCAGACAGCGAGGGCAGTTTGTACACAAGAAAGGAGGTGTGTAGTGCCATACAAACGAGTTTCATATGTAGGACTTGTGAGTTTGGAAGTAATGCTAAAAGGTGAGAGGGAAGCGATGGGGCCAGAAGTGTAGTGCAGCTGATCAGTTCAGGCCATATGTATTAAGGAGAATGGGTTTAACTTTAAAGTACAGAGGAGTATAATAAATAAATTTGTGATTAAAGAAGACCACTCCAGAGTTGTACTGTCTAATATAGTAGTTTCTAGCCACATGTTGGCTATTAAATTAAAATTAATATTATCAAAATTAAATAAAATTTAAAAGTCAGTTTCTCATTCACAACAGCCACATTTCAAGTTGCTCAACAGCTACGCCACATGAAATAATGCACATTTCCAAAGAGACAGTTGTAGTGGGCAGCACTGCTCTGGAGCCTTTGTGAAGTGAATAGAAGAAATTGAATCTAGAGGCAGTGAGGCCAGATAAGAGTCTGAATGATCTGCTGCTTTCTACATTTTCTTTCTTTGCCATCTGGTGGAAGTTTTGCCTGTCTACAAACAAATAAGGTAGTTGTCTTTAAAAGGGCTATATTACAATCTTTAACAAAGAAAATTATTTTGCATTACTTGACTTATATTGCTTTGGAAAGGTCATCAACAGTTTTTGCTTTAGTAATTTTGAGGACTTGAACCAAGAGAGAGGCTTTGGTAATGGTGAGGAAGGGAAGGGTTGAAGGCATTCTTGGGAGGCAGAACTGATGCAGTGGTAAAGGATTCTGGCTTTGGAGAACTAGTGATGTCATTCACCAAATTAGGGAAAATGAGAAGAGGTGCCAAATTGATGAGGAAAATAATCCATTCAAATTCGATTATGCTTATAAAATGTCTGGGTGAAGTTGTCCACTAGGGAAGATTTCAAAACGTCTGGAAGTTTGGGGATTGACCAGTGTTAGATTCGGGTTTTCAGAGTGCAGGTAAGATCATTAGGGAGTAGAAAGTGAGTGGGAGGGTGTTTGAAGGTAGAATCATGAGGAAATTATCTCTGAAGGATGAGGGAGAGACTGGGAGCCCGAGAAGCCAGAAGCACCTGGAAAATGAAATGGGCTGAATTACAGATGCCAAGCGAGGGAGGAGAGAACTTCACAAAGGAGGGAGTGCTACTAAACAGGCCAGAAACAAATCTGTTTACATCAGCTGGCAAGAATGCAATCATTTAGCCGGGCGCGGTGGCTCATGCTTGTAATCCCAGCACTTTGGGAGGCCGAGGCGGGCGGATCACGAGGTCAGGGGATCGAGACCACGGTGAAACCCCGTCTCTACTAAAAATACGAAAAATTAGCCGGGCGTGGTGGCGGACGCCTGTAGTCCCAGCTACTCGGAGAGGCTGAGGCAGGAGAATGGCGTGAACCCGGGAGGCGGAGCTTGCAGTGAGCCGAGATTGTGCCACTGCACTCCAGCCTGGGCGACAGAGCGAGACTCCGTCTCAAAAAAAAAAAAAAAAAAAAAGAATGCAATCATTTGTTACTTTATGGGGAACATTTTTTTTTTTTTTTTTTTTTGAGACGGAGTCTCCCTCTGTCGCCCAGGCTGGAGTGCAGTGGCGCAATCTCGGCTCACTGCAAGCTCCGCCTCCCGGATTCCCGCTATTCTCCTGCCTCAGCCTCCCGAGTAGCTGGGTCTACAGGCGCCCGCCACCACGCCCGGCTAATTTTTCGTATTTTTAGTAGAGACGGGGTTTCACCGTGGTCTCGATCTCCTGACCTCGTGATCCGCCCGCCTCGGCCTCCCAAAGTGCTGGGATTACAAGTGTGAGCCACCGCGCCCGGCCTATGGGGAACATTTTTTAGTGGAAACCAGAAAACAGGAGTGGAGGAATGACCAGGAAGCCAGGAAGCAGAAGTGGGTGCAGACTGAGTTTTCATAGCACGGCTGTGAAAAGGGGAAGCAGAGTAGTAGGCCAGGGAAAATTAAGAGTCCTATTAGATGATTTTTATAAAACGTATTTTTAAAAATGAGATGGTTGAGGATGCTGCTGTTTTTGCATTAAAGGGAAGTACCTAGCAGTGCGGCTAGATATTGCAGAGTATTAACCTTTTTTCCCATGACCTTTCCAACTTTAACAGACATATTTATAATTTGAAATATTACTTTCATGTGCTGTAGGCATTCCTGGTAAATTGGATTATGTAATTCTTTAATTGCCTTTGAGTTTTTGGTGTTTATATTGGCCAGTGTGGCAGAGCCTAGCATAGTGGGAAAAAAATCCCACGCATACTGTTTACAATCTGTCTGACTTTAAGCAAATATTTAACCCCTCTGGACCTGAGTTCCTTTGTGTGTAAAAAAGTTAATCGAACTATATTTTTGTACCCATTAATTTGTCATTCTGTGCCTGGCTTAAGTATTATACTGTATAAAAAGTATACTGTCTAAAAAGTGAAGAATGTGTATTATATAGTATTATTCTGGAATTAAAGAAGATAGAGGATGTACAACACCTTGTACATGAGAGGTATACAATAAATATTAAGTCCGTTTGCTTTCTTGGAGAGGAAGCAGAGAGAAAATGCAGAGTAGTGTTTTATTATTATTATCATTATTAATAACTGGCATGTCGTAGATAAGTTAAGGAGGGTAAGTATATAGGGGCAAAGTTTAGTTATTTAATATGTTTATCTGGAAAAGATTACTACAAGCTTTGACATAGGAAACACTGCCTCATGGAGCCACTGAAAATCCTTCCAATAATATCTCATGATCTGTTGTACAGTTCCTATGTCAGGTATAACACACAGCCAGCCAGTCACTTCCATGATTTATAAATAGACATTTTGGGTGACATTACTCTTAATCAACTGGGCAAAGTATGCTGAGTGCTTATCTAGGAGAACAGCTGAAAAGACTATCCAAGACTTGGATTATTAGTATATTTTAACATATATTGCTTTTATTTCTCTAAGTTCTTTAGATAAATTTATCTAAAGCAGAAATGAAGTTTCTTTTGAATAACTTGAAATAGTTTTTTTGTGGTCTATACATTTGAGTTTAACTCACGCTATTGTGTAACAACTTAAATTGTGGTCTTTTAAATAATATAGAGCAGTTAGAATTCATTGAGCATTTTAGAATTTTAAAAGCCTTTGATTCTGGATAATGCCACATTTATTCTCCGTAAACCTGTTGAGATATTTCAGAAATCCCCCACTTAGGGAGGAAATGTTTATAGCATTTCTTTGGGCTTATCACAGTTCACAGTTAGCTATGCATTTGTTTGTTACCTGTTGTGTGTATTGTGTGTATCTATTCAATGGCTATTTTGTTCCCTGCAATGAAAGGCCTGTATCTGTTTTGCTCATTGCTGGACACCTTGTGCCTAGAAGAGTGCCTGACACTTAATTTGCCTTCAGTAACTGTTGGATGATTGAATGAATGAATCACAGGGACTATGACTGTTGTTATAAATCCAATAATTTGACTTTACAGAAAAATAAATCCAGGCTCACAGAGGTGATTTATTTTGTTAAAATCAAAAAAACGATATAATGAAAGTATTAGGAATGAATGCTCTCAACTGAGGGTAACGATGGCAATGTCTAGAGACATTTTTATTTTCACAGTTGGGGAATGGGAGCTGCTATTTGTTGTCACAGTTAGGGAATGGGATGTAGCTAAACATCCTACTATACACAGGACAGCCCCTCACAACAAAGAATTATCAGGTTCAAGATACCAGTAGTGCTAAGGGTTGAGAACCCTGATCTGTATTATACTGAAAGTATACATTTATTGAATGCCTACTAGGTAGAAGTACTACTTTGACATTGTGAAGAAAACAGAGATGATTAACACATGGTCCTTGTCCTCTAAGAGTTGGCAATTTGGATTAACTCAATCTCTGGGACATTGAGATCTCTTTTGCCATTGTTTCCACCATACATGCACATCTGAGATAAATGGTTCTATGTAATGTCTAATTGTTAACATCTGTAGGTGACCATGCTAAGTCTCACAGTAAGTTTAAAGGACTGCAACCTTAAATCTAAGCATAAATTAGATAAAAAGATCTAAAATTTACTTATAGATACAGTGCCCAAGTATGATACTCTATTTTAACCAGCACTTAACTGGATGGTTTAGTTATTCAGAAAAATGTAATAAGCCTAATTATTTATGTGGAAGTGAAGGGGGCACTATCCAAAGGAAATCAGACCATTCGATATGCTGGAAATTCCGTAGTTGAATTATATAGAGAAAACACGTATGTTGCAAGCTATTTAAGAATAGCATCTTTTTTTCTGGTGAATTGCAGAAAACACCTAGGAACTAGGATAATGATACAAGATTTAACATGGTTTAAGTTTTATTCTGCAAGATAGTAAAGCGAACCGAGGGTTAGAAATGGTCCTTTATTCAATGTAAAGTTACCCAACAGGATAGTTTAGGGATTTGGATTAATTTTAAAGAAATACTCAGTGCTAGACTGTAGTCCCAGCACTTTGGGAGGCCAAGGTGGGCAGATCACTTGAGGTCAGGAGTTCAAGACCAGCCTGGCCAATATGGTGAAATCCCCTTCTCTACTAAAAATACAAAAATTAACCAGGCATGGTGGCACACGCCTGTAGCCCCAGCTACTCAGGAGGCTGAGGCAGGAGAATCGCTTGAACCCAGGAGGTGGAGGTTGCAGTGAGCCGAGATCCCACCACTGCACTACAGCCTGGGTGACAGAGTGAGAGTCCATCTCAAAATAAAAGGAAAAAAAAAAAAAGAAAAAAACCCACACAAACCCCCCCCTCCCCCGCCAAAAAAAAACCAAACCGAACCAAAAACCTCAGTGCTAGAAACCTATGGATAAAATGTGGAACAAAGTATCTAATTATGAACAAGATAAAGATTTTTGATCTTATGAAGTAATACAGGGCATATTATTAGACCCTTTCTCTTGCAATGTCGGTTTCTGTGGGGCATATATGTAGTTAGGTGGCATGAGGGGAAGGTAAATATACACTGATATTTTTGACACAGCTGTCCACACACTCATCGACACTTTGTCGTAGATATTTTACTTGTATTATTATTGTAGTGGTTCAGGCAAGTTCATAACTATGTCTGTGGGGGAGAAAGTAATTTTACCACATTTTGCATAGGAAAATATGGGGACCTCAGTAAATGGTTCTTCCACAGTTGTGGGAAGAATTATAAATCAACCTTCACAAGTTCTGATCTGATGCTTTCTACATTTTCTTTCTTTGGATATTACTAAAGCAAAAACTTTTGATGATCTTTCCAAAGCAATATAGATCAAGTACTGCATAATAATGTCATTTATTCAAGATTGGAATAAAAGCCCTTTTAAAGATCACTAGCTTATTTGTTTGTAGATAGGCAAAACTTCCACCAGATGGCAGTAAACACTTATTTCCTGACTATTCAATAGCCTGTGGATTTAATTAATTAGCTAGAAACTCAGTACTCAAGAAACTCTATAATAGCATCGGATCTTATGACTATTGGGGCTGTAGTTTTAAATGTCTCTATGTTTAGTTCTGTCTCAAATGTATCAGCCATAGTATGTGAAAAGGGCATGTGTATGTATACATAAATACAGTAGACGAACATACAGACCAGACTCTATACATACGAATAAAATGTTACATATCAAAATATAGAAATTGTACCTGACACACATATACACCCAGTAAAGGTTCTTTTCTTTTCTTTTCTTTCTTTCTTTCTTTTTTTTTTTTTTGAGATGGAGGCTCGCTCTGTCGCCCAGGCTGGAGTGCAGTGGCGCGATCTCTGCTCACTGCAAGCTCCGCCTCCTGGGTTCAGGCCATTCTCCTGGCTCAGCCTCCCAAGTAGCTGGGACTACAGGCGCCTGCAACCACGCCTGGCTAATTTTTTATATTTTTAGTAGAGACGGAGTTTCACCGTGTTAGCCAGGACGATCTCGATCTCCTGACTTTGTGATCCGCCCGCCTGGGCCTCCCAAAGTGCTGGGATTACAGGCGTGAGCCACCGCGCCCGGCCAGTTATTTTCTCTCCTTTCTTTTCTAGGCTTATCAATCAGAATAACAGATTTGTCCTGAAATGCCAGTCATTGGAAAGAGGAACATATAAATATAATTATTTAAAAATACACACATGATAAGTTTATGATTTCAGTGTTATATATAATAAAAATTGATCAAAACACATTTCACTGTAAAAAAAAGTAAAGCTTCTCTTTTAAGAAAATAAATAGGTATTATGGACTTAAAAACTTCCAGTCTGCTTCTTGCTATTGTGTTAGATGGAAGGGTGCAGTTGTTTTTTAATTGACTGTGGTACAATCATGACTTTCACTGCCTAGTTATTTATAATGTTTCTCTCTGTCTATCATTTTGCACCACACCTGACTTCTTTATATTCCTCTTTGGCCATTTAATTGAAGATTGTCTTCAAAGATTAGTAATGGGTCTCTATATTCCCTCTCTGTCACTCACTGCCATGGCTGCAGTGGACCCTTGCCTTTGATCTTGGATATGCCATTGCCATACAAAATCAATAAATTTATCTAAAATTTAATTGTTTCCTTGCAAAAGAGTGATTTTTCTTAGTTCATAGTTAAAGACGTGAGAGTCGTGATAAACAGTTTTCTCTCACAGTTTACACATTCAGATTCTATTGTCTCTGCAAAATCTTTCACATCCACTTTCTCCTTTTTATTCCAGCATTATTATCTTCATTTGGGTCCACCCACCTCTTCCTTGGACCACTGCCCTTAGTTACTTTCCCTTTTTCATCCTCTGTCCCCTTGCATCATCTGAATATGGATGCAAACTCTCTAGCCGGTCGTTTAAAGGCCAGGCTGGTCTGGGCTGACCCTCCTTCCCAGCTTGCATCACACCACTCTGCTTTATGGAGGCAGGAGGGAAGCAGCGTGCTGCAGGAACTGAAAGACGTGGCTTTGGAGCCCTCAGACCTGTGCTTGCCCACGCTGCCACTCCCCAGTGGTGTGACTTTGCATAAAGCACTTCAGTTGATGTGCTCCAAGTGCCTCGTCTGTAAACTGTGTTAAGAATCTTGTCTTATAGTATAATTGTAAGGTTAAATGAATTAACCTTTAAAAGCATATAAAAAAATATTTCCTAAGTGACACTGATGGGTCTTCTCCAAAGAAGTCTCATTTTTCTCATCTATATGGCAGTGATCCCTCCAGCCTTGCTGCCTTCTTCACTCCCTGGTTCCTGCTCTGCCAGTTAAAATTCTACCCATCCTTCAAGGCTTATCTCAAATGCTACCTTCTCCATGAATAATTTGTGAATAAATTTGCCCACCACAGATCCCTCCTTCCTCTGACCTATATTATTTATAAATTATTCATTCCTGTCTTATGTCCCTTGTCACATTTTATTTTGTATTTCAGCTGACTGTATTTATGTCTTATTTTCCCTCCTAGGTTGTAATGTGTTATGGTCAGGGACCATATTCTCTTTGTCTTTGCTAAAATACCATATGCTGCAATGCTTTGCCCACTATAGATGCTCTATTAATATTTATTGAATTAATGATTGAACGGCATATTAGCTCTCCAATGCCAGATTTATAATTTATTTTTTTAATATAAAGACTTTAAATCCTAAAAGACCTCCATATGACCATGTCTTTTTCCTCCTTCTTTAAAAGATAATTTTTTTCTATTCATTTTTAGTCTCTTACTTTAAGAATTACTGCTATTATCCTATTTAGAGATGTGAAACAGCAGTATAATTTAAAGCATATATTTATTTGGCCTTTAATAGTTAATGTTGGTAAATTTATATGGCCCTGGATTTATTTGGGTGGCTTTTTCTCCTTCTTTCCCTTCTCTTCCTTTTCTTCCTCATCATTATTGTTATTATTATACTTTATTGAGTTTACTGAGGTAATCTCTCTATGTTAATTATTTAAAAAATCATATTGCAGCCTGAGAGACACAGATGAGGCAAAATCTAACTGATTGGCACCATCTGTAGTTTTGCTGCCAAAGATATGAATATGTAAAATTTATTGACATAGAGTCATGGTTTAGTCATAGTGTTTTTCTCATTTTGCAGATGAGGACACTGAATTCCATGGGCATTAGGCCACCTTTCCTAAAGACGCTGGTGTTTCCTTATAGAGCAGAGACTGGAATCTCCTTCCCCAGACAGCTAGTCAGGGACGGGTAATCCTAAGCGGGGGAAATAGGTAAAGACTGATTTTAGAAGGTAACATTGTCTTTGGGGTAGAATATATGATCTAAGTTTCAGAGGGCATAAATTGTTTTATTTTGTGTTTGACTTAGGTACATTAATTCCTGTTTTTGTGCATGTTTTCGTGAGGAATATGTCATGGTTTCCAGCATTGAATTTAAAGCATCTGTAATAACCATTCTAATGTGTATTGAGTGAAAACTTGGGCCATAAGGTACATCCTTGGTCAAACATGTTGCATATCATTTGGATATAATTTAGCTAAAATTTTAGTATGGATTTTTTTTTAATTTAAAAGAAAAGTTGAAATTTTTCAAGTAGAAAATAAATTTTTTAAAAAGCTGTGGTGAGGGCCGGGCGCGGTGGCTCACGCTTGTAATCCCAGCACTTTGGGAGGCCGAGGCGGGCGGATCACGAGGTCAGGAGATCGAGACCACGGTGAAACCCCGTCTCTACTGAAAATACAAAAAAATTAGCCGGGCGTGGTGGCGGGCGCGGTGGCGGGCGCCTGTAGTCCCAGCTACTCGGAGAGGCTGAGACAGGAGAATGGCATGAACCCGGGAGGCGGAGCTTGCAGTGAGCCGAGATTGCGCCACTGCACTCCAGCCTGGGTGACAGAGCAAGACTCCGTCTCAAAAAAAAAAAAAAAAAAAAAAAAGCTGTGGTGAAACTTGACTAAAATAGATGAATAAATTTCTTCTGGACACTGTGCTAGAATTTTCTTTACTAACAAGTGAAAATGTGTTTCTTTAATCAGAAGAAAGGAGGCCAGTTAACTCACTCTTTGCCCTCCACCTTTCACTCTTGCATTCTAAAAGCAGGATTAAATCACGTTTTGGAACTAATTCTGTTACTCATAATTCAAGGGAACTTAAGGAATCTGAGGGAAAGTCTGGGTCTCTGTAGACAAAGGCCAGCCTCAAGTCCCCTCAATGGCTGTCCCAGCATTAACAGGTGACCTGTATCTTCTTACCCTCCTTGTGTGTCAGTTCTGAAAACTGAAAGACTGCTGTCATGAAACTCTTGGGCTGGGTACCGCTTTCCATCCATACTCCCTTCCCTCACACTCCTACTCATTTTCTGATTTGTTTCACCATAGTGTAGTTTTGTTTGTTCGTTTATTTCATTTAAAAGGAATCATGCAGTACGTTGTTTTTTGTGTGTGCCTTCATCCACTTAATGTTTTTGAGATTCATTCTTGGTTGTCGCTTGCATGAGAAGCTCATCATGTTCATTGCCGAGTACTACTCCATTGTTTGAGTATACCACATTTAGTTTATCATTCTTCTCTTACATGACATGCTTTTAAAATCTTAGCCTAATTTCTGGCTCTGTTTTACATCCCTACCACTGTTTTCTCTGCCTTTTCCCCTTATCATCTTCAAATGAATGTGTCAGTCTTTTGTGGTTGATTTCAATGGATAGAGTAACCTCTGCATACACAATTCTTTCTTCAGCTGAGGAAAATTTTATCTTCTATTATCTTTGATTATTGCTTGTGTTCCACTTATTCTCTCTTCCATTTGAGAGCTCTGGTCCCTCATTAGTTGGTTGTCTCTTTTCTGGTTGTCTGTGACCATTTTCTTTTTCCTAATTATCATTTCTGGATACCTTCCTTCTGTATGGAGGGATAGCTGCTAAGCTGCTCATCCTCTGCATTGCTGATTTTCTGTAACTATGCTATTAGTGCTAATGTGGACTTTAATTTTGTATTTATGTTTTCATGTATATTGAAATATGAAGAAATTCCATAATTTCTCTTATTATTTATGTTATTTTATTATTTATATATTATTATTGTTATAATTATTTTGAGACAGAGTCTCACTTTGTCATCCAGGCTGGAGTGCAGTGGCGAAATCTCAGCCTCTGCCTCCTGGGTTCAAGCAATTCTCATGCCTCAGCCTCCCAAGTAGCTGGAATTACAAGTGCACACCACCATGCCCAGCTAATTTTTGTATTTTTAGTAGAGTCGGGGTTTTACCATGTTGGCCAGGATGATCTCGAACTCCTGATCTTAGGTAATCCACCCACCTTGGCCTCCCAAAGTGCTGGGATTAAAGGCATTAGCCACCACACCCGGCCACATATTGTTTCTATACTATCATTTTAGCTCTTTATGTTATTTTGTTGCCTTTATGTAGAGGTCACGTTTACTTGGACTTTCCTGAGAATGCCGAACCATTTCCTGAAAATTCATTTTGCATCATATCATAGGAAATGTTGAGAAAGACTCTGAAGGAATCTCCCTTGTTCTAACTTAGTGTTCCATCAGTCCTACTTTGTTTTTTCCTTCCGTTCTTCTTTCCCTGTTATCCTCAGATGAGTGAGCTCTGCACAGAACCAGAGGGTAGAGTGGATTGTCCTTTTGTTCCATTTTTAAATTCTCTAGTATGAAAATTCAATCCTCTTTCTAAATGTTCAGCTGCAGGGCTGGCTAATGGGTGCATTTGCAGTGCAGTTCCCAGATTGAGCAGACATCGACTCTATGGATTCTACGGACTCTACGCACCTGGGCTCAACGGCAGTTGCTTCTGTGTCCTACCCCTTTGCTATTTCTGCATCATCATGCAATGTCGTTCCAGCATACAGCATTCCTTTTCTCTCTTCACACCATGCTTCTCAGAAAGGCCTTAGCCATCATCTTTTCCCTCCACTTTCTGCCCACTTGTTTTCTGAGCATCTCTTTGGTCATGTAAAGACAGAGACAGGTAGCAGACTAGGGAAGCAGTTTTCTGCATAATTTCATGGCAGCTTGCCAGTGATAGAGAAACCCTTCTCTATAGGTTTTTGGTCGGTAAATTCTCTGGGTTTCTACGTCAGCGTTCAAACTGACTCAGTATCTTCTTATCTTTGTTTATGTGGCCACTAGCTTAAAGAGATGTTGAAGTTTGCCACATGGTAAAAACTGAGTCATTATCTGCCTGTCCCCAAGAACTATCTACTTTATAATTAGCATCAGTTCATTGAAGATTTGGAATTTAGGTTGTTTTTTCAGCCTTAGTTCTTAATGAGATTGGGAGTTCTTCTCCTTTCATTTTGCTTTGCTTTTGTTTTTTTCAGAACCCTCATTGGTATTTAGTGATAAGTTGGAAGGGGCAATTCTCAGAGCTGCTAGATAAATGGTATTATGAGGAAGACTCCTAACCTTACATTTTAAATGATAACTTTACTGGGATTGTGCATTGTATACACCAGTTGATTCACATTAAAATGATTAAATTCAATCGGACAACTTGATGTTTCAAGAAACACACCTCATACATCTATTGCTTTACGAGTGATCAACTATTTCAGAACAGCTAAGAATCGCTTTGAGACTGTAAGGAGAAGTGGGAGTGAGGAGTCATGGATTTCCACCAGCCGGATGATGCAAGGGTCCGTACTCAGCACATCCAGAACTCATCTTTGTCATCAGATTGGCCCCAAAATGCCACTATCCAAGCCTGGAGACATGTGTTTGTTAGTTTCAGTAGTCCTCATGGATTTGCTCACATATCTGATACGTAGCTCCTTTTTTTGCTCGGTTTCGTTTCCTTTTCCTTGTGTCCATAACATGTAAAACATGATCTCAAATCATCAATGTCCCACTGTGTTTTTTTTTTTTTAAATTTGTGTCTGAGTTATTGGTAAATGGCAGTTTTTGCGGAGGGTAAAATAGTGAGCTCTATTGAATATTTTTCCAGAGGAGGTGATATTGTCAATTCTTACTTCTTCAAAGATGTCAACAGTTCTGATATAAACCAAGGAAATGAAGTTGGCGTGTTAGCTTTTGTCTCCAGCAACTAGGGTTTGATGGTAGTATTTTAAATTGTCATATTTACTAATAGTTTCTTTCTTAGCATCTTTTATATTAAACATAGTTGAGGATAGAATAATTAATTGAATTGAAGATTAATGGTCTTGTTAATGTGCTTTTCATAGCAATGAAAAACTAAATTTTCCTTTGTTTTTCTAGCTTAATCCTGATTATCGAGATGCCCAAAATGAAGGAAAAAATGTGGTGAGTAGAACTGGCTTTTCTCCAACAGATCTCAAACATATTGTTATTATTTTATATGGACAGATTGGAATTTTAACAGCAAATTTGAAGACTAGGGGCTCAGAGAGATTTTCTGAGTAGAGCCTATGGGTCACAGGTAAAGGTGATATGGCTTAGATTATGAGAAGATGTTCAACTGTGGGTGCCTGGGAAGGTTTCTACAACTTGGAGGCCATTGTTGGTGGAGTGCTGAAGGCAGCTGGCATCTGAGAGATACGGTGGGTCTAGGTTTAGTTTCTGGAGATGCACAGAACTTAAGAAGGAGAGATGGAATTATGGTGTGATGTTAAAATAGGACAATAGGACATTCCTTTTGGATTCAAAATAATTTGGGTTTTATTTTTGGAGAACTTGAAGCATCTAGCTGACCGATTTTTCTGATATTCAAACATGTCCTACTTGAAAAACATCTCAATCTTATTTTAACACCAGTTTTCGTGACAATCTTTATTATTATTTACCCTGCTTTTTTAACCATCTGTAAAGAAGAAAGCTTCATGGTGACAACATGGCTTCTTTATTCAATCAAAAATTCAGAAATTCAGGACAATTTGATGTGATGCAGACAAAATCTCTAGATGATGGGCTAGATTTTAAAAAAGTTTTAAAAAGCAATTTAACTAGATACTTTGATGTAATCTAGATACAGTCTGTAATTCAATTTTCTTAGTTTAGCAATTCCTTTTGAAATTGGTGGGTATTATTACTGCATCATTCAAAATTCTACCCTTTGACAGAAAGAATTGGAATGTCTAGTTAACATGGCCAGTATCTTTGCATTGGTACATAGCTTTAGGTTTTATGAGGATATTGACATGGGGGAGGTGAAACCAATCAGAATTTCTGTACCTCATTCAACCCTGTTTGACCCCCTTCTCTGTCTGACTGCCAGGCTTACCATAGAAATAAAGCTGTGAAGTATCAGGTAATTGGCCCAATGAAACCTTTAACATATCAAAATGTCTGTAAACACAGAGGTAGGTTTATTCGATCAATTGGATCTCTTATTTATAATTCAATTTTAGCGCACTGGGTAGGCTCTTCTCTTGTTGGTTTTCACATGGCTGCCCCAGGATTGTTGGATTCTTACTTTCGTATGATTTAGGAAAATGCTGTCAGTAACCAGGTTTAAAAAGCAAAGTGTGAATCATGGCTTCTTTGGTTCCTACTATAAGCTTGTCAATGGCCTTCACCCAAAGACCGTCAGGAACACATGGGTAGTTGAACAAGTTGGGTTTATTACTTATGCAGTGAGAAAGGAAAATGCCATGGGGAGCTGTGGGGCATCTCAGAGCATGTTAGAAAGAACTTACTAGAGGATTTGTGTTTGTGTAAGGTGATTGGGGGAGGATTTAAGGAAGTGAGGCTTTGCTGTGGATGAGAATGTTGTCAGGAAGAGGAATTCTATAATCGGTATCTTAATAAATTTTATCTATAGGGAGGACAGCCTTCTAGGGAAGCAACAGTCACTCTTATTAGTTGGGGGAGAGGGATATTTAGTCATTTTTGTGGCTTGGACAATATTCATATTTTGTGTTTAGGCATGATTAGGGAATGGTCTGGTTTTGTCTTGATCCATCACAGTCACAGAGTGGCCTTGTCTGAAGACATTCTGTGAAATTGTTTAACAGAGAACAACATGGCCTTGCTAAGAGGACCAGACCACCTATTGGATGTTAGAGGCTGCTGCTTTTCTCTTTCACAAGGTTTATTTTTGTAATATTCTGTGTGACTTCTTCAGCATCGCGTAGGGCCAAGAGAGTCTTGTTCTAGCACCACCATTAACTTGTGTGGCCTTGGACAAGTGAGATAGCTTCCTTGAGACTCAGTTTCCTCACCTGTGTAATGGGATGAAGATGTTTGTCTTATGTACTTCACCTGCATGCCATGAGGATAAAATAAGATCAGACAGATGGAAACTCTTTGAATTTGTAAGTTGTTTCTATTAAAAGAGCATCGTGTCAAAATTTCAAATTGTACAACTGAATTAAATCTCTGTGCGCATCTCCTTTCTACTACATAATATTTGGTGCTACAGCTGATGATTTTGGCCTGAGCAGAGTGGGAGAATACAGTCTTCCTCCCTATCCAGTGGTTTTGCATCTGTGTATTCAAACATCCACAGATCAAAAACACCAAAATATAATAATACAAATTAAAAAACAATACAGTACAACAAGTATTTACCTGGCACTTACACTGTATTAGATATTATGACTAATCTACAGGTGATTTAAAGTATATAGGAGGATATGTATAGGTTATATGCAAATACTATGCAATTTTATATAAGAAACTTGAGCAGATTTTTGTATTTGCAGGGGGTCCTGGAACCAATCCTCTGCAGATACTGAGGGTTGACTACATAGGGTATGGAGGTTCTATGGAACAGCACAAACTATATAAATGATCATATATCCATGGTGAAGTTCACTTTTTCTGTTAATCAAGTTTTAGTTATACTTGATAGTTTTTCTTCTTTTTATTCCAAAAAACAACTTCTTCATTGACCTCTAAAGGTGAGAAAGAGTGCTCTTCTGTTTAAGCCATTGTTACTGGCAGTACTTTAATTGCATTCAACACAGATGGGTCTGCTTTTGCTGTAGATGTTTGTGACTGAGTCTCATCTGTCATCTCAGGGAGACATCCAACTGGAGACAGTTGATTTAATTTTTTTTCCTCTCCAGAATACCTAGCTTGAGAGCAAAGAAAATTGAGAATGTGGAGCCATAAAGCTAACAATATGGCTTCCTATTTTATAGACCATTTGCCACAGAGCAATAATTATTTTTCTGTCTACAGAAGAAAACAAAGGAGCTGTTAGAGTTTATCTCCAGCCTGTGAAATAAGCAGTTCCCAAAACAGAATACTGTTTCACCTCAGATCTGGGTTCCAGTAACACTGACTTTATTATGACCATGCTAATTTTTTCTTTCCTCATTTTCCTGGTGTTGTCTATGTAATGCCCAGTTAATTTTTTTTTTTTTTTTTTGTAATTTAGAAACATTTATCAAAATGTTGCCTTCCGTATTCGAAGTTTCAAAGGTTCGTGCATGGTGCCGCTGAAATGAGGCGGTGTGTGTCAGAGCTCTCATTAAGACACAAATTGCTGTATTTATTCTACAAAGGAGTCTATTATTTCCAATCTTACAAATGTACAGCATCCACAGGGACCCTGTAAACATTGGAACCGTGTCAAGCCCAGCTGGGAACCTGACAGTCATTAGTTTCTTCTCCTTGAAAGGCTGCATCTTTTCAAATGGCTCTTTGAAGGGGAATTTTTTGGAATTAGCACTACCCATCTTAACATTACCATATTTATGTGGAATGTGATCTGATTTTTCTTGGGAATGTCTGTTTTAGATATTGGGGTTTCTGGCCGTATTGGGCCAGATAATTCTTTGTTGTGGTGGGATGGCTTTTGCCTGTAGGATGTTTAGCAGCATCCACAGCCTCTACTCACCAGGTGCCAATAGCAGGCCCCTGATTGTGGCAACTAAGTGTGCCCAGAAATTGCCAGATGCCCCTTGGGGGGCAAATATCATTCCCTGTTGAGAACCACCAGTCTATGTGCATTTATATACATCAACAGAAATGTTCCAGGAACCAGGGAACTTTGTGGAAATATAACTGAAAATCCTGTTCCATAGAATTTGGAGGGGGGGGAGTGTACCAGATTCTGACAGACCCTCAAATTTTCCTGAGTACCAGATTCTGACCCCCGAATTTCCTTGTTTTACTGTATATTCATCAGTGACAAGGTGATAAGGAAAACACAGAAACAAAGGTTCTATCAGAAATTAATTGGAGAGTAGCAGTTTGTTAAGGAACCTCGACAAGAGAAGTATTTGCAGCTGTAAATGGCAGTGTTGTGTGCGGTTACATAAAGTCAGTAGTGAGCGCCCTGGAGGATGTGAACAAAAACACACGTGCCTGCACATCGTTATGCTGCTGTGGCCGCTCACAGGTCTGAACCAACTCTGCAAATGCAGACGTTTCTTACAGAATGTCTCTGGCTCCCAACAACAGAATTGCAACGTGATGTCTGTGCTAAAAATTCGGTGACTCACAAATGAGTCAACAGAGAAGGTGTTCTAGGGGCTGACTGCTGTGCGGATGCCTGCAGGCCCCAGGACGGCACGCACGGGAAGCAAGGAGAGCCATTAGTTGAGTTGACTCAGCTGGCTTTTCCTAGGGGCGTTTTCTGCATGTACAACCTGAGAGGCTATGTGGCTTTCTTTCTGAGTGAAAAATGCTCGTTTGATTAAGAGCTCAGTAGACCAGGTTAACATTCCAAGGCCCTGCGTTACCCTAAGTTGAGAGTGTTTTGGAGAGCTAGCTGAGGTTAAATTTAATACCTGTTTAAGTTCTGTCATACCTTAATATATTTTCATGATGCAAGAGAGAGGGCGTTGCGCTTCTGTAATTCTGTGTGGGGAACTAGTGTTTCTGTGTCTTTTTTCTTAAAAAAATCAATGTGAGTTTATAAACAAAAGCCACAAGGACACAATTGTAAACTGAATTGTCTTCATGTTGTAAAGATATATTGACTTTTTTCTATATTGAGGCTTGAGTCATACATTAAAAATTGTATACTTATCACACATTATTCAGATGTCATTAGAGTCTGGCTTGAGGGGCACATTCCAAGGAGTGGGCTTGAAGTTTACTGTCAGACTGTCTACCAAGAGAGTTTATTAAGCAAATTAACACAGTACAAGAGAATGAAAGCAGAATGCTTAAGGCTACAGCACTGTTTTAAAAAACTTCTAAACATGTTTGAAGCTCTTATTCACACATAAACAATTGTTATATGCTATTTGTAAATGGAGATTTTCTTTTCATTAAAGCTATTTTCCAAGAACCTAAGTGAACTATTTAAGGGTGGAATAGCGCATTCCACTTATCCTATGTAATTAAAATAAAACCACAGGTCTTAAGCAGTATGAGTAATTCGGAGTGACTTCTTTTAATTAACCCTAACTGGTGAGTTTTTTCTGTGTTTGGAAGAGAGTCTAGTTGTTGTAGTGTGACAACGTCAAAATAGAGAGATCCCTGATTACTCTTGTTGGGCCTTTACGGGGAGACATTACCAAGGAGAGTAGGGTAGGAGGGCATTCTGTAGGAATCTGAGTCTGATCTTATGAGTCTAGAAAATTTATTTCATTAGCATTTTAAAAGAGGAATAAATGCAGGAGGATTAACTCCTTCTAAATAAACTCACAAAAGACTGATGAATAAACCACAATGCCAACTTTCAGTTGCCAAATAGATCTAAATATTTGGGTCAGTTGGTGCATTTTTCTTGAAGGAGAATATGTATCAAAGGCTAAATTAGAATATTGGGGTGCAGGAGACTCAAGAAATTAGATGACACATACTCCTTGTAAGGATATGCTATTTTTCCAAGAAGCAAGCCATTTATTGCATCTACACTAGGCAATGGTGAGAGAAACTGTTTGATTCTCCATTTATTTGGGTTACATGCTGATCTTCTGTTAATAAGCCTTTATTCAAACATGGTTCAGTATGACTGATAACATTTTATCTTCTTTAGTTAATATTATGTTTTATTTGTGCCTTCCCAATATTCCACTTAAGCCACTTGTGCCCAAATCCCATTGCCTATAATAGTCACAAAAATCCTTTAGGTTATTTGTATAACTGACTGATCTTGTTCATAACTTCTGTGTCCTTATATTCCAAGGCAGTCTTCTCTCACATGTATTTACAACACTCAGTGTGCTGTGGCTCTTTCTTTTGGCTACAGTAGGATTGCAAAATCCAGGAAAAAAAGCTCTTTTCCAATATTTCTTTGTGACTGTAATTCCCCTGGTCTATTTCTCCCCAAGTTTTCATTTACTGAGGATATCGTTAAAAACAAACATCCTTTGTTTTCTTTTAGAACTATCACTTCCTCTTCTAAACCTCCTCATTCCTTCCTTTTGTATGCCATGTTCTTCATAATCATTGTCCTCTTCAGTATCAGATGTCACTACAGTTTTTAACCCTGAGAAGGAATTCCTACTTGCACATGGTCTTCTACTGGGCCCTGTAAAAGAGGATTGCATAGACCTTGTTCAGGCCTTCTTGAATCAGCTGTTTGCAGTTGGACAGCAGTGTGGCTTTAGTGTCACCATCAGATTTCAGAGCCTTCAGGGAAAACTGCGTCTTTGCCATCCATATCTTATTATAACACCTAGATTTTCATGTTGAGCTACATGATATAGATCAATGAACCAACACACTTTTGAGTTTGCCCTTCCCTCCATCCTTCCCTCCCTCCCTCCCTCCCTCCCTCCCTCCCTCCCTTCCTTCCTTCCCTTTCCTCCCCACCTGCCTCCCTTCCTCTCTTTTTTTCTTTTTTCTTTTCTCCTTTTTATCTTTTTTTTAAATTTTATTATTATTATACTTTAAGTTTTAGGGTACGTGTGCACAACGTGCAGGTTCGTTACATATGTACACATGTGCCATGTTGGTGTGCTGCACCCATTAACTCGTCATTTAGCATTAGGTATATCTCCTAATGCTATCCCTCCCCCCTCCCCCTACCCCACAACAGGCTCCGGTGTGTGATGTTCCCCTTCCTGTGTCCATGTGTTCTCATTGTTCAGTTCCCACCTATGAGTGAGAACATGCGGTGTTTGGTTTTTTGTCCTTGCGATAGTTTGCTGAGAATGATGGTTTCCAGCTTCATCTATGTCCCTACAAAGGACATGAACTCATCATTTTTTATGGCTGCATAGTATTCCATTGTGTATATGTGCCACATTTTCTTAATCCAGTCTATCATTGTTGGACATTTGGGTTGGTTCCAAGTCTTTGCTATTGTGAATAGTGCCACAATAAACATATGTGTGCATGTGTCTTTATAGCAGCATGATTTATAGCCCTTTGGTTATATACCCAGTAATGGGATGGCTGGGTCAAATGGTATTTCTAGTTCTAGATCCCTGAGGAATTGCCACACCGACTTCCGCAATGGTTGAACTAGTTTACAGTCCCACCAACAGTGTAAAAGTGTTCCTATTTCTCCACATCCTCTCCAGCACCTGTTGTTTCCTGACTTTTTAATGATTGCCATTCTAACTGGTGTGAGATGGTATCTCACTGTGGTTTTGATTTGCATTTCTCTGATGGCCAGTGATGATTCATGTTTTTTTTGGCTCCATAAATGTCTTCTTTTGAGAAGTGTCTGTTCATATCCTCGTCCACTTTTTGATGGGGTTGTTTTTTTCTTGTAAATTTGTTTGAGTTCATTGTAGATTCTGGATATTAGCCCTTTGTCAGATGAGTAGGTTGCAAAAATTTTCTCCCATTCTGTAGGTTGCCTTTTCACCCTGATGGTAGTTTCTTTTGTTGTGCAGAAGCTCTTTAGTTTAATTAGATCCCGTTTGTCAATTTTGGCTCTTGTTGCCATTGCTTTTGGTGTTTTAGACATGAAGTCCTTGCCCATGCCTATGACCTGAATGGTATCGCCTAGATTTTCTTCTAGGGTTTTTATGGTTTTAGGTCTAACATGTAAGTCTTTAATCCATCTTGAATTAATTTTTGTATAAGGTGTAAGGAAGAGATCCAGTTTCAGCTTTCTACATATGGATAGCCAGTTTTCCCAACACCATTTATTAAATAGGGAGTTGTTTCCCCGTTTCTTGTTTTTGTCAGGTTTGTCAAAGATCAGATAGTTGTAGATATGCAGCATTATTTCTGAGGGCTCTGTTCTGTTCCATTGGTCTATATCTCTGTTGTGGTACCAGTGCCATGCTGTTTTGGTTACTGTAGCCTTGTAGTATAGTTTGAAGTCAGGTAGCGTGGTGCCTCCAGCTTTGTTCTTTTGGCTTGGGATTGACTTGGCAATGCAGGCTCTTTTTTGGTTCTATATGAACTTTAAAGTAGTATTTTCCAATTTTGTGAAGAAAGTCATTGGTAGCTTGATGGGGATGGCATTGAATCTATAAATTACCTTGGGCAGTATGGCCATTTTCACGATATTGATTCTTCCTACCAATGAGCATGGAATGTTCTTCCATTTGTTTGTATCCTCTTTTATTTCATTGAGCAGTGGTTTGTAGTTCTCCTTGAAGAGGTCCTTCACATCCCTTGTAAGTTGGATTCCTAGGTATTTTATTCTCTTTTAGGCAATTGTGAATGGGAGTTCACTCATGATTTGGCTCTCTGTTTATCTGTTATTGGTGAATAAGAATGCTTGTGATTTTTGCACATTGATTTTGTATCCTGAGACTTTGCTGAAGTTGCTAATCAGCTTCAGGAGATTTTGGGCTGAGACAGTGGGGTTTTCTAGATATACAATCATGTCATCTGCAAACAGGGACAATTTGACTTCCTCTTTTCCTAATTGAATACCCTTTATTTCCTTCTCCTGCCTGATTGCCCTGGCCAGAACTTCCAACACTATGTTGAATAGGAGTGGTGAGAGAGGGCATCCCTGTCTTGTGCCAGTTTTCAAAGGGAATGCTTCCAGTTTTTTTCCAGTCAGTATGATATTGGCTGTGGGTTTGTCGTAGATAGCTCTTATTATTTTGAGATACGTCCCGTCAATACCTAATTTATTGAGAGTTTTTAACATGAAGGGTTGTTGAATTTTGTCAAAGGCCTTTTCTGCATCTATTGAGATAATCATGTGGTTTTTGTCTTTGGTTCTGTTTATATGATGAATTACGTTTATTGATTTTCGTATGTTGAACCAGCCTTGCGTCCCAGGGATGAAGCCCACTTGATCATGGTGGATAAGCTTTTTGATGTGCTGCTGGATTTGGTTTGCCAGTATTTTATTGAGGATTTTTGCATCAATGTTCATCAAGGATATTGGTCTAAAATTCTTTCTTTGTTGTTGTGTCTCTGCCAGGCTTTGGTATCAGGATGATGCTGGCCTCATAAAATGAGTTAGGGAGGATTCCCTCTTTTTCTGTTGAGTGGAATAGTTTCAGAAGGAATGGTGCCAGCTCTTCCTTGTACCTCTGGTAGAATTTGGCTGTGAATCCATCTGGTCCTGGACTTTTTTTGGTTAGTAAGCTATTAATGATTGCCTCAATTTCAGAGCCTGTTATTGGTCTATTCAGAGATTCAACTTCTTCCTGGTTTAGTCTTGGGAGGGTGTGTGTGTCAAGGAATTTATCCATTTCTTCTAGATTTTCTAGTCTATTTGCGTAGAGGTGTTTATAGTATTCTCTGATGGTAGTTTGTATTTCTGTGGGATCGGTGGTGTTATCCCCTTTGTCATTTTTTATTGTGTCTATTTGATTCTTCTCTGTTTTCTTCTTTATTTGTCTTGCTAGTGTACTTTCAATTTTGTTGATCTTTTCAAAAAACTAGCTCCTGGATTCATTGATTTTTTGAAGGGTTTTTTGTGTCTCTATTACCTTCAGTTCTGCTCTGATCTTAGTTATTTCTTGCCTTCTGCTAGCTTTTGAATGTGTTTGCTCTTGCTTCTCTAGTTCTTTTAATTGTGATGTTAGGGTGTTAATTTTAGATCTTTCCTGCTTTCTTTTGTGGGCATTTAGTGCTATAAATTTCCCTCTACACACTGCTTTGAATGTGTCCCAGAGATTCTGATATGTTGTGTCTTTATTCTCATTGGTTTCAAAGCACCTCTTTATTTCTGCCTTCATTTCATTATGTACCCAATAGTCATTCAGGAGCAGGTTGTTCAGTTTCCATATAGTTGAGTGGTTTTGAGTGAGTTTCTTAATCCTGAGTTCTAGTTTGATTGCACTGTGGTCTGAGAGAGAGTTTGTTATAATTTCTGTTCTTTTACATTTGCTGAGGAGTGCTTTACTTCCAAACTATGTGGTCAGTTTTGGAGTAGGTGTGTTGTGGTGCTGAAAAGAATGTATATTCTGTTGATGTATGGTGGAGAGTTCTGTAGATGTCTGTTAGGTCCGCTTGGTGCAGAGCTGAGTTCAATTCCTGGGTATCCTTGTTAACTTTCTGTCTTGTTGATCTGTCTAATGTTGACAGTGGGTTGTTAAAGTCTCCCATTATTACTGTGTGGAAGTCTAAGTCTCTTCATAGTTCTCTAAGGACTTGCTTTATGAATCTGGGTGCTCTTGTATTGGGTGCATATATATTTAGGATAGTTAGCTCTTCTTGTTGAATTGATCCCTTTACCATTATGTAATGGCCTTCTTTGTCTCTTTTGATCTGTGTTGGTTTAAAGTCTGTTTTATCTGAGACTAGGATTGCAACCCCTGTCTTTTTTTGTATTCCATTTGCTTGGTAGATCTTCCTGCATCTCTTTGTTTTGAGCCTATATGTGTCTCTGCACGTGAGATGGGTTTCCTGAATACAGCACACTGATGGGTCTTGACTCTTTATCCAATTTGCCAGTCTGTGTCTTTTAATTGGAGCACTTAGCCCATTTACATTTAAGGTTAATATTGTTATGTGTGAATTTGATCCTGTCATTATGATGTTAGCTGGTTATTTTGCTTGTTAGTTGATGCAGTGTCTTCCTAGCCTTGATGGTCTTTACAATTTGGCATGTTTTTGCAGTGGCTGGTACCAGTTGTTCCTTTCCATGTTTAGTGCTTCCTTCAGGAGCTCTTTTAGGGCAGGCCTGGTGGTGACAAAATCTTTCAGCATTTGCTTGTCTGTGAAGTATTTTATTTCTCCTAAACTTATGAAGCTTAGTTTGGCTGGGTATGAAATTCTGGTTGAAAATTCTTTTCTTTAAGAATGTTGAATATTGGCCCCCACTCTCTTCTGGCTTGTAGAGTTTCTGCCAAGAGATCAGCTGTTAGTCTGATGGGCTTCCCTTTGTGGGTAACCCGACCTTTCTCTCTGGCTGCCTTTAACATTTTTTCCTTCATTTCAACTTTGGTGAATCTGACAATTATGTGTCTTGGAGTTGCTCTTCTCAAGGAGTATCTTTGTGGCGTTCTCTGTATTTCCTGAATTTGAATGTTGGCCTGCCTTGCTAGATTGGGGAAGTTCTTCTGGATAATATCTTGCAGAGTGTTTTCCAACTTGGTTCCATTCTCCCTGTCACTTTCAGGTACACCAATCAGGCATAGATTTGGTCTTTTCACATAGTCCCATATTTTTTGGAGGCTTTGTTCATTTCTTTTTATTCTTTTTTCTCTAAACTTCTCTTCTCACTTCATTTCATTAATTTCATCTTCCATCGCTGATACCCTTTCTTCCAGTTGATCGCATAGGCTACTGAGGCTTGTGCATTTGTCATGTAGTTCTCGTGCCTTGGTTTTCAGCTCCATCAGGTCCTTTAAGGACTTCTCTGCATTGGTTATTCTAGTTAGCCATTCGTCTAATTGTTTTTCAAGGTTTTTAACTTCTTTGCCATTGGTTTGAACTTCCTCCTTTAGCTCGAAGTAGTTTGATCTTCTGAAGCCTTCTTCTCTCAACGCGTCAAATTCATTCTCCATCGAGCTTTGTTCCGTTGCTGGTGAGGAGCTGCGTTCCTCAGTTGGAAATGCAGAAGTCACCTGTCTTCTGCATCGCTCATGCTGGGAGCTGTAGACTGGAGCTGTTCCTATTCGGCCATCTTGGCTCCACCCTGGAGTTCCTTTTTATCTTTTTGAGACAGAGTTTTGCTCTGTCACCCAGGCTGGAGTGCCGTGATGCAATCTTGGCTCACTGCGGCCTTGACCTCCCAGGCTCAGGTGATCCTCCCACTGCAGCCTTCTGAGTAGCTGAGACCATAGGCGTGTGCCTTCATGCCTAACTAATTTTTCTATTTTTTGTAGAGATGGGGTTTTGCCATGTTGCCCAGGCTGGTATTGAACTCCTGACCTCAGGTAGATCCACCTGCCCGGGCCTCCCAAAGTGCTAGGATTATAGGCATGAGCCACTCTGCCTGGCTTCTTGTTCATTTTCAAGCTGTATATAGTTAAGGTATATAACATGATGTTTTGATACACATATGTATAGTAAAATGTTACTCTAGTCAAGCAAATTGACATATCCATCATGTCACATAGTTACCTTTTATTTTTGTGATAAAAATACCTAAAATTGACTCTCTTAGCAAATTTCCAGTATAGAATACACGATTATTAACTATACTCCGCATGCTGTGCATTAGATCTCTAGCCTTATTCATCCTTCAGATATGTGACTTTGTACACCGTGACCTCTATTTCTCCATTCCCCCTGCTCCTGATAATCATCATTCTATTCTCTTTGTTTCTACGTAATGTGTTTTGTTTTATTTTTTCTGTTTTGTTGTTCTTGTTTAGATTCCACATATAAGTGAGAGCATGTGGTTTTTTTCCTTTCTGTGTATGGCTCGTTTTACTTAGCATAATGTTCTCTAGTTTCATCCATGTTGTCACAAATGGCAGGATCTCCTTTTACAAGGATGAATCATGTTTTGTATATAAATGTATATTATACATATCACAAATTTCTTTATTCATCTGTTGATGGATACTTAGGTTGTTTCCATGTCTTGGCTATTGTCAATAATGCTGCAATGAGTGTGAGAGTGCAATGTTTCTTTATGAGGTGGTATTTCATTTCCTTTGGGAATATGCCCAGAAGAGGTACTGCTAGGGCTTATAGTAGTGCTATTTTTAATTTCTTTAGGAACTTCCATGTTGTTTTCCACAATGGCTGTCCCAATCTATGGTCCCACCAACAATGCACAAGGGTTTCCTTTTCTTCACACCTTCCCCAACACTTGTTATCTCTTGTCTTTTCGAAAATAGCCATTTAGCAGGTGTGAGGTGACATCTCATTGTGGTTTTGATTGCATTTCCTTGATGATTAGTGCTGTTGGGCACCTTTTCATATACCTGTTAGCTGTTTGCATGTCTCCTTTTGAGAAATGTCTATTCAGGTCCTTTGTTCAGTTTTTAATTGAGTTATTTGTTTCTTGGCTGAGTTTTGTGAATTCCTTATATATTTTGTATATTAAACTTTTATCTGGCTTTTGCAAATGCATTTTTTTAACTCGTTGGCTGGCTTTTCATTTTTGTGATTGTTTCCTTTGCTGTGTAGAAGCATTTTTTTTTTTTTTTTTTTTTTTTTTTTTTTGAGATGGAGTCTCTCTCTGTTACCCACGCTGGAGTGCAGTGGTGCGATCTCGGCTCACTGTAAGCTCCGCCTCCCGGGTTCACGCCATTCTCCTGCCTCAGCCTCCCGAGTAGCTGGGTCTATAGGCGCCCGCCACCTCGCCTGACTAATTTTTTGTATTTTTAGTAGAGACAGGGTTTCACCGTGTTAGCTAGGATGGTCTCGATCTCCTGACGTTGTGATCCGCCCACCTCGGCCTCCCAAAGTGCTGGGATTACAGGCGTGAGCCACTGCGCCCAGCTTGCTGTTTAGAAGCTTTTTAGTCTGATGTAGTCGCACTTCATTTATTTTTGCTTTTGTTGCCTGTGCTTTTGGTGAGATAGCCAAAAAATCCTTGTCAACGTCAATATGAAGAAGCTTTGCTTCTGTGTTTTCTTCTAGGAGTTTTTTGGTTTCAGATCTTATGTTCAGATCTTTTGAGTTGATTTTTGTGTATGGAGTACGATAAGGGTCCAGTTTCATTTTTTTTGCATGTGGATGTCTCATTTTCCCAGCACAATTTATTGAAGACACTATTCTTTCCCATTGTGTCTTCTTGATGGCCTTGTCAAAAATTAGTTGACTGTATATGCTTGGGTTTATTTTTGGGCTTTCTATTCTATTCCATTGGTTTGTGTATCTGTTTTAATGCCAATACATACTGTTTTGATTAATGTTGTTTTGTAATATAATTTGAAATCAGGAAGTATGATGCCTCCAACTTTGCTTTTCTTTTTCAAGATTGTTTTGATGACTCTGGGTCTTTGGTGGTTCCATACAAATTTTAGAGTTGTTACTTCTATTTCTAATTGAAAATGCCATTGGAATTTTGATAGGGATTGCACTGAATCTGGATATTGCTTTAGGTAGTATGGACATTTTAATAATATTAATTGTTTCAATCTGTGAACATGAGATATCTTTCCATTGATTTGTATCTTCTTCAGTTTCTTTCCTCTGTGTTTTATAGTTTTCAGAGTACAGATCTTTCACTTCTTTGGTTAAATTTACTCCTAAATATTTTATTCTCTTTGATGCTATTATAAATGGAATTGTTTTCTTGATATCTTTTCAGATAGATTCTTATTGGTGAGAAGAAACGTGACTGATTTTTGTATGTGCATTTTGTATCCTGCAACTTTACTAAATTTATTGATTAGTTCTAATAGTTTTTAGTGGGGTCTTTAGGATTTCTACATATAAGATCATGTCACTTGAAACAGGGATAATTTTACTCCTTCTTTCCCAATTTTTATTTCTTTTTCTTGTCTATGTGCTCTTGCTAATAATTCCAGTACTGTGTTAAATAGAAATGGTGAGAGTGGGCAGTCTTCCCTTGTACTTGGAAGAAAAGCATTCAGGTTTTCCCCATTGACTATGATATCAGCTATGGGCTTTTCATAAATGGCCTTTATCCTGTTGAGGAAATTTCCTTCTACAACTATTTTGTTGAGAGTTTTTTTTTTATCATGAAAACGTGTTGAACTTTGTCAAGTGCTTTCTCTGCATTGATTGAGATGATCATGTGGTTTTTATGTTTTATTCTGTTAATGTGGTATATCACATTGGTAGTTTTGCATATGTTTAAACCAACCTTGCATCCTAGGAATAAATCCCACTTAGTCATGGTGTATACACTTTTTGACCTGTTGTTGAATTTGGTTTGCTGGTATTTTGGTGAGAATTTTTGCATCTATATTAATCAGAGATATTGGCCTATAGATTTTTTCTTGTGGTGTCTTTGTTTGGCTTTGGTATTAGGGTAATGATGGCCTCATAAAATAAGTTTAGTAGTATCTTGTCTACTTCCATTTTTTTTTTTTTTTTTGGAAGAGTTTAAGAAGGATTGGTGTTAGTTCTTTGAATGTTTGGTAGAATTCAGCTGTGAAGCCATCTGATCCTGCGCTTTTCTTGGCGTCTTGTTTTCTTTTGTTTTAAAAAAAAAATAAACCCAGCAAGGCTGGGTGCGGTGGCTCACACCTGTAATCCCAGCACTTTGGGATGTCGAGGTGGGTGGATCACGAGGTCAGGAGATTGAGACCATCTTGGCTAACATGGTGAAACCCTGTCTCTACTAAAAATACAAAAAGTTAGCCAGGCGTGGTGGCGGGCACCTGTAGTCCTGGCTACTCGGGAGGCTGAGGCAGGAGAATGGCATGAACCTGGGAGGTGGAGCTTGCAGTGAGCCGAGAACACACCACTACACTCCAGCATGGGCAACAGAGCGAGACTCCGTCTCAAAAAAAAAATAAATAAAAATAAAAATAAATAAAATAAATAAAAAATAAACCCAGCAACAGGCAGTCGCAGAAGTAGAGCAAAAAAGGCAGATATGTAGAGTCTCTTATGTTTATCTTCTCCAGGTTGTTAGTTGATGGTTTTCTGAGAGCCTTATTGATTATCAAAGTCTCTCTGTAGCATAATAGTTAATGGGTTAGGATTGTGGAGTCAGCTAGAGCTGGATTTGCTATTCAGCTCCACCACATGAGAATTATGCAAACTTGGCCCCTAAAGTCTCAGTGTTCTCATCTAAAACATAGGTTAATAGTATTAACTCATAGCACTCACTCCTCAGTAAGCTACACATATTTTTAGACATCATTTTTTTCCCTGCCAATAAAAAGAATCTGTGGTAAACACTGGACGACAGGCCATTTTTCTTGCACTCTCCTGTTTTTCTTCTAGTGTACCACACTCACTTCCCTTTTCTTCTTTTTCCCCGTTCCTACCTTTCCATTCGAACTAGCCTGCTCTCTTTTTTTTTTTTTTTTTAAGGCTCATGCTTACAACCGATTGTGGGAATCGCAATGCAGGATAAAACTGTAAAACTGCTGTCTAAAACTTTAGAGAGACTAATTAAAACCCAGGGAGTAAATTTCAATAGAATTTCACTTGAGTAGCTGCCAACTACCACTAGAGGTTAGCTGCTAACTACTACTAGAGATTATTTGGGAAGAGATTCCATGATCCTAAGCTATTAAGGCCATTGTGCCAGCCATCTCTTGGAACTCATTTGTCTGGACAGACTACTCTCATTATTGGGTTATTTAAAGACATTTAGACTTTCTTCTTGAGGGATGAGAGGGTGATTTTCCCCCTCGTATATTTTGTCTCCAATTCTTAGTCTTCCTCATTCTTCATGCAAATCACCGTGAAAGTGGGTCCCAAGACCCAAGATAACTTTTTCAGAAGACTTGAGGGAGAGTCTTAGCCATGAGTTTTTATTTACTCTTAGAGGAGTGACTCGTACAGTATTGAAGGGCCTCATGCCTGGCCTCTGGCTTGGGTTGGCTTGGATTCAGGCCTTGGTCAGTTGAATTTGGGGCTGAGCATTCATTACTACCATCCACTGCTCCCCTCTTGTTCTCCATCCTTTCTCCCCACCTCCTCTCCTTCCTTCTTTCCCTCTTTTCCCTTCTCCTTCTTCTTCCTCTGCTTCTCCTTCTTCCTCCCCTTTCTTTTTCCCCTTCCCTCATCTTTCATCTTTTTTAGGTAACTGCACTCATCTCTTCGCTCAATGGAAATTATAATGCTTACCTTTCTCTCTCTTAAATTTTTTGTTGTGGGATTAATGAGAACAACCAAAAGAATGGCTTTGGTATTGTGAGAAGCTTTGTATAAATTCAGAAATATCAGCCAGGTGCAGTGGCCCACGCCTATAATCCCAGCCTTTGGGAGGCCAAGCAGGGAGGATCGCTTGAGCTCAAGAGTTCGAGACCAGCCTCAGCAACATAGTGAGGTCCAGTCACTACAACAATTATAAAAATTGTTGGTGTGGTGTGTGGTGGCACACATCTGTAGTCCCAGCTACCCAGGAGGCTGAGGTGGGAGGATCTCTTGAGCCCTGGAGAGCGAGACGATAGTGAGCCTTGATTGTGTCACTGCACTCCAGCCTGGGCAACAGAGTGAGACCTTGTCTTAAAAAAAAAATTCAGAAGTATTATTTGCTAACTGTTTCTGCATTTTCTTCCTTCCTACATGCCCATACTCCCTTATGATGTATAGTATGCTAAGTATGCCCTTTTCTAGTCAATAAACAGAGTTTATATTTACAAATTAGAAACTACTATTACGAGGGTCCCTCTTTGTGGAGAGTTTGCTGAACCCCTGCTTTCATTAACTCTGAATTTTGGTCTCTGTGGAAGACAGAGAAGTCAAAGATGACAGGAGCTACCTGGTGCTCCGAGGCTGTGAGGGCTTTAGCAGATAACAATCCTGCTCCCGTTGAGGAACCCTGGCAGTTCCCTCTGCCCATTCCCATTTCAATGGTGCCACCAGTTTGTGCACCATTTACAGAAGAGGCCAGAAACGAAACTGCAAGGCTTTTTGATCCAAGTAAAATGATATTAGCAATCTCTGGGAGGGGGTAGGGACTCCAAGTGAATGTTCTGGTATGATCAGGGGTAATATCTTGTCACAGCAGCCGTTAAAGAAATGCTTGTCCATGGATACAGGCCGCTTGCATTTGCCTTTTGAGCATCCCTTCCTTCCCTCAGTTTCATTTACCTTCCTGTGATAGTGCAGTGACGGTGTCTGTCTGTCTTTCTCTCTTCCACTCTAGTTTTCAAATTTCATCTGTTTTAATAAATATGTGTAAGTCACTATTTTTATCTATAAAATAGTAGATAAAGATATGTGTAGTTAATAGATAAAATATGTGTAGTTAGTAGATAAAAATATATGTAAGTCACTATTTTATCTACTAACTACCAGGCTTACATTGCATCCCATTTTGGTTTCTCATGCAACCAGTTCTTCCATGGGGTACTGGGACTTGGGGAAGTTCAAGTAAAAACACATACTCATTAATCTCGTGTTGGTTTCTGCTTAAAATGGTAGGGTGTGCTGGAAGCATTGACAAGTTTCACATCATTATGAAGGCTTCTATGTGTGGAGAAGCCTTGTTTTATTTTATTTCTTATGCAATTATAGTATGTTCTTGAATCTAGGGGAGCAAGCAGGTGGTGAATGGGAATGTTGCTGTTGATTCTGCTCCTCTCCAAGTATTACTATGCCTGGGGAGTTAGGTATGAACTCCTGCACACTGCCATGCTTACTTTAACTTCAGAAATCTAGGTGATTCAACACATAGGCTCTTCTCTGTGTTTGTTTTAACTGTGGAACGGTCAAAATTACTACTTTGTAAATAGGTTTAAGAGAACGAGGGAAGGGTCCATAACTATTGGTACTGTTAGTGCCGTAATGATGTGGGCAGATCAAGCCACCCCACCCTAGGAGTGTGGGACTCATCACTGTTGATAGTAATTACCTCAACGGCTGTCGGGCTAGAGCTAGTGTTTCTGGATGATGTGAAATAGACACCTCTCCAATCCAAGGAATAAATAATATGCACATTTAAACCTTATCATCTGATTAATTGGAGAGTTTAGCAAGAAACATGATAAAAGTAAATAAGCTTGTACTTCCTCAACAGAGAGATGGAGATCTTCCAACTTCAAAGAAAAAACGCCAGGCAGGAGAGAAGATCATGTATACTTTGGTTTCAGTCCCACATGGCAATGACATTGCATCCCTTTTTGAACTAGATGCCACAACTCTTCAGAGAGCTGACTGCCTGGTTCCAAGGTAAAAAAAAAATTATGGTTATAAGATGTTTCTTTGAATAATTATACCAGTAGGCGAGGAATGAAAATAATAATATTAATATATTTGTATGATATCAAGGGAGCAAACATAAATGAAGAAAAAATGTGTAAAACATTGTGCCTCTTCTGTGAGGAGGTTTACATAGTTTGTTTTATTCTTATAAATAATTAAAATGTGCAGGACCAAAGAAATTCTGAAAAATTTATAAGAATCATTTATTCTTATTACTTGTACAGCCTTTGGTTACTAAAATGAAAAATAATATAAAAGCATTTCTATTTATATATTTATCATTTATTTTTATTATGTCAGATTTCCCATTTCATTCATCCATTTGTTCATTTATGTAGTCATTCAGTCAACAAATATCTATTGAACATCCATTACATTCCAGGTATTGGGAAGACAACAGTGAACAAACTGGTTATATTCTCGCATTCAAATGGGGGAGACAGGCAATAAACAAAACAATAGACATAAAATGTTAATATAAGGTCAGGTAATAAAAGTGCTTTGAAGAAAAAATGGAGGGTATGGAGAGTTCTATTAGGTAGGAGTGTTCAACTGTGGCCTCTCTGAGTTAGTACGTTTGAATAACGATCTGAATGAATTAAGGAATCAAGTCCTCTCTTCCTGGGAGGAACATTTCAAGCAGCAGGAACACGAAATGAAAAATGTTGAAATTTACTGGGTGTTTTTAAGGACCAGTGAGAAGGCCAGAGTAATTAGACATACGTGAGTGAGGGGTTGTGGGACTGGAAATGAGATTGCCAGAACTTAAGTAAGACAGTATCTTACCTTCTTTTGCTTGAATTTGACCATTTTATTTTACTTTTCATTTATTTATCTTTTTCGAGACAGGATCTCACTCTGTTGTCCAGGTTGTAGTGCAGAGGCACAATCATGGCTCACTGCATCCTCTACCTGTGGTACTCAGGTGATTCTCCCACCGCAGTTTCCTGAGTAGCTGGGACTATAGGCATGCACCACCATGCTCTGCTAATTTTTGTATATTTTTGTAGAGATGATATTTTGCCATATTGCCCAGGCTGGTCTTGAGCTCCTGGGCTCGAGGGATCCACCCGCCTCAGCTTCTCAAAATGCTGAGATTACAGGCATGAGCCACCATGCCCAGGCTGAATTTGACTAGTTTAGTTAAGCTTTTTAGTCTGCAACTGTCCATCTTTCAACCATAAGGGTATGATGCACTCTCTAGATGCAGCGAGGAGTCTTGCCCATATTATTAGGGTTAGTGGGATGGCTCTAAATTGGCCTCGATGGAGCAGTATTGTGCTTGGCCTTGGCAGATGGCAGTGGTGAAGCTGAAGGCACCTATGCAAAAAGGCAGACATTGTGTGGGTTTCCTCCAGGGAGGGTAAAAAGTTACTATAATAACACTATTGAGAAACATTGCTGGTAGAGCTTCCCAGGGTGTTTTATGGCTATTCTCATTCATGGAGAAATGTTGCTGAATTTCATACCTTATAAGAGTCCATCTCTCACTCTTTTTTGTCCCATCAATATAAGCCTATAAAGAGATCCCCTTGCGTTTTACCTGACCCAGGACTCTAGCTTTCTCCTCCCAGGACTGGGACCTTAATCAATCCTTACTATGACTTTACTTATTTTAGATTTAAGTTAGCAAAAAGGGAGTCCTTTTTGAACTCCAACCAAGAGAATTTGCTTAAGGAAATGATAAAATGGTCTTACTAGAAAGTGTATAGAACCATGATGAGGGCCACCAAGCCTCCCTTTATATGGAATCATTAATCTATTACTTTTCAGAACTGTGGAAGCCCTATTCAGTATAGTGCAGAATTTTGTATTAACATCGATTCATCTGTCATTAATTGTATTCAAGCCAACATTAATTAATGCTTAATAATAACTACTATTATAATATAACTCTTGAGCACTTTTTATGTACTAAGTCCTATGTCAAGTTCTTAATAAATATTGTCTTATTGAATACTGGCAGTAACCCTTACAGATCAGAAACTAGAGACTGAGTTAGAACAGTGGTTCTCAAGTTGACTGTAAGTTAGAATCACCTGGGTAGTGTTGACACTTCACCATGCCCTGGCCACACTGAGACCAATGAAATCAGAGTCTCACAGGTGGGGTGCAGGCTTTACTCTTTTTAGAGCATTTGTTACCCAAGTGATTCCACTGTGGAGTCCAGTGTTTCTCAAACTTTAAGTCCAGTGCTGCTTAAACTTTATTCTGTGCTAAATCACTTCGGGACCTGATGACAACTGAGTACGAATTACATCTCCTGTGTAATTCAATGCAGAAGATGCCAAGTGATAAAACAGAGGCATTTCAGAATTTCTAGTTACTTGAACAAAGATTGGAGAACTGCTATTTTAGATATTTGAAGCTCAGTTTGTATTTTATCTACTTTTATAAAGGAGCAGAACCAGGTTGTTGAATGTATCTCTTTGCCTGAGGCCCTTGGCATTTTATTTGGTTTTCTTTTCTTGGCCCTAATGCTTTTTACCTTATGTTTTAAGATGTATTTATGCCTTATCTTTACACTGATCTGTAAGCAACTTGAAGGCAGAGTACTTACTGTGCTTTTCTTTTAATAGACACTATACACATTATTTGTTAAAGAAATAACAAAAGATTATAAAAGATTTACTAAAAATGGTAATACTTGAGTAGGATGGAGTTCTAGGTGTCCTTTCTTAGGCAGTCTCTCACAGTTCATATCTGGTCAGTTTTTAAAATTCGTACATGGAATTAGCAAATACTGAACCATTGTTCCTAGGGGAAATACACAGTTAGGTTCCTGTGAGCTTCTGGTCACAACATTTTTGTTGACCAATACATAGCCTTGTTCTATGTGTGCTTCTGTTTAAATACACCTTATTTAATATACGTTGCTGATTCATTAACATTGAACTCGTGGTCAACAGCACTATAACTCATGCATGAATGAAGCTCATCTAGCACAAGTATTTTCTTTGTAAGGCACATCACAGCCTTCTTGTGCTTTAGGAACACTAGATGGCACTTCTACACCTCACGTGGGGGCCATCTTATTGTGAAATGTGGAAAACATGGCACTAAAATAGACCACAAAAAGGACACTTGTTTATAGCATGAGAGCTGAGACGAGAAGGCAGAGCATCACCTTGTTCCACTTCAGCTTGGAAATGTGCCTACTGGGCCACTTAAATTTTTGCCACTCTATGTATGTCCTGGAATGACCACAAAAGCTCCTTGAATATTGATTTGAGGGCTACAAATAAATTTTAGTGAGCAGAAGAATTCACAAGTACAGAAGCCACAAATAATGAGGATTGTACATTACTTTCACATGTGGATAATTAAACTACACTACTGTCTGCCAGCAGTGTTAGCTGAGTTGGTTATTTGATCAATGTTCTTAGTTTAGCATGCATCAGAACTGCCTGGAGGACCTATTAAACCACTCATTGTTGGGCCATACCCCCAAAGTTTCTGATTCAGTTGATGGGGATGAAGTTTCAGAATTCGTATTTCTAACAAGCTCCCAGGCAATGCTGATGCCACTGGTCTAGAGACCAGACTTTGAGAACTACTAGCCTAGGTAAAAATGCTGCATGCTTTGAAATAGTCTATAATTCAGAATCTCCCCTTAAAGCAGAGGGATCTTGAGTCAACTACTAGTTAATATATATTTATGTTCATATCATATGTGAAACTGTTAAAGATGTCAATATGTAAGTGTGCTAATTTTTTATAATTTGTTTTTTTATATTGTTTTGCTTTTAGGAACTCATATGTTCGGTTAAGGCATTTATGCACCAACACATGGGTAACCAGTACTAGTATTCCCATAGACACAGATGAAGAGAGGCCTGTTATGTTAAAGGTAAATGTCACTGAAGATGGTTTAATTTTCAGCCAAATGCCATGAGAATAGGATTAGGAATGCTGCGTGACATCTTCCTTATACTCCATCTTCACCAATATTAGACATCATTGCAATTAATTTCATCAAGCATGCATGTCTGCCAGTTGCTTAAGTAGCTGATCTAAATGGGTTGGAGGCAGCAAAGCTGTGATTCAGGAGGATGCTAGAGAGACACCAAAAAGAATGGTAGCAGCATATGCATGGAGGAGTAGAATCCGGGAGTGCCTTTTCTCTACTCTGTCGAAACTGAAGCAGAGGGCAAGTGTGAAAGGGAGAGGTTTCCAGTGGAGCTCTGGGAACAGGGCAGGAAGTGGGCACAGGAAATCTCTGTGTCCGTGCAGCCTTTCATAGTGGATGATGAATGTGTGAGTTACTGTGTTCGGATGATCTATTCTTGTCTTATATTTCTTAAACAGTACTAGATGTGTTAGTCTTCAAAGAATATTGTATAGTTGTTTATAAAACTAATCTTAATGGAAAAACACATTTCAGATTGGAACCTGCCAAACCAAAGAAGATAAAGAAGCGTTCGCCATCGTGTCTGTTCCACTGTCTGAAGTTCGAGACTTAGACTTTGCCAATGATGCCAATAAAGTACTAGCGACCACAGTTAAAAAGCTAGAAAATGGCACAATAACTCAGAATGAAAGGAGGTAACTCTTTAACTGAGTCTTAAATAATCAAGAGTCAGTCGTCGTTGTTATAGTAAGCCTGATGTGAATGAATGACTCTAAGGGAATATTTAGAACATTCTCGATAGCACACCTGCTTCTGAATGAGGTGGGAACTTATTCCTCTTGATCATAGTGAGTGAATGAAATTTGTCAAATTTAAATCTGTTAGAATATTTACTTGTCCCATTTTAGCTTTATTGAAAATAGTTTTAAGTTGCTTTCTGGTCATTCTTTTTTAAATCCTTTGTGAGAGATTTGCAATACCTTTTGCTGCACATGATTTGATATTTGGATTTAGAGTTCTAAAGGACCTAAAGGAAGGTTTGTGTTTCTCTGATCTTATTTATTCAAGATGCATTTCTCAGCTCTGGTACCACAAAACAAACAGATAAGTAAAACCAGAAAAAAAAATCTGCAGGGTGTAGTTCTCTGCCCTCATAGCTTGTTCAGAGAAACTGGAACGTTGATTCTTCAGCTCTGGTTTTGGAAATAAGTAAGAAAGAGAATGATATTGACAGCTAATGATTGTTGCATGCCTGCTTTGTGTCAGTTACTAGGTTGGGCACTGTAAATATATTTTATCTAATCCTTCAAATAGCCTTGAAATAGGTATTCCCGTTTTACATAAAGGAAAACTGAGGAGGGTAAGCAAACAAGGTAAGGCTGCATAGTTAATACGGAGGGGGGATTCAATCATGTATGGTTTAAAGTCTGTATGCTTTGCAGTATGCCTAAGCACAAGCATCCTCTGTATTTCCTCTCTTCATGATCTACTACATGCCTTTTAATTTAAACAAGAAAAAGCTATTTGCCAATTTCTCAGGCATTCAGACATTGGAGCTCTCATACACAGCTGGTGAGATGATAATTGATGTATGCACCTTGGAAAATAGTTTGGCAGTAACTAGCAAAATTAAAGAAGCAAACACCCCATGACTCACCAATTCCACTCCCAGGCTGAACATTCTTGAACATCTGTCCAAAAGACTCTCCTTCACATGTGTACCAGGACACATGTTCAAGAATGTTCAGCTTTGTTTGAAATAACCCCAAATGGAAAACCATCCAAATGTCCATCACCAGTTGAATAGAGGATGAAAATTGTGTTATTTTCATACAATGGAATACAGTTTTGCAATGAAAATAAATGAACTACATCTATGTGCAATGGCGTGGCTAAATTTAACAAATCGATTGGGTGAAAACTAGACACAACATTCTCTGATAAATCAGGTAACAAAATGTATTTGATTGATGGAATTTTGAAGTAAATGTGATTTTATCCATCAGTTTCTGAGTAACAAAGAGCACCAAGTTTTAATTTAAATAGGGGATTTAACACTAGGGATCAGGGAGTTTAGTTATGAAGAGTTAAAAAAATTTAAAAAACAGTGTAAGCTGTTGAAATGGCAAGTGAATTATTTTAATGATGTAATAAAATATTTTTAAATTTTGACAGTGATCATTTAATGAAAAAACTCACCAAAATGTCTGCATTTGAATTGTATTGATAATGTGGGACATATGTGTAATTCAATATATACATATACCCATATGTATATACAGAAAATTATTTTTAATACTTTCCTACTGATATGAAATTTAAAATGGAAATTTTGTGAGTGTTTTTCTTGCCCAATAGAGCCTAATTGTTTCCTTTTTTTAGTGATTTAACAATCTCTCGAGGGCTGCACCTTTAAATTCCCAGACTGTCAATAGACATGTACAGTATATGGGATAAGGTGGACACAAGTGCACATATAAGTAAAATCTTCTTAAGACTTTTAACTATTCATTTACAGTAGGAGAGTATGTAGAAATCACCATCCACAAGTCATAATTAGGTTGTGTGCCTACTGTAGTTTTATCCATTTCTGTATTATATAAACTTTTGCATATTAAAATTTGATTTTTCCCAGAGACAAGTATTATATACTGTATCTATATTTAAATCAAACTGTGGTAATATATTTCTCAGAAAATAATATTGGGGACTATAGCCTGAACATGTGGACTTGAAGCAGCATGGAGGAGGTTGATCCCGTTGTGTATAAGTTAATATGTGATAACTATTGAATCTTGTACAAAAACAAAAATGAAAAAAAAAAGAAAAGCAAAAATACAGTTTTTATTTTGAAATACAAAAAAAAAAGAAAACTAGACACAACAAAGACATTCACTGTAATACTATGTGTGACATTCAAAAACAAGCAAAAACAAACTCCATTTCTTTGGGGGCGTTTAAGCAATTAGAAGAACCATAAAGAAATGCAAGGAAGTCATTGTGACAAAAAACATGATGGTGTTTCTTCTTAGAGGGGAGGGAGGAATTATGCTCCCTGAAGGTTTGAAAGGCTCCTGCAGGGTTCCGTTTCCTGCTCTTGGTGGTGACTTCATGGGATTCACTTTTCAGTAGTCCTTAGCTGTATGTTTTAGAACCTTTTAGATATACATCTTACAATACAAAAGAACAAAAAAATCCAAGTTTGCTTCCCTCCATCCCTGTCAATTAGAAAAAAATCCTAAATATGCAAACAAATGGAATAGCTGTTTCTCAGCTTCCTCTCTATTCTTACCTCTATTTTTTTCCCTGGCAAACTTACATTTCAAAACAACTATTGTATATTCAGTCACACCTCCAACCCCGTTAGGGGAAATGAATAAAGGCCGGAAGCAGAAACAACTGGCCCACTTTTATGGGCTATAGACAATTAAATATCAGGGCTAAATTATGGCAGGAAATGGATTCTGATGTGCAGATAGGAATTTTTATTTGCCTGTTATTGATCTAACTTTTCCTTTTGTGAATCTATTTCTTTGTTTCTAACACTCTTACATGTGCACAGCAATTTACTTGGCTTCACTTAAAAAGTCTCCCTTGCTAAGCATTAAGGTATTCCTTGGAGAAAAGGACAGATAAAAATTCAGATTATGGTCTCTCCACCATCGCTGACTGGAATCCTGTGCAAGTCACTCTTCCTCAGTCACAGCTGGAGATTATCTTAACCTCTCAAGATGATTCTAAGGAAGGTGGTGGACTAGAGAGCATGCATTTTTATTTCCTTTGCTTCTTTCCCTTCTGTTTTGGAGTGAAAAACATCGTATTAATAGCAAAGAGAAGGCTTTGCCTAAGAAATATGAAGGTACAATTATTGATCTTAACTTAGTAATTTCATTCAGAAAAGCCACCTCCCATCAAAATTCATTCAAAGCTGCCTGTCAGTAAGGTAGAGCTTATTGGCAGAGTCAAATGCATTTTTATTATTTTCTCAGTTTTGGAATTGAATCTAAAGTTATTTCTGAAAGTAACTGACAACTCTGACTTTTTTTCCCCCTATGGAAAATGAAGTGATTATTATCTGTCTCAAAAAGTCTGTGTTGCTTGAATTTTTTTTTTTTTCTCTCTCTCTCTCTGTCTTCCCTTTTTACTTATCCCAGGAATGAACATGAACCCTGGAAGTACAGCTCTTGTGTTATGCTTCAAGATCCTCAACCTTAGATATTTTTCAATGGAATTTTCTAATCTTATTCTACATAATTGCACCCACAAAATAGAGAGGACTGGGAACATGTTGTCAGGGATGGAGGAGGGAAGATGGAGGGGTGTCAGCTGCCATCCAGAACTTGAGGAAGTGACACAGGCAGTCCTCGACCAGCATTTCTGCCCTATGTTTACCTCTGAGGGTACACAAAATATACTGGGGTTTCTCTCAAGCAGTGAGAGTTCAGAGATGTGATTAATTCAGTATTACTGAACTCCTGGTACGTGCCAGGCACTTGGCCATGCAGCATGGGTATACGTAGTGCTAATGTGGTGGTGAAGGCCACAGACTATCCCATGTCTCTGTGAAACTTACCCTCTTGAGGGATGGTTCTCATTCCCTACGACAGGAGCTCAGGATCTAGAACAGGGGTCATCCACCATGTGATCACCAGATCAGATGTCGTTCTGATGTTGCTTCTCTGAGCAACATCATTTTCTCTTAAATTTTATTTGCCAGGTATGACTATCCTGACACCAGCAATCTTTTGTTTAATATTTGCCTGCTGTGTCTTTTTCCATATCTTTTTATTTCAGATTTCCTGGTCATTTTGTTTTAGTTGTGTCTCTTATGAGCAGCAAGCAGCAGGTCGATTGTAACAATCTAATCTGATAGTCTATTTTATTTATTTTTTTTTGAGAGAGGGTCTTTCTCTGTTGCCCAGGCTGGAATGCAGTGGTACAATCATGGCTCACTGCAGCCTCGACCTCCTGGGCTCAGGTGATCCTCCCACCTCAGACTCCTAAGTAGCTGGGAACACAGGCATGTGCCACTACACCCAGCTAATTTTTTGGATTTTTCTAGAGACAGAGTTTCGCCATGTTGCCCAGGCTAATCTCAAACTCCTGAACTTAAGCAATCTACCTTTCTTGGCCTCCCAAAGTGCTGAGATTATAGGCGTGAGCCACTGTGCCTGGCTGATAGTCTATTTTCATTTGCAAGTTTAATGACTTTGTATTTGACAAATTCATTTGAATGCATTTTTATTTTTTTTTCTTTCTTTAGTGTAGCTTGTTTTCATTTCCTTTTACTTCTTTCTTGCTTTCTGCTAGATTAACAAAGTTTATATTCCCCTCCCACCCAATTTACTGTTTTCTCTACTGATTTAGAAGCTTTAGGTCATATTTTCATTCATTAGCAATTACCCTTGAATTCTTATCATACATTTTGACTGTATATTCTTCCTGATAAACTTGAAGTTACTAAAGTTTTTCTCCCTCCCATGAAAGAAAAGTGCTGCAGCACGCTTTGGTTTTGTCCTGACATTCTCCCTCCCATCTTTCTTGTAGTAGTTGTCTAGAACCATAGTTCTGTGTTTCTTCTCTTCATTTGTAAAATTTTATTTTAATTTGATAAATACAAAAGAATAAATATCAATATAAATCATGATGCTTTTTTTTTTTTTTTTTTGAGACGGAGTCTTGCTCTGTCACCCAGGCTGGAGTGCAGTGGCGCGATCTCGGCTCACTGCAAGCTCCGCCTCCCGGGTTCACGCCATTCTCCTACCTCAGCCTCTCCGAGTAGCTGGGACTACAGGCGCCCGCCACCACACCTGGCTAATTTTTTGTATTTTTAGTAGAGACGGGGTTTCACCGTGGTCTCGATCTCCTGACCTTGTGATCCGCCTGCCTCGGCCTCCCAAAGTGCTGGGATTACAAGCGTGAGCCACCGCGCCCAGCCTTTATTTTTTAATCTTATTTCAGTAGTTTTTGAGGAGAGAAATTTAGTTTCTAAATTTTTTTTAGTGATTAATTATATTTTTTAAACAATTTTACCTCTTCTTCTGCCCCTTTCTTTACGTCTTCCTCCTGCCTTTATTACTTGTATCTCACTTATTCATTCTCTTTTCATCTTGCTGAAATATATTCTTTAGTCCATTCAGTGGAGAGGCCTATGGGTTATAATCTTTTTAGGTTTTACATATATGAAAATATCTTTATTTTGCCTTTACTTTTTTTTTTTTTTTAAGACAGAGTCTCACTCTGTCACCCAGGCTGGAATGCAGTGGTGTGATCTTGGCTCACTGCAACCTCCACCTCCCAGGCTCAAGCGATTCTTCTGCCTCAGCCTCCCGAGTAGCTGGGATTATAGGCACCTGCCACCACACCTGCCTAATTTTTGTATTTTTAGTAGATACAGGGTTTCACCATGTTAGCCAGGATGGTCTCGAACTCCCGACCTCAGGTAATCTGCCCGCCTTAGCCTCCCAAAGTGCTGGGATTACAGGTATGAGCCACCATGCCCAGCCAGAATTTACTCTCTTAACATATTTCTTTTTTATTTTTTTTGAGACAGAGTCTTGCTCTGTCGCCCAGGCTAGAGTGCAGTGGCACAATCTTGGCTCACTGCAATCTCTGCCTCCTGGGTTCAAGTGATTCTCTTGCCTCAGCCTCCTGAGTAGCTGGGATTACAGGTGTGTGCCACCACACCTAGCTAATTTTTGTATTTTTGGTAGAGATGGGGTTTCACCAAGTTGGCCAGGCTGGTCTTGAACTCCTGACCTCAGGTGATCTGCCCGCCTCCGCCTCCCAAAGTGCTGGCATTACAGGCGTGAGCCACTGTGCTCTTGCCTTTACTCTTAAGTGATACTTTATAGAGATGGTAGATTGATAATTACTTTCTATCAGTATTTTAAAGCTATAATTATTTTCTAGCATCTCTTGTTGCTGTTAAGAAATCTGCTGTCAATAGACTTGTTATTCTTTATTGGTAATCTTTCTTGACTTGGTAATTTTGTAGATTATCTTTCTTTGCTTTTGATGTCTTAAGTTTCACCATGATGTGTTTACAAAGGAGTTTTATTTTTGTTTTTTCTCATTTGACACTTAAGGTATACTTTTAATCTGAATACTTATTTCTTCCTTCAATTCTTGGAAAATTTCAGCCATTTTCCTGCAAATATTTCTTCTTTGTCTTTTTCCTCCTTTGTGTCTTTTGGAACTTTTATGAGATATATGTTGGATCCTCTTAATTCCTCTTCTTTCTCTCTTAACTTCCCTTTTATTATTTACCTTTTAATATTTCTCTGTGCTATTATCTGGATCAATTTTTGATACTGCCTTATAGATTAATATTTTTAGAATGTATATAGAATAATTTCCCTTCTTCAGTTAAATTTTTATTTAAATAATTATAATAATAATTATTTTTTTTGAGACAGGATCTCGCCCTGTCACCCAAGCTGGAATGCAGTGGTGCAATCACACAGCTCACTGCAGCCTTGACCTCCCAGGTTTAAGCAATCCTCTTGCCTCAGCTGCCTGAGTAGCTGGGACCATAGGTACATGCCACCTCACCAACTAATTTTTGTGCAAACGGGTTTCACTATGTTGCCCTGGCTGATTTTGAACTCGGGCTCAAGCAATCCCCCTGCCTCAGCCTCCCAAAATGCTGGGATTACAGGCATGAGCCACTGTGCTCAGCCTATAATTTTTATCTCTCAGATTGTTTTTTTTTTTTGTATACCCACCTATTTTTCATTTATATTGGCCCTTTTAAAATACGTTGTCTTTTTAATATATTGCTTTCTTTATCTCTTTGAAGACTGAATACACATTCATTTAAAACTTATTTTGAAACTGTTTTGTTACTCGGATTTTGTTGGTGGTGGAGTAGCCTCCTGATACTGTATAGTGACTGTCTTCCTCAATGTCAGCTTTCCTTATGTGCTTTGGACTTTTACTGTGCATGATTTTCTTAGGTGGGAGATTTTTGTTTTTCCTTTCTCTACATTCAGTTGTCTTCTCTATCAGTTTTATGCTTGCTTCTACCCGGCTTCCCTCAACTAGGCCAGAGCTAGATCTGATATTGAGAGCTGAGAGTCCATGTTCTCTGGTAATTTGAGACTTTAATCATGGAGATTGCTGGTGGCTGGGTCCAGCCCTATCCACGTGCATCCATTGTTTCCTGCTACCACTGCACAGCCAAAGCCCAAATAAGGGCCACTGAACTTTAAGTTTTCTTTAAGAGGTTAGAGAAGCCATATGTTTGTCTCTGCTTCATATGTTTAGTTTATTTCCCTATCTTGTGTTTTTGGTCCCTCTTACCTTGCAAGAGTTGAACATCATCCCTGTTCCTCACTGTGTTTTTCTTATTTTGTTCATTTTCCATAAAGCTTAAAAAGCAAATGCGTGAGTTAGTAGAAGCTAACCACTGCCCAGTATAGAATCAGAGTTTGATCTAAACTGAAAACAAACCAGGTTTTTGTTTTGCCACAAAGGGGATGCTTGAGGTGCAAGGTCAAAAAAAATGTTTCAGCAGTTTCAGAGGTCAATAGAGAAGGTTGCTCTTCCTGGCTTCCATGGCCTTGTCGTGAAGAGGTGGGCTTTACATGTAGGGTTGACGTATCGTGATTTGCAATCAAGACTGTTAATGTTCGTCATCATCGTTCCATTAACCATCACCAATTTTCAGGGCATTTGAATGACTTTGAAACAGAGCGATCTGTAGTTGCTGACAAAATTTTACTTCCTTAGATATCTAAATATTTGATTATAGTTATTGAGACAGCAAGAGAAAAGGAATCTTAATAATTTAAAAAATAAAATACAAATATTTATGCTCAAACTGGACTTGCATTGGGCATATAGAAACTGAAGTTCAACTTTTTTTCATTTTGCTGAAGTAACCTCAGCTCCAAATTTGTTTTGTTTTGTTTTAAGAGCAACAGAATGATTCGGAGGACATTAAATCACAATTTCAAAAGAAGTTCACACTACATTTTGATGCACATGAAATGCGTTTTACGTTTCTGTGGCTGCCTTCAGAGATTAAACATAACTATGTCAGTGAATCCTATCAGTTAGACACAATTTTCTAAAAGAAACAGACTGGGTTAAAATTTAAAATAGGCATACCAAGAAAACATAGAATCCCAGGAATTTTGGAGTGGAGTTTATGATCCCTGGAAGTATCCTGAAATTTCTCTGGGTGACTAAATTACGGATTCTAGGTGTGTCCACTTGGCTCCAGGAAGTGCATTCCCTTTCAAGACGTAAATCGGGAGATAGGATCAAGATGTTTTCTTACCAAAGGTATTGAAAGAGAAGAAAAGAGATGTTTTCCAACTGAATACATTCTATACTTCCTAGAATTGTTGAAGCTCTTAAAGTGTAGTTTTCTTATGAATGTATTCATGATTAGCATCGTTGTATTCACATGCTAATAACAGTGAATAAAGATACTAACACTATATGGATAAAGCTAATTTAACTATTTATTGGTCAGCTTTTGTTCTTATTCCAAAAAAATTCTGTGTTTATTGAATAATTAAGTTGTATACTTTACCATTAATACAATTTAAAGAATGCCTTGACCCTTCCAATACAGATTCCTCATCTGTTTACCCATTTTTGCAATAGCGTGAACCCCTGCCCCCTCCCTCAATCGACTAACACAAATGGTAAACGACAAAGAGCAGGCAGAGGAAGGAGGAGGAAAAAAGTGAAGAGAGGAGGGGCTTTAAGACACTTCCTGTACTAAATGCCATTGAAGTTCAAGTAATAGTTGTAATAATAACCAAAATATAGATTTAGAAGTGAACATTGGTGTATGGTTTTAGAATTTCATGATTTTGATAGGTCATTTAATACTTCCAGTATTTTGAGTGTCAGATTGCTTACTCTGTCTCTATTCATAGGTCATTTAAGTTTTTCCTGTTCTGTACATTGGGTAAGTTGAAATGTGGTGAGGATTAGGAAATGTAGTTTGAGTTAACAGTAAAAAAAAGAAAGAAAAAGGATTGGAATTTAGGAATTTAGTATAGCTATTTTTCCTTAAGCAGAAATATGCTGCTTTGCCAGTCAGTTGTGGAAAGGCGTCTAGTGGTGTCATCCTGTCAACTCGTGTGTAGTTGCTACTCACATGGCTTTATTTGATAATAGTCTGCAAACACTTGATGAGAACTGGAGGCGCAAGTAGAGGTCGGAGATGCTGGAGAAGGAATTTTCTTTGTAAAGGTTTAGGTAAACAGTAACTGCCTTAGAGATTATCTTTTGTCAATTAAATACTTTTTTTGTTATAAAATACCTTGTTTTCAAGTGTTTCAGTTCTTCTTCTTCTTCTTCTTCTTCTTCTTCTTCTTCTTCTTCTTCTTCTTCTTCTTCTTCTTCTTCTTCTTCTTCTTTTCTTGTTCTTCTCTTCTTCTCTTCTTCTTCTTCTTCTTCTCCTTCTCCTTCTCCTTCTCCTTCTCCTTCTCCTTCTCCTTCTCCTTCTCCTTCTCCTTCTCCTTCTTCTTCTTCTTCTCCTTCTCCTTCTCCTTCTCCTTCTTCTTTCTTCTTTCTTCTTTTCCTTTTTTTTTTTGAGACGGAGTCTTGCTCTGTCACCCAGGCTGGAGTGCAGTGGCGCAGTCTCGGCTCACTGCAAGCTCCGCCTCCCGGGTTCACGCCATTCTCCTGCCTCAGCCTCTCCGAGTAGCTGGGACCACAGGCGCCCGCCACCACGCCCGGCTAATTTTTTGTATTTTTTTAGTAGAGACGGGATTTCACCGTGGTGTCGATCTCCTGACCTCGTGATCCGCCCGCCTCGGCCTCCCAAAGTGCTGGGATTACAAGCGTGAGCAACCGCGCCCGGCCTTCTTGTTATTTAATAAAAAGAAATTTCCATGGATTTGAGTTCCACTCCTGAAGAAAAAGTAAAAAAAAAATGTATCTATCTGTCTGCCTGTCCGTCCGTCTATCTATATCTATCTATCTATCTATGTATCTATCTATCTCTACCTACCTACCTACTTATCATCTATCTATACATTTTCCAAAATTAAGCATACTGTAAAATAAAATTTCCTTTTCATTTTGTAATAGGTTTGTAACCAAATTATTGGAAGACCTCATCTTCTTTGTTGCTGATGTGCCTAATAATGGACAAGAAGTTCTGGATGTGGTTATCACTAAGCCAAACCGAGAGCGTCAAAAATTGATGAGGGAACAAAACATACTGGCACAGGTGAATTTTTTCATGTACTAAATTTGTATATTTTATTTTCTGAATTACAGTATCAGGAAAGTCTTTGTATTAGTTATCTATTACTATGAAGCAAATGATCTCAAAACTTAGTGGCTGAAAAGAAGATACTTCTTGCCTCACAGTTTCTGTGGAGTAGCGATCTAGGCGTGGCTTACATGGGCAGATCTCGCTCAGGGGCTGTCACCAGGCTGCAGTCAAGGTGTTTGCTGGGGCTGCAGGCATCTCAAGGTTCAACTGAGAGAGGACTCGCCTTCCAGCCCTCTCACATAGGCATCTCTCAGGAGTGCCTCAAGACAAGGCAGCTTGCTTTCCTTAGAACTGAGGGATCCAAGAGAGAACTAGAGAGGATGCTCAGGTGGCAGCTTCCATCTTTGTATAACCTAATCTTAGAAGTAACATCAGTTCTACTGTGTTCTATTAGTTAGAAATGAGTTAATAAATCTAACCCGTAGTGAAGGAGAGAGGATTCTATGAGGCTGTGAATATCAGGAGGCAGGAATATCAGAGACCATTGTAGAGACAGCCTGCCATGGACCTCCAAAAATCCCGTATAGTCAGACTATCTCCAGAAAACGTGTTGGAAAAATTCCTAGGTAGAATTTCCAGGTGAACTTGGAAAGTGCCCTCTCCATCTGCTTCCTACTTCTTTCCTTCTCTTCCCTAGGAAAGTAGGACAGTCTGTTCATCAGCTCACGAGTGCTCTGTACAATATTCTAGTTTTTTTCCCTGAAAGTACAGAACTGCTCCTGTATTACATCTTCTTGAAATTGTTCATAACATGTCAGTAAATTGATTCACTTCCTAATGATATGCACATATGGACATGCCTACATTTATGTATTATTTTTATTCTATGAATTGCTATTTAAATTAATGAGTTTCTTCATTAATGAAGTACAGACTCAAGGAAGATACTTAAAACATAAAAGTAATGTTCTTGATGCACATATTCTTATTGATTTGGGAAAGGAAAATAGTAGACATGATGTTATTATATGTAGCTGATTGTCTGAAAATACAAAATCAGCTTTTTTCCTCAAATAAAATAAAGATTGCAAATCTAATAGGACTTTTTTTTTAGTAATTATTATATAAAAACATTTGATTTCAAAGACTTTTAGGACCTTGGATGATTTATTTATTTATTTATTTATTTTTTGAGACGGAGTCTTGCTCTGTCACCCAGGCTGGAGTGCAGTGGCACAATCTCGGCTCACTGCAAACTCCGCCTCCCGGGTTCATGCCATTCTCCTGCCTCAGCCTCTCCGAGTAGCTGGGACAACAGGCGCCCGCCACCACGCCCGGCTAATTTTTTGTATTTTTAGTAGAGACGGGGTTTCACCGTGGTCTCGATCTCCTGACCTCGTGATCCGCCCGCCTCAGCCTCCCAAAGTGCTGGGATTACAAGCGTGAGCCACCGCGCCCGGCCTGATTTATTAATAATATTTTAACCAATATATGTCAAATATTTTATTTTTGTGTGATAAATATAAAATTAAAGGCTTAGTGAATACAAAATTATTAAAGAACGTTTAGTTCATATCATATTTCATGAATTCCAAAGAATAATTCCTTTCTATTTTGCTTTCATGTATTAATGCTCATGCCCTTGACCATGCTCTTTCATAGACAGTTTCCTCATTCTAGCAGCTCATCTCCAGGTGATCCCTCCTGCTGTCTTGCTGCCAAAAAGAGTTATATTCCTCAATGCTTTTTAAATGCTTCCTAACTGCTAACCTTCTTACAAGAATCTGGCTTACTGGGTGCCACCAGCTGCCCATGTGGCTCCTAATTTGTCACATTTGAATGCTGATACGTTCATCGATTTGGCCACATCTTTGTGTACAAACAACAGTAAATGAACTCTTTTATAAAGCAGTTTAGAAGCAATGTTTGGAAGTCATTTTCTGATGTCAGTTTTGATGAAAAGTAAATGTTTTCTTTATATTATTTTGATTTTGAAAGGTTATAGAAAATAATAGAAACTATAAAGCCCCTAGAAATCAAGCTACATTTTAGTTCATCTGAATCTGTTCATGTAACTTGGTGAAATTGAACATCTTCATATTTCTTATTTTGTAAAATATGATTTCTAAACAAAATTAAGCATTTTATTTAAAGAATGTTTTTGTCACTCAATGTAGGGGACCCTTTTAGCAGTGCTTTTCTGATCCTTGATATGTTGGTCCTGTAACCTGTAAATCTTTTTGTTTTTCCCCTTTACACTAATAATACTCAAATTTATATGTGTTTTTTCAATCAATGTTCTTGCTTGTTAAAAAAAAAAAAAAGGTTGCAAAACATTTTATTCACCAGAATAGGTGGCTGTTTTTATTCCTGATAGGTATTTGGAATTCTTAAAGCACCCTTTAAAGAGAAAGCAGGAGAAGGCTCAATGCTGAGACTTGAAGATCTGGGGGATCAAAGATACGCACCCTACAAGTACATGCTGCGGCTCTGTTACCGCGTCCTGAGACACTCTCAGCAGGATTACCGGAAAAATCAGGTCAGAGGGTAGCCCCCATTTTAAACTGTTCCATATTTAAAGTATGGGCAAGGTTCTTTGGTTATAATTCTACAGCATAGAAAGTAGGAATGGGAAATTTCACTTTGAAATGAAATATTTTGTGTTGGGCAATACATAAAAATGATTTGTAAGTATTTTTGAGTTGTACTGAACATGGCTTTATTCTTCATATGAAATTAGAATCACTGGGGGAGGATGTCCTGAGTACTGATATGTGCCTGTTATTGGCTCCTGGTGGCTAGGACATCCTGGATCTATTATGTAAGGAGGAATGGAACATTTTTGGCTTGAGGAACATGTGAGGTACAGCATCACTGTGTATGGACCAAAGAGGTTATAGTTCAGTGGAAAAGATATGATGGGAGACAAAGAAAAGACACAGAGAGAAAAGATAGAGTTACGAGAATTCACAAGAGGGAGAGCCCAGTGGTGGCTTTGGGAACCAAGGAAGGATACTTGGAGAAGGAAGCCATTGGGTAGGATGAGAATCATTTTCATAAATTGTACAGGAAGAGGTATTTGTGAAGAGAGATCTATGAAGTGAGAATGACAGATGCTAGAAAGGGCATGTTTCCCCTAAGATATTTGCAACTGCTGAGGTCAGGGAACCCAGATGGATCTAGGGGTACAGCTAACAGTTGCCAGTTGCAAGTGAAATTTCTCTTAAGTCTCATTTTTATCTTAAAAATACAAGCCAGGTGGTGTGGCTCAAGCCTGTAATCCCAACACTTTAGGAAGTCAGGGTGGGGAGATTACTCGAGGCCAGGAGTTCTAGACCAGCTTAGGCAATATAGCGAGGCCCCCATCTCTCCAAAAACAAAAAATATGGTGGTGTGTGCCTGTAGTTCCAGCTACTAAGGAAGCTAAGGCTGGAGGATCACTTCAGCCTAGGAGTTCGAGGCTGTAGTGAGTTATGGTCACACTACTACACTCCAGCCTGAGCAACAGAATGAGACCTTGCCTCATAAAAAACAAAACAAAACAGCAACAGAATGAGACCCTGCCTCATAAAAAACAAAACAAAACAAAAATCACAAGCTTAATATTTTGCAATGTGTTCAATAATGTAAATGTCGAACATAAAATTGTGTAAAATTAATTATTGTTTGATAAATTAGGGTTTCTCTTAATCCATTTGAGGGCAGAGTGCATCACTGTAAGTTTCATTGACGAGTTTGGTCCATGAAGAAGGACGGTGTGGGAGAGGGCTGGAAGGGCAGGGTGGGCTGGGCCACTAAGGCCTAAGATGTCAATCCTAGAAGGTAGAGGTTATTTGGGAAGAGTTAGTAGGATTTATTGTGTGCTTACTTTGTACCAGGCTCAGTTCTAAATACTTGTCATGAACTAATTCAGTTAACACTGAATTAAGATGAAGGACAGAGGCACAGAGAGGTTAAGTAATTTGTCCAAGGTGATAGTTTAAGAATGGAACCAGTATACAAACCCAGGCTCTGAATCATCACACTATTGCGTCTTGGTAGTTTGAACATTTTTGGGGAAGAAAAAAAGATTTGCTTTAGGAAGACTGTGTTCAAATGTTTTGGCTTCATAATTCTGTTTGAAGAGTAAGAAAGGTCTGAAAAGAGTATGTAAAAACATTAGCTAGAAGATAAATAATATGGCAAAGAATAGGAGTAAGAGTAAGGGGCGATATAAACAAATCCTTAAATATTGTCTAATATAATCCTAGTTATAAACACCCTTCTTGCTGATCCAAATGCTGTCACTAGAATTATTTTTGCCGACTTCACTGGGTTCCTTTAAGATGACAAGATGAAGTAGATAGTGTTGTTCATAGTTTTTAGAAGAAGAATTAAGTACCAGAACATTAAATGGCCTCCTTCAAGCACTCAGAGGCAGTGTTAGGGGATGCTCCCAGTATCAGACCCTGAGTTCTTTGTGGAGGTCTGGAGTGGGGAAGGGAAATGAGAGGCTGCTCAATGTTTACTCCTTGCTCTCATTTTTCTTCTTGGATTTGGAGAAATACGCTTGCGAGACTGGTCACCACTTCACCCATGCGAGCAGTGCTGTATTATAGAGATTGACATTAACAGAACAAAAACCTAACAGGTCTGTAGAGGCTACCCAGGGCCCTCAGGCCCATCAGGACCCATGATGTGCACCCTCCTTGATGGCTGTCAGCCTTTGGAAGGGTGCTTGGGGCCCCTTCCCTTTTCTACAGCCCTATGCTTCGGGATGGCAGGTCCCAGATCACTTTGGATTTGGTTATTCTGCTAGTCACTAGTAGGTTCCCTGGGCGACGTGTCTTACCTGGTGTCAGTTCTGCCTCTCAAGGTCTGGCACACATGGTTCTTTCTCACACCCCTCTCAGTCTTGGCCAGGGATCAGTGTGTGCGCACACACACACACACACACACACACACAAAAGCGCGCACGCATGCGCACTCCCCCCACCCGCCCCCCCCACACCCCTACCTAGTCATATCACTCCTTTCAGGTACATGTTTATGCACTTTAGGGACCTGCTTTCTGGGTTTCTTTGGAGCGTGGAGTTAGAGCATAGATGGTAAAGGAATAAATAATCCCTAGCATTTGTTAAGGGTTATATTTTATTTTTCTTCCCTTTCTATTGTGTGTTCTAATTGAATCTCAGTGATAGCTGAGAAATGTTTTTCTCATTTCTATTGAGTTAAGAATGCTTGGTAGTAAGCATAAAGCAGCTTTCTGATTTTTTTAGAACATGATTTTAAAATGTTCTATATTATTATTATTATGTAGTATATATTATATAGTATTATGGCTATAATTACTTTGTTTTTCTTTATCTTCACCTATATGTTATAGTCCTAATAGGAAGTTCATTTGTGACTTAACACTAACCCATGTATTTAATATTGAAGATCTATTTATTACTATTTATAACATTTGATACCACGTCTAATTTCATTTAGTTGTTTATTAACATCTTTGGATGTTTGCCTCATACCAGAGTGTGACTACAGTAGTCATGAAAGTGTGTAAATCAACATGTATCCTTAAAATGATATAGTAACAGAAGACATTTACTTTACTTAACTGGCTACCCAGTACACAAAGCCATCATTCTGAAAGGCCACAAAAATGCTGCTTAGCAGATAATTAGATTTGTGCAACCAATATCATTTTCAAGGAATAGGTACATTCCAGTAAATTTTCCTAAGGCAAAACTACTTTCTAATCAATAAATTCTCTCATCAGAGAAACAGAGACACATTTCCAGGGAGAGTCTCAAGGAATCAAAGTAAGAACCTTTCATGGTGGAAGGGGGAGAAGCTCACCAGTCCCATGGCAGTGTGAGATGTGCTGCTTGTAGCTAGAACGTGGGAGATGAACAATAGTGGTTTGGGATATAGGAAAATTAGTGTGATGAATAAGGAGTAGATCAAACAATAACATGATTGAACCTCCCCAGTCGCTTTATCTTACTTTTAGCATAACCTCTTTGCCCTTTACCATGGCTCACAAGGATTATTTTGACGTACCTCTCAAACTTCAACTTTGCTTTCTGCCCGTTACCACTGCCTAGCTACAATGGCCACCTTCTGTTGATAGAACACAAGCTTGGTTCTACTACCACAGGGCCTTTGCACTAGCCACTCCCACGGCCTAGATGGCTTCCCTTTAGGTCTTCCAATGGCTGCCTCATTCTCTTCATTCCCATTGTAGCTCAAATGTCACTTCTTCAGCATAGGCCTTTAAGAAACATTTATTGGGCGAATGGATCTAATCAATAAAGTGATTAATCACATTGCCCTGTTTGGTAGCTTTTTAAAGATAAAAAGTATATGACATTTTACTATTATTTTAAAGAAAAGATCTTACAGATCATTCTAGCCTATTCACAAAAAAGGAATCAACCCAAGTCCATCTAGGATCTTCAAGTAACAACCCAGGTGTCATGTCTCATGAATGAAATGTCAGGCAATCATTTTCTTTTCTATAATTATGCCCAAATCATTGGCTATGACTTTAAGTAAGAGATAGAAGAAAAGCCTCTGTTAGACTGATGAAATCCAAAGTTATTGTGTCATAAAAACTTATTTTAATTAGATTTATTTTTTCCACTTAGCCTCTGTTAGACTGATGAAATCCAAAGTTATTGTGTCATAAAAACTTACTTTAATTAGATTTATTTTTTCCACTTTGGAAATAGATATTTCCAAAATACCTATATTGATAATTATTTCTAGGTGTATAATTTTTTAGTAGAAGTTCAATAATGTATATGCCAGTATGTTTTCATGTCTTTCCTCAAAAAGCTCTATTTATTGAAAAATTTACTTGCTTTTCTTTTGAGAAAATTTTTAGTGAACTTTCTGTTATGAATAAATTAATCAATGTTGTTGACCCTAATAGAACCTGTTATTTGTAAGCTGTTTGGCAGTGTATTCTGACAGCCTTTCTTCTTTGCAGGAATATATTGCTAAGAATTTCTGTGTCATGCAGTCCCAGATTGGCTATGATATTTTGGCAGAAGATACTATCACAGCTTTGTTGCACAACAACAGAAAACTACTAGAGAAACATATCACAGCAAAAGAAATAGAAACATTTGTCAGTTTACTCAGGAGAAATCGGGAGCCAAGGTTTGAAATGATTCATGCGGTATTCTTTTCTAGTGGAGATTGCGGCTTTATGTTTTATTTTTAGAACTTTTAAAAGTTAGAGTTCTTTCACATCACTAACTTTTATGGACGAACTGTGTTGGGCTTATTGCTATAATAATTGTATATAATAAAGAGTTATTACCTCATAAGAGATCAAAGCCCTTTATAGACATACTTAAGTGTGATTGATTTTTACTCTGAATCCTCATGATTTTATAGACTTTATGGTTTCTCAAAATACATTCATACACATTATCTCATTTAGATCCTTGCACACTTGTATGAGATACACTAGTTATACATTATTATCCCCATTTTAGAGATGAGAAAATAGAAGCCTAGTGAGTAACTTGCCCAAGCGTACCCTAATAGGAATAGAATACGAGGTAAATCAAGGGTTTCTGACTCCACATCAAGTTCTTTTTCTGTTGTACCATGCTGCCTTATCTGGAAGAAATGAGTGCAGACAAGTCAAGCCAATTGGCAACATTTCCTTAGCTAATTAGCACAGCAAATAAATGCTAGAAGGTAGAAATGGGCCTCTGACTTGATCAGGTCATAGTAATTTTCATTAGGTGTGTGCTCTGTTTCTATTTTATTCAGTATGGCATTAGCTTTGATCTGCCTTTGTTTTGATATTCAGCTCCGGGGAGACTCACTTTAGGGGAGATGAATGATTTTCTAAACATAAGTCACGGTGCTGTGGGAGGAATATCATAAAATAAATAGAAGCAAACGCATCCTTTTTGAAACAAGACTTGTATTAAATAAAAAGAATTGTATGTTTAATTTGTTTCTAATGATGCAGTAGATAAACAACACATTAGACAAATGTTGTGTGGAAATAATATTAAAACATATAATAAGTTTATTTTATTATATTCCAAATTATGTCTTTATTGTGATGCTTTTATAAAATGCTTTGTCTTCATATTCCATTTGATTTTTTTCTTTTGCCAGGTTTTTGGATTATTTGTCAGATCTGTGTGTGTCTAATACCACTGCTATCCCTGTAACTCAAGAACTCATCTGTAAATTTATGTTGAGTCCAGGCAATGCAGACATTCTCATTCAAACTAAGTAAGCCCAGATAATGGATGCATCATTTTCCTGTTGATTATTTTTAAGAATTGTAGTTCTTTGTCATATTTACAAGTGTACTTTTTAGTAGATTTTTGTATGTGCTATTTATTTGAAGGGTGGTCTCAATGCAAGCAGACAACCCCATGGAGAGCTCCATCCTTTCGGATGACATTGATGATGAAGAAGTTTGGCTCTATTGGATTGACAGCAACAAGGAACCTCATGGCAAAGCTATCAGGCACCTTGCTCAAGAGGCAAAAGAAGGCACCAAAGCTGACTTAGAAGTTCTTACCTATTACAGGTTAAGTATTGTAGGCAATCTTACAATAATTTTCAGTCTCACATCTTAATTGAGAACTGGTTCTCTGTAGCCACTAGTTAGGTATCTATGAAGAGGCAATTTTAAAAGTAATGTCAGAACTAGGGTAGCTGAAATATTTAGTATTATTTAAAATATTCAAAATAAAAGTTAACATTTATGTTTTCCACATACACCACTTGTAATTTCCTGGTTTCTTACTAGCTTGGAATTATTGTGCAGCCAAAGGCTTTGTCCTCGTATTGAGTGGAGTGGAGGCAGATGGAGAGACATGTTAGGACCTAGGTGATGGAGTTGAGAGGGATATAGACATGGAGCTAAGGAAGCTGATCTGGCTACCAGAGTAGCTCAGAGCAAGTAAGCCAGTAGTTTAGTATAGAGTGGATTATGAATATGCAGTGACCTAGGGCCTAAGAGAAACTGGTGCCTGTAGTTATGAAAGTTCAGCACTGGAATATGGCAGCGGAAGTACTGAAGGCAGTTCCTGGTGGTCAATACATTGGGAGCAAGAACCTAGCTGGCATCTTTGAGTTGCAGGGATAGAAACCCAAGGCAGAAGCCTTGGGGCCAAGTTGGGCCCAAATGGCAACAATCAGACAAAGACAGACGACGCGTTATGTTCCCTGGTTTCTACAGCTATAGCAACCAAATCAAAGGCTAATTCTTTATCTCAAAACTGGGCTGATAAGCCAAGTGCACTCATGCCATTTGGAGTGATCACTTTTGGTTTGGGAACTGAGTGGGGCAAAACCTGGAGTGTAGACACTAGAGCCAGAAGCTGAGTGAGGCTGGGGAAGGTGGAGAGAGATGGTTTCACGTGAGCTGTTACCCATAGCCTTCAGCCTGAGTGCAGTTATTTGTAATCCTGGGAAACCCAGAATGGAGTGCCTAGTGACACTCTCCAGCAGACACATTTTGCTGAAGCAAGTAAGAGGTATTGTAACTGGAGGGACATAGAGACAGTTTCATATATGTCTTGTCATTTGATCTTAATGGTTAACATACTACAATCAAGAGTTTGACTCCAATATCATGAATGCTTGGAAATACAGGTGTCTTAAACATAGATACTGATTGGTACTATGATGTTTGAAGATTTCCTTGAGATAAGACAATAATGTAATATGTTTACCATTTTTAAGGTACCAGCTAAACCTCTTTGCAAGGATGTGCTTGGATCGCCAGTATCTGGCCATAAACCAGATTTCTACACAGCTGTCTGTAGACCTGATCCTGCGGTGTGTGTCGGATGAGAGCCTGCCGTTCGACCTCCGAGCGTCCTTCTGTCGCCTCATGCTCCACATGCACGTTGACCGGGATCCCCAGGAGTCCGTGGTGCCTGTTCGCTATGCCAGGCTCTGGACAGAAATCCCCACAAAGATCACAATTCATGAGTATGTTTGAAAAGAGGTCTTGAGGCTTTGGAATTCATCAGATGAACTCCACATCAAATGTCTACAGTTTTGAAATGAAACATGTGGAAAGGCATTTGTGTATCCTGTCTTGGATTGTTAATCTTCTAAATGCAAATAAGATACTTGTTTTGAAGGGTGAAATGATAACTCTCAGTGGTAATAAAGGCACTTTCTAGAAAACAATATATAATATTGATGTAATGAGCAAGAATTTTAAGTACTTAATATTGTGGTAGACTGATATAACTGCTTTACACGTGCTAACTCATTTCACAACAGCCCCATTTTACAGATGAGGACCCAGCCCCTAGGAAGGCTAACGAATTTATCCAAGATTATGCACCCAGGAAACTACATGTGTTTTCCTATTTTTAAATGATTGCAATCAGTTTAACTTGCATTTTCTTCTTTCTCTATTTCCAGATATGATTCTATAACAGACTCTTCCAGAAATGATATGAAGAGGAAATTTGCCCTGACAATGGAATTTGTTGAAGAATATTTGAAAGAAGTTGTAAACCAGCCCTTTCCTTTTGGGGATAAAGAAAAAAATAAACTGACATTTGAGGTACTTTTTCCCTCTAATATTTAGGATGTTTTGGTAACTGGGTAGTTTAGTTCATGAAGGTATTATTTTCTCTGCCATTTTTTTTTTTTCTTTTTTTGAGACAGTCTCACTCGGTCGCCCAGGCTGGAGTGCAGTGGCGTGATCTCGGCTCACTGCAAGCTCCACCTCCTGGGTCCATGCCATTCTCCTGCCTCAGCCTCCCGAGTAGCTGGGACTACAGGCGCCCGCCACCACGCCTGGCTAATTTTGTGTATTTTTAGTAGAGACAGGGTTTCACAGTGTTAGCTAGGATGGTCTCGATCTCCTGACCTCATGATCCACCCGCCTCGGCCTCCCAAAGTGCTGGGATTACAGGCGTGAGCCACCGTGCCCGGCCTTCTCTGCCATTTTTAAAAGATAGATTTGGTGCTTTGATGTCCAGTACAAAACATTTTATTTATAATTGTCTATTAATTACTATTTTCCTTGATTTTTTGTTTCATTTGTGTAAGATTTTTTGCATGTAATAAAGTCAGTTTTGCATATTTTGTAAAATGTTTGGATACTTTTTTATCTCTATGGAGATGTTTTTATTCTCATCGAACTGAATTGAAATACTTTCAGTTTGGGGATGTACTGACAAAACTAGAGAAAGGATGCTGTTACTTGATAACTGGTGTATTAGCTACCTACTGGTGTATAACAAATTACTCCAAAACTTTGCAGCCTGAAGCAACAAACATTATCATAGCTTCTATGGGTCAGGAACCTGGGAATAGCTTAGCTGGGTGGTTCTGGTTCAGGGTCTGTGATGGAGTAGGCAGCAAGCTGTTGACTGGGATTGCAGCCATCTGGGGCTGGACAGTCTGTTTCTAAGGTCACTGGAGGGGTTGTTGGTGGCCACACCTCCTTGCTGGCTGTTGGCACCTCAGCTTCCTGCCATGTGGGCCTTTCTGTAGGCTGCCTGGGTGTCCTCATGACATGGTACCTGGCTTCCTCAGAGCAAGCCATCTGAGAGAGAGAGAGAGAGACAGTACAAGGTGGAAGTTGCAGTCTTCTGTAATCTAATCTTGGAAGTGACATGTCATCACTTCTGTTGGTTACTTGGACCAACTCTGATACAGTGTGGTAGGGGGAGACTGTGCACTGGGGGCCACATCTCACTTGGAATGTCCTGTGCAATCCACAAGACCACAAAGCAGCATAGGGAACATAGATTTCTGGGCAAATTTCTTGGATAACAGCCATTTATTAAAGTAATTAATTGATGCAACCATTTATTAAGTGGCATCCTGCTGACTTAAATTACTTAATGTTTAATTAGGATGTAAATAATTCTAGTGTAAGTTTTGTTAAGTACCTTAAAGCACTCTGAGTCTTGCTTGGATTTAGTTCTAGACTTGAATAAATCAAAGTTCAAGTGGTTGCTTTTGCAAGTATTTTAATTCCTAGGTGTTTAAGAATTAGGAAGTTTAGAAATTGCTGTGCTAATTTAGATAATAAAAAAGCCAATGTTTATTTCAGTACCCAATTTTTTTTCCACTCTTTCACCCTCCCCCTCCCCGCTTTTTTTTTTTTATTAAGGTGGTCCACTTGGCTCGGAATCTTATATACTTTGGATTTTATAGTTTCAGTGAGTTATTAAGGCTAACAAGAACACTTCTGGCTATTTTAGACATTGTACAGGCCCCCATGTCATCATACTTTGAAAGATTAAGCAAATTTCAAGATGGAGGTAAGAATTTGGGGAAATGTGATAATATCATTGTTATTACTTGGAAGTAAGATAAAAAACAAAACTACAGAGAAGGGGTTGCTATTGTGTACCTGCTAATATATGTGTGCATATGAACACAATTCCTATGACAGGGCTGAGTGATAATAAGGTGGATTTACAAACATGCATCTCTGTTTATGATGCTAAAGCTTTGAAAGATGAATTCATAAGGTCAGATTCCATCTTTAGCAACTAACAGTATAGCCAAGCCACTTGTGAAAATATTATGTGTTAAAAAATGAAAACATCTTGATATTTGTGGTCATCTGGTTCAAGCAATTCTCCTGCCTCAGCCTCTTTTATTTTTACAAATACAGATTAAATTATAAGGTGTCAAAGAGAGAATAGATTTGAAGGCTGTGCTCCACAGCAGAGCTTAGACAGAAGCAAGGAAGGCCAGGCACGGTAGCTCACGCCTGTAACCCCAGCACTTTGGGAGGCCAAGGTAGGCGGATCACGAGGTCAGGAGATCGAGACCATCCTGGCCAACATGGTGAAATCCCGTCTTTGCTAAAAATGCAAAAATTAGCTGGGTGTGATGGTGTGTGCCTGTAATCCCAGCTACTCAGGAGGCTGAGGTAGGGGAATTGGTTGAACCAGGGAGTCGGACGTTGCAGTGAGCTGACATTGTGCCACTGCACTCCAGCCTGGTGACAGAGTGAGACTCCATCTCAAAAAAAAAAAAAAAGAAAAAGAAAAAGAAAGATTCAAGGAAAGGGCTGGCAAGGTATCATGCCAGAGAAGGAGTGAATGCCACGCCAGTGTGGGAACCTGTGGAGTGAAGTGGATAAGAGAATGGGCTTTCAAGTTAGAGTGCCTGTATTCAAATCCTGTCTTGACCATTTATAAGGTACTTGTCTTCTCTATGATTTTTCTTTTCTCATCTGAGATATGAAGATGATAATAACAGTATCCTTCTCACAGTTTCCTTGCAAGAATTAAGGGAATGTATACAATATATTCAATGGACTTTCAACAGTGCCTGTCTCATAAGTCAATACAAAGTTTTTATGACAATTGTCTTGGGTTGGATACCCTAAAAACACCCTGATCTAGAGGCTTGTTTGCAGAAGGTATATCGAAGGGTGCACTTGGATATATACCTGTAAGGAAGTGAGGAAGGTAGGACTGGGCAGGCAGAGAAGCTCATTTGCAATGCAGTTATGACTGAGACCTCAGCTCATCCTGTACGGAGTTCTGGAGCTGGGATGCTCTTTGGAATTGTCGTGAATTAAGGCAAAGGGGGCCACACTTTGTATCTATGTATCAGCCAGCTATTAGCTACTTGGCTTCATCCTGGAGGGGGCTGTGTAACATTGGGTAAGAGTCTGGCCTAGCAAGAGGTACAACTGTTAATAGTTAGCAACAAGGATGCCCAGCAGCTGGGGCGATAAGAGCCTCAGCCCTGAAAAGGGGACATGGGTGGAGCACAATAGTATCCACTACAACATCCACTACAGGATTAAAAGGGCAAAACCAGAAACCTAATTTCAGACATAAAGAAGAAATACCTAGTTAAGAATTATAAATGAGCAACTTACAGTAAGCTGAAGTAATTAATTGCTGCTGCCCAAATCTCAATTTCTTTTATAGCTTTCAAAAAACTGTACAAATCAATAAGAAGCCAATTGAACCACATAAATCCCTCACCTTCAGCATAACTAGAAGCGAGGGGACAGTGCAAATGCTAGTTACTGTAAGTAGAAAAATAAATATTCATTTTTAGTACAGCTGCCTGGTGAGCTCCCATTGCAAGCTTTGAGGATGGTGAGTGGTTTTTGGAGAAACCGGGGAAGAGAAAAGGGATCGTGTGCAAAGGGAATGAAATGAAATTGTATGAAAATCACCCTCAGAAAGAGAAAGTCTATCTAGGTGTGAAAATATGGAAAAAGTATTCAGGTAGATAAGAGCACCAACTTAAAAGGAAGGGACTTGAAATAGCACAGGGAGCAGCTGTGGAAAAGCAGTGCTTCTAGGGATGAACAAGGTTGCAGGTAAGGGAAGGGCACCCCTTCGAGTCTTTTGGTGAAAGAAAAAGAGGCAAGATGGGGAGATCTAGAATACCACAAGACTAAAGAAACCTGAAACGTGGATGGACATATCACTCCTCCACCGACCTCCACCAAAAGCCAAATTTTGAAGAAACTGCACTTCATGACTCTGACAGGAGGGGGCGCTCTTGAACCAGAGATCCTTATAAACTCGCTCATTGTAGATCCTGTCTGCTGAATGTGTAAATGTCATCAGTAACACTATGTGAAACCGCTGTAAGACCAAAACAGAATGGAAAAATCTAAACACCTCAGTGGATGGAAATTCCTCTCTGAAGAGCAACTGTGAAGCAGAGGAATATTGCAACACGATACTCTAAATGGAATTAAGTAGCTTCAAGCACAGTGGACTATGGAAAACACTTTGATTCATAAATTCAAAAACTAAGATCAGAAATGGACCAAAACCCAAGAATAAATGAAATGAAAATTGATTGAACTTAGGAAAGAAATAGAATAAAATGGTTGGCTTTATTTATTCATTTATTTTTTACCAATACAGATTAAATTATAAGATGTCAAAGAGAGAATAGATTTGAAGGAAAATCAAATAGGTGACATTGAAGAAACGCAGGAGAACAATGAAGAGAATGATGATGATCCAAAGAAACAAGTGATGAGGGTGAGAGGGAAAGAGGCTGAAATGGAAGAAAGGCAAAGAAGAGCCACCATATGAATAATTGGAGTCCCTGAAGAAGAAAAACAAGAAAATGGAACAGAATGAGTATTTAAAATTGCAATCCAAGAGAACATTTTGGAAATAAAAGACAACCTGAATCTACATGGTGTAATTATCCAGAATGGTAATCTCTAAGAGCATAATAAAATGATTATATATAGTATACATTCAGAAAGAGAATAATAAGGGTTTGAGGGAGGAACCATGAAAGCAAATGGAGTAAAAAGGAAAGCGTATATGAATATTCTTTACTATTATCGCATCTTTAATGTAAATTGAACATTTTATAAAAATAAATCTATGAACAACATATGAATGAGAAAAAGCAAAGACCAAGAACTATAGTTGTTAATCAAAGAGCAGGGACATACAGGGGTCTATATTAATTCTGCTGCCTGAATCTCACTAGTGAGACTCCTTTTACCACTCCCAGAGGGTACATAACACTTGAAATGTCCGTATTAAAGCTCCTTGTTATGCTTTTACAATCTTCAGTCTAAACTAAATTATTCTTAGAAAGCTAGAAGTTGATCCTGACTTTTGATCTCACTGCTTACAATCTGCTTTCAGTGTTTCACCATGAACAGTATTTTATTAAAGACTTACTTTGTTTTTTTTAGAGCAGTTTTAGGTTCACAGCAAAATTAAGAGGAAGATACAGAGATTTTTTATTTATCACCTGCCCCCCAACATGCATAGCCTCCTCATATCAACATCCTCTACTAGAAGGGTACATTTGTTACAACTGATGAACCAACATTGAGATCATTATTCCCAAGTTAATCATTGACATTGGGGTTCACTCTTGGTGTTGCACATTCTGTGTATTTGGACAAATGTATAATGACACGTTATCTAACATTATAGTATCGTACAGCATCTTTTCACTAAAAATTCTCTGTGCTCTGCATATTCAGCCCTTCTCCCACCTCCTCACTACCCCCTGGCAACTGCTGATCTTTTCCTCTCTCCATAGTTTTGCCTAAGGAAAGTATTTTTTTCTTGGAAAAGTCGTTACCTGGTTTGCACTCTCCACCGTCTTGTTTATATCTGCCCTCAAAGACACATAAATTTAATTTTTATAATTCTTATATTTTTTAGTGAAGTCCACTGACTTCTAGATACCTTTATTATTCTTTCAGCAATCTGATAATAATTTATTAATTTATTTAACAAGAATGTATTGAAGAATTACTATATGCCAGACACAGTTCTAGTCACTGGTAATAAGTAATGAACAAGATAAACAAAGTTGTTAGCCACAGGGAAGACAATTAATAAATAAATGGGCAAAATTTCTCCTTTCTCCTATTGGGAGAAACAGCCAGATTATCTATCTGTCTGTTTATCTATCTATCTGTCTATCTGTCTGTCTATCTGTCTGTCTATCCATCTAATGTATCTATCCTGTAACATCTGATAATGCTGTGAAGAAAAATAAAGTAGGTCAATGATATGGAGACTGATGGAGTGAGGGAGGGTAGAATTTTGTTTTAAGTTTGGTGGGCAATCTCTGGAGAGATTTGAGAAGGGATTGATATAATCTGATCATGTTGGCTGCTGAATGGAGAATGGAGAATATCTGTGTGGGCAAAAATGTCGAAGGCTTAGAAACTCTTTCAGATTAAAGGAGATTAAAGACATGAAAACTAAATGCAATATGCAATTCAGTACTGGATCCTGGATTAGGAGAAATATTATCTATAGAAGATATTATTGGCACAAGTGATAAAATTTGAAAATGGATTGTAGAAATACGGATTGCAGGTTATATCTGAATATTGATTAGGTCAGTTAGATTTCTTGACTTTTGTAATTGCACTGTGCTTAGCTAAGCTAATATACTTGTTTTTAGCAAATACATGCTGAAGAATTGAAAGTTGAAAGGGCATGATGTCTGGAACTAACTTTCAAATAGAGCAGGAAAGATGTGTGTGTGTGTGTGTGTGTGTGTGTGTGGGTGGGTGGGTGTGGAGACAGAGAGATGCAAATGTGGCAGCATTTGTGAATCTAATCAATCTGGGCAAAGTCTATGTGGGAGTTCTTTGTACTATTCTTGCAACTCTTTCTATAAATTTAAAAGTTTTTTAAAACAAAAAAGTTAAGAACTTAAATAATTAATCTGGTAGGAAAAGGATTTATGTTATGCAAGCTGACAATTCAAACTTCAAGAATGATCTTACAACTCTACTAGGAGATGTGTTATTAATATTATAAGCTGGGTTCTCTATTAGACTATAAATTCCTAACAAAGGTTCTGTTAGACTGTATAAATTCTTAACAGAAGAAGCAAGAAGAAACACTTTTCTGGAATCTCCAAATATGGAGATAGGATTGTCAAGCATGGGAAAAATTCCTGTGGTGCAGGGTGAGACAAAGGTCGATGCCAGAGAGGAAATCCCAGATTGTGGAAAGTACCTAGAGAAAAAAAAAGAACTATTATTTTAAAGATCAACTGCTAGGAGTCATAGCAATGTTACCACATTACAACACTCTGTATCATCATCTTGGCTCTTTGCTATCTAAATGATTTGGATTATATTTTCTTCTTTTTTTTTCATATGGAGTCCTCTCAGACTGTATTTTTCTCTTTTAATGAAACTTTATCTTCAATGGGAAGTCATTTGCAAAGTGCAATTTTTTTTTAAAAGAAAGTGGTTTTATAAACATTGTTGCTAGATAGACCGGTTCCTTTAAGTAAATGATACAGTTCTCTATGCTCATATCATGTCTGGAAAATTTTATGTACTAGAACTACATCTTTTTTATCCCTCTTACTTCCCACTTACTAATTTTTCTCCAGCACAGTTGGGGTTGGACATGCAGAAAAATGTGTTTAGCAGGTCAGACGCAGGGGAGTGGAAGAGGAGGCATATCTAGAAGGAAAAGGCTTTACAGTTCCTGGAGTTCCATTTTGTGCCAGCCTCAGTGGCGCCAGGCTTAAATAGGATGTGCACGCACAACATTCATTTGTTTTTTCTGGGAAATCCTGTAGCTTTAGATGCCAGTGATGAGTGTTTGAGGTTGTAGAGATGGCTGGCTTGGAAAGTGGCAATTACAGAAGTTTTCTTCTTCTGCATCCTTGGTCACACAGCAGCCCACCTCAGTGTCACTGTAAGTTGTCCTCATCCTAGATCTGTTTGGGGGTCTGCATCTAGCTTCCAGGCTGTGGCTGCTCCCTGTCACAATGGCTTATAGTTGGCACGCTCGGCAGAAATTGCTAGGCTCAGAAGCAGCTTTTCATCTTTGTACCCTAAAGGTGGTCCGTTCAGAAAATGATTGAGGCTTGCTCATACGGAGACACAGGGAGCTGGCACTGCTCCGGCCTTCACTGTAGTGAAATAGAAGATTCAGATCTTCAGAACTATCAATCCAATACCTTTCATTGGCTATACATTTACTTAAGAAATATTGTTTTCAAACAAATGTACTTGCTCCCAGGAGGCTGTGTCGTTGAGTCAATTTGCTTTGCCTAATACTTATGATTTGCTCTCAGTGATTTTAAATGCACAGGCACCATTCAGTGTAATTGATCTTTTGAGTAGAAAGATTATGGCAAGCCATGTTCTTCTTTGTCACTTACAGAAGGTAAAAGCAAATGCACATACAAGCTGATGAACTGGGTATTTTCCGTATTCTTTGCAAACGGTTCACTTTTAGAAGTATACATCTTTTCTATACTTGCCAAAGGATACACAATCCAAAGCTTTCTATTTCTACCAATAATTAAGAGCCCTTTTTTCTTTTACAACAGCATGGGCATATTTTGTTCTACTGGAGAGTCAAATAGTTGAGGACAAATGTGAATCCCACTTACACGTTGCCTGGCCCCCACAGCTCACCAGGGCATCCTTTGAAATCCAGGTGGAGGCAGCAACCCGTCCTCACTCAGCTCCCCCACAGCTTTGCTGGACACAGTGCATGCTGTAATGGGGCCCACTGGAGCCATACCTGGGGCAGCCTAGGAGCTGGCAGTCACAAGGTATGGGGAAGTGAAGCTCATGATGTGAGGTGGCACCCCCTCCTTTGAAATCTTTTTGGCCCCTAGCTCCTTATATTCTGGGCCTGTGATGGGAGGGGCATCCCTGATAATCTCCTAAATCTGCTGGGGTCATTCTTCCATTGTTTTGGACAGTAGGTCCTGGCTTCTCTTTAGGTGGCTAATTCATCTCCTCATTGTCATGATAAATAGCATCTGGCTTCCCTTGAGATGCCTGATCCGTAGTAAACTCTTTATCGAATGGTCACTTGGCCACACTTCCAAACAGACTTTTTCATGTTTTTCAATATGGATAGGCTGAGGATTTTCCAAAAATTCAAGTTCCGTTTCCTTTTTAATTAGCAATTCCATCTTTAAGCCATTTCTCTTTTCTCATATTTTACTGTAAGCAGTCAAGAGGAACCAGACGTTCTGTCAACACTTTGTTTACGTATTTTTCACCCAAATATTCAATTTCATCTCTGGCAAGTTCTACCTTCCATAAATCTGTAGGGCATGAATACAATTCAGCCAAGTTTATTGCTACTTTATACAATGATGGCCTCTTCTGTAGTTTCCAGTAAGATGTTCCTCATTTCTATCTGAGACCTCCTCCGCATGACCTTTACCATCCGTATTTCTACCAGTGTTCTGTTTGTGACCTTCTATGAAGTCTATAAGAATACTCTTAGAGAATTCAAAAAGTATTAGAGCTACATGCTTTCTCTGTAGCTCTCCTCCTCTCCTCTGAGACTTCACAGAATCATCCTTAAGGACCTGTTTATGGCAGTGTTGGCTTTTTGTAAGATGCACCTGAAAACTCTTCCAGCCTCTACCCACTACCCAGTTTCAAAGCACTTCTACATCTTAGATATTTGTTATAGCAGCATCCCACTTCTTGGTAAGACAATTTTCTGTCTTAGACTATTTGGACTGCTATAACAATAACAACAAAAATACCATAAACTAGGTAGCTTCAAAACAACAAACATTTATTTCTCATAGTTCTGGAGTCTGGGAAGTCCAAGATTATGGTGCCTGCAGATTTGGTGTCCAGTGGGGTTCTGCTTTTTGGATCACAGATGGCACCTTCTTACTGTGTCCTGACTTGGGGAAAGGGGCAAGGGGAATCTGTCTTGGGCACCTTTTGAAAGAGTCCTGGTCCCATTCATGAGGACTCCTCCTCCATGACCTAATCACCTCCCAAAGGTTCTACTTGGGAGAGAGTATCTCAATGCATGAATTTTGGGGGGACACAAACACAGGGGCTGGCAGTTGAGGGCTGTCTTCTGAGTAGCACTCCAGCAGCTTGGGGAGTAGTCCTTCACTTCTGAAAGGGAATCTGGGCAGGACCATCACAGCATCCACCACAATTATCTTCCTAGAAAATGCCCCGATTGGAAACATTTTGGGTCAAGACTAAGATCTTGTCTTGGTCCATTTTGCGCAGCAGACTGTTTGTGGAATGCTGTTTTTCAGATGCTGAGGAACACTTCTGTGCCATCGTCATGTTCTGAGTCTGGTTCTCTTGTCAGCTTTGTGCTATGCTGGCTGCACGTCTAAGTCCTTTCTGGATTAATGAGTAACATCTTTTGCAGAATGCCTGAGACTGGGTAATGTATAAGGAACAGAAATTTATTGCTGACAGTTCTGGAGGCTGGGAAGCCAAGGGTTGCGAGGCCAGCATCTGGCAAAGATCTTCTTACTGTGTCGTCTCTTAGTGGGAGGGCAAAGAGAAAGCAAGAGTGTGAGAGAGCAAGATAGCGCTGAACTTATTCTTTCACAAAAAACCCACTCCTGGGATAATGCCATTAATCCATTCATAAGGGTGGTGCTCCCATGACCTAAATACCCTTTAAAGGTCCCACGTCCCAACTTCACAACATTGGGGATCCAGTTTCAAACACGTGAGCTTTGGGGGACACATTCAAGCCATAGCAGATGTCATAGGAAATAGAGATTATGGAGAAAAATAAAAATAAATTAAAACTTTTAAACATGTAACAAAATTCTAGACATGAAAACAATGGCTAGAAGCTTCCTATTTCCAGGTGCCCCAGAATCACTGGCATCAGAAACCCGCTCTAGGCAGCAAGCCTTTTGCAGGATGCTGTTCCTCAGGAGCTGAGAAAGATTTCTGTGCCATTCTGATGTCCTGAGGCTGGTTCTCTCACCAGCTTTGTGCTATGCTGGCTGTGCCTCTAAGTCCTTTCTGGCTTAATGTGTAATGTCTTTTACTTTTCTGTTTGTTTGTTTGTTTGTTTGTTTCCTTCTAAGCTTTTATAAGTTTTAGAAAAAGTATCTGTATGACTATTGGACTTTCTTTTTGTTATCAATGGTGCTTAAAAGGACTCTCCTCATTCCACCTCCTAGCTTCTCTCTGTGTCAAGAGGGTGTCAAACACATGCTCTACACTAGATCATGTTCCTTTTAAAAATCAAATGCACATAGTAAAATAGGGGGAGAATAACTATGTAATGGATGCCAGGTTACACATCAGGCAAGGGATTACTATGTGAAGGTATCTATTATTTATGTAGAATACCTAACACACCTCTAGGTCTTTTGCATATTTTTATTGTTAATCCTTATTACAGTCCAGCATGATGGATATTATGGTCCTGATTGTGTCCAGGAAATAAGCTTTTCGACAGCTTATATACTTTGCCTAAGATCATACAGCTTGTATGTAGCTTGCTGGAAATTTTGAATTCAGGTTTCTTTTATTTTTCTTTTTCTCTCTTCTTTAAAAAAAAAAACCTACAGCTTTACAGTTGATGTTCTTTCTATTATTATTTTATTGCTTTCTTTATACACAGATGACTTCCTCATGTGCAAAGACTCGTTTCTACTTTTTCCAAGTTTCCCGAGAAAGTTCAGCACAACATAGTACACGTCTATGAAAGAGTTTTGATTTGGCTGGAAGTTACTTTTCAGGTCATATTAAAGAGATTTTTTTTTTTTTTAAACAAAGAATCACTCCTTTGTGAATGGTTGTTTGGCTTGTCTCAGAAAAGTTTCAATTGCAAGTCTTAAAAGTTTTACCAGCTAAAGATCTCTTGAAGCTAGATATTCCTCTTCCTTTCCTGAAATAAATTTCTGATTGTTCTCTCTGACTCTGTGTTTTGGCTCTTTCTCCACATTCCAATGTAAGGATCTTTCTAAATCACATACTCTACTTCTTTATTTAGCTCTCATCATCTCCAGAGAATAATAACTCAGCTCTTTAAATTGGTGCCCAAGGGTCTTCATAATCTGAGTTAGACATCTCCAGCTCTGTCTCCTGCTGTTTCCCCAGTAATACTAAGCAATTGTATCTCCTTAGACACCTTTCTGTGAGCTACTCATATGAGTATCTCAGATATACTTTCATATCTCACTATCGTTAGGATGAATGTGTGTGACATGCCTTACATAGCATTTATGCATTTGAAGCACAAAAATATTTAGAGACCCTAATATTTCAAATATATACTTGTCTTTCTTTTCTTAATTTTATGATTATTTTTCATAAGGTTGTCTCTTCCAATAAACTTATAGAAGACTCTATGACTCTTAGAGTTACTACATAGATTATTAAATAACAGAGATTCAGATTTATTGACTGAGAGTATCATATTGGGGTTATCGAGATAGATTCTATTTCTGGTTCTATGGGGGACTTGTACGATGTCTAATATACATTGCCTAAGTGAGTATATTGCCTAAGTGAGTTAATAGGCACATTGCCTAAGTGAGTTAATAGGGCAGGATCAATCCCTAAGAATGACCTTACAAATAATGAGAATGACTGAAGAGGGTCATGTTGTTCTAAGCTCTCTACTACAGTTATTTTTCTGTAGTTATAAATATTGCTTGAGCCTCAGTATCTGATGTCTTCGAGTGTTAATACACTTGCACAGGCTCCCCAGTTCTCACAATCTCTGGTGACCTACAATAAGGCTTTTTGTTAGAACCCAACACAAACTTATAGAATGCATAGACCCATTTGACCCAGCAATCCCATTACTGGGTATATACCCAAAGGACTATAAATCATGCTGCTTTAAAGACACATGCACACGTATGTTTACTGCGGCACCATTCACAATAGCAAAGAGTTGGAACCAACCCAAATGTCCAACAACGATAGACTGGATTAAGAAAATGTGGCACATATACACCATGGAATACTATGCAGCCATAAAAAATGATGAGTTCATGTCCTTTGTAGGGACATGGATGAAGCTGGAAACCATCGTTATCAGCAAACTATCGCAAGGACAGAAAACCAAACACCGCATGTTCTCACTCATAGGTGGGAATTGAACAATGAGAACACGTGGACACAGGAAGGGGAACATCACACACTGGGGACTGTTGTGGGGTGGGGGAAGGGGGGAGGGACAGCATTAGGAGATATACCTAATGTTAAATGATGAGTTACTGGATGCAGCACACCAGCATGGCCCATGTATACATATGTAACTAACCTGCATGTTGTGCACATGTACCCTAAAACTTAAAGTATAATTTAAAAAAAAAGAATGCTGGCATAGAAAGGAACCATATCTATACAATATATGAGCTTCATATCTTCATGCAACACCCATTAAAAATGGTCACATAGGATCTCCGTGAACACCTGGAGTGACCAAGATTTTACTTCTGCAAAGGGTAGGCCTTTCTTATTTTTCATAGCTCTAATTATTAGGTCTTTTTTGTTTGGTTATCCTATATGTAGACTTCCCTCTCACTTCCAGCAAGCAGCCTTACCTCTGTTGCTTGTTGAACTGCACAGAAATCCAACATCCCTTCCACATGTCAGGTCTTTCTGTGCTTGAAAATGGCTAGCACATCACCTGCGTCCCCCCTCCTCTCTGTATAGTCCTATGCAATTCCTGTAGCAGTTCCTCTTATGACTCAATCTAATTTATCACCAATTTGACTGGCACAGAGGCAAAGCCGGCTACATTCGCCTCATTCTGAACCCTTTTATAATGTAGCCTGGGTGAAAATGAGTGTTTTGTTAACAATAACATAGTATTGATTCCCACTAAGCTTGAACTCAACTAAAATTCTAATTTGTTTTCTTTTACATCACATTTTCCCACATCATGTACTTGAGTTGGTTTTATTTGGCCCTAAGCATATAGCACCTTTTGTATTTTGAATTTACCGTGTTGGATTTAACCTGTTATTTTCTTCCTATTTATGTAGTTTCGCAATTTGGTAGAGTCATTCACTATATTAGCCATCCTCCCTTGTTTCATGTTATCTTTGCATTTGAGAAACATGCCATCTCTGACTTCACCCAAGTCAGTGACAAAAATACTGATGTAGTCAAGGCAAGAACAAAGCAGCAAAGAACTAAAGGCCCAAGCCGGGCGCGGTGGCTCACGCCTGTAATCCCAGCACTTTGGGAGGCCGAGGCGGGCGGATCACGAGGTCAGGAGATGGAGACCATCCTGGCTAACACGGTGAAACCTCGTCTCTACTAAAAATACAAAAAATCAGCCAGGTGTGGTGGCGGGCACCTGTAGTCCCAGCTACTCGGGAGGCTGAGGCAGGAGAATGGTGTGAACCTGGGAGGTGGAGCTTGCAGTGAGCTGAGATGGTGCCGCTGCACTCCAGCCTGGGCAACAGAGCGAGACTCTGTCTCAAAAAAAAAAAAAAAGAACTAAAGGCCCTTCTATGCTTTAACATTGATCAGTTACCCGGTATTCTTTGGCATAATCACTTAACCAAAATCATGCCTATGAAACTCTACATTAGCCAATACATGTGTCTGTGGTGTGAGAAATCAAGAGCATCGTTGCCTTTGATGATGGGGCTGGGGAGAAATTTGGGGGGAATTGACTGTGAAAGGGCACAAGAGAGCTTTCTAGGGTGATGGAAATTTTCAGTAACGGGTTTGCATGTGGTTCATATGGTATATGCCTTTATGAGAACTGCTCAAACCTTTCATTTATGATCTGTGCATTTCACTGTGAGTAAATTACATCTCACTTATGAAAACAGCATGCACATTAATTTATTACTTCCATTACCAACAATTAATCATTGAAGATAAGTTTTGCAAATTGAAATCTTGAGGTTTGGAATATTGAAATGACTTTGTCAATATTTGACAGTGACAAAATCCAAAATAAGATGCAGAACACAGCCACTATTTTATATGAATTGCTTTTTCAGTTCATCCTTTGAATAACACTTCTATAGTGTGTGGGATGTAAAACAGTTTTCTTCTAAGTAGTCTACTTGATATTCAATAAAAGATGGCTAATAACATTACTAGACTTTGGTTACATGCTTTTGGTTGGTTTTGTTTTGTTCTATTTCTAAGCCCTTGTAAAGTTGGAATCTGTAAGCAGTCTATTACTATGCTGTATTCAGTGGTGTTTTATTTAGAATGAAGAAAATTAGGTATCATATTATCTGCTTCTTCCAGTAAGTATTCTTTATTAAACACTCTTCTGAAGGACATCTCCATTTAGAGTCAATATTGTGTTTCAATTGTGCCGTATTATAAGACATTATGAACTATAATTATATGATGAAACCACATATTCATTAGTAAGGTGGTGACCACTATAATGGAACATAATTAAATGGAGAAGAGTTGTTTTTCAGAGGTGTAGTGAAAGCAGGCAGATGTCCTCCACTTTTCATTTTTGAAATAATACCTTACAATTATATGGTACTTTTTATTGTTCATGGCTTTTTTTGCACATATTATATAATTTTATTCTTACAAGAAGGCCCAACCTATTTTATAGGATTAAGATTTTGAACATAGGATGATGACATGATTTGACAAGTATCACACTTCTGTAATCTAAATCTTTCACTTCGTTCAAAACCTCGTTAAAAATTGTATATCCTTTGTGAAACTGTCCTTCACTGCCCTCACTCTAAGATAATTTCCCAGTTAAAAAAAATTCCTAAGCAATTTTGTGTGCTGTCCATGCTATACTATTACCATCATATCTGTCTTGTACTTGTTCTTAATTTTTTTGTGGACACATTTTATGTTTTCCTGACCATATTGTAAATTCTTCTTCTTTTCTTATATCTTCCCACCTGAGACGTCCCTGGTATAGAGCCAGATGAACATTAGGTACTTTATGAATACTTTCTGAACAAGGGCTGCCTCTAAAATTAAATTGTATAATATAAGCAAAATATCACTAGTAGTATGTGGCACATGATATGTAATAAAATCTGGTTGGGTACGATCACTTGAGAATAATGTGAGCAAATTTATTATATGATTAATGGAAATTCTACATTTTCAGTACACAGTTTTAATTGGAATCTTTCTGTAATTGCATTAGGGCTTTCTGAATTCTAGTATAAAAATTTTGGAACTTTGTAAAGTCTGTTATTGAACCAACGTGGTGAGGGAAAAACATGATTCATGGTGAGATCAGTTGACCTGTACTTGAGACTCTGCCACTTCCTGGCTATGTAAACTGGAATTTGTCTCCCAACCCTCACCGTGCTGTGAGGATCCAGTGAGGTGAAGGGTGTATGTGACCTGTGGTCTAGCAAGGTACATGCAATATGATAAGCCCCTGATAAAGACAGGTTTCATTATTTTCCCTTATCTCATTGGTATCTATTTTATTAATTTTTTCCTTTTAATAAATTTTTAAGTAATATGAAATTATGTATGCTTTTAGAAAAAAGGGAGAATTATAAAGGAAAGTAAGCAAAAACTCAACTTGATGAAAGATGAAGTACCTTTAATGTAATGAGATCCAACTTTTTATATAAACCTTACTAAAATAAGTAATTCTCATTTTTAATAGTTCATTTTATTATCCAATCTTTGTTATTCATGCATTACTTTGACAAACACTTATTAAATGAGAGTTGGGCATCAGACACTATTCCAGATGTTAGAAAAAGGTAGACTCCCTGTCTTCATGGAACTCGTGTTCTTTTATGTTGTTGGAGAGGGAGACTACAGTAAACACACAGACAAATATATGATATGATGTGAGACAGCGTTAATGCCATGACCGAAATTTGAAGGGGATGCATGGATTGAGAGTGATGGAAGTTCTTCAGAGAGGGTGGCCAGAAGAGGTCTACCTATGGAGGTGACGTTGCACCACAGATCAGAAAGGAGTGAGAGAGCAAGTTGTGTGACCGTCTGGACACAAGAACACAAGGCAGAGTTATAGCAAGTTCCCTGTAGGTTCGGCACATGGAATAAAAACCATGCATGTGTGTACTGTGTATAACTAGCTATCCAGCTTTCCAAAATACTGTGATCTTACTTGGAACTGGGAGTGCTGGTTAGATAAAATTGCTTTCTCCGGCTGTTTAATCTTGATCTTCCCCTTAACCCAGGTTGCTGCCGTGTTACCTACTGCCCTGTGGTTACTAGCTTAATTAAGGCTTTGATCTTATGCTAATGTTTTTGTTTTCTTTGCATACAGAACAGTCCTTTTATAACCCAGACCCTCAGCCAATGGGAGGAAGCACTGCTCCAGGGAATGTTTGAAATAGAAAACTGCTCTAGTTCTAGAAAGTAAAGACATTTTCCAGCAAGGGCAGGTTTATAAGGAGCTGCTAAGCTGGGATGGGAAATAGGAAGACTTCCAGAATCATGTCTTTATGGTTGAACATCATTCGGTTTCAGATGAGTTATTATAACAGCAGATGCATTTATTCAAATCCAACTATTAAAAATATGTTTCAGGGAAAATAATAGTTTTTGTATTATCCATTTTTGGCCTCTATTATGATAAAACATTGAGCTGATTTTAGTAGTCATAGAACAATTAAATGGCTGTGAACAATTATTCACAAAACTCTTTGAATCAAATGTGTCTGTTACCTCTTATAAATTCTGAGAATGTTTCAAAAATGTCTGATATCTAAACAAGAAAATTCAAATTATCATTTTCTTATGTGTTCATAAGAGAAAAGCATTTCTAATAAAAAGAATAAATATAACTTTAAATAAAATAAATACCAACAGACTTAAGTAAATTTCAATCAATATTCTGTTAAATCTCTTACACCTGCTATAAATTCATGTAACTGCTAGTGGTTGTTGAACCCAATAGTGTGATCACCACAGTAAAATTATTTCTGAATAGGGCAAAATTAAATTATGGTCAGCACAGCTGTAGTGTTAGGTTGGTTAATTCCTTATTGCTTTTCACTTTTCTGAAATGGGCAGTAGAAACTTGGCTCACTGGAACAATCAAAGAACAAAGCAATGTATTCCCCAAGCATTCCCAGTTACCACTCTCAGTATGCATTTGCTATACCTATCTTTTAGATTTTTTACTTGAGGGAATTAAGGTTAGTAAAAATATCTATGTAATCATATAATGAAAGAACCCGAAAAGTTGGCCAGTCATTCTTTCTAAGCAGTCCCTTCCTTTTTTTTTTTTTTGAGATGAAGTCTTGCTCTGTTGCCTGGGCTGGAGTGCGGTGGTGCAATCTCACTCACTAGTACCTCTGCCTTCCAGCTTCAAGCAATACTCCTGCCTCAGCCTCCCGAGTAGCTGAAATTACCGGTGCCCACCACCATGCCCGGCTAATTTTTGTATTTTTAACAGAGGGTTTCACCGTGTTGGTCAGGCTGGTCTCCATCTCCTGGCCTCAAGTGATCCACCCGCCTTGGCCTCCCAAAGTGCTGGGATTACAGGCATGAGCCACCGTGTCCGGCGTTTCCTTCCTTCTTACTTTGTACTTAGCAAAGATGACTTCCATATTTTCAAATTATCTCAATATACTTTGTACACAAATGCCAATTCTGGCTGCTAGGTTTATATAAAAGACACAGAAAAGCTGAATTTGTAAGCATTAGGTTGTTCAGAGAATTTATATTATATTAGGCTTTTTCACTGAAAACTTTCGTCAATATTAACTAATTGTGGTTGAGAAGTAGTACAATTTCTTCTTTTGCAATGTTGAGGATTAATCACCTCTGATTTATCTCAACAGTTTAGAATTAGAAGTTTTTCTGTGGAGGAATGGATATTAGAAGCTTTGCATGGCTGTGATTTATGTAGTGTCTGACTTCATGTTTTTCAAGCTTTAATAGTTCACAATTTTAGCACTTCTCATCACCACCAAGCAAATCCAGAAAATATAGCATTTTTAATTTGAGGCCTCTGAGCTGGCCATACATGGAAATGTCAAGTGAGGTTTGTGGCGACCACGTGCCACAGGCATCTGAGAATGTGGTATGACTGCATGAACCCTCCTATTTTATTGATGACATGTGTTACAAATTACTATGGATCTGGCCTCTGGATTTTAATTCCTTGGTGACAGGATCTATATTTGGAGGAAAGAATTGTCTGGGCTAACTTTCTGTGTAGTAATCATTTGGATCAAATGATTATTTTCCATGCAAATCTAAATAAGATGCAGACACTGTGGGTGCCAAGGATTTGTGTGTGAATCAGGGATAAGAATAACAAAGGAGCCTGTTCTGTATTAGTGGTGAGAAAGCATCTCTTGGAGGCAAACACGTATACATACTTGAATCAAGTCTCAGCTAAAGGTAGTGGTTGAACATCGATGGCTCAAAATCATTGCCAACAACCAGATGTGCCTCCCTGCAGTCCATGTAGCAAGCAGGGGGAGGGATGTTGAAATACTCAATTGCTATGATTGTTTGAGAACCACAGACAATGAAGCATTCTGCCTCAAGGCTATTCTGATAGAAAAGAGGGGCTAGCTCAAATCCTTTTGCTTCAGTTTTGTCCGAACTTGGAAATTACCCTTATATATACATTTTATCGTGTTTTTTGGCTTATGCAAGTAGCAGTGTAATAAAAGGTCTCAGACCTTCAAAATGAAAACTTCTGCCTGGACTATGCCACTTTAGGAAAAATTTAACTTCTTTGCATACTCTAAGATGTATTATTGAAGCACTACCCTCTTACACTTAAATTGATTCCATATATAGATAAGATAATGAATTTTCAAAGGCATTTTACCTTTTCGCAGTGTACAGATAATAGTCGTTACCAGTGGCTTAATGGTAATTGTGGTCTGGACCATTCAGATTCTTTTGTCATCTTTTACATATTTTCTTTTTATTTGTTTGCCTTTCGATCCTGTAGGTATTACCATGGTTTACATTCTTCTCTTAGGGCTGAGAGTTTTTTGTTTTTTGTTTTTTTTTAAATAAAAATCTCATCCCATCTTATTTCCATTTCCCTTTCTGTTGGTTTACTGCCTGAGACACTGAGGGAAAGGAAAATTCTTAGCCAGATTCTTAGGCCTTTTTTTAAGGCAGAGCTCCATGAACACCCACGAAGCAAAGACCACTGTTCGGAAAGGAATGGAGACAGCCATTCTTTTGCATCCGTGTTGCTTCTTGTGGGAACTTAGAAGGGAGAAGCAGCAGTCAGGCTGGAGAACATAAATTGTCACAGTGTCAAGGAGGATCCTTGGATACAGCTATTTGTGGTCAGTGTAAGGAACGTGTGCATGATACGAATGATGACATTTTATCAGCAAATAAATAAAGGAGAAGCCAAATTCAGGAAGAGACGGAAAGAGCGTGATCCCGTATTGAAAATGATCATGTTTGTCACTAGCTTGTTTCCATAATCACCTCACACATTATTGCTTTCTATGGGTTTTGAGTAATGGTTTTCTATTCAAATTGGATGAAGGAATGGGAAGTGCATTGGCTAATGCGTATGTCTTCCCCAGATGAGACTGTTTTTTTCTTAAAATAAAGGTAACAGTCCTCCTCACAAGCTCTTTTTATAAGTGTTATGAAAGGAAAGCTAAAAAATCCCTGGTTTGAGGATCAGATAATGATGCTAGAATTCAATATCTAAATGTTTTTAGGCAGTCTTTGTATCCCCACTTGCAACTCACTTTATCTTGGCGATTAGTAATCTTCTTTTGCATTATTGTAAAGCAAGGGCCTATTGGTATGACAGTTAGTAGGACATACTGTGTTACAGAAGGACCTGATTTGGATGTTAGAGCAACCAGCTCACCTTTGGTACATGATTTGAAAGCATTTTCTGAAAAAGGAAAATTTCCATTTTTAAAAGTTGTCATTTTGAAACATGTCTGCAATGTCTTAATTTTATCTGTAAAGAAAGAGCCCAAACAATGCTGATGCTATTCTGTCTTATCCTGAATCCTTTTCCTGGCTGCTTTTCAGTGTGGTTGTGACCAACTGAGTTTTATAGTTACATGATCTCCAGGAGTTATGTATGTTGACTTACGGCGTTTTCTCATGCCAGGAAACAATGTGATGAGAACCATTCATGGGGTGGGAGAGATGATGACCCAGATGGTACTCAGTAGAGGCTCCATCTTCCCCATGAGCGTGCCGGATATGCCACCCAGCATCCACCCGAGCAAGCAAGGGAGCCCCACTGAGCATGAGGATGTGACTGTGATGGACACCAAGCTGAAGATCATTGAGATTTTGCAGGTGTGTTGCCTGACAGAAGCTAGGTGACAAAGATGTAATTTTGCTTATTGGTTTAACTTCTTACCCTTTTTGTTCCAAATCACTGTGTAAATATTCTGAAATGCTATCAATATAATTTTATTTTTTTAAGTTAATGACAAACCTGGTAAAAAATATCACACAGACACTAACGTATGAATCACATTTGTCCATTCCCATTAAATATACTAATGATAATATCTAACAATTGCGGGGTGCTTTCAGGTTGATAAACTGCTTTCATGTGCATTAAAAAAAAATAGTATTGACCCTGATTGAACTTTACCTTCATTTGAGACAGATTTCAGAGCAAGCAAAGTTATTGATTAGTTTCCAGCTCTTTTCCTATTTTTAATTGAATTGAACATGTGATTCCATATATCTAGATTTATTGTTTTAGCAAGAAAGACAAAATTTTATTTCTTATTAACAAAAATTATTAATCATCAGTTTTGGTATTTTATATGTGACAATCTCTCTCTGTTTTTGTTTCTAAAGGACAAAGGAATAACTAGAAAAAATAACCTAGTCTAATGCCTAATTTTAAGAATTTAAAGGAGATAAATTATTATTTCATTCCCATTGGTTTAGTGAATAGACTTCCCATTACTATAGCTATGAATTCTTAGCAGTTTTTAAGTTTGAAAATAACTTTTATGATACCTTAATTATAGCATTTATTCCAGATTTGGAGAATGGAGTTTGAAGTTTTCAAGTACCTGTTAGGAATCTAGGTAGAGTTTACTGTGTCTTTCATCATAATTTAATATAGACTGAGCTACCAGAAGTGGGTTAGTAGTCCTGGAAGGGTCTGTACATTGTTCATTTAAAGTAATTAGATTTATAATCATAAAAGGTTTCACAGTTCCTCTAGGAATTCCAAAGGCTGAATCCCGAGAAATATTGGCAGGCCTCCCAATGCTGTGTTCACGACCCTGAAAAATCGTTTAAAGTTTTCCTGTTGTTAAACTGAGAAAGGTAGCGATCACCTGACCCATGGACCTACTGAGCGCCAGCTTACCATCACCCGACTCATGGGACAAACTCTAAAATATGTGACCTCATTTTAGTCCACATTTACAGAAAAAAAGCATTAGAAAAACAATCTCCAGCAGCTAAAAAATGATAAGATGGAGCTTCTACGGCTCAGCAGTCCGGGGCTGATTCATTTCTTGCAGCGTCTCCTTGAACGGCTGTTCACTCTGATTTTCTTTTCTTTTCTTTTTTTTTTTGAGACAAGAGTCTGGTTGTGTCTCCCAGGCTGGAGTGCAGTGGCGCGATCTCGGCTCACTGCAAGCTCCTCCTCCCGGGTTCACGCCATTCTCCTGCCTCAGCCTCCCGAGTAGCCGGGAACTACAGGCGACCGCCACCACGCCCGGCTAATTTTTTTTGTATTTTTTAGTAGAGACGGGGTTTCACCGTGTTAGCCAGGATGGTCTCGATCTCCTGACCTCGTGATCTACCCACCTCGACCTCCGAAAGTGCTGGGATTACAAGTGTGAGCCACCATGCCTGGCCTCACTCTGATTTTCTATCCCTGTGTCTGGGTCGGCTTCGCTGTGCGTATGTGTCTGGGTACTGTTTCTGAATGTGTCTTTCTTGGAATGGCTCTTCAAGAATTTCTTTGTAACCCCACTCCTTGGTGCTACAAGGACTTCAAGGTCCTGTGCCTTGTGCCAGCTCCTCTCTTCCCCCTGGGTCTTCTTTTTTTTTTTTCCCCATCACTTTGTGTATCTCTCTCATTCTCTCTCTCTTCATTTCTCTCTCATTCTCTCTCTCTTCATTTCTCTCTCATTCTCTGTCTCTCTCTTCCTGGCCCTCTCTTAATTCTTTTTCTCTGCCTTTGTTTTTATCCTTCCCTTTCCTCCTTTCTTTCTACTTTCCACTTGTTTTTCTTGATTAGGCATATTAGAGAATGAAAGTTTTAATTTTGATTGTATTTATGGAATACAGTGCTGCATGTAAACATCATCAACTGAAAGTTAGTGTTTCATTTGTTTATGATTTATCCTTTACTTTTAAAAATAGGATTTTAAACACCCTTCCATGTGAAGCATCTGCAGTCCAGCTCTGCCCCCTGCCTTCTGCTCCTGGCTACCAAATCCCATGCCCTTTCTCAGTCCTCTTTTCCCATGGGCTGTCTCCTGCTCTGCAAATCCCTTTGCTACCAAGAATCAGTTCAACCAATATGTGTTCCAGCCCTCAGCACACGTTCTTAAGAGTCTCTGGTGTTTGTTTTCCCCTCTAGACTGTAAGCTCTTCAAAGGCAGGATTGAGATCCTTGGCACCTTTTTATGCCCTTAGTGCCTTCCTCAGTACCTTGTTTAACACATGTCTGGTGAATTAACCAGCTGAGGACAGCTGACATGGAGGATGTTTCCATAAAAAGCATAGAAGTCTAGCAAAGGCTGGGTGGGTGGGGGGAGGAGAGAGACAGAGAGAGAGAGAGAGAGAGAGAGAGACCGAGACAGACAGAGGATAGAGAAAGGGAGGGAGGGAGGAAAGGAGGGAGATTGATTCAGATTGTGACTGGGGAACCAGTGAAAGCTGCATTAAAAAAGAATTTAAACTGGACCTTGGAGGATTTTTTTTTTTTTTTTTTTTTTTTGAGACAGGGTCTTACCGTGTCACCCAGGCAGGAATGTAGTGGCACAGTCTTGGCTCACTGCAGCCTTGACCTCGTGGGTTCAAATGTTCTCCCACCTCAGCATCCATGGTAGCTGGGATTACAGGCACGCACCACCATGCCTGGCTAATTTGTTGTGTTTTTGTAGAGATGGGGCTTCGCCATGTTGCCCAGGCTGGTCTTGAACTCCTGGGGTCAAGCGATCCCTCTGTCTCAGCCTCCCAAAGTGCTGGGATTACAGCCATGAGCCACTGCCCCTGAGAGAGGATATCTTAAAATGTAATTATTATGAAGTGGAGGAGAATATTCAAAGTAAAGTGGACACTGTGAGCACCTGTGCGGAGGCAAGAGTGGAAGTGCCGGCACTCCAGTGCTGTTAGAATGGGAGAGAGGATGAAAGAAGGGGCGTAGGAGGAGGGAGGGATAGGACACAGGTGGTATAGATAGAGATAAAGTTAGATGATACCATGAAATGCCAATCTTCCTAAAACTTGGGTGACCACATTGTTTACTGTCCAAATACGACACTTTTGAGAATGTAGGGGCAGCATTAATAATTATGCTGAAACAAAAGGTTAAACAGGGCCTATCTCAGGCAGACAGGGACAGATGGTACCTATGTAAAAACCTCTCTTTTGATCTGCAGCACATCCCAGCTTTTTCTTCTTTGATTTCTGTTGTATTTAGACCACATGATTTAGCTCTCAATAGTTTCCTAATTATGCTAACAGTGCTGTATTTTTTTCCCCGACTCGACTATTGGCTTTTTGAGGGCAGTAGGCTTCACGCGTTTGCATTTCCTGTGGCACCTAGCGCAGTCTGGAGCCTTGCTAGGTACTTAGTTTCTGTCCATGCATCCATGAATGAGAACAATGACAGCAACCCAAACTCAAAGAAACACAAACACTAGTGAGGAAAATTCATGGTGTATAGACGCTGTTCCTTAAACTGTCCTTTTAGAACCTGGCTTTAGGACTGATCATGGTATAGTCACAGTCATACTATTGTAGCTGAATTATTGCCCTACTGTGTAAGAATGAGGGTCGCACCTCCAACAGTCTCCTCCCAGAGACAATGGCACTCTGCAAAATGTTCAGTAAAATGACGTCATCGTTATCTCTTCATCCAGACTCCCATGATGCCTCTAGCTGGAATATTCGGAGAGCAATCATAGGGAGTCAAATGTTCTTTCCAAATATTGCTTTGGGATTTTACTGACATTAGCTAGTAGAAATGAATTCCCTTGCCTAGTCATTGCTGACAAACATGTGGCAACTGGTGTTAAAAGTTTCTAACTAGTTCCTTTGAAAGGTTGGTATGTCCGCTGTTACTGGTGTGTTGTGAATTGCATTTTTAAATACTATACTAATGAAAGAAATTTATGTTGTTCTTAATGTTTCTTATAGTTTATCCTGAGTGTCAGACTAGATTATAGGATCTCATATATGCTGTCAATATATAAGAAGGAGTTTGGAGAGGACAATGACAACGCGGAGACATCTGCCAATGGATCTCCAGACACTTTACTACCATCAGGTATCTTTTCGTGACAATATTTACTCTTTGTATTTTGTTTTTCTGAGAACTTGAAAGTACCTATCATATTTTGAAACATAATTATCTTTTTTGTGCTTTTATTTTTTATTTTTTTTATTATACTTTAAGTTCTGGGGTACATGTGCAGAATGTTCAGGTTTGTTACATAGGTATACATGTGCCATGTTGGTTTGCTGCACCCATCAACCCGTCATCTACATTTGGTATTTCTCCTAATGCTGTCACTCCCCTAGCCCCCCACCCACCGACAGGCCCTGGTGTGTGATGCACCCCTCCCTGTGTCCATGTGTTCTTATTGTTCAACTCCCACTTATGAGTGAGAACATGCAGTGTTTGGTTTTCTGTTCCTGTGTTAGTTTGCTGAGAATGATGGTTTCCAGCTTCATCATATTTTTACGAGACTAAAATTTAGATATAATCTCCACTAATGACATCAAAGAACTGAGACAGATTGTGAAATAACTCTCCTAGAATGGTGTGGAGGGTGTTTGCTGTCGTTTATTGCTGACCCCTATGAATGCCTTTTCCCTTGTAATCTTCAGGACTTGGACATACTGTTTATTGTGCCATTTTACAGAGGAGAAAACCAAGCTCAGAAAGGTTAAGTTACTTGCCAAAGGTCCTGAAAGTAGTGGCACAAGGATTCTCTCTGAGGTCTCTCCAGCTCCAGAGTCCAAATCTTTTCAGCATCGTGATGTTTTGGTGAAAATCCAAGAGAAGTTTTTCTGCCTGGATCAAAGAGCAGTGTGAAATGTAGTTATCAGAAGGATAGGTGTTTTGAAGAGAAGCCATTGCCCGATCCAAGAATAAGGACATGGCATTCCCCAAAGACCTGAATGTGGTTGTTGGTCTCATTTTGTGTGTGTGGATTTTTTTTTTTTAATTTACTTTGTATGGTTATAAACTGGAACTATATTTCAATTTTCATATTTAAAAAGTGTAAAAATGAAGCTAATTTATCTCTGAGCGTTGGAACATAACAAAAGAGCACAACTATGATTGTAAAAATTTTGTGACTATCGAAATAACTTTAGAAAAACTAAGAAATATTAAATTACCATTTGTTTTTTGGACAGGTCAGGCCAAGTCATTATGGGCTGAAAAGTATGTCTTATTGAAGATTTAGCCTGCTAATGGAATTCTTGTCCTGAGAATAGGATTTGTACACAGATGTGAAACTTCCTTCTAACTGCCACCACTGTGACATTAGAAACTCTTCCCTCTTCTTCGTCCATCAATCAGTTAGGAATGACTCAGTGATTACAAGCGTGTAGTTAAAACGGGTACTAGACCAACTGTCCTGCTGTCTGAATCATTAGTCCCGTCGAAAGGCAGCATGACTCTGCAGAAGGACTTGAGCTTGCCTAAGCAAGACTACTCTTCTGGCACATTTGCAATGGTGTTGTTTTTCTGCTTCTCAGAAGTGTAGAACCCCAAAGGGCTATTTCCAGGAATGATATGGCAGAACCAGAAAGTCTTGCTGGCGGTTGCATTGACAGTAGCATAAAAATTATTGACTCCCAGAGGCCTGGCTTCTGGAAACATGAGCTTTAAGTATCAGTAAAGTACCAGAGGGAAAGTCTAGGGGCACCCCAGAAAACCTTTTCTCTCTACCTGATCTCTTTCCTTTTTTTGTACCAGTAAGGGATACTTTTCTGGGGAGAATTATTTTTCCATTTTTATATCTTACTGTGTTTCTTTTTATGCTTTGGAGATGAGAAATAAGTGGTGTATTTTATCATTTAAACATGTTACCTTGGCCAGGTATGGTGGCTCATGCCTGTAATCCCAACACTTTGGGAGGCCGAGGGGGGGCAGATTGGTTGAACCCAGGAGTTTGAGACCAGACTGGGCAACATGGCGAAACCCCGTCTCTACAAAAAAATACAAAAAAATTAGCCAATAGTACAGGTGCATGCCTTTGGTCCTAGCTACTCAGGAGGCTGAGGCAGGAGGATTGCTTGAGCCTGGAAGGTCGAGGCTGCAGTGAGTTGAAGTTGTGCCACTGCACCCCAGCCTGGGCAACAGAACGAGACCCTGTTTCAATAACAAACAAACACACAAAAAACCGCATGTTATCTTAGTAAAGTTGTCTTCAAAATGTTAGTGATGTGGGACAGTAAGGAATCATGATTGGTTCACATAGAAAAAAAAAATGCCCTTTCCCACAAGAAAAAGGGATGGCATTTTAGTAATAGTCAGCTTAGGTAAAAAGACCATGGTGTTTGGAAATAATCATATAATAACAAGGCTCATTGTATGTATATTTTAATTCTTTAAAGAATTATCCTCCCATGTTATCACTCATTTAAATTATATGTAAGTATGTGCATACATATGTATATATGATCTATACATACACACACACTTCTCTAGATAAGAGGCACCTTTGTAACTGGTGCTTTCTGATCTTTTAGACATATTTTTGATTACAGCAATACATTAGTTTAAAACAGTTTACATTAAAAAATTACATTGATGTCTTAGTGGAACTATATTGTGATTTTTTTCAAACTGTTAATTGACTTAAATTTTTTTAATTTTTCATTTTTGTGGGTACATAGTTGATGTATATATTTGTGGGGTATATGGAGTATTTTGATACAGGTATACAATGTGTTAATAATCATATCAGGATAAATGAGGTATCCATCACCTCAAGCATTTATCTTTTGTGTTACAAATAATCCAATTATAGTCTTTTAGTTATTAAAAAATGTACAACAAATTCTTATTGACTATAGTCACTCTGTATACTAGATCTTATTCATTCTGTTGTACTATATTTTTGTAACCATTAACCATCCCCACTCTGCCCACCCCACTACCTTTTCCAGCCTCTTGTAAGTATTATTCTGCTCTCTATCTCCATGAGTTCAATTGTTTTAATTTTTAGCTCCCACAAATGAGTAAGAACATGAGGAGTTTGTCTTTCTGTGCCTGGCTAATTTCATTTAACATAATGACCTCCAGTTCCATCCATGTTGTTGCAGATGACAGGATCTCATTCTTTTTTTTAATGGCTGAATAGTACACCATTGTGTCTGTGTACCACACTTCTTTATCCATTTGTCTGTTGATAGACACTTAGGTTGATTCCAAATCTTAGCTATTGTAAATAGCGCTGCAGTAAACATGGGAAGGCAGATATCTCTTTGACATACAAATTTCCTTTCTTTTGTATATACACCCAGCAGCGGAATTACTGGATCATATGGTAGCTCAATTTTTAGTTTTTTTTTGAGAAACCTCCAAACTGTTCTCCATAACAGTTGTATTAACTTACATTCCCACCAACAGTGTACGAGGGTTCCCTTGTCTCCAAATTCTCACCAGCATTTGTCACTGCCTCTCTTTTGGGTAAAAGCCATTTTAACTGGGGTGAGATAGTATCTCATTGTAGTTTTGATTTGCATTTCTCTTGTGATCAGTGATGCTGAGCACCTTTTCGTTAACCTGTTTGCCATTTGTATGTTTTCTTTTGAGAAATGTCTATTCAGATCTTTTGCCCATTTTAAAATCAGATTATTAGTGTTAATTGACTTTTGGTAGAAAAAAGAAATTAAGACAAAAATATTTTCACATCAGTTGATATTAATATGACTATTATGGCTCCTAATTAAAATACGATAAAGAAGAGATTTTACCATTTATCTTTGCAGCTATTGTTCCTGATATAGATGAAATTGCAGCTCAGGCAGAAACTATGTTTGCGGGAAGGTATAGTAACATTTATGTATCTTTATCTTACTTGTGAATAAGATTTTACTTAGAATTCTATTGATACTTTGATATTGTTCACTCTATATCTATTTATTTTCAGACCCTCTATTGTTGCTAACATAATTTCTGCCAGAAATGAAGCTTCTAATTTACTCTAGAGGAGAAAGCATAGCTTTTCTTTAGGTCAGGTAAAAAAAAGGACAAGAGAGATGAGATCAGTGTATTGAACTTTCCTCTGAATTCTTTGCTTTTCTTTCCTCAAATAATGACAGCCCAAGAATGCCCTTTAACTCCCCCGGTATAAATATCACTGAGTCTTGTAAAACATTGCTTCCCTGAATCTTAGATATTTGAGGCAAGAAAGTAACTTCTTTAATGTTATCATTAACTTTATGTGTGAGAAATAAAGCTATTTTCTGCCAATTGGAAATACCCATGATTAAATAAAACAAGAACCTTTGACATGACTAGCCTCCTTTGCCATCAGGAATCCTGCCATTTATTGTTTTAATATTGTTTCTTTCTTCTTCAGAAATGAAGTTAATGGCGATCAAAAAGAAAAATTAAAATGTTTAAACTACAAATTATTAAGCTTCTGGTGCTCATTTTTATTACAGACTTGACATGACAACCTAAAAACAGTCTGTACAGTAGTCTTTCCTTATCTGCTAGGGATACATTCTAAGACCCCCAGTGGATGCCTGAAACCACAGCTAGTACCAAACCCTGTATACACTGTGTTTTTTCCTATATATACATGCGTATGATAAAATTTAATATATAAATTAGGCATACTAAGAGATTAACAACATAACTAATAATAAAACAATTATAACAATATGCCAGCATCACCACTCTTGCACTTTGGGGCCATTTTTAAGTAAAATAAGGGTTACCTGAACAAGCACTGTGACCCTACAACAGTCACCTGATGACTGAGATGGCTGCTAAGCGACTAATGAGGGGGGAACACATACAGCGTGGAGATGCTGGCAAAGGGATGATTCATGTCCCAAACAGGACAGGCAGGATGGCACAAAATTTAGAACTCGTGAATTATTTATTTCTGAAGTTTTCCATTTCATATTTTAGGACCGTGGTTGACCATGGGCAACTGAAACCACAGAAAGTATAACCACAGATAGAGTTGGGGAGGGTAGTGGGGACGACTACACTAAGCATCTTATTGCAGTTTTTGTTGTTGTCATTGGAAAGACGAACAAGAATTAAGAATTAGGGGCACCAAGAAAGGATTTGTATCTCTAGTGAACATTTAGTTTAGTTTTTATATTATAGTACCAGTTTTTGTTGTTGTATTTTCCTATTGAAGAATTTCATTATTCCCAAGGAGAATGAACCAGTATATGGTTTCACCTTGAAATAGACGGACCTTTTGTTCCAGTGGAACCTCACCCAGAGTCCTCGTACACCACACCTGTGGCTGCTCTGGTGATGGTTCACGCACATGTGTGCTGGCCTCCCCCACTCCTCCCCATCTGTCATGTAGGGGGTCTGCAGGGCCCCAGGGGAAATCAGTCATTGGTGTACATCCAGCCTAGCACAGCTCCTCCCATAAATGCTTTTGGATTGACGCAGATGCCCATCTTTTATCTATGCCAAGGTGACCAACTCATCCCAGTTTGCCTAGGAACCCCTGAGTCTTGGATAAACCAGGATGTTTGATCACCCCTGCTTTCATGGACAGACACACGCTTTTCTTTATGATCATCAGTTACATGAGGAAAACAAAGAAAATGTTTGCCTGTTCACTTCCTAATTTGGAAAAACAAATGATATACCTCTGAGAATATGTATACAATTCTAATACTGAAGTGTAGATGTTATATAAATAGCAGTCACTTTAGAAATATTTTTGGTTTTATAGAAAGGAAAAAAACCCAGTTCAACTTGACGATGAAGGAGGCAGGACGTTTTTACGGGTCCTCATTCATCTGATCATGCACGACTACCCGCCTTTGCTGTCTGGAGCCCTGCAGCTGTTGTTTAAGCACTTCAGCCAGAGGGCGGAGGTTTTACAGGCATTTAAGCAGGTAAGATTGAAGAGCCCTCAATGCGTCCACAGCAAAAGCTCTGAAAGCGTTAATAACATCCAACCTGACTTCATGGCTGCAGAGGTAATGACACTGTGTGGCTTTTCCTGGAGACACTTTCTATTTTTAAACAGAGATAAGGCCTTGTCTATGCCAGGACGTGATCTATTTAGAAGGTATTCCCCACAAGTGATTTTTTAGTTAATGTCTTTAAAACAAATGAAAGGCACCAAGATTTAGGAAGGCACTGGGAGATAATAATATGTTAGGAATTTTGTTATCACTGCTATTATTTTATCCTTAAATTTTACTGATGAATTTGGGTAGGAGCACCAATAGCCCTGAAATAATTATTTTATGATTGAAAACTGCATACATCCAAAAAAAAGGAACTGTTATGGATCTAATCTTTTTATTTGTGGTCTTTGAATAAAACATCAATCTTAAGATTATTAATTAGTAATACATAAGTACTTACATATATTTCACTATTTAACATAATAGGGTATTGATCATTTAGGCAGTTTTACAGGAATACGTTAAAAGAATATAAAATAAAAGGATAGTTATACATCAAATACATATATGTTTATGTCACATAATACATGTAAATTATAAGAAAATAAAAACTTGTATGATGAGGTTTAGATTGTATCTATTGATATTTTCTCCCACTTGTTTTTGTTTCTGCCTCTTTTCAAACAGAGTCTCAGAAAAAGTAACTTCAGCAGTGAAATTAAAGTTAGGGTATCTTTTACTCTTAACTCACTTTGAAAAGTTTTGCTAGGGCTCACTTAAAAAATTATAATATGTGAAAATACTAGTTAAGGGTTCACACTTACTTCTAGGTAGGTTTTCATGGTCAATATACATCTAAAATATTCATAAATATTCTAGAAATAGTGAACTTCAACTAAGAGACTGAAATTCTTCTGTTTTAGGTGCAATTACTGGTGTCTAATCAAGACGTAGATAACTACAAGCAAATCAAGGCAGATCTAGACCAGCTTCGATTGACAGTGGAAAAGTCTGAGCTATGGGTTGAGAAGAGCAGCAACTATGAGAATGGAGAAATAGGGGAAAGTCAAGTGAAAGGTGGTGAAGAGCCAATTGAGGTTCGTTTCAAGATCTATTTTGAAATACTCCAAACGATATCTTTTAAGTCAGATATGTAACCACATGCTCTACAATCAAAATTGTTCATAAAGAAAAATTCTGTTATGAGCAACAGAGCACAAAATTTTCAATTGCTAAGTTGTCAATTAACTCCGTAAACTGGGCCGGGCGCAGTGGCTCACGCTTGTAATCCCAGCACTTTGGGAGGCCGAGGCGGGCGGATCACGAGGTCAGGAGATCGAGACCACGGTGAAATCCCGTCTCTACTAAAAATACAAAAAATTAGCCGGGCGTGGTGGCGGGCGCCTGTAGTCCCAGCTACTCGGAGAGGCTGAGGCAGGAGAATGGCGTGAACCCGGGAGGCGGAGCTTGCAGTGAGCCGAGATTGCGCCACTGCACTCCAGCCTGGGTGACAGAGCGAGACTCCGTCTCAAAAACTCCGTAAACTGGCACTTTGTTTAGCTCTTATCAATTTCTACCACTTCTTACCTCATCTATCTAGTGTTTCACTCTTTGTCATTTCCATGGTAAATTCTATAATTCAGCAATCAGGAAAATAGGAAGGAGTGGAAGGAGAAAAAAGGAGTGGACCCTAAACTGAGACCTGTAGGGAGAGGTGAATTTTTGTGGACCCTTTTGCTGTCGCCATTTTTTTGCCAAGCAGTAATTCATTCCTATCATTATGCATATCCTTATATAATATATAAAAATATCTAAATAGAAGACCAATATGCTTTATTGCCAGTATGAAAATACCAAAAATCTAAAGAGTGACTGTCATCTTCTGTTGTATTGGCTTTTTTACTGTGTTAATTAGTTGCTGTTTTCACATTTCACTAAGTACATATGACCACTTAAAAAATGTTAAATACTGCTTTAGTAGTCATGCTTAGATAAAGCACACTAGTACCAACATCATAATTGTTAATACAAAAAGTTTTGTAAATGCCTGTCTGGTGTTTTATATAGTTGTTTTTTAATCTGCAGGCATATAAACCATTTTGATGGGTTTACCTGCTTTAGCTTTTGTATTTGTTGGAGTACCCAAAATATTGTGAAGTGAAAAGCGAAAACAGAGCAAGAGATAATTAATCAAAATGCTTCTGAAATGCTCTGGAAGTTTGGGACAAAATACTGGAACGTGGGCTTCATTGCATACTTATGTCTACTAGGATTTCCTTTGCTGCCCTCGCAGCCACAAGTAGATGCCCTTTACTTCCCTTTTGGCTTTTAAGTTCCACATGAGTTTATCTCATTGGGAGAAGTTGAATTGAATTTAGAACTTCAGCTACAGGGGAATTTGAGAAACCAGCTCTGTGATACAGAGGGACCCTGAGGGGTGGGAATGCTTGCTGAATGCCAGGTAATAATGTGCATCATAGAAAGGACAATGCGTAGGTTATTAGCATGGGTTTGGGATCAGACACCCCAGAATTTGCCACTTGGTGTATGTGTGACTTTGAGCAACTTATTTTCATTCTCTAAGTTTTATTTTTATTGACTATCAAATGGACATCATCATGGTAATTAGCTCCTGGAATTGCTGTAAAGATTAAATGAGGAAACCATATGTACGTGGTAAGTGTGTCAGTTACTATGGCTTCAGTGGGAAAATATGAGCAACATGAAAATATATACAATAAAATGACATATTACTTACCAACGAGTCAAGAAGTAAGACTCCAGCTTTCATTCCTTGCCTCAGTGTTGTCATCATGGATCAGTTGGCTTAGTTTTGAAACCAGTCTTTCTCCTGACGGCATCATGGCGGTAGCATTCTAGAAACCACATCTGTGCACGACAACATCAAGAAAGAGTATCTGTTTCTGGGTCTCCTGTTTAGGGGCAAGGAAACCTTTCCTAGACAGCCCTCACCTTATTTCATGTCTCTTTGGCCAGAACAGGGCCAGATGTTAAAACTCTACACCAGTGGAGTACAGGATTAGTTTAGATTAAGTAAAAGATGTCGCTCAAGCTAGGATACACCACCCTGAATTACATGGGAGAATGATAGATGGCCGAACAAAATTGGATTCTTCTAGCAGGGAAGAATAAGAAAGAACGTTGGTTAGCAACCAACGGTGTTTTTCAACGTTAGCATTCAGTCAGTGTTTGTTGTAATCATTGTTTTTCTGTGTAACACACTGTGTTGTTTACTATGGTGGATATGGAATTATGAAATTTTAGAGTTACAAGATACTTGTAGGGATAATCACCTCCAGTTCCCTATGTGATATATGTGTTCTCTATCTCTAAATATCTCACCTGAGTGACATTATTTCTTTAAACAAAGCAAACTTCTGTAGCTGGAAATTCAGTACCACCTGAGGTAGCATATTCTGTTGATATTAAGGTACAGCTTAAGAAATAGAGTATTGCCAGTAAGAAGTTGATGTGCTCCCTCCCTATATAACAGAGGAAACCACTATCATTAATTTATTTTAACATTTTCCTTGCTTAGTAGTTTTACCATGTGTCTGTATTTCTAAAACATAAGAAATATATGAGGAATATTTATTTAGCCTATTTTGTGCATGGTTTTCATTGTTCATCCTTGCTGATGTATAACTGCAACTCATTCATTTTCTCTCATATATATTGTTACATTTATGCACATGTTTATCCATTTAGCTGTGGATGGACATTTCGGCTCTTCCTGGTTTTGGTGTTTTAAAATAAAATTTGCTACTAAAAGCAGTGCTGCTGTGAAAGCTGTTGTATGTCACCTGGTGCACATGTTCGGGAGATTTTTCGGGATAGCTACATAGGAGTAACACATGCAGTATGTTCCCCTCTACCAGACAATGCCAGTTGTTTTCCCTCCACTAGTGTATGAGTGTTCTCCTGGCTCCCCATCCTTATGATGGGTGTTTTTCTCACTTTCACACTTTTGATGATTGAGTACACTTGATATATTATCTCCGCTGTGATTTTCATTTTGCTGAATTAGTTATGAGGTTGAGTTTTTTTATGTTTATTTGCCATTTTACTTCCTTTTCTGGTTTAGATAAAGCTAAATTCTATACAGGCAAATAGTTAAGTCCTAGCAATTCATGTGTACTTACTAGTAAGGTTAAAAATATTTGTTCACTTCAGGTAATGCTGTAAGTTCAAACTTGAACATGATATTTTATTTCTTTTTTTCTTGCTTTATTGTGTTCGTAGGATTTTCTAGTACAAGGTAAAATAGAAGTGGTAATAATGGGCATCACTGTCTTATTTCTGATTTTAAAGGGAATGGTTCTAATATTTCACTATTGAACATAATGTTTACTGTACATCCTTTTATAGATACCCTTTATGGAGGAGTGCATTCTCTTCCTAGTTTACTTTTTAAAAACTACAAATGGTTATTGACTTTAATTAAATGTAATTTACACATCTATTAAGATTATATTATTTTTTATTTAATCCGTTCACCTAAATAACATAAATCTTAAATAGAGCTTCTACCATAGTAACTTTGCATTCCAGATTTAAAATATCTTGGTGATTTGTTTTTACATTGCTAGATTGTTTGCTAACATTTTGTGTAGAATTTTACATCTCTGTTGCTGGTGAAATTAGCCTGTAATTTATTTTTCTTTCCTTCCTTCCTTCCTTCCTTCCTTCCTTCCTTCCTTCCTTCCTTCCTTCCTTCCTTCCCTCCTTCCTTTCCTCTTTCCTTCCCTCCTTCCTTCCCTCCTTCCCTCCCTCCCTCCTTCTCTCCTTCTTTCCCTCCTTCCCTCCCTCCCTCCCTTCCTCCTTCCCTCCTTCTTTCTCTCCTTTCTTCCCTCCTTCCCTCCCTCCCTCCTTCTCCCTTCCCTCCTTCCCTCCTTTCCTCCTTCCTTCCCTCCTTTCTTCCCTCCCTCCCTCCTTTCTTTTCTTTTTTCTTTCCTTTTCTTTTTCTCTTTTCTTTTCTTTCTTTCTTTCACTGTTCCTATCAAGCAATAGTATTGAGGCTACACTAGTCCCATAAAATGAGCTATAGAATATTCCTTTTTCTTTGTATAAAATTAGAAGGATCTGTTCATAAATGTTTGGTAAAACCTGTCTGCAAAACTGTCTGGACATGATATTTACATTGGGGGAAGATTTTGACTAGTGATTCAATTTTTTAATGGTTATAAATTCATTCAAATTTTCCATTTTGAGTTAATTTGTTGTGCATTTTTCTAGCCATATATTGAAATCTTCGAATTTATTGGCATAAATTTGATCATATTCTTTTGCTATCTTTTAAATTTCTGCTGTATTCATAGCTTTGTATCCCTTTTTCATTCTTTATATGTTTTGCTATGGCTGTGTTCTTTTCTCTAGCTCTGTCCAGCTCAATCTTTCCAGAGTTTTATGTACAGTTTACCCTTGAACAGTGTTTGGGGAATGGTCAGGGGTGCTACCCTCCCTCACAGTTGAAAATTTGTTTATAACTTCTGACTCCCTCAAAACTTAAGTACTGATAGCCTACTGTTGACTGGAAGCGTTACTAATAACGCAGACAGTCAATTAACATATATTTTCTGTGTTGTGTGAATTACGTAGTGTATTTTTACAATAAAATAAGCTAGAGAAAAGAAAATGTTAAGAAAATCATAAGGAAGAGAAAATATGTTTACTATCTATTAACTGGAAATGGATCATCATAAAGGTCTTCATCCTCATCACCTTCATGTTGAGTAGATTCAGGAGGAGGAGGAAGAGGGAGGGTTGGTCTTGCTGTCTCAAGGGGGGCAGAGGTAAAGGAAAATCTGTGTATAAGTGGACCTGCACAGTTCAAATTCATGTCGTTCAAGGTCACCTGAATTTTACTCATCTCTTAAATATAGTCTGTTTTGGGGCTTGTTGAGATTCTGGATTTGTTTGCTATTTTATTATACTTATCCTACTATATTGTTTTATGTTGACAGACTTTTTGATTTAAAAAAAAATTGGTGGTATAATTTCCTTCAAAGGAGCTGCATTCCCTGAGTTTTGACAAATGATATTTTTATTATTTTGCAATATTAGATATTAAAAATTTTTCCATTGTGAGTTCTTTGTCTTAGAATTACTTGGAAGTGAGTTTTTAAATTTCCACATGTGGCCAGGCACGGTGGCTCATGCCTGTAATCGCAGCACTTTGGGAGGCTGAGGTGGACAGATCACAAGGTCAGGAGATCGAGACCATCCTGGCTAACATGGTGAAACCCCGTCTCTACTAAAAATACAAAAAATTAGCCTGGCGTGGTGGCGGGTGCCTGTAGTCCCAGCTACTCAGGAGGATGAGGCAGGAGAATGGCGTGAACCCGGGAGGTGGAGCTTGCAGTGAGCCGAGATTGCACCACTGCACTCCAGCCTGGGCGACAGAGCGAGACTCCATCTCAAAAAAAAAAATAAAATAAAAAAATAAATAAATAGATAAATAAATTTCCACATGCATAGGCAAAATTTACCTTTTTTGTTAATTGAATTCTTAATTAACTTATGACAGGATAATTTCGTTATTATGATATCATTTCTCCAAAATTCATTGAGGTTTGCTTTTTGACCTGTTGTACATTCAGGTTTTGTAATTGTCCAATGTGGCTTGAGAAGAATGTGAATGGGTGTAGGATTCTTAATAGATGACTGGCAAATCAAGCTTATTAATTGTGTTTAAATAATATATTTAATACTATTTTTATTTTCTTGACATATCAGTAAGTGAGAGAGATTTGTTGACATTTCCCACTACGATGGTAGGTTTATAATTTCCCCTTGCACTTCTATTAATTTTTACTCCATGTGTTTTGAGACTATGTCATTAGATGCCTGTAAATTTGAAATTATTATATTTTTACTGCTGAACAAAAAAGTTTATTAACTGTGAATTATTTCCCCTCACTTCTGATTATTTTATCCCATGTCTTCTGGCTTCCATTGCTGCTGTTGAGAAGTTTGCTCTGTTAAATAGTGGTACTTTAACTTTGAAACTCCAATTAAGTTCATGTTAAACTTTATTAGTGAATATATTACTATATAGTACATATCTGTTCATTTCCTTTTTGTATTTTCTCTACCTATGACTTTGTATGGCATATGGATAATTTTTTTAGACTCATCTGAGTCTCTCTTCAAGTCTGTCTTCTTTGCAGTTTTCTCTACCAATTTACTTTTACACTTCAGCCACTATATTTTTTTATACCTGAAATTTCATTTCTTCATACCTGAAATTTCATTTTTTTCAAACCTGAAATTTGAGTTTTTTCAAATATATTTGGTCATTTTTGATCATGCTTTGTTGTTTTCTAATTTTTGTGATTCCCTGTGGCTGTTTTATGGTCTGTATGTAGTAACTCGGAGATCCGATGTACTTGAGATTTTCTTGTTATTCTCACTCATGTTGTGTTTCATTATATTTTTGATCATCTTTGATTATGCGCTCATATCTTTTTTCAAATTGACTTCATTTTTAGAGCAGTTTTAGGTTTAGAGAAAAATTACACAGGAAGCACAGAGTTCCCATATAGTCCCTCTTCTCCTCTCTCTTTTTCTCTGATTGTTAACATCTAGAATAAGTGTGGTACATTCATTATAATTGATAAGCCAATATTGACGCAGTATTTTTAAACTAAAATCCATAATTTATTAAGATTCATTCTTTGTGTTGTTTAGTTATGGGTTTTGACAAATGCATAATGTCATGTATCCACCATTGCAGTGTCAAACAGAATAGCTTCATTGCCGTAAAAATTCTCTGTGCTTCACCTATTTGTCTCTCCCTCTGAAACCCTGAGTCCCTGGCAACCACTGATTTTTTTTCTCTGTAGTTTTGCCTTTTCCAGAATTTCATATAATTGGAATTATATAGTATGTAGCTTTTCCAGACTAGTTTCTTTTACTTAGCAGTATATGTTTAAGTTCTTCTACGTCCTTCTGCAGTTTAATGCCTCATTTTTTGTTATTGCTGAATAGTAGTCCCTTGTATTGTTTATCCATTCACCTATTGAAGGACATCTTGGTTGCTTCCAAATTTTGGCAATTATGAATAAAGCTGCTATAAACATTTGGGTGCGGGTTTTGAGCTCTTATCTTTTGACCTTAGTCCTGGGGTTGACATAGGGTATGTTTTCCTTCTTAGAGTATTTGTGATTGCCTTTGCCTGTTGGCAGGGGGCGCTGCTAGCCTGAGACCACATTACTCCCTTCCTATATACCTATTTTAAGGCAGGAGTTTTGGGTTTAGCTCCCCAAACTAGACACTTGCTCAGAGTTTCCTTAGTCTTTGGGTTGCAGATCTAGTGTTGTCATTTGCCTTCAGGGAAACTTACCTTGTGCCCTTGTTGCTTAGAGCTCTCTGATCAGGTTTCAGGTTACGTTTTTCCCTTAGAAGATGGAGGGTGGGGTCTCTGGGAGTTGTCCTTTGTTTTCTATGGGCCCAGAAATGTACTTAAAATAGGTTTATATCTAAGATCTAGTTGTTTTGTAATAGGAGGGCTCTTTGCAGTTTTAAGTTGGTCATTCTTGCCAAAGTCTTTGGGATGTATTTACTTCAGGTGTTCAGTGATTTTTTATTGTCATGAACCCACATTCTTTGGAACTTTCTATGTGGAATTCCTCTGAGGTCTGTAGTTAAGGCCTTATTGAGATTTTATTTGCCTCTGTGAAGCACTTTGGGACACTACATTCTGTAACCATATTGAACATACCTTTTGGCTTGGGTCTTTTGGGACCCCTTTAGATTGGACATTCTGGTCCCCAGTCTTGAGTGAAAGTGAGCTTGTCTTTGTATATGGGAGCCTCAAGAGAATTTTTTCCCCTCTTTTGCTTTTGATGAGCGCCAAGGCCAAGATAGGAGCCCTTTTGCTCTTCTGTGGGCCATGTCTTTCCCTGATTTATCATTGTGGGTATCACCCTTAGGTCTTCCTGACTCTATGCCAGGGTCTCTGATCAGAACTTCCATCTTGCATGGGATCTGGATTTTGTTTCCTTTTTGCCGTGTGTGTGTGTGTCTGTGTATGATACAGCAAAACTCAGAATCCAGGTTATTAGGTATGGACTGATACCCTCAGAGCCAACAGTGAGTCTAGTGCTTGATTATTGCTCTGAAATTTTTATGTATTTTCAGGGTTTCTGGCCTTGCTACTATAAAGAGATGTTTTAAATATTTTATCAATCACTTTTAGATGTTATACAGGAGGGATTTCTCTGCACTTTATCATTTTCTGTTTGATAATTCTTAACAAGAGACAACTCTTCTTTGTTTTGAGCCTGTGTATTTGTCTCAATAATATCTATTCAAACCTATGCTAGGTTTGGGGCAATGTGAATGGTCACATTTAATGAACTGTCATGTTTCTCTAGAGTAAAATCTTTCTTTCAAATGCTGTGTAAAGTGTATATTTCAGTCCTGTTGCTTTCATGCTAACTTGCCTTTGTGCACACTTGAATTTCTCCTTTCCGTTCTTAAAGTTTGATATCTGGACTCAAATCTCATATTCCACTTGCCCTCAATGAATGAACACACTTCATGAACACCCAAAAAACAGGGTGACAAAGTAGTTGATTAAATACTGAGCTATGTAGTACAGAAAAAGGAGAGGCCAGCGTGGGCCTGATGACTGAAAGAAGGCCTCACTCCGGATTCTGCGCATAGGCCTATTCTGAAGGATTGGGAGGAGTTAGCTAATGTATTCAAGAATAATAAGAGAAATAAAGTTCAAGAATAAGCGATTTGTATTTGCAATGACTGGAAACTGGGAGCCTGTGAAGATTCTTGGGTAGGGAGGTGAGCATACTATTTTGGAAAATTTAGTCTGACAGACTAAATGCTTCAGAAGAACAAGAGGCTGGGTTGGGACACCCATTAAGAGGCTCTTGCACGAATTCAGGTGTGAGCTTCTGAAAGCATGGACTAGTGAAGTAGCAGTAGAAATGTATGCAAATAGGTGGATTGGGAAGCTGGGAGAATGGCACCTATGTAATGGATTAATGTAAGGGGAACAAAAATGAGAAACTATGAAGTTACTAATTTATATACAGCCAAATAATCTGAATTATGCAATAACCCAGCAGCCAAAGATAGTGGCAATGTATTGTAAACAGGATGAAATATATCACAGTATCAATGGAAACAGCCAGTAGCAGGCAGCACACACTCTAGCAGGCCAATACAAACAATACTCCTTTGTTGTTCAGTAAATCTTACAAAGGCTGTAAACACAGCATCATCAGCATTGTTCTAAAACAGCTCATAATGGTCTAACTTTGTGCCTGCTTAGATATCAGAAGACCAGATAACTTTAATGTGATTCTTCATTTTGAGAATAAAAAATATCTCCAATAACATAAAAGTGTGAGGGGAAAAAAAGTTTTTTCCCGCAGTGGTAAATTTGGTATACTCTGTTGACAATAAATGTGAATTGATGGTCTGTCTACTAACACTAAAGAATCTCAGTTTATAATCCAAAATTATACCATTACCATGCTTGATCTCTTATAAATAAGGAGAAGGAGATGGATTTGGTTGTTTATTAAGCCTATTGCATCCCTAGAGCCTAGGAGCTTTATTATCTATTGTATATTATAGTGTTTCCTTTATTAAACTTATCGTCTCTAGCATTAAAAGACTGTACCATCATTTCTGAAAGCTTAAAGGCTAAAATATAACAAGTCGACAATATCAGTAGCATTAGGAGCAATTACTAATTCATCACTTTCAAATATGCGTTGACTTCTAAATATAGGAAGGAGAGATTAACTCAGGAAACCGTATCCGAGTAGGTTAAGTCAGGATTACCCTTTACGTTCATCCACTGCTTTATTTAGGATTGAGAAGCAGGTCACGTGGGCATTGCAGTGCTTCAAAGGAAAGTTCCTCGTGTTGTTTATTTTGATTGTTAATTTTTCTTACAGTGATTTGGTTTCTCTATTTGTGTGTATACCTATATTTATCTCTATATCTATCTACTCACCTATATATGGTTGCCAGCTTCTTTTTCTTTACTTTTTTTTAGAGATGGGTCTCGCTCTGTCACCCAGCTGGAGTGCAGTGGCCCTTTTTAAAAATTTGACTTAGACTGTCACTGATGCAAATTCTCATGCTTAAACTATCAATCTAGTTTTTACTTCAAGGACTATATAGTTCATTTTCAGGTTATTTAATTGGTTCTTTTTCATATCCATCTATTCTAGATTCATATCTGCCTGTTTTTACTTCATACTTATTTTTGTTCTTTTAATGGATGTGTGATGTAAGGAACAGAATTAACTAAAAAATGTCCCTAGGGGCTCACTCTGGGTTGTCTGGACAACGAGGTGGCTGGGACTGTTTTTGCAGATGAGGAGTCCCTTTCTTCCAAGGGGCTGTGTACTGATTTTGGCTTCTCATAGGACCCGTGGCTTTTGCCCCTCAGCAGGAGCAGTCCAGTTTCTATGGGCCATGGGCTAGTGTTCAAAAGATTCCTGTAAACAACAGGCGCTGCTTGGTGCTGTAACAGTTTGTGTGTCCCTTTATTGAGAAGGTTACACTCCAACTTGCCCCATAGGTAGTTACTGTGGTGTTGCGGGGAGTGGTTGCTTGGAAATCTAGACCCATACTATCCAGCAGGGCACCCAGCACTCCTGTGCGGGGAGGTGGGAGGAGGGGGAACCTGTGCCTTCTCTTCTCTTGCTGTTGCTTGGCTTGTAGCCTGTCCTTTCCCTGAAAAGGCTATCCTTCATTATCCATGCTGAGCGATGCTGTGACACCATCCTGAACACTATTGCATGGCACATGGCAACCACAGAGGTACCCACTAGGCATGAGGGATGCTATTCCTCACTATCTCTATGATTATTTTAAACATACCTACTTACAGAGCCTGTCAGAAAAGCTCTTGTTTAGGTTTCACTGGACATGATATAATATTATTATTGAGTTTTTTGGTTGACATTTTTAGTATTAATGTTCCTCATAGGAGTTTGAATTATAGTTTGCAGATTTATCTTAATTATTATTTATTAATTATATTACTTTATTAATTATGAAGTAATTCCTTCCTTCCCTCCCTACCCTCTCTTTCCTTTTCTTCACTGATTTTTCTCTAGTTCTCCCTAGGCACACCTTCCCTATCTGATGGTTTTTCTATTACCTCCACATCTCATTACTTTTTGAAAGCAAAAACTGTATTCCATTCTTTGCCTGCCACTTCTGATCTTTTTTCCTTTGATGAAGCAAGCAAAGTTGCAAATCCCTCTAGAAAGATATATATTAAGAAGGTTCTCCTTTTCCAAGTGTTGGTATGAGATTCTGTGCAGTGGGAAAATAGTTCTACATAAACTTGTTTCTTCAGCCAAACTTGTGACTGATTAGCTGACTTTTGACAGAATCTGGTAGAATGTCTAACCCTGATGGCCTGGGACAGAAGCAGTCCATGTGTTCTAGACAGAATCTTGCAGCTTGACCTGATGAATCAGGGACACGGTGGTAATTTCATGAAGAGCTTTTATTCATTAGTTTTGGACAGTGCTTTTCTGAATTTTCCTTTTATGGAATCTGTTTTCTTGTCTCCAGTTTCTATTTTTGCCTCAGACCTCATTGTATATTTATTTGTTTATATCGTTATACATATTCCCATACTTATGTCTGAGCTAATTCTGCTGAAGGTGATTGTGACAGATGAGTTTCAATTAATAAGCCCCTTCACATGACATACATGTGAAAAATAACTTTTGGTTTATAATAAAATGCTTGTTTTACACATTCTTATCCTATTTGGTTATAATATAAATTCTTAAATATGACAATTATACTTCCAGAATGTGTTATTTGAATTACTTGGTTATTAGATCTTTTTTTATGAGAATTTTTTTCCCTTCTCATTTTCTAACCACGTTTAAATTGATAGTATTTTAGTATAAACTTAGTATTTCCCTTCATGCTATAAATAAGTTACTATCTTTTTTCTTTTAACTTTTCCATTTGTTCTTTTTTTTAGACAGGGTCTTGCTCTGTCATTCAGGCTGGAGTGCAGTGGTGCGATCACAGCTCACTGCAGCCTCGACCTCCTAGGCTCCAGCGATCTTCCCTTAGCTTCCCGAGTAGCTGGGACCATATGTATGCATCACCACGCCTGGCTAATTTTTGTATTTTTTGTAGGGATGGGGTTTCACCATATGGCCCAGGCTGGTCTTGAACTCTTGAGCTCAAGCAACCCACCTGCTTTAGCCTCCCAAAGTGCTGGGATTACAGGTGTGAGCCCCTGCTCCTGTCCTCCACTTGTTCTTAATTCAATACAAGTTGTTAGTGAAGATTCTATGTTCCCATATGGTTTCTTTTTTTCAGCAAGTGGCTAACGAGGAAATAATAGTGACTGATTCATTCAAATCAGATAATACATTTGTTTTTAGATCAGGCAACAACATTTCTGTAATGATTTCTTGGGGGAACAATTGAGTGTAAAAGGCAGTGCTGATTCGTCACTCTCACACATATCATGCATACACCCTCCTTCTCACAACCACGTCCCGGGTGAGCTATAACCCTATTGTGACTAGGGAAGCTTCCTTCATACAATGTATCAGTATCAAAGTCAGTCTCTAAGGGTTCTATTATGTTGCTGTTTTCACTTCCTATACAGTGCTTTGTATGCCATTCTGTTGACCAAAAGGTTCCCCATGCTTTCTACATTTTATATAATACTGGTTGACTTTTTAGCCATCCCTGGAGTTACATCAGAAAATTTCTGGGACATATTGCTGTATGATAATAGGTTCCTGATGTGTTTTTTGTTTTTTGTTTAAATTTAAAAGTAAACTTTAATGTCAAAACTGCAAACTTGGGGAGCGCAGAAAGATCACACAAGGCTGCCACTTCACACACTTGGAGGGTTGCACAGCGGCCGGGCAGAGGGGCCCCTCACTTCACAGACGGTGGGGCGGCCAGGCAGAGGCCCTCCTCTCTTCCCAGTTGGGCGGCCAAGCAGAGGGACTCCTCACTTCATAGACTGTGGGGCGGCCAGGCAGAGGCGCTCCTCTCTTCCCAGCGAGTAGGGCGGCCAAGCAGAGGGGCTCCTCACTTCACAGACTGGGGGGCGGCCAGGCAGAGGCGCACCTCACTTCACAGACAGTGGGGCTGCCGGGCAGAGACCCTCCTCACTTCCCAGACGGTGGGGGGCCCGGGGAGAGGCGCTCCTCACTAGGTTCCTGGTGTGTTCTTATGAAAGCAGTTAGTAGTTACATTAAACATTTCCAGTTTTTCCTAATACCTGTCTAAGCAAAGATGCTGCACCCAAGTGGCACGAACTTTTTTTGTTAACTTATTTATCAGAGATGCAGATTGTAAAGGAGATTTGGGTTGTGTGCTAGAACATCAGGTTAAATATTATCAAATACTAACTAAAATGACATCAAATGAGTCAGAAAAATGCCATTATTTTATTTATTTAGTTTTTTGAGACAGAGTCTTGCTCTGTCGCCCAGGCTGGAGTCCAGTGGCGCGATCTCGGCTCACTGCGAGCTCCGCCTCCCGGATTCCCGCCATTCTCCTGCCTCAGCCTCCCGAGTAGCTGGGACTATAGGCGCCCGCCACCACGCCTGGCTAATTTTTTTGTATTTTTTAGTAGAGACGGGGTTTCACTGTGTTCGCCAGGATGGTCTCAATCTCCTGACCTCGTGATTCACCCGCCTCAGCCTCCCAAAGTGCTGGGATTACAGGCGTCAGTCACCGTGCCCGGCCGCCATTATTTTATTCGTCTTGGGACGGAGCGAAAGGAAAAAAGGTTTGGGGTAAGGTTATGAATATGTAGGTATTCTCTAGAAGGGTAGAGCTTTGTCCCTGACTTGAGGAAACATCTAGAAGGAAGTTATCTGCAAGTAATGCTGGTCACAGCCTCTTCTGCCCATTGTGGATTTTGAATCAAGCCTTCAAGCAGCCTTAGGTGCTTCCCAGGGAAGCAGAAACCGACAACCATGATACCAAGATCGTCCAAAGTAGCTTTCCAGGCAAGGTCATAGAAGTTGATCTAGGGTGATATCTTCCTAAATGACTAGTATATGATGTTATCATTAGATGGGAGAGAGAAACACGTACCTCCTTATCCCACAGAGGGTTATTCAGTTATCTGAAAGAGGCAATATTTATTCTGAACAGCTTCAACTACATTATAATCTGTAATCTGATTGGCGAATCAAATATAGAAGACCGGTTATTAAATTTTTTTTTTTTGCATGTTTTGAAGGGAGGTGAGGATGGAAGAAGGAACGCATTTGGCACCTGAAGTTGGGGGGGAGGGTGGCTGGTTTATGGTGCCACTGACTGGTTTAAAGAATGGTTACACCAGAGAAGACTACCAGTACAGATGGTGCGCAGAAGGCCTTGCAGTCTTGCTGACTTGGCAACTTTGCTGAGGATGGACCTCCTTAAACTTCAGTGGGATAGGGATAAATAGAAGGCATGCACCAAGCTATTTTAATCATGCAGCTGCAGATGTAGGCAGCTCTACATTGTAGGATTTGGAAAATTCTATTTTTAAAAGCATGATTGCCCTTGGTTAAATTAAGGAGCTGGATTCCCATTAATCAGTGCCAGTATTTATTTATTTATTGAGATGGGTCTCACTCTGTTGCCCAGGCTGGAGTGATTAGCACAATCATAGCTCACTACAGCCTCAAACTCTTGGCTCAAGTGATCCTCCTGCCTCAGCTTCCTGAGTAGCTAGGGCTATGGGTGAGCCCACCATGCCCAACTAATAATTTTTTTTTTATTTTTTATAGAGACAGAGTCTTTCTATGTGGCCCAGGCTAACCTCAAACTCCTGGCCTCAAGAAGTCCTCCCACCTTGGCCTCCCAAAGTATAGGGGTTATAGGCATGAGTCATCATACCTAGCCAGTGCTAAAATTTAGTTTACCATATAGTTCATATAATATTACTTTCTTGTATCATTTTTGCTATTGATATAAAAGTTTCCTTGCCTGATGCAAAAAAAAAGGGAGAAACTATCTTTAGAACCAATATTCACTCTTTGTGTCTCTGCCTAGAACCCTGATGCCACCCAATTTCTAGACTATCCTTGGTCTCTTATTTTTGAACCTACTGTTTTATGTTATGGTATATACTATGTAATTAAAAATATAGCTACCACTAAAATCACTGAACTAAGCTGTTTCCCGTATTCTATTGGGGGAATAAATTTAGGTTCTCCAGACGATAGGAAGCAGTTACAATAAAATGCAAGGACGTTTGGAGCATCGTATTTATTTTTCATCACTATTGTCAAAAGGATCATTTGGAGATGTGCTACAAGCCCAATACTCTTCTAAGTGTCACACTTTTTTTTTTTTCTAGGCCCATTCAGCTCTGGGATGCTGCATAAGTCATACTTCTACATTTTTCACTTTTCTAATCTTTTGTCATTAAAATAAATTCAGGGTTTTGTAGATTAGGCAGTGACGTAGGGCTAAAGTTTATAGAATGTAAAGCATTGTATAAGACGTGAAGAATACAGCCAATTTCAGCTCTTTCAGAAGGAAAACTTTTGGAGCACCTTTATTTAGACCATTTTGGCATCAGAATTAGAAAACAAAACCTAATTGTAGTTATATAGTTTACATATTTCTTAAATTACCCTGATGACTGCTTTGGAATCATCCAGATGTTCCATGGGTTTTTGTTCAATTTAATTAAATTGAATTATTTTCTGAAATTAAAAGGAGTTGTTTGTTGAATTTTCCAATGTTGCTGCCTTTTGTTGACTGCTAGCAATTTTAAATTAAAATCATTATTTTTCATAATTCCCACACATACAGAGTTTGGCATTGTCTATATCTTCACCTGGGCTGAACTAAAGAGCATAACTTTTTGTAATGTAGTACATTTTACCTAAGATTACTTTTCTTAAAACAAGACAGTTGCTTTTTCTTCAGATTATTGCTTGAAAAACGGGCTTAAGGATATCTACCAAAGCTTGCCCTGCCTTTTTAACAGCTTTCTTTAAAGTTGACATATATCAAAAATATCTCTTTTCTAACTAAGGAGCTTTGTCAATCTTTAGAGCTGGTAACGTCTTAATCCTGGTTTGTGGTACAAGTGTGTGTGTTTGTGTGTATATGTTTTAGTATTTCTTCTCTTACAGAAAAAAAAGAAATGGCCTTTTAAAAATCCAGCCTTCACCTTTGTGATCAGAAAAAGGAAATCTAATTATATTTCTAGCGTTTGCAGTTTCTACTTCTCATCAATTAATTATTTTTGCTATCAAATGGAAAATCTGTTTGTTTCGTACTCTGACCTCTAGCCTCTTTCCATCTAAATAGTTTTCATTCGTCTTAGCCACTGGGTTGTGTTTTCTCTTCTACATTGTCTTTACTTTTATATATAGTTTAACACTTTCTCATATACATATACATACACATATAGAGAGAGAGATAGAGAGAGAGACTGAGTCATGCTCTGTCGCCCAGGCTGCAGTGCAGTGGTGCGATCTCGGCTCACTGCCACCTCCGCCTCTCAGGTTCAAGCGATTCTCCTGCCTCAGCCTCCCGAGTAGCTGGGATTGCAGGCACCCACCACCACACCCAGCTAATTTTTGTATTTTTAGTAGAGATGGGCCAGACTGGCCAGACTGGTCTCGAACTCCTGACCTTGTGATCCACCCGCCTTGGCCTCCCAAAGTGCTGGGATTACAGGTGTGAGCCACTGCGCCCGGCCTCTCCTATAATTTTTAAGATTCACTTCATGGTTAATGTCTTGCAGGTAATATCCTGCATTCTTTTCTCTCTTTTATTTACCTGAAGTGGTGGTTGGACTGCTTTCATTTCTGTCCAGATATTCATTATGATAGCTAGGTGATATAGCTCTGGAGTCTAACTTAGTAATGTTTTCAGGGCTTTCAGTGTTTGGATCTTTTACTTTTTGCATTTCCAATTCTAGTGAGTATGAGTGACAAGTGGTCAGCAAGGTAGAAGCTAAGAGATGAGAAAGTCATTAAAGGGTAGAAACTGCTGGTGTACAAGAAACAGGGATGAAGCAGGGAGAGGAGGAAGAGGAGATGGAATTTTTGAATTCATGCATCAAAAATTTTGTTCTCTGAGACAGTGGGGAAGATAGACAGGTTTGTGGGTATCACTGGAAATTTTTGGATGGAAAAGAGAAAGTGTCCATGTAGAGGCATTTCTGTCTACTCAGTAAAATGGGAGGAGGAGGTCACTTGTTAAAGTGAAGTTGAGACTGGGAGCCTCAGGACAATATTTGCCAGAAAAGAAGCAAAAGAAAAATATAAAGCTGAGTGGGGAGTGTGCTGGCTCAGCGTGGATTAAGTTGCTCTGCTGCTTGAAACCTTTTATCAGAATTGTTTGATTAGCAAGGAAAGTGTTTTTTTTTCTTTCTTGATGTTTATTAATTTTGTGATTTGTCCTGGAGCACAGTAGGAGAAACAACTTGGGACTAATAAATCATATCAATTGGCCTCATGTATCTTTGTAACTTTTTCCTGAGCTTAAACTAGGGTCCCCTTCAACTGCGAGTGCCTAACACCATCATTATAGTCAGGAGTTTAGGGTGTTTTGGACCCACATTGAACTTGACATTCCTCCCAAATGCAATTTTGCATAGATTGTAAATGAAGGAGGCCATCAGCCCCACTCTGATTGCGCAGTCTTTGCAATGGACCCTGTCAGTTCTTGCTGTTTTCCATATAACTAGTGTGCTTTTCTTGCTGCAGTACCTTTGGCTAAGCTGACTTCTTCTTCACCTGGCAAAGCTTTTCCCTGCTCATTTAAACATCCTTTATGCCTAACTAGACAGTTTTCATCCTTCTAGACCTTGCCTTAAACTTGACCTCCTTCGTAAACTTGTCTAAAGCTGCAGCTGTTCTCTTTCTTTCTCTGAATAGTGAATTCTGCCCAGTTCAAATCTTTATTTATATATTTTTCCCTGTTTTCTTAGGTAGACTGTAATTTTCTTGTGAGAAGGACCATATCTGCTATGTATCTCTTTTAGATCTGTTCACCATAGTCTAGTACCAGGTGTGCATGACATCTTCATAAATGTTTGGAGTGGAATTGTTTGTCACTGGTGTTTGATTTTCATAAGGTGACACCAGTAGTTGATGTTTCAAATATGTCCACTCCCCATATTTGCGATGCTACAGAAAATAGTTATTATAATTAAGTATTTTTGGTGTTTCAGGTTTTCTTAATAAGCTTTATTAATTTGGTAATTTAAACATTTTATTTTAATTTGCTTTTTATTTTTCTCTCTTCATTTTCATGGTTCTGTATGTTGGCCCCGAGTTGTGACTCTTAAGGATGCCATGGTAACCTGTCAGAGAATTGTTGTGTTAAGTTGTTCTTTGCTCCCTTCTCTGAGATGTGCTCAGCTATGATGATCTGCTCCACCACTCTTTTTCTTGCAGTTCATGCCTAGTGATTAAATTATATCTTTTATGCCCTGTATTTTCACTATTTCTTCTCATATAGGCAATATAAAGCCACAACATGTCTGAGATATATATGTCTCATATGGATATGCACTAATAATATGTATGAAAACTTTACAGTTTAGCTCATAATTACAGGTCATTCCAGTTAACTTGTCATTGGGTTCTCACTGGGTAGCGGTAATTTGCATGGCTCAATCAAGCCAAGGAACTTTCTATGCAATAAAAAAGTACAAAAGAGACATAATTTGAATAATAGATTTATTACAAAATAGTTACAAAATATACTTATTATTTAATACAAAAGAAATAAGTTTACCACAAAGCTACAAATGGCATAAAAGTACATATTTGTGTTCCTTTTAGGAATCGAACATTTTAAGTCCAGTGCAGGATGGAACAAAGAAACCTCAGATTGACAGCAACAAGAGCAATAACTACCGGATTGTAAAGGAGGTCAGCAGATACAAAATATTCTTATATAGGTTTATATTTGCATGCCAAATAAGTTTTGCTCATATATTATACTTAATATTGTTATTTGTTATATTTGATACTTTCCCTCTTCTTTTTAAAGATTTTGATCAGGCTAAGTAAACTCTGTGTGCAGAATAAAAAGTGTCGGAATCAACATCAACGATTACTGAAAAATATGGGGGCACATTCGGTGGTGTTGGATCTTCTGCAGATACCCTACGAAAAGGTTAGTCCTGGTTATTTTTTGTTCTTTAGCTTTTTATTTTGATACAATTTCAAATGTTTTGCAAAGTTCCAAGAAATTTTTTTTCTTAATTATTTTAGAATAAATCACCCACAAGGTGCCCCATCATCCCTGAGCCCTTTTGTGTATGTTTCCTACAAACAAGAGTACACTACCATGTCACCACACTAGCACCTTCCAAATCAGGAAAGAGCAAGGCACTTTACTGCCACCTAGTCCCTACACACTACTCAGATTTCTCCCATTGTCCCAGTTGTTTTCGGCTTGAAAAAAAGATCCCCTTCAGAATCATGCGCTGTTTGTTGCCATGTTTATTTAAATCTCTTCATGCAGGAACTCCCATGACGTTGACACTCTTGAAAATAGCCAGTTATTTTGAAGGATGTCCCTTAATGTGGATCATCTGATGTTTTCTCGTGATTAATACAGTTATGCATCTTTGGCAGGAATGTAACCGGAGTGACACTGTGTTTGTCTCATTGCTTCCTATTTGTTGGTGCACGATTTTGATTTGTCCCATGTCTGATGATGTTCACTTTGATCAATTGATTGAGGTTGTGTCTGCCAGGCTTCTCTGATTTTCCCTTTGTAATTCCCTTGTAATTAATAAGTATTTTGTGGAGCAGTTCTGTGAAACTAAGTAAATATCCCATTCTTCATCACACTTTCAACTTATTCATTTATTGTGTTTATTTTTATCAGTATGGGTTTGTATATGTTCATTTTATTCAATAGGTTATAAAGTGTTCTATCATTATTTATTTTGATTTCTAGATTGTCTCAGATTTGACCAGTGGAGTTCCTTTGAGCTAGATTGTCTGTCTTCTAACATTCCCCCCAGCATTCTTTGATTACTTCCTTGCTTTCTGGCACAATAAAATGTTCCAGGCTCATCTTGTATTCTTCTTGCTTCAACTCTAGAATCAGCCATTTCTTCAAGAAGCCCCATTTCCATTTGGTGGGAAATGGTATTTAGGAGCAAAGTTCTGAGGACTGAGTGTGCTTATTGCTTCGGGGTGTTGCCCCCATAGGCCCTCTAAATAGGCAAGACTAGGGAATATGCATATGTGTGGGTGCATGTAGAAATTTATTTAATATTAATATAAAATACCACTGAAAACATGAGTCCATCTGAATTCCTAACAATGCCCACATGACAAATGGTACAGTCAACTACACGGGGGAATTTTAGGTAGTTTCACTCATACTGTCACAAGACCACTTTTAAGATGACAAATTTGCTTCTCTGTGAATTTTGAGACTTAAGTTTCTTGTTAAGATTCTTATAACCAAATGATAGTAGTTTAGTATAGGACTTTGGAAAATGGCAATGAATAAGGATATTCATTATTAAGAGTGTTTAGAAAGAGGGGGACAAAAAGGAGGAGAAAATAGAAGAGAAAGCAAAGAGGAAAAGAAAAAGAAATAGGTGGCAATAATAGACAAGGTAAATAGCAAAAGGAAGGGACAGAGAGATTGGAGAGAGGAAGAACTGAGATGAGTGAGTAATAAATATATATATACAGAGAAGATTGACAGAATGGAGGAAGAGAGGAAGTTTGAATGGAGAGGAAATGGAGTGAGAGCAGAGCAGGAGAAAAGGGGACGGGAGCAGAAGAAATAATAGATGGGACAAGAGGAGAAGAAGAGAGGAGATGGAATAGACGTGGGAGAAAGAGTAGGAAGGAAGATATATGAGAGAGTGAAATAGAATAGGGAAAGAGAGACAAAGAAGAAGAGAAGCAGAATGATGGAGATATAGGCATACTGCAAAATGAGACATTTAAAGGAGGGGAAGAATTATGGGGACTGGAGGGAGGAGAAACAGAAAAGAGAGAGGAAAGGAGGACAGAGGAGGTGTGGAGATGAAGCAGAGAAGGAGAAGGTGGCTATGTACAGAGATGGGGAAATGTGGTGGACAATTGGAAAGATTGGGGAGAGAGAAGGGCTGTGAAACGAAGGGGACATTGGAAGAGTAGAGCAGTATAGAATCAGGAGGAATAACAAAGAGATGGTGAGAAGGATCTAGAAAACAGAAGGGGGCAGAAGGGGAAACTGGGAGAGGTGTGAAACATAAAGGACACAGAGAAAGGAGAACAAAGATGGGCAGAGAGAAAAATGGTATATGGGTAAAAGGATAGATTTTTGCATAACATTTGCAGTCTCCTATGTTCATTTCTATCATGTGCCATTCTTTAACTTACAGAATGATGAAAAGATGAATGAAGTAATGAATCTAGCCCATACATTTCTGCAGAATTTCTGTCGAGGAAATCCACAGAATCAAGTTCTTCTTCATAAACATCTGAATTTGTTTTTAACTCCAGGTGTAAGTATTTTAGTGGCTTCTAATATTTCTAGTAAAGTGTGCATCAAATTTGTCTTAGTAACATTCATGAAGAGAATTTTGTTACACTTCATTGCTTCATTTTTTTTTCCTTGTGGAAATTCTCTCTCCAAAAGTGAATATCTTTTTTTTTTTCATTAAGGAAACTTTTAAAGAACTTGAAAAATTGCACAAGTTTTACATGCAAATGACAACATCTTTTATATGTGTGTAGTTAAATGTTGGGGAAAAGATATGGTAGAACAAAGAACTAACCCACAATACCATGAGTAAGGTAAATATGGAAAACTCAGAGGTGGAGTTTGCCCTTGTCTGTAAAATGTGTTTGAGCAGATTTTATGGAAGACCTAATTTTGAATTCATAATTAATCTCAAGAATACTGTTGCCAATATGTTGCACTTTATGATAATAAGCTCCTTTCTCCAACTAAATTCCTCTGTGAGCTCAGTTTTCTTTTAATGGTTAATGATCTCATTGCATTTTTTGAAAGACATGCACAGAAAATTCACTGTGGCTTCGTATAAAATATAAAACTGATCACAAGCAGGGCAATTAGTCTAAGTACCGTAGAATGGAAAATTGATCTTGTCAGAATTACAAGGGCATGTTTGTCTGTGTTTAGCTCCTTGAAGCAGAAACCATGCGGCACATCTTCATGAACAATTACCATCTGTGCAACGAAATTAGCGAGAGAGTTGTACAGCACTTTGTGCACTGCATTGAGACACATGGCCGCCACGTGGAGTACCTGAGGTTTTTGCAAACAATTGTAAAAGCAGATGGTAAATATGTGAAGAAATGCCAGGATATGGTAATGACAGAGGTATGTTCTCAATTTGCCTTTTATCAGCTTCACATAAACAGTATGTTCAAATATGTATTTTCTATTACAGTGAAAAAGCCCCCAGCAACATAGGTTTCGAAAATTATTTAATTTAATCATGACTACTCAAGTGCAAATATATTTTGCTTTAATCTAGTGAAGCAACATATCTTAAGTTGGTTTTATGATTTTTCTGAGTTTATTTTTCTTTTTGACCTATAATGAATTTGTGTATTTTAAATAATGGGTAAAATCCTATGAAATGTTATCGATTGTTTGGAATGAAAGTGACAAAATTTTATATTTTTAAGTTTCCAATGATATAAGAAAGACAGATTAAACTGTGCTTTTCCAGTGCCTTTATTGCTCTGTTTCTGAAATATAGAATGGGTGTTCTCTGCTGCTATTTGCAGAAAGCTTTGAAGAGAATCGAACTAAGTAATACAAACTACCCAACAGTGATTTTTTTTACAACATGTGGAAACTTACTGTTTAGAGTAAGTTATAAATTTCAGCAAATGAATAGATGAAGGTATTTCATTTCTTTATTTGCCTATTTCATGTTTATGTTTGACATTGAGTGATATTTATGTAATGAGTAAGTTACTAGGAAGCAAGTATGATACATTGGAGAAGTAGCAGCTTAAAGAGCCCATTGATTAAATCACCGCTCTGTGACCAAATGGTTCTCTAGTGGCCCATATGGGTTAAGGGAGCTTCCACCCATGGCTACCAAACAGTTACATGGTAGATTTTTATTGGTTTCTGGGCATTTTCATTATGATATACCTTAAATTTGGGAATGGAGGAGATTTCCATAATGATTCAAGGAGTCCCTCCTGCTACTTAGAAATCTTAAATTTAGCTTAAAGCCTTGAATTTTTAAATGTAAATTATTGTTATTAAACATTTTAAGGAACATTTTAAGCTTGGAAAATGCACCTTTTTCGTATCTGCATTTGCCTTCACATTAGCCCTTCATTGTCTGGAAATGTGAGAACTAAAGGATTTTGTGTTATGATCAGCAAGGAAAGAATTAGAATGGGGAAGCAGCAACAGTGAAACCATCCCTGTAATACTGTTGGGTGAAGTGTTTCTGTGCACAAAGAAGTATTTGTAATATTATGTTAATATATAATACATACTTTTGATACAAATACATTCTCTTTCAACAACACTTTCAAAGTAAGCCAACTAATTGGCTTATAGATTTAAATATGTTGTCACTTTAAATATAATACATAGAGAAAAAAATTGTATGTCCTTAGTTACCCACCAACCTATCTCACGCTGGGGTTAGAAAATTGGTACTGATAATAGACAGTAAGATATTATGGAGCTTGAGCAACAAAACTGCCACCTGATGGAATTTTCTACTAAAATTACATAAACAAAATGTGAAGGAAAATTTATGTCCTAAAAGCCCCTACCTATTCATATCTTTGTTTCTCTCGGGTTTTTGGTCTTAGTTTTCTGCTTATTTCTCTTATCTCTGCTTTTACCTTCATTCTCTACTGATGCCTTCTTATGACACACGGAATTTTGTAGACTTTTGTAGAGCTGTAAGTAGCTCAATGTACTTGCTTACTTAGGTAGTCGCTATGGCAATGGATGAGGATATTTTACTCTGCTTTAGTAAAATTATGAGATTTCTTGTACTTTGGCCATGGAGTCTCCCAAAAAAAAGTAGAGGAAAATAACTTTATTTTTTACAGGTTTAATTTCAGTGTGATGAACAATTTACTATCATCCCTGTTGTTTCATTCTTGCCCCATCTGCTGCTTCCACATCGCCCCCAACTGGTTTTGATAGTGTTCATAGCTGGTTCCTTGGCATGAGACCATAATCTTGTCACCACCCTCCCCAAGCATAGCTCTGCCTTTGCCGTATTATATATGTTTTTACAAAGAGATACACGTGTTTCCAGATATATCAAGCCTTTGGAAATAACTGCAAGGATGAATGTTTGGACTGCTACATAGACTGTCTTATTATCATTTCAGTTGATAAATGGGGGTGAAGACGTGCTGATATTTTACAATGATAGAGCATCATTTCCAATCCTTCTCCATATGATGTGTTCAGAGAGAGACCGAGGGGATGAGAGTGGCCCCTTAGCCTACCACATCACGCTGGTGGAGTTGCTGGCAGCATGCACAGAGGGGAAAAATGTCTACACTGAAATCAAGTGTAATTCCCTTCTCCCGCTGGACGACATAGTGAGGGTGGTGAGCCATGATGACTGCATCCCTGAGGTAAACCTGGCAAAAGCTTAGCAGCTCTAATAGAATCGTTATTAATTTTTAAAGTTTATCTAGGTGCCAGAAGTCCCCCATACTAATATTTATGATGAGATCATATATTTAGTTAGGGAATTGTATTTAACTATACAATTTGGAAAATGTAAAAGAGCATCAAAGGTCTACTTTTTAATAAGAAGGTCTATAAGAAGTTCTGCAAGATGATAAACTTCTTTTTTTTTTTTTTTTTGAGACAGTGTTTTTGCTCTGTTGCCCAGGCTGGAGTGCGATGGCAAGATCTCGACTCACTGCAACCTCCACCTCTTGGGTTCAAGTGATTCTCCTGCCTCACCCTCCCGAGTGGCTGGGATTACAGGCATGTGCCACCATGCCCAGCTATTTTTGTATTTTTAGTAGAAATGGGGTTTCACCATGTTGGCCAGGCTGGTCTTGAACTCCTGACCTCAGGTGATTCACCTGCCTCGGCCTCCCAAAGTGTTGGATTTACAGGCGTGAGCCACCGCAGCCAGCCTGTGAGAAACTTTTAAGAACTATAGCCACTGCTAGTTTAGTGGAAGCTACTAGACAGCTCTCTTAAATTCTAAACATGGCCATATGATCAAACTGAAAGGTTTACTTGAACCTTTAGTAGGTACTTGAGCATAAAACAGGTGCTTCAAAAATGATTTATAACCACTGATTGGAGAGGCTAGGATAGTGCTGCAGGACCACATAAAAGACTCTGCAGGTTTACCTGGCTTTATGGAATAGATGCATTCTTGAAAATATGCATGCACAGTTTGCTTTATTCCCACATCATTTACCCTCTGTCCTAGTTTGGCTCTGATGATAGAAAAAGTCTCAGTAGCAGCTGGTTGCCTGCCAATAGGTTTCTATTAATGAGGCATCCAGGAATGTACATTGCAATAATGTCTTTCTTTTCTACTGTTGGGAGGGGATTGGAGGGGAGGGAAGGAGAGGGGAAGAAGAAAGAAAGGGAAAGGGAGAGGAAGGAGAGGTTGCTTTTGACACCTTGTATCTCAAATACCGTAGGCTTGTTTTGCATAAAGTTATTTCTCACAGCAATGGTTGGGCCCAGGGGGATGGAGTGCTAGGCCCCATGTTTTCACCCCTAGGTCAGTGGACTCTTAGCAAAAGAAGAGAAATGGGAATACTTTCTGGATAGACAAAACTGTGCTATGATCTACCATAAAAACTAACAGATTTTCTGTTAACCTTTCATAATTGATATTTGAAAGTCATCAATAAAGAAAACTAACTTTCTTTTGTATTTGAAACTTGCACAGGTTAAAATTGCTTATGTGAACTTCGTTAATCACTGTTATGTTGACACTGAAGTGGAAATGAAAGAAATCTATACAAGTAACCACATTTGGAAATTATTTGAGAACTTCTTGGTGGATATGGCAAGGGTAAGTTAGATTTTGACTACTGAAGGGTGTCAATAGATATTTCGACTAAATAGTATTAAGCATCTGGATGAAAACTTGCAGTTAAATTCACTACCTTTTGATTTGTTGCATTCATTCATAAAGTTGTGAATAAATTTCAGAAGATTGTGAATGAGATTTAATGAGTTAATATATACACAAAATACTTAGTGCATTGTAGATAACAATAGGTATTCATTTTTACCTTTATGAGTGACTGTATTTGTCTGTTATTAAATGGAATCTTAGTGGCCTTCTTATATTGGTTAGAGAAGATATTTGGCAGAGGTCAATTTGCATTTAATCTCTTATTCTAAGTGCAATTACAAAGCACAGATCAAGAGACCTAAAGAGGTCTTGACTACTGATTTCAGGCAGATAGGTACTTGACCAGCCAACTGAGGACTTAGCCTTGCTCACTGTTGCCTACTCAAAATCTTCTTTGGAAGTGTACTCCAGTAATTTAATCATCTGGCATTTTCACTCATATCCGCTACATTATATTCTGCTCGTTGTTGTTTGTTTTGTTGGGGGGCTGTTGGGGAGGACGTGTGGAGCTGGTTGGCATTTTCTGGATACTGCCTGGCATATGTTTTTGCTCTGTTAATATTGAGTAAATGAATGCATGAAGAAATACAAGAAAGAAGGAATCTCTTTGATGGACAAAATTTTCTTTAGCACATCTTAGCCTTTTTGTCTTTTTTTGCATACTGTATTATCATAGCAGCCACGGTCTAAAAAAATATCTAATTTTCTCTTTAAAGTTATGGGACTTGATGTTCAAATAAGGTTTCGCTAAAGAAGACGGTATTCAGATAACTCCTTAGACCTATTATGAATGATGGTGGCCGGACTCAGCCCCTTTGGCCTTCCAACATTCCTGAGCGCTGGTAGCTTTCTATAGGCCTTATATAGATGTATTTGGAGGAGAAAGATTAGTGAAGTCCATATTTTCATTATCTCAATTTCAAGAACAGTTGCTGTTATCTGTTATCTCACTGCCTCTCTATACCTTTTTCTGAAAGGAGGGATGACAAGGATGTACCTTGTCATCCCTCCTTTCACTGCCTGTAGACTCAGACATGTGAGAGCACCCTTGGATAATACAATGAATCATGTGTTATTCCAGACCATGGATTCTTTTTATTTAGCCAGGGTTTCCAAGTGAAATGTGCTTAGTTTACCTTTGGTGTGGTATAGTGTGGTGAGTGAGGTAGTTCTTGTTTTACTTCATTTCCATACAGCTAAAAGCTACTTATTGCCTATCTCAGGTAAATATGCACCTGTAGAGAAATTGTCCTGTTTTATGCAGCATTTAACATAGTACTCTTATGTGTCCCCATTGACCTTGTAAAAACCTTGATTCTGACCAGCTGTAGTATCTCCAGAGACCTTGAAGTAAGGAGTGACTTCCATGCCAATGACTAAGCTTTAAAACTGCACATGCAGGAGGATATTAAAGAGATTATAGACTGAATTGCGGGGTTGCACAGTGCTACTGACCAAAGATAAGCTTGAAACAGATCAAGGTCACATTATAGGCAGCATGAGCTATAAAGCTGAAACGATTTTTATTTTTTAAGCCAAAGAAAACCAATGATAACTTCCATTGATTATGCCACCTGGGAAATACTGTTTTCACTGATGTATGTGCCAGGCAAAGGTGTACAGATTTACATTCTTTTTTTGAAAAAAAAAAAAAAGCAAAAACACATATAGCAACAATTTTAACTATTGCTTAATTGGATAATTAATGTTATTTATTATATTAAAGCTCTAGGGGAATTTCAATATCTTCTTGATCTATTTATTCTTTATGTCTAACCACAATAACTTAGCTATACTCTAAAAAAAAGGGTTTTTAAAAATATTTTCCTCTTGTTTATATTTTAAAACAGTAGCTCTCTAATCCCTTCACCAGGGTTGACAGGAATCACCTTTCCTTTTTCAGGGAAGGAAATAGAAACCTGACTTTTTCATATCTGGGATTTCTGTCTCTCCCCATGAAGAAAGATCAGAGTCACCACAAACTTTCAAATTCAAGTTATAAAACTAAGGGTGGTTAAATGAGTAGAATGTGGCCTTCTAGGTAAATTTTCAGTTCAGTTGAGCAGTTTTTAAGCTTTAGTGAGCATCAGGCTTAGCTGGAGGGCTTGGTAAAATACAGATTGCTGGGCCTTGTCCCCAGAGTTTCTGATCTCCATACGTGAGAGACTTTGCATTTTTAACAAATTCCTGGGTGATGCTGCAGATGCTGGTCCAGGGACCACATTTTGAGAATCACTGTAGTAGATAGAGCATAGTAGCTAAGAGTAGGGATTTCAAAAGATTTAGCCAGACCAGGGTTCACGTCTAGATTGTGCCTCTCAGTAACTCAGTTTATCTTGGACAAAGTTCTTAACCCCTCTGGGCCCTGAGTTTCCTGATTTGTAAAATGAATACAATAAATTCCCATTCCCCATAGGGTTAGTGGGAGAATCCAATGAAATAATGTGTATAAAATTCTTAGCACGTATTAGCATCAGTAAGAGAGTTGGTAACATCAGTCATATCATTGTATCCAGAGGACCATTCAGCATAGGCAAACACTAGAAATTATGTCCATAAAGCTGGACATCCACAACAGTAGTTGACATGAATAGCCACGTATGAGATAAACCAAATCCAGATGTTCCAACAAAGTTATGAAATCCTGGAAGAACTGATTTATATCCATGAGAAATGATGAAGGTAATCTGGAGGAAAGGAATTTGGTAAGTTGAACCTAAAGAATCATAGCATCTTAGGGTGGTAAGAGACTAGTAGTCAAATTTATATCCAGTTCATAGTCTTCAGCACTTACTCAAATACCTGATTAACAATGATCTTACTACTTTTTTCTTTTTCTTTTTAATTTTTGTGGATAAATAGTAGCTGTATATATTTATGAGGTACAGGAGATATTTTGATACAGCCATATAATGTGTAATGAACACATCAAGGTAAATGGGATATCCATCACCTGAAGCATTTATCCTTTCTTTCTGTTACAAACAATCCAATTATATTTCTTTAGTTATTTTAAAATGTGCAAGAAATTATTGTTGACTGTAGTCACTCTGTTGTGCTATCAGATATTAGATTTTATTCATTGTTTTCAACTGTATATTTGTACCCATTAACATCCCCACTTCCCCTCTGCCCCACTACCCTTCCTAGCCTCTAGTAACCATCCTTTTATTCTCTGTCTCCATGAATTTAGTTGTTGCAAATTTTTTGGTGCCCACAAATAAATGAGAACATGCAAAATTTGTCTTTGTGTGCCCGGCTTATTACTTAACATAATGACCTCCAGTTCCGTCTATGTTGTTGCAGATGACTGGATCTCATTCCTTTTTACTGGCTGAATAGTACTCTGTTGTGTATATGTACCACATTTTCTTTATCCATTCATCTGTTGATGAGCACTTAGGTTGCTTCCAAATTTTGGCTATTGTGAACTGTGCTGCAACAAACATGGGAGTGCAGATATCTCTTCAATGTACAATTTCCTTTCTTGTGGGAATATATCCAGAAGTGAGATTGTTGGATCATATGGTAGCTCTATTTTTAGTTGTTGCTTTTTTTTTTTCAAGATGGAGTCTGGGGCCGGGCGCGGTGGCTCACGCTTGTAATCCCAGCACTTTGGGAGGCCGAGGCGGGCGGATCACGAGGTCGGGAGATCGAGACCACGGTGAAACCCCGTTTCTACTAAAAATACAAAAAATTAGCCGGGCGTGGTGGCGGGCGCCTGTAGTCCCAGCTACTCGGAGAGGCTGAGGCAGGAGAATGGCGTGAACCCGGGAGGCGGAGCTTGCAGTGAGCCGAGATTGCGCCACTGCACTCCAGCCTGGGCGACAGAGCGAGACTCCATCTCAAGAAAAAAAAAAAAAAAAAAAAGATGGAGTCTGGTTCTGTCACCCAAGCTGGAGTACAGTGGTGTGATCTGAGCTCACTGCAACCTCTGCCTCTGGGGTTCAACCATCTCCTGCCTCAGCGTCTCGAGTAGCTGGGACTACAGGCATGCACCACCATGCCTGGCTAATTTTCGTACTTTTTTTTTTAGTAGAGATGGGGTTTCACCATGTTGGCCAGGCTGGTCTTGAACTCCTGACCTCAAGTGATCCACCCATCTTGGCCTCCCAAAGTACTGGGATTACAGGCATGACCCTCTGCGCCCGGCTATTTTTAGTTTTTTGAGGAACCTCCAAAATGTTCTCCCTAGTGATTGTACAAATTTACATTCCCACTAATGTGTACGAGGGTTTCCATTTCTCCACATGCTCTCCAGCATTTGTTATTGCCTGTCTTTTGGATAAAAGCCACTTTAACTGGGGTGAGATAGTATCTCATTGTAGTTTCGATTTGCGTTTCTCTTGTGATCAATGATGCTGAGCACCTTTTCATATACCTGTTTGCCATTTGTATGTCTTCTTTTGAGAAATGTCTATTCAGATCTTTTGCCCATTTTTAAATCGGATTATTCTATTTTTTCCTATAGAGTTGTTCGAGGTCCTTATAGATTCTAGTTATTAATCCCTTGTCAGATGGACAGTTTGCGAATATTTTCTCCCATTCTGTGGATTATCTCTTCACTTTGTTGATTGTTTCCTTTGCTGCACAAAAGGCTTTTTCTTTTTTTTTTTTTTTGAGATGCAGTCTCACTCTGTCACCCAGGCTGGAGTGCAGTGGTGCTATCTCAGGTCACTGCAACACCTGCCTCCTGGGTTCCAGTGATTCTCCTGCTTCAGCCTCCCGAGTAGCTGGGACTATAGGCACCCGCCACCACTCCCAGCTAATTTTTGTATTTTTAGTAGAGATGGAGTTTTACCATGTTGGCCAGGCTGGTCTTGAACTCCTGACCTCAAGTGATCTGCCCACCTAGGCCTCACAAAGTGCTGGGATTACAGGCATGAGCTACTGTGCCCGACCTGAAGCCTTTTAACTTAATGTCATCCCATTTGTCCGTTTTTGCTTTGGTTGCCTGTGCTTGTTGGGTGTTACTCTAGAAATTTTTGCCCAGACCAATGTCCTGGACAGTTTCCCTGATGTTTTCTTGTAGTAGTTTCAAGGTTTGAGATCTTAGATTTAAGTCTTTAATCCATTTTGATTTGATTTTTGTATATCATGAGAGATAGGGATATAGTTTCATTTCTTCTGCTTATGAATATTCAGTTTTCCTACCACTATTTATTGAAGAGACTGTCTTTTTCCCAGTGTATGTTTTTGGCACCTTTGTGGAAAATGAATTCATTGTAGGTATGTGGATTTGTTTCTGAGTCTTCTTTTCTGTTCCATTGGTCTATGTGTCTTTTTATGCCAGAACCTTGCTGTCAAATTTTTCCTTATTACGTTTTTCGCCTAGTTATTTTTTCTCCAGCAACACAAAATAATTCAGTTAAAGATGTGTTTACTATAAACACCTCCTCACTATTCTTGCTAGCGACCTATTTTGAAAGGATAAAATTATATAACTTGAAGAAAATGAAGATCATCTTAGTTGGTCTCATAATTTTGCCTGTGGCTTCTACAGATTTTTCTGGGTGACTCTCCTAGTTAGATGTAGAGTGAGAGAGGGCTGCTGTAGCATCATTCAGTGCTTTTCCCCAACAGCTGGTCAGATATTTTATGATAGCCTTCATGTCTCCCATCATTTCCTCCATGTCTTTCAGTTATTCCTCTTCTGATATAGTTTCTGGGATTCTAGTTTCAACATACTTTTGAGATCCCTCTAGTTTCTGTGTTTTGTTGAAAGGTATGACATTCAGGATGGAACCCAGTACTTCAGGCAGCAGATGACCCAGCACAGTTTATTTTAGTGGACATTTGGAGAAATGTCTATGTGTGTGTATATATACATATATATACACATATATACACATATATACATATATATACACATATATACATATATACACATATATACATATATACATATATACACATATATATACATATATACATATATACACATATATATACATATATATACACATATATACACATATATATACATATATATACATATACATATATATATATATTTTTTGAAACAGAGTTTTGCTCTTTCACCCAGGCTGGAGTGCAGTGGGGTGATCTCAGTTCACTGAAACCTCTGTCTTCCAGTTTCAAGTGATTCTCCTGCCTCAGCCTCCCGAGTAGCTGGGATTATAGGCGCCCGCCACCAGGCCCGACTAATTTTTCTATTTTTAGTCGAGACAGGGTTTCACCATGTTGGCCACCCTGGTCTCGAACCCCTGACCTCGTGATCTGCCTGCCTCGGCCTCCCAAAGTGCTGGGATTCCAGGTGTGAGTCACTGCGCCTGACCTGACAACAATATTTTTTTAAATGCAAATGAAATTACTAATAGTAATGAAATTGTCACTCATACCACCTTCCATCATTCTTCTCTTGTTTTTCTGGAGTCAGCACTACCAGGGTCTTTTTGTCTGTCCTTGAGTAAAGCTGTCTAAAGTCACCTTTTTTAGTATTTTTTCATTGTCCTATTGGCATTTCCTTGTCTCTTATCTTGTTAAGACCCATACAAGAAAATCTTTCCCAAAAGATTATTTTTAAAAAACTGGTGCTAGATTGTTTCACATTCTTATTCCATTCTAATATCCTGACAGAGACAGTATCCATGTCCTGTAAGCACACCAGATCTAGGCAGGCAGCGATGCTATTAGACCCATGGAAAGTTGTTACACTGTCTTTCAAAGCATTTAATGACAGCCCACTTTGATCTATGTTCCAGTGCAGCTAAAACTGGTGTTTGTAGGGCAGGAAAGCTTTTCTTTGGCTTTATAACCGATTGTTGTTGATAGTCAGGGGATTTGAGTCATTATTAGAAGGCACATAAAGAGGGTAGACTATGATCAATGTTAGCCTCAGACTATATTTTTTCTTTGAAGATGTTTCCAATTTTGCTATCAATGTCAGGATCCTATAAGGACCAACAGTACCTAAGTGATGTACTGGCAGAATGAAATTAGACCAAGAAATAATTTAGGAGGCTCACCTACCTCTCTGTCACGTCAGTATCCTATCAGTTACTGGTTAACAAGACAAACTTGTGTATTTCACTTTCAGGTAGACAACGTGAGCCATTTTTTGGATATAATTGGTTTTATTATTCTACAACTTTGTTAACAACTCTTATATTGAGTCAAGTTTTTACTTAAAATTTTTGCGCCCTTAACTTACCAAATAAATATGTAAGAGGTTGGAGTAAAGATATAATTTATATGCACATTGAAACACGCTTTTCTAGTTCTTTAATTTGATGATTAAGTCAATTTAAAAAAATAATTTTCTTGAATTTCTTAAGTTGAATGAGCTATTAAAAATCTCATTTGAAAGGGCTCATTTTATATGGTCTTTTAACTAACATTTCAGGGAAGTGAAGAAATATAAAGTATTCTATAACTTATACAAGGCTTATACAAGGCTTCTTTCCTTGGACCCCAGGATGTCAATCTCACTCTATTTGCCACCCACCACACTGTCCACTCCTCAGTCTCTTGTCTGTTTTCTCTGCATCCTCCCAACTTCTAAATATTGGAGTGTGCGAGGCTCAGACTTTGGAATGGATCCCTTCTCTGTCTGTAGTCACTGTTTGCTAATCTCATTTACTCTCATAACTTTCTATGCTTCTCCTGATGTCTAGTTTCACATATTCAGCTGTCTACATGACACCTCCACTTGGCTGTCTAACCTCAAACTCTTTATTCATTCCCATGCCTCACTCTAAAATAACCCCTTTTCAAGACTGTAGCATCTCTATAAATGGCCATTCTATTACTCACTCTAGGCATTCAGGCAAACCATTGTGGTGCCATCTGTAAATCTTATTTTCTTCTACCCCAAATCCAGTCCTTCCACAAATTCTGCAAGTTCTAACCATAAAATATTCCAAATTTGACTACTCCCGAGCACTCCCATCACAACTACCCTACCACAAGGTACCATTCTCTCTCATTTGGATGATTTCAATAGCTTCATAACCTGTTTCCAAGCTTCTGCTCTTGTCCCTCTCTCCATCTGTTCTTTATCTAGCAGCCATCATGATTGAAGGAGGCAGAAGAGGAGGTGGAGGAGATGGAGGAGAAAGGGGTGAAGGGGAAAGAGAGGGAGAAGAAGAAGAAGATGATCACCACTCCTCTGCTCAGATTCCTCCAGTGACTTCCTGTCTTGCTCAGAGTAAAACCCCTGTGTGACTTAGCCTCCACCCTATGACCACCCTTCTTCCCCTTGTCCTCTTATTCTCCTCCTAGCTAGCTCTCTGTTCCATCCTGTGGCCTCCTTGCTGCTCCTCAGGTATGCCAAATGCATTCCTATCTCAGCAACTGTACATTTTCCAGAGATGCTGGACTCCCCTGTATCTGCATAACTTCTTCCTTTTCTTTTAGGTTCTTCCTTCAAAGTCACTCCTTCAGAGAGGGCTTTGCCAACCACCCTATATAAAATAACAGCCTCTTTTCTTTATCCTTCTTATACTTGCTTCATTTTTCTCCATAGAATTTATTACCACCTGACATTTACATATATATATATGTATATATATATTTGTATTTGTTTCAGTAGGAACAAATGAAAGACAGGAGTTTTATCTGTGTTCACTGCTGCATACCTAATCTAGAAAAATGTCTCACACATAATAGATACTCAGTAAATATTTGTGAAATAAATAAATCAATGTCATATGAAGCTAAAAATATTTAAAAAGTGGATTTGAAAACAAAGAAAATGTGGTCTGAGCATAGAATTAAGTAGGCAAATCAATGGAATGAAATGAATAGCCAGAATAGACTTTTGCATATATAATATATTAATATATAATAAAGAAATTATCACCGGTTAAAAAGGGATTGGATATTTCCAGGGATTGGTGAACTTTTTCTGTAAACAGCAAAATAGTAAATATTTCAACTTTGTAGACTCCTATTGCCACTATTATGACAATTACTATAGAGAAAGGTGTCCTAGGCAATACAAACATGAATGGATCTGGCTAGATTTGATGCGTGTGCTGTACTTTGCCCACCCTTGGATTATTAGTAATAGAAACTCCATTAGAATAGTGTTTTTTATATATTTTGTTTACTGATGGATCTCAAGTATGTAGAATATTCTTGGCATGGAATGGACACTCAATAAAAATTGTTGATTTGAAGTAAAAATGACTGTTGATGACACTGGCTATTTAGGGTGAAATGAACTCACATAATAGCAATAATTGAAATGGATTTCATAGCTAAATAGAAAAAAACCTGAACCAGTAAAAATGGATGGAAGCGTAGATAATATTTATCTGTCTTTAGATGAAAGCAATAGATGAAATTAGCTAAGGAAAATCATAGCCATTTCATTGTTTGAAAATTTAATACTTAAGTACATAAGAACATCATAAATAAAAATGAAAAATATCCTCACACTTGTAAACCCAGTGTTTTGGGAGGCCCAGTTCAGGGATTGCTTAAGGCCAGGAGCTCGAGACCCAGCCTGGGCAACATACAGGGAGCCTGTCTCTACAAAAAAATAAACTAGGCATGGTGGTATATGCCTGTAGTCTCAGCTACTAGGGACGCTGAGGGAGGAGGATCCCCTGAACCCGGGAGTTTGAGGCCTTAGTGAGCCGAGATCACGCTCCTGCACTCCAGCCTGGGCAACAGAGCAAGACCCTGTCTCTGAAAATAAATGAATAAATAAAATAAAACACATCAAAATGTAAATAGCTATGATACAGTTTTAAAAAGGGCAATAACCATCGCATGAAGAACTTATATATATTTATAAGAAAAACTCTTAACAATTTAATAAGAAAATGGGAAAAACCAAGCATTCATGATTTATAGAACAGGAAATACAAGTAGTTAATAAACCTCTGAAAAATGTTCAAATATTAATAATTTTTAAAATAACACAAAAAAGAAATAAGATCCAATTTTCAACCATCTAAGCTGCAAGCTTGGAAAGAATATTAAATGTTGGTGATGGTTCAAGGTATGTATTTGCATATCCTGCTGATGAGAGTATAATTTCATGCAGTCTTTCTAGAAAGCGTTTAGAAAAACCCTTCATACTTTTCTAATGTGTCAAGTAATTTACCCTCCAAAAATCTGTCCTTGGGAAATAATTAGAAATTCTATAAAGGGTCGGGTGCAGTGGCTCAGACCTGTAATCCCGGTACTTAGGGAGGCTGAGGCAGCCGGATTGCTTGAGCCCAGGAGTTCGAGACCAGTCTGGGAAACATGGCGAAACCCCATCTCTACAAAAAATACAAAAATTAGCCGGGTGTTGTGGCATGCACCTGTACTCCCTGCTACTTGGGAGGCTGAGGTAGGAGGATCCCTTAAACCTAGGAGGCAGAGGTTGCAATGAGCTGATTGCACCACTGCACTCCAACCTGGGTGACAGAGCGAGACTCCGTCCCAAAAAACAAAACAAAACAAAACAAAACAGAAACAAATGCTGTAAAGGATTTATGGTCAAAGAAGTTCAATGTACTTTTATGATAATATGATAATATATAGTAGGAAATAGCTTAAATATTTAATATTTGAGAAATGGTTAAATAAATTATGATATATCTATATGATGGATGTTAGAGTCACTGAGATTATTCTTTGAGAATTTTTAATAATATGAAATGCTTAAGCATGAAGTATAAAAGGGAAGATGTGAAACACATAATCTAGAATTGTTTCAGTTATGTAAAATATATATGGCAGAACAAAAAGATTAGAAGAAAAAATTCCAACATGTTAATCATAGTCTTATCTGAATTGTAGGATTATAGATAATTTTCATTTTTCCATTTTATATTTTCTGTATTTTTCAGAGTTCCTACAATTAATATGTATTGCTATTATGAAAATGTTTTCTGTTCAAAAAAAGAATTTAGAATTCTAAGAAAGCCAGTTGAGTGTATGAGCTGATGATTCACATAAAAAGGAGATATAGAAAGCAAATGCTTGGAAAAGTTTTGGCCTCACAAGTAACGGAATGCAAATTAAAATAAATATGAGATATCACCTCAGATATTTAGAGGAACACTTTTACTGTTTTTGTAAAATACTACAGTGATCTTAAGATTTGTATTCCTTATGATCAAAAGTATGACTGGCTCTAGAGCTGCCCTGCCCTGTAGAGTAGCCGCTTGCCAACTGTTGGCTATTTAAATGTAAATTTTAATTCAGATAAATTAAAAAAATGTAGAAATTCAGTTCCTCAGTTGCACTAGCCACATTTCAAATGTTCAGTATGCACCTGTGTCTAATGGCTACCATATTGGACATCACAGATATAGACGATTTCCATCATTATAGGAAGCTCTGTAGGACAGTGCTGCTCAACATATGGTAACTTATTTACCATAGATGATCATCCTTGGAAGGGTAGCAGTCACTTTTAGAGCAGAAGAGAGGAAGGACATCATATATGCAAGGGGAGAAATTCAGACACAATTGTTTCTAGAAATTTCACTTAATATCTGTTTGTTCAACAAATAATTTTAGAATATCTGTTATGGGCTGAGGTGCTGCATGTCCAGTGGTGAGCAAGACAGACTTGTTCCTGGTGTCCAGGAACATATATCCTAATGGCAGAGACAACATTTTACTTGCTCTTCCCACAGAAATGTTGATGGCTGCTTCCAGCTTCAGGTCTTTGTGAAATGTTGCCTCATACAGAGATACAGCCAAGCTGTTTAAATAAACGGGAATGCTTGACTATCCCCACCCAGCCTGCTGCATTCCCTGTACCACTTGCCCTGCTTTATTTTTCTCTAGTCTGTTATTTTCTTTATTTTTACCACTTAGCATGTTATATATTTATTAATTTGTCTGTTGTGTGTCTCTCTTGATTGGGAGAAAGGGTCTAATAGAGTAGGGACGTTGTTTTGTTTGGTTCATTGTTCTAACTTCTAGTCCAATATGTAGCTTCAATTTAATAATTTGTGTCCTTATGTGATAGGCCATTAAATCTGACAAATATATAGTAAAATTCATCTGGAAGTAGAGGAAGACACATATTTCAAAAGATGAATTTTTTTTTTCTTGGAAAAGACAATGATGGTCGACTTGGTTGTTTCAAGTTGTGAAACATATTACAGATTGGGAATCATTTCATTCTGTGGAGTTAGGTTAAAATATTTTTTTAAAAAATCCATGGAGTATATTAAAGATTTGGGGAGAGATTTAGGTACTCAGTAGTGACACACTATAAGACAAACCTCAGGTAACCTAGGAATGAAGCAGGAATTAATATTTAATAAATGTTTTGAGGACAACTGAATATCTGTATGGAGAAAAATTAATCAGAATTCATAAATTAGGTCACCTTCAGCAACAATTTGCAGATATTTTAAAGAGTTAAAAACTAGAGTAAAAATGTATAGACTATTCTTTTTAAGAGGGAGCTTTTTTCTTCTTTATATTAAATATTAATAAATAGTAACGATCAAAATAAATAAGTGACTGAATGTTGAAAAGTAGTTTACACAGTGAAATATAATGAAATATTCTAAATAGAATGCAAAAATACATATGAAATGACAATTGAAAAGAGCTCATAAAAATATGTTAAAACTCATTAGGTTTTTGGAAAATGGTTTACAGGGCTCGAATTGTTTGTGTATGACAGAAGATAGAAATGAAATGATTCCATGAAAAATGGCCAACCTTGTTAACAGCGAGGGAAATGAAAAATAACTTTTAGGTATACTTAAATTGATAAAAACAATTATAATTTACTGGTATAGCAGTCAGTTCTAGTAGGAAACAAATGGCACAATTCAAGAAACGAGGGCAGATTTAAGAAGGGACAGGAGAGTGCTGAGGGATTTTACCACCTCTAGACCCTGAAGGCTCATGGAGCAGGCATTATTACTAGATCCTGGGGAAAGCTTGGAGACATGAAGGAAGGGCTTCAGTAGTAGCCGTATCCAGAGAACACAGCAGCCCCTGCAAGGAGAAGGAGATGGGGATGGAGGCAGAGGTAGAGTAGGTGCCTGACTTCTTTCTCTTCCGCTCTGTAATCTCCTGCAAGAGCCTTGCATTAGTTGAGTACAACCAGAGCCCCAAAGCAAAAACTATTTGGTGGTAATAAGGGAACATCCTGTGTATCTGTGGATAGTTTGTTGATAGTATTGTAAATTTATTATTTTAGAGGATCAGCCCAGCAAGCAGTATAAAACTGTCTACATACCCTCATCTGGTGATTTCTCTTTTGGTGAAATATGCCAAAAAATATGAAAGTAAAAACAGTAATTTTGCACAATTCTTTATACTAGCAAAAAAAAAAAAATCACATCATAAAAGATGAGCAAGAAGGAAATAACTAAGAAGATAAGAAAATGATTTGTAATATTGGTAATGTGTACCTCAACTCATTCCAAAAATGGATTAAAGCATGATGGTGCATTAGAATGATGGAATAAATATAGCTTTTTAAAATAAGTGTTTAGATAATGGCAGTACATGAAAGTGTTTTATAGGAAAGAATGTTATGTGACTAATATGTGCAAATGGATTAAAACTTTTAAACTGTATGTATTGCACATAAAAAGATCATTTGATATGATGTAATTTTATTTGAGCCATGTCCAATCTATTGTAAAGAGAAAATAAATAAACATAAAAGAAAAATAAAGAAATATTCATATGTATGAGGATCATTTTCCTGAAAATTTTTTTTTTTTTTTTTTTTTTTTTTTTTTTTTTTTTTGAGACGGAGTCTTGCTCTGTCGCCCAGGCTGGAGTGCAGTGGCGCAATCTCGGCTCACTGCAAGCTCCGCCTCCCGGGTTCACGCCATTCTGCTGCCTCAGCCTCTCCGAGTAGCTGGGACTACAGGCGCCCGCCACCACGCCCGGCTAATTTTTTGTATTTTTAGTAGAGACGGGGTTTCACTGTGGTCTCGATCTCCTGACCTCGTGATCCGCCCGCCTCGGCCTCCCAAAGTGCTGGGATTACAAGCGTGAGCCACCGCGCCCGGCCTTTCCTGAAAAATTTTAAAAGATTTTAATAAGTGCTTCCTACATTTCTTGGCTGTCCATGATATTATAATGTAAGATGCAAGGTGAAATGTTATCATTCATAGGGGACAGGAAAAACATCTTGAAAAATTATTTGAATTTCTTGTTTAAATGAACTGAGGAATAGGTTCCACATAGCTTTGTAAAACACAGACTATTCATAACCCAGGATTTTGAAGAAAGTCTTGATCCAGAAATAGGTTATTTTTATTAACCCACTGACTAAAAAGCAAATTTCTGGGTGGTTTTTTGGCAAGTGTCCAGTTGCAGAAAATGCAGTGTGGTATACTCTAATGAATCCAGAGAGCCCCACACAATTGCATGAAATGTCACTGAATGAGGGAGGTCATTTGTTTTGGTTGTGATGGAATTGGTCTGCTACCTCTTCAACTTTATTATATTTTTAACCTATGTATCAGAAAGGTTCACTGTAAAGCCAGTGTTAGGAAGATACTAAAAGAAGTAAATCCTAATTCTTATCCGTCATAGGAAGATCAATTTTATATTAGATTTGGGACCATGTAAATTAAATTAAATTTTAATCCTAGGTTAGATGTTCCAGGAATATAGCCCAGCCTAAAGTTAACCTAAAACAAGAGTCCTTAATCCCCCTTTCATTTAAAAATTTACTAAATTATTCATTCATTCCACAAACGTTTGTTGAACATCTTGTGTATGCCAGGCACCATGTTATATGCTGGAACAATAACTAGAGGATTACATAATTTGACATAATTTATGTCCATTAATTGCACTGTGCCTGTAGTTATCCTATGAAATTAGATACACTAAAAATCTTTAAAAACAAAGTCAGGTAGGGGTCAATTAATAGATGAGGAAAAAGTGAACTGCTCAGGTGGGAAGTGACTAGATGCAAAACAAACCCTGTTCTCTTTCTCCCGCCTCCATTTGGCAAATGCTGGCATTAGTACTCCCAGATCCCAAAACAAAAGCCCCGGGACACATGGTGGGAGAAGGAAAATTTTCTCTTTTATGAATTTGTGTGAAAGCTTTTAAAACACTATCAGATTAAGTGACATTGACTTATTCTTTTGGTTAAGTGCCTTATTCAAAGTTTTTAAAAATTTCATAAAAATTTGGATGGTCTAAGAACATCTGGAACATCTGGCCACCATATTACCCACCACAATTTTGTGAAAATTTAAACTTTCTCTGCTGCAGTTTTTCAGTCTTTTCTAACATTCTCTGCCCACCACTCCCACTTCTTTTTCTTTTTATCTCTATGTTTTTCTGTCTTTTCACCAGCCAACTTTTTTTCATGTGTTTTTAATTAGGTATCTTAGCTTTTGCAGTTTGTTCATGCTGACATTGAAATTTACAGTGAAATGCAAAATGACCAATTACTGCCTCATTTCATCAGATGTAAAGATCAGAGCAGGAGCCAGGGATGCTGTTTTCTGGTCTTTCTCCAGCTTCAGCATTGTCTCATTGGCTGAGTCCACTCTGAGAAGAATGCACGCAAACCTGTACTTCCATGCTTCTCAGATAATCCATGGATGAAAACATCAAAATTATTGGGAGGGGTTTGATTTATCTTCTCCTACCTTTCTGTTTTCCTCTCCAGATGCTTTCTGTGTTTGTGTCCTCCAATTTGAGTGAGGGTTAGGAGTGAAAATGTTTGGAGTTACTAACTACCATTAATCACCTTTCTTACACTTAGAATGACTGTTTTGTCTTTGGTCTCTGACACTGAGTGGAAAAGTGTTCTCCAGCAAAGCCAAGCTTGGAGGCTGAGGGAGAGGTTAGTGTGCAAGAGAAGGGAGAAGCAAATTAAGAAGAAGAGGCTGGGGATCTGTGAAAGAATTCTGGTTTCAAGGCTGAAATGACAGGCTAACTTGATGGAGAAGCTACTGAAGATTGATACAATTTTCATGATTTCAGGCTGAAATGCTTCTCTTCTCAGCAACTTTAAAAAGCAGAAGAAATGTTACTGACAACTATTTCAGGACAATTTTTAGGTGGTTCCAGTACTGAGTTGTGGTTTAAAAAATGTGATAAAACATATTGAGTTGTTTTGTTTTCTCTCCAGGTTTGCAACACAACTACAGACAGGAAACATGCAGACATCTTTTTGGAAAAGTGTGTTACTGAGTCAATAATGAATATTGTGAGCGGCTTCTTTAATTCTCCCTTTTCAGACAATAGTACCAGCCTCCAGGTAAGTTAAACAATTGCAAGGCATTCTGTTGCAAAGAGTTTCTCTTATTTGAGTAGGAGAAATTTTTTCGGGTCAGGAAGTCATTTCCTACACTTCAGATGTTTATTCTTCTCTTATATTATTTACTATTATGTCTCTTTCTGAGTTTACCAAACTTTACTCTAAATAAAGAGACCTCATCTTTAAATTGAATTATTTTTCCTTTTTCTCTAAGCAGACTAAGAATTTCATATCTGTATGTTGATTGCCAAGTGTTGAAATAACTGCACAATTAATTCTTTAAATGATAGACATTTTGCCCCTAAAGTTTTTCTTTAGTAACTTATCCTAAAAGAATTAACAAAGGTTTATATACTAAAACTTTTAATTCAAGTATTTATAATACTAAAAATTTAATCAAACATCCTTAAAAGGAGGAAAAGCTAAATAAATTATGATATATCTGTAGGATGGTTTATTATATAGCAATTAAAAATCGTGTTTTAAAGGGAAAATTGATGACCAAGAAAATAACCATGAAGTAATATTAGGCCACTGAATTCCATTATAGTATCATCCAAATTTGTTTGTGTAAAGAATATGTAAACATACATACATCAAAAAACTCGGGGAGTAAATATCTTCAAATATTGATACTGTATCTCTATGTTCTAGGATTCTTGATGATTTTCATTTCTGTGGTCCACAAATATTCTACAGTGATTGTGTATAACTCTTCTAAAAATATCATTTCAATTATACTTTCTTTAGGGAAAAATTTTAAACTATTAGATAGAACCATAGCAAATTGTTTCTGTAGTTCAAAATGGTTGTCTCCTCTACTTGCCCATCATATGAAACCAAAACAAACCAACCAACCCAGAAACACCTGCTTATTTGCTCATGGGAATAAACCATGGATTATGAAAGATATTCATGTCATTGGCTTCAGGAAATGGCATATTTTTCTGATTCAGAATATAATTAAAATGAAAATAATCAATTCCCTATAGTGTGTAGCATGTCGCCTCTCATGAAGAGAGTACCTAATAAATGTTTCATGAATGAGATATTTATTAACTAGCACTGAAACTTGAAAGATTATATTTTATTTTATTTTGGTGAACCTTTCTGAGAATGCATAGATGCTACATCAGGGCTATTAATGGTTTAGCATCTCTTTTTGCCTACCTTCTTTCTGGTTTTAGACACATCAGCCAGTTTTTATTCAGCTACTGCAATCTGCCTTCAGAATTTACAATTGCACCTGGCCAAACCCAGCGCAGAAAGCCTCGGTGGAATCCTGTATCAGAACTTTGGCTGAAGTGGGTAAGTCATGGTTTGAGTTTTACTTATTTTTACATTTCTTGAAGAAATTAGGTTTTTGGCTAATGGGCAACACAAGCAGGTTCCCAATTTACAACTTAAGAAAACTGGTATGTTTTCTGTTAAACTGAAGAGCAGCCATCAGCAAATGATTCTGAATGTTGCATACTTTTTGGGAGGAGGATATAATCATTATATTAAAAATCTTTAATATTATTGCATATGGAACTTTAATATGGCTCAGTCAGATTTTAGAGAATTTTAGTTAATTGTTACCTCAGATTTCATTATGGAATTGTCTTGTCTATTAAGTGGCCTTACTTGCTAGTACCTTCGTATGACATAGGACTTTTTGAGGGTCTTGTAGTTTTCCAATTTTGTTTGAAGTGCGTCAATATTTATTGAAGGCCTATTATATATACAAGCCTTCAGAAATTACAAATGAAATTGAAGGCAAGGGAATTACAGCTAAAGGAAGGTGAGTAGATTCTAGAAGAGTTTCTCATAGATTCTTTTTTGTGTATGGGGGTGGGGTGTCGAGAGAGAGAGACACACACAGAGAGAGAGAAAGTTAATAAGTTAATTAGGGCCATTCCCCCAGTGGTGGAGGGGAGAGGAGAGAAGAAATGCACACTTAGCTGTACTGAACAAAAAAGGAAGAGCTTGATCATCCTCTCAACTAATGGTGGCTCTGCAGGCATTGGGAAAGGCAGTTTATAGAGTATTTCATTATCAGTCATCATCACTGTTAATATTTATTGGGTATTTACCATGTGCAATGCCAGCCATTTGCATGCATTATCTAATTTAATCCTTAGATAGGTTTTAAATTATTTACATTTGATAGTTAAGAAAACAGAGAGTTTTATAGGTTATGTAATTTGGCCAGGATTATAGCATACCTCAACAAATATGTGAGAAATGAATAAATGACTTAACTAATTAATGACCATTTAAAATGTTTTTAGTCATTTCTCCCTGTTTGCAGTTTGACCTAGGTTATTTTATATTAACAAAATTTAGTGACAGCCCCAATTTTGATTTGAATACATTGAAAGGCAGTTATAACCCAAGAGGATCAATTGAAAATTAGTGGAACTAATAGACTAATAATACAGTTGACTTAAGTAATTATAAATGAGTATTATACTTAACAGACTTTCTGTATACCACAAAAGGGAATGTAATATGAAAAAGATGTCATTATTAGTAGCAACAAAAACATTAAACATCTAAGGGTAAACTTAATATGAGAGAATAAAATTTTACTATGTTGAAGAATATAAAAGATTTTAATAAATAGAGAAACATAATTTCTATGATTGGAAAATTCAATTGATAAAGATGCCAGTTCTCCTCAAATAAACTAATAACTTTAATGTTTCCACACTTGGAACCATTCTTTGCACATACCCTCCTCACCTCAGAGCCCACATGAGCTGGGATCCCCCTTGGTGGGCCACACCCCACAAGGATGCCGTCCTTTTGCAGCTTGGCCTCTGCTACCCTCCTATGGAGGGGCATCGTCCTCATCTCTGGTCTTAGTCTGTTTTGTGCTTACTCTGTTTTGCACTGCTGTAACAGATTACCTGAGACTGAGTAATTTATCAAGAAGAGAGATTTATTTCTAACAGTTCTGGAGGCTGGGAAGTCCAGGATGGAGAAGCGTGCATCTGGTGAGGGTCTTCTTGCTGCATCACCCCATGGAGGAAGGCAGGAGAGGAAAAGAGAGAGAGAGAGAGAGTGAAAGGATGGGGGCTAAACTCATATTTTCATTAGAGACCTACTCCCAGGATAATTAACCCACTCATAACAGCATCAATTCATTTATGAGGGCTCTGCCCTCTTAAAAGTCCCACCTCTCACCTCTGTTTTATTGAGGATTAAGTTTCTAACACATGAACTTCGAGGGACCCAGTAAAGCCATAGCACCTCCCTTGGGCTGGTGCTAGGTCAGGCTGCTGCTCTGCAGGGGATCCCCTTCACCTGGCTTGGCCTCTACCTCTCTATCCTGGGCCACTCCTTTGCATGGGTACACTCCTTGCCTGTAACCCCCAACCCAGGCTGCTCCTCGCATGGACACCCTCCTCACTCCACTTGAGTGGTGATTCTCTACAGGCAGTCCTCCTCCATAGACCTTCCACTCCCTTTTGGGTCCCCACATTCTGGAGTGCCATGGCTCCTTTGCACATCTTACCCAGCACGGACACTTACTGTGCTGCGCTCCTTAAGATTTTAGAACTGAATGGTGTGGGAGGGTAAGTGAAGAGGTACAGGAAGAGGAAGTGGTCACAATATGTATCGTATCAAGAATAAAGAAGGACACACAAAAATAAAGAAGGAGAAATAAAGAAAGAGAACCTAATTTTTATTTTAAAAGGGTGCATGGCAGAAAGTGTTCAGAGAGATAAATAAAATTTTAACATTGATTATCTCTGAGTGGTGGATGGATGATGTGTGGATCTGGTTTTCTTCTTCACACTTTTATGTAATTTCTGCTAATATATTACTTTCAAGTTACAATGAAACAGCAGTAAATATATTTTTATTTGGGCCAAATCAGTTAGGAAACACATTAACCAATAAAAGATAAAATCCAAAGGAAAAGCAAAGAAATATGATGGTGTTAATTTTTACATGGGAATACATTGTCTTAGCTGCTAAGTATTTTTCTTATAGTATTTCACATATTAAGGCAGTCTCTTCTCTTTTTCCTTCTTTCTCTCTCCTCTCTCCTCTTGTTCCTCCTCCTCTACCCCTCAATATTTAGCAAACGCAAGGCGGGGAAATACCAGTTGGCCCTACACAGGGCATAGCGGGCATGTTGATCACATGTATACATTGAGTGAGAAAGAACTTAGAGCCACAAGTGAAATTCCATGTTGTGACTGCTTTCTGAATTCTGACTTCAGTGATACCCATTGTATAATCCAATCAGTTCATGCATAGAATTGCAGAGATTTGGGGGCTTAATATAGTTAGTGAAACTATATTAGTCTAAATACATCTTTTATTTCTAAGTAATAAGATTTCTTTTCCTACCATTTCCATACTGGCCAAAGCATTATAATTTAAGAGGAAATTTTAGTTCCTTTTTGTATGCTATAAAGACGTGTGATAAGTCTAAAAATAATTATATTGAAGTGTATAATCAAGATAGGTGAAGAGTGAGGTTTCCATATCAATCTCAGTTTTCTCTTTGTGAGAAGGCATGCCTTCTTCATTTTCCTTGTTGGTCCCTTCCATCTGAACAGTTAAAGCTCTGGAAATTCTGTCCCCACTCTCCTTCTGCATTTGTTCCTCCCTTCCCCTTCCCCGCATCATGGCCTCAGTAACCCTTCATTACTTTCTTCTTGGACCACTGCAGGAAATTAATGTTATCTCCTTCTGTCCTTCCTTATTTAGATATGCCTGATACCAGAGTAATCTTTCTGAAGTGAAATTCTTTCTGTTGGTTTAAAAAATCAACACTACGTCCGCAACCTTCAGCAACATCCCTTTGCCTAACAACCTAAGGCTAGATTCCTCACTGTTACATCTAGGATGCCCCCACATGGCTCACACTAGCTTTCTCCAGTTTCCACCATTGCCGTTCCTCAGCATCTTTCCCATTACTCAACTTTTTTTCTGCTCAAATGCCTCCATAGCCACCCTTGGCTCTTACATCCAAATCTGAACTTACCCCATTGGTCCACGTATGCCTTTCTTAGAGTCTATGATATGGTTTAGATGTTTGTCCCTCCAGATCTCATGTGGAAATGGCATTCCGATGTTGGAGGTGGGGTCTGGTTGGAGGTGACTGGATCATGGGGACAGATCTGTCATGAATGGTTTAGCACCATCCCCTTGGTGATAAGTGAGTTCTTACTTGCTGAGTTCCCGTGAGATCTGGTTGTTTAAAAGTTTGGGACTTGCCCCCACTCCTTGCTCCTGCCCTCGCCATGTGACCCCATCTGCTCTCCCTGTGCGTTCCACCAAGAGTGGAAGCTTCCTGAGGCCTCACCAGAAGCTGGACAGGTGCAAAGGCCATGCTTGTATGGCCCACAGAATGACAAGCCAGTTAAAACTCTTTTCTTTATCAATTATTCAGTGCCAGGTATTTCTTTTTAGCAACACAAGAACAGCCTGATACAGTCTCATTTCATTCTAACTTACATCATCACAAGTACTATTCTTGTCTCCGATATTAGATTTTGATGGACAACTATAAAGTAGCTGTCAAAAAGAAATTAATAGAAAGCTGTTACCTAGGATGAAGGTGAAAAGCAGATTCTGCTTAATGATGATTAGACTGTATGCTTTTTGGTTGTTGTTGGACGCTGGTCATAGAAACAGAGAACCAAAGTGGAACACATTCAGAAGTGAACCCTCACAGTCGTCAAGGGATCTAAAATCACCTCACTTTAGTGATTGAAAACATTTGAAATATTTAGACAAAGAAAAGAAATCTGAGGAGGAACACAATAATTTTTAAACTTTTGAAGGTTAAAATGGGCTTTTTTTTTTTTTAACAGGTTCCCAAAGACAGAATTATAACTCATATATGGCAGCTGCAAGAGGCAGATTTCTGTGCTACTTGAAAAAGTAACTCTTTTGCAGTTAGTACTCTTTTAAAACCTTAGGGGTCACAATAGATTCTTCCCTTTTGTTTACTCTCATTAAACACAGCAGCAGATTCTGTCAGACCCATTTCCACAATCTCTCTTTTCCTTTCTCTTGTGTCGCCCTTGTCCAAATCCACCATCATCGGACATGGATGACAGAAGAGTGTCCTTACTAAATGTGCCACTGCAATCCATTGCCTGCACAGTTGTTAGAGGATCTTAACATGTAAACCAGAGCATGTCACTCACCCACTGACAACTCCCCATTGCACTTACAAAAGCCCTTCCTCATCTGAGCTGGTCTAGTCCCACCTTTTCCCATCACCCTCCATCTCCTCCAACTCTGCTCCATCCACACTGACCTTCTTTCTGAGTCTCATCTGCTTCAGGCATTTCCTCACCTGAGGACATTTGCATATGCCATTCCCTCTGTTTGGATCCTCTTCCTGGAGAATGTCACTTGCTGGTTTCCTCCTTCAATCAGATCTCAGTTGAAAATATAAGGGCTCCGTGAAGTATTCCAGAACACCCCCCATGCAGTGTCTCAGCTTCTTCCTGCACCTTATCATCTTAGACCATTTCATTTTCCTTTTAGCTCCTGTCAGTATTTGAAAGCAGCTTGTTTGTTTATTTATTGCTTCTTTGTTGTCTGCCCCACCCTCCTTTAGCATGTAAATGATAAAAAGAGGAACTTTCCTTTCTTCACCACTGGAGCCTGAAAGTGTTTGTTCTTGACTAAGCAGATGAGTAAGTGTTTATTGACTGACAATAATCCATAGGCTAGGAGTTTCACAGAGTGAAACTTAGGCTTAGAAAGGTTAAGTAACTTGTCCAATTAATAAGTATTTGAGTTGGGTTTGAAATCCAAGTTTCAGCCAGGCACGATAGCTCATGCCTACAATCCCAGCACTTTAGGAGGCCAAAAACAAAATTTGCTGGGCTTGATGGTGCACATCTGTAGTCCTAGCTACTTAGGAGCTTAAGTGGGAGATCTTTTCTGCCCAGGAGTTTGCAGCTTCAGTGAACTATGTTCGCACCACTACACTCCAGCCTGGGTGACAGAGCCAGACCCTGTTTCTAAAATTAAATAAATAAATAAATAAATAAATAAATAAATAAATAAATGAAATCCAAGTTTCTTTGAGTATGAATTTTATGCTTTATCATGTTGCCCCGAAAGTCCTATCTTAGAAAGTCCTAATATATAAACTAGAACTATGGACAGCTTACTGGAGTCAAAAGACAAAATAACAACAAATTTAATTTAAAGATCTAATTGCTTTTTATTTGCCACTATTACCATGTCAACCCTGTTTCTACTACTCTCACCAATACTTTCAACATGAAACTAGAAATTTAGGTTAAGTCAGACCAAGAACCTTCAAAGCCCCAAGTAAGGAAACCATACTTAATTTCTGTTAGCCAAAAATAAGGACTGCAAGATCTTATCTTACATCAATTGAATGCAAATCAATCACTTTAATTGAGCTAACTCCTTCCTAGATTGGTGGGATCCAACCCCACGAAAATTTAGCCAACAGCTAAATACCCTAGTCAACTGGCTTCAGTCTACTTAATGATTCCATTCTAGAATCAAGCAGCACCTCAGTTGCTTTTTAGACAGAAAAGGGCTGAAGAAAGTAGAAACAAGGAACAAGAAGCAAATTGGCCTTTTCAAAGTTCCCTTCCTTAAAGGGTTAAAACATCATGCCAGACTAGGCACCTTTTGATTGATCGCCATGAATCTCCTGTTTTCTTCGATAACCGGCCCATTTCAGAGTTCTGTTTGATTATTTGGCACTTAGCATGAATGACTTCATTCTGGTCTGGTCTGCTGGGGCCTAGTGCAGGAGGCTAGATCAAAACAATGGCCTCCCATAAACTTTGTTGGGTGGGGATCTGTCTGACATTTTACAACTCAGATGCAAAATTATTTTTGTGTTTCAGCAATTATTTAAAAACACATAGAGGCACTGAAGTTTAGCAGAATTCAAATATGCAAGAATTTTTAATATTAAACAGAACAAGGGATATGCATATTTAAGATGCAACAAAGTCAAGAGAGTACTTTGTTTATAAGGCAGATTTTCAGTGCATTTCCAAGTTGGTAAACACATTGCTGTCAATGTAAAGATCAATTATAGTCATATTTATATAACTTTTATGATTTGTAAATTGCTCTCAAGTACAGTAGCTCAACTCATCTAGCATCAAAAATACTTCATTCTTTTTCTTAGTTGTACATGGAATACAAAAGGTAGTAAAAATCAGCAAAAGCACTCTCTAAGTCAGTGTTTGCCTTGCTGAGAGCAGCAAGCATTTACTGAGTGTTGGAAAATCTGGTGAAATCTATGATGTGGACATAATTCTTAGCTCTATTTTATAGATGGGGAAATGATGCTATCAGCGTTTGGCAGCTTTCTGAAGGTCACACAGGTAGGCAGGGCCTGAGCCAGGATCTGAATCCCTTCTGCACTGAAGTGCTAGCAGGCATTAACCTCTCCTATCACAAATCTCTGCTCTGCTATCACAAATCAGTTTAAGCAGATGCGTTACCTGTTTTATACCATATGCATTATGGATCAAGATGGTAATTTAAGCTATACATGAAACAAATATATAGAGTTTTCAAATAAAGTAAAAAGAAGGTGAGGAACTAGTGAACTGAGTTATAAGGGTTTTGGGGAAGTCCTTTATAGAAAAAGAATACTTCCTATCATTTATTGTTTTTCCTCCTTTCCCTTGATTGCTCCAGAAGTTTGCTGTAACTTTATCTATTGCCATTAATGTTTTGAGGCTATGATCCTTTGTGAGTTTACTATGTCATGTCAAATTTTTCTGATAAAACTTCAGAAGTTTTTAAAACTGAAGACATGATCAATTGTGAATATACCATGTATATCATGTTAGATTTTTCTGATAAAACGTTTTAAACTTTTAAAGGCTAAAGTGCTTTTGAATGTCTTTTTATATGTAGAAATTACTGATATTTACCTCCATTGCTACACTGTCTTCTAAGATGTAGGACTTGAAATTGATAAGAAGATACAAGCTTTTAAGTGATCATAAATGCAAATTCCCCAGCGAAGTCATTACAGGCAGGGGGCCTAACTGGAATGTAAGGTATAAACATCTTTATCATCCTCTGCCCTCAATGAGCTAAATTAAGGGTGATGGTGGGAGCAAGTAAGGATGGAGAGCTCGGCAGTAAATGTACACCATGGTGTTCACAGAGATTTGAGAAATGTTCAGGCCATTAAGGCTATGCGAATTTTTTTTAATGCACTTGGTCAATTGCTGTTCCTCAGTTTATTCATTTATTTAAAGTAAAATAGCACATGGTAGAAGTATAGAACTTTGAGAAAAAGCATCCAAGAATTACTTCCATATTATTCCACTTAAAAAAGAATTTTGTTCCATGTGTTTCATAATCTTCAAATGATTTGGGGGAATTAATGCTGGGTACTTTGTTGGCAACATAATCTATTTTCCAAGTGGAAATTCCGTAAAATATCTTTTACAAATGTTTTGAATAATAAACATCAATTTACAAGCCAACTTGTCCCAAAAAATTGTACATGTAGAAAATATTAACTCTTTGAGAAAAGAAATTCAATCTCTATTAAATAGACATATCTATTTTAATCTATCTAAGGTGTTGTGGTTGATTTTAGAAGGAGCTTGACATCATATATCCCTGTGATCACAGTTTTTAAAAACTCCATTATTACTAAAAAAATTAAATCTGAGTAAGTTATAAAATAGGACAATATCATACAATTTTTCACATATTTATTAACTCAACTGATTTATAATGATTCCTCATTATCTGAAATGCATTATCCTAATTTTGGGGGAAATGCAGTATGTCAAACCATATTTTCTACCCTTGATTAATTTCCAGCATATTAGGGGTAGATATAACATGTTACAGAAATAACAAAGCAGAATAAAACTAAGTACCCTACCTGTTATAAAATTCTAGAGCCTGACCTTGTCTACAGCACAGTAGATACTCAATGTATATTTATCACATGAATAAAATAAATGAATATAAATAAATGAGTGAGTATCTCATTCTTCTCTTTGGCTGCATAACATCCCATTGCATGACTATTAAAATAGATTTAACATCACTATTGGATATTTATGTTGTTTTCAATCATTTTGCACATGTGAATAAGGTAAATACCTAGGAGTGGAATTTCTGGGTTATTTCACTTCTGACGGATGCTGCCCTCTGTAGAGATTGTTCAATTTACACTCCACCAGCAATGTAGGAGAACATCTTTCTTCTTCAGTGTGTTAGATTTTTGCCAACCTTGTACATAAAAATATTTTTATAGTATTAATGTGTGTTTCTCTTTTATGAGTGAGGAAAAAAACGTTATATGATTGATATTTCCTTTTCTGTGAACTGTCACTTCTTGTGCTTTCCTTATTTCTCCTAATGGGTTTTTTTCTTAATAATTTGTATAACCATTATTAAGAAAATGATCTCTTTGCCTGTAAGTAACAATTTTTTTCTTTTCTTATTAATTTTTTTTTTTTTTTTGTGAGACAGAGTCTTGCTCTGTCGCCCAGGGTGGAGTGCAGTGGCATGATCATGGCTGGCTACAGCCCCGACCCCACTGGGTTCAAGTGACCCTCCCATCTCAGTCTCCCGAGTAGCTGGGACTACAGGCACGTGCTGCCACACTCGGCTAATTTTTGTATTTTTTTGTATAAAGAGTTTTTGCCATGTTACCCAGGCTGGTCTCAAATTTCTGGGCTCAATGAATCCACCCGCCTTGACCTCCCTAATTGTTGGGATTACAGGTGTGAACTACCGTGCCCACCACATTTTTTTTCTTGCCATTTGTCATTTGAACTTTTATTTATTTTTTGGCATGCAATATTTTTAAATTTTCTTTTAGGCTTTTAAGGTTTTCTTTCATCTTCAGAATAGCCCTTGTCTGTCTAAGATGTTTTTTGAATTCTCATGGAGAATTTTCATAGTTTTGGTTCGTCTGTTTTGGGAGTTGCTGTTTAAAATTGTGAGCTATCTGGGATACATTTAGTTGTAAGGTATAAGGTATGGAATCAACTTTATTTTTTCCAGATGACTAGTCAAGTGTGCCAATACTAGTTCTTCAATAACCCGTAAAAATTACATGCATTATTCAGTGTAATGATTAATTGAGGATTCACTCAGTATAATTTGAGTGCCAAACAGGAAAGATGCATTTAATATATTTAATGTTCTTCCTGTTTATGTATACTGGTGCTTCAGTACAGCTTTATTCTGGGTCCTTTGACATGATACAGGAAATGTGCCATTCTCTGCCCCTGCCATTCCACTTTCCTGTGCTCCACCTGGGCTGTACAGTAGAACTTGACAACCAACCAGGTTTTCTAATTAATGCTTACACTTTGTTGCCTATCCCCCCTACCTGTCAGTTTATCTAGCTAAGCATTTTTCTCCATGGCACCTATCACTGCATTGTATGTATTCTCAGAGATTTTGGTCGGGCAGATACCATCAGTAATTCCATCTAATTAAAATTTTTTTACATAATAAGCAATATTTAATAATAATAATTAGAAATAGATTTTGATTACATCTTAAAATCACTGCAAAGACTTGTCATATCTAGAGAACTTCCGAGATTTATAAGCCTAATTAGACAGTTGTTGCCTAAAAATAAAAAAAATTGTGAATAAAGATAGCCTATTTTAGAGAACTGTTATCTCTAGGCAGAGCTCTACAAAAGATAAATGCATTGATAACAACCCATCCTCTCTCTTATTAGTTTTTTAAGGGATCCATGTACTTACTTGCTGACAGTGTATCCTTAACAAGGTGTATCTCAATTGCATTCCAACTTAGAAGTGAACTAGGAGCAAGTATTTAAAAAAATATTTTAAACTTTAAAGTGACCCTTTGTATTAAAGTACATAGTTGGAGTTAATGCTATAGGCCGGAAGAATGGCTAACTGTAGTAAATGTATTAGCTCTTCCTTATTGAGAGACAGATGGGGTAGAGAATAACTGCTAATCCCAAGAATACATTCTAGTTCACATTTTGACATTTTATATATATATTTATATATATACCAGAATTTTTCTAGCTTAATAAAAGTAAGCTAACTTTGGATTGTGTTTTTGGTTGCATTTGAAAAATATTGTTCTATTTATTAATGTCCTTGTAAGTGAAATGATAAATAAATTATTTTCATTTTTTAGACATAATTTTCTTTTTTGTTTTTTTTCTGCTTTAATTTTTAAGCAATGGACAGCTAAATTAGCATTGTTAATTTTGATTTTGGATTAGTATTTATACTATTTGGATAGTGCAGCGAATTTATTTCCGACTATGTCTTTAGAAATATTTGTGTTTTTACAATTGTTTGAAAAAATTTTGTCTACAAAGCAGACTTATTTTGACTCAAAAAATCTTGTTCTCAATTGCATAGTTAATTTTCTATTATTGCCTAAAAATTGTCATTTAGCTCTGTTCAAAGTTTACCTACAGATGTGGAAAGTAGTAAATTTTACCTTGCTAATTTTCATTGTACAATTCATGTGAAGACAGGAGACTAGATAATATCAATTGAAGTGGGATGGTTTGAGGGAAACGAAAAACCTTTCAACAGAGTTCGGGATCGTGGAGTCTCCCCAGTCTGGTTTCTCCATGGTGCTAGCTATAGAAGAAAGTGTTCCATCAGCAGCTTACCAGAGATTCTGGAGGTGGATGAGACTTCCCTGAAGTCACTAATAAAAAGGCTGCATTGTTAATAACAGAGGTGCTGCCATTGAACTAAATTTTCACTGGTGTCATTAGAAAAATATTCATTGAGCACTTCTTTGTGTAAGTCATATTCATAGCAACAACACTTATTTGATGATCAATTTCACCTAATGTACCTGATTCCTAAAGCGCAGATAAATCCCAATCTCCTCCCCGATTTGTTTAAATGTCAGTGGAAACTTGTTTGTAACATGTTTTGAGAAACATTGAAGTTTATAATTTGTGTTATTTTTGTTGCTTAGAAAATAACATAGAAGCAGTATTGTCTTCTGTTTGATTTTTGAATGTTTAGAGCAAACCCAGTTTATGTGTGAAGCAGCCAGAAAAGGATGAAAATCTTGCCAGGATTTGATCGTGGTGCAGGATTAAGTATTTATAAAACTATGTGCTGTTTGGCAGAGTTGAGGCTGTCTGTCCTTCGGATGAGACAGAAGTGCAATTGCACTGCTGTGTGTGAAGGACATAAACAGAGATATTGCATGCTTTGGGAAAGGAAAGCGTATCATGAACATTAGGAAAACATTTACTAAGGAAATTTAAGCAGTGGTGAAATTGATTGTTTAAGGTTGCCTTATAGCTGTTATTATTTCTATAAAACTTTAGCGTGAGTTTTTGTCTACATTGGTACATATTTTTGGTGTGGCTAGTGAAAATTATCTATTTTCTTTCTTCCTTTTTCCTTTCCTTTCCTTTTCCTCTCCTCTCCTCTTCTCCTTATCCTTCTCTCCTCTTTCCTCATCTCCTCCTCCTCCTCCTCTCCTCTCCTTCTCCTCCCCTCTTTCGTCTCCTTCTCCTCTCCTCCTCTTAACTCTCCTTCTCCTTCTCTTCTCCTTTCCTTCTCCTCTCCCTCTCCTCTCACTCTTCCTTTCCCTCTCCCTCTTCTCTCCTCTCTTTCTCCTCTGCCTCTCATCTCCCTCTCCCTCTCCTCTCCCCTCTCCTCTTTCCTCTCCGTCTCCTTTCCTCATCTTCTCCTCTCCATCTCCTCTCCTTCTCCTTTCCTCTCCTCTTCTCCTTCTCCTCTCCTTTGCCTCTCCTTCTCCCCTCCCCTCCCCTCCCCTCCCCTCTCCTTCTCCTTCTACCCTCCCCTCCCCTCCCCTCCCCTCCCCTCCCCTCCCCTCCCCTCCCCTCCCCTCCCCTCCCCTCCCCTCTCCTCTCCTCTCCTCTCCTCTCCTCTCCTCTCCTCTCCTCTCCTCTCCTCTCCTCTCCTCTATCCTCTCCTCCCCTCTCTTCTTTTCTTTCCTTTTTAGAGACAGGGTTTTGCTGTGTTGCCCAGGCTAGATGCAGTCGCTATTCGCATCACAGTGCACTACAACCTCAAACTCCTGGACTCAAATGATCCACCTGACTCAGCCTCCTGAATAGCTGAGGCTCCCACTGCATCCAGCAAATTGTCTATTTTCAAACAAGCTTTTGAGTATCTTTAAGCTTCAGAGAATTTTAACCAGCTGGTAATATTATCTACTGTTTGCTTTCCTTTCATTATATGAAGCAAGCCAGATAATCTATCTATCTATCTATCTATCTATCTATCTATCTATCTATCTATCTATCCATCCAATTTTTTTTATCCCTTCCTTCCTATTTTCATTCATTTAAAGTAAGCCTTCTGGGGACTATCATTATAACTTTAAATATGATCTTTATAGCTCTGCTATAACCATTTAGGACAAAAATGTAGCACTATGATATTAAAACTTTTCCAAGTAGAAGAGAATTTCCTAACCATGGAAATAGCTCATGGATCTTTTTTCATTTGTTTCTAACTTTATTTTCTTCTTCAGATTCATACTTAGTTGCCATTGTTTCTCATATCCATGTGGACATTTAAAAATTATTTGCTCTTTTTTTAGAGTAATTTTTTCATAGGGGGTTCATTGAAGAATTTCTGAGCCTTTACATATTTTGAAATGTTTTTGTTTGGGAATTACATTTGATTTTTAGTTTATATGGACATAAAGTCCTTGTTTCACAATTTTTCATCTATAAAGGTATTCGATCTTTTAGCATTCAGTGCTGATGATGAGAAGTCTGATGCTAGTCAGATTCTTTTTAGGAATCATCTTTTCTCTCTGGAAGTACTTGAGATTTTCTCCATACTATTGACATTTGTATAGTTTCTACTGCTGGCCATAAATTAGCATAAAGTAGCTTAAAACGACAGAAATTTTACTGTCTCATAATTAGGAGACTAGGAGTCTGGAATCAAGGGTTCATCAGCACCATGCTCTCTCTGAAGGCTCCAGGGAAGAATTCGTTCCATGCCTTTCTCTTAGCTTCTGGGGTTTGCCGACAATCTTTGGCATTCTTTGGCTTGCAGCTGCATAAACCCAGTCTCTGCCTCCATCTTCACATTGTGTGTGTCCCTCAGGTATTTCTCTGTGTCTCTCCTTCCCTTCTTATAAGGACACCAGTTGAATTGGATTGGGGCCCACCATGATTCAGTATGACCTCAACTTAAGTTGATTACATCTGCAAAGACCCTATTTCCAAATAAGGTCACATTCAGAGGGAGTGATGATTAGTACTTCAACATATACTTTTTGGGGATGCAGTTCAGCCCAAAACAGCATTCTAAAGTTCCACCAGAATACGGCCAGTGTGCTTACTTAATCCTGTTTAACATATTGTGGACCTTTTCAATTTGGAGATGTACATGTGTCTTAAGCTCAAAGAAGTTGTCTTCTATTGTTTTCTTAATAATTTCTTCTCTCACATTGTATCTGCTGTTTCTTTCTGGAACTTATATTTGTTAGATATTTAAATTCCTGGGTTGACCCTCTTTATTTCAAAATCTCTGTTTTATTCTCCTTTTTGATCTTTTATGCTTAATTTTTAGAAGATTCCTTGACTTCCTTTCCAGATTACCAATTGTGTTTCTATCAATTATTTTTCAGCCAATTTTTGACTTGTTTATATATGTAAGGACATTTTAATTTCTAGGATGTCATTCTTCTTTCTGATTTTCTAATTTTTTGGATGCAGTATATACTCAGATTCTCTGAGGACAATAATTAGGATTATTTAAATATTTTTTGCTTTTCCTTGAGTCATCCCTGTTTTCACTAGGATTGGTTATTCTTAATGGTATTGGTTTTCCTTGCAATCCTTGGTGGTGTGTTCGTAATTAGGAAAGTCCGTAATGACTGGCATAGGTTTCCACTGCAGTTTTAAAGGCCTGTTTCCTTCCTAGAATTCTTGTATAAATGACAGGGCTGACCTGGAATTCTGTATGAGAGGTCAAAGGCTGACCAAATGATACACAGGCTTTCCTTTAGGCTGTGTGTGTGTTTGTGTGCGTTCATGCATATGTGCATGTGTGTGTATAGCAGAGGTCAGGCTGAGAACACCAGTAAGTGTTAAGTAAGGAGGGCTTTGCGCAGGAGTTGGAGAATTTAATATATTTCCTCTCTCTGCTGGTGCTGCCTCTTCTCTCTCCCCACATTCTCTCTGTTTTTTTTTTTTAGATGGAGTCTAGCTCTGTCACCAGGCTGCAGTGCAGTGGTGTGCAACCTCTGCCTACTGGTTTCAAGCGATTCTCCTGCCTCAGCTTCCCAAGTAGCTGGGATTACAGGCACGCACCACCACACCCAGCTAATTTTTGTATTTTTAGTAGAAATGGGGTTTCACCATGTTGGCCAGGGTGGTCTTGATCTCCTGACCTCGTGATCCACCTGCCTCAGCCTCCGAAAGTGCTGGGATTATAGGCGTGAGCCAACACGCCCGGCCCACGTTGTACCTCTTATTTGATGGTCTCTGGCATTACTTCAAGCTCCATTTTGCTTCTCTATGAAGTTCTAACACCTGCATTTGGCATTCTGTCCAGTCAGGTATTCTACTTTCTTGAGAGAACATTTCTTCATTTCTCTGACTTTGTCCTCCAGGTAAAAACTGCTTCTGCCAACTGCTATGTCTATGCTAATCAGAGGGAGGAGGGCCTTAGCTTCCCAGCTCTTCAGCTGTTATTCTTTTTTTAATCCGTTGTCATTGATTTAATTTGGATAAAATATAGAAAAATATATCCTTTGTATCTTATCTTTGTCTTTTTTTTTTGCTGTACAAGTTTTTCTTCATGTTTGTGTTATTTCTTTTTTTTAATTATACTTTAGGTTCTAGGGTACATGTGCACAAAGTGCAGGTTTGTTACATATGTATACATGTGCCATGTTGGTGTGCTGCACCCATTAACTTGTCATTTACATTAGGTATATCTCTTAATGCTATCCTTCCCCCCTTCCCCCACCCCTCAACAGGCCCTGGTGTGTGATGTTCCCCTTCCTGTGTCCAAGTGTTCTCATTGTTCAGCTGTTATTCTTTAATGAGTTGCCCCATATCCCTGCCACACTTTGTTTTGGTTGACTGCACACCTGGGAAGACCTTTTCTAACTCTAATCTCTTGTGGGGCAGTTTCTTCTCTTTCTCTGATGGACTAATCCCATCTTCATTTTGCCTTGCAAAAATGCTTGAACATTACTGCTTTCTTTGTGACAAGCATTCTCAATTTTCAGTATTGTTGTGATGTAAACCTGTTAAAATATAAATTTCAGCAGATCTTGGAAAGAGAGCAGATCTTGGGAAGAGAGCAGATCTTGAGAAGAGAGCAGATCTTGGGAAGAGTGCCCTCTTCCAATGCAGATTTTTTACACTCTTCAACTTTTTATTTCTATTCTCAGATGTTTCATCACATACAATTTTGTGTGCACACAAACACTACTTAAATTAATGAATGGAGTGGAAGAATTATATCATGTGTTTAATGTCTGCTTTCTTACTTATGTTGGCATCTGGGAAGGTACAAATATGCTGGTTGTTATACAGTGTTTTTCTGTATTGATGCTGTATAAAGTACATTTCAAGCATGAATCATTAAGAAATCCAAATAAGTTCTTGAATGTTTCATGAACCCGCTTTACTAATTGGTCTTAAGAATTGAAATACATTCAGGTTAGAAGCTTTTACAGTTATATAAAACAAGTTAATGGCAGAGTTTAAAGATTTAATATTTTTTCTTTTATGTTTATAAGATTGTATGGATAATGTGTAAGAAACTTTAGCCAAATTAAGAGGGAAATATTTTAAATCTTTCTTTTTCAGCAAAAAATCGTGGAATTGCCATTCCAGTGGATTTGGACAGCCAAGTTAATACTCTTTTCATGAAGAGCCATTCAAATATGGTGCAGAGAGCAGCAATGGGTTGGAGACTATCAGCTCGCTCTGGGCCACGCTTTAAGGAAGCTCTTGGAGGGCCTGCTTGGGATTACAGAAATATTATTGAAAAGTTACAGGTACATGAGAGCATGAAATAGCATTAATATTTTCTAAATTATGTTTTTTAAAAATATGTAGTCACATAAATAAAATATGGTTAAAAATTTCAAGTTCTATTTGGGGACCAGGCCTTGTTTTACAACTCTCTACTACCACTGCTCTTTTTAAACATATAGCTTCCATATGTTGGGAGTTATTTTTTAATGAGTGTATATTAATAACTGTGTTTTGATAGTGTAGTAGTGAATAGTGGGTCTTAATATCAAAATAATGATCATAATACCAATGATAACACTGGTAAATCAACTAAATATTCATAATCTTGCTTCAACTTATGTTTCAGTATTCCCTTCTAATCCTTTGGTCAGAATGATGCAAGCACCTTGCTCCCAAATTACTTGTATAGTATCTCACTTTTGATTTTGGCCTGGAAATTGTATTAGTTTACCAGGGCTGCTGTTGCATAATGTCACAGACTTGGTGGCTTAAACAACAGAAATTTATTTTCTCATAGTTTTGGAGGCTAGAAGTCCAAGATCAAGGTATCAGCAGGTATGCTTTCTCCTGAGGCTTCTCTCCTGGGCTTGCACATGGCAGACTTCCTGCTGTGTCCTCTAGGCTCTTTCCTCTGTGTTTGCACATGTCCGTGTCCTAATCCCTTCTTCTTATAAGGATAACAGTTATGTTGGATTAGGGTCCGCTCATATGAACTCATTTTATCTTAATTACACTTTTGAAAGCCCTAGCTCTAAATACAGTCACATTCTGAGGTACTGTGAGTTAGGCCTTCAACATATGAAATTTGGGGGACTTATGATTCAGCTCATAACAGACATCTTCCCATTCACCATTCACATAATTAGTAGAATATTGCATGGAGTTGAACTGGGATATAGTTTGAAGAAGTTTTTTTTCTACGAAATGGCCACGACATTAACTGAAATAAATATTATGAGAGGTCACATGTAGATGAGTGTTATAAGGGATTAGAAGGACAAGTTAGGTTCAGAGAGTATGAGAAACCTAAATGGTGTGAGACGTTAAAAATTTGGGGGAAAATGCCATTATGAGTGGTTCTTGATTTGTAGGACAGGGTTATCTAAAAGAGACTAGAGGAAGAGGGACTAGTGAGAAGTTACTTAAGGTCTAAGCCAGGTGGTGATATGGAGGAAATGAAGAAATAGGTGTTGCAGATAATAATGAAGGCAGGGTCGGCAGACCTGGAGGCTCTTAGATGGAAGTAGAGACGGGGCATGAGAGGAGTTTAAGAGGCCCTGATGATTACAGACTAGGTAGTATTATTAAGACTGTTTATTGTAAGAGTAGAGGAGAAGAGAACGCAATAGGAGGGCAATGGAAAATGCAGTGAACTAGGGTAGCAGGCTACTGAGAATATTGGAAGTTAAGTCTATATTTGAAGATAATAGTTGGAGCAAGGATAGTAGTTGGTATTGCTAAAAGAGAAAATACAGTGATAGGAAAAAAAAAAAAAAAGAACACCCTATGAGAGGCTAAGAGTAGCAGAATGGCCACATAAAGAGTGAAAGAAAAAAAAAGCGGGTCAGAAAGGAGGAGGGTCAGGAGAGCAAAGGGAGTGGAACATTTTAGAGGAGAGGTATATAGTACTGTCAACCAGCACAGAGAGAGTGTGCCTTAAACTTCTTTTAGTAAACTTCTTTTAATAGATTGATATCTGTTAAGTAAGTATTTATTTAGTGAAAATTCTATACTAGCCACTGTGTGAAGTGCTAAAGAGAGAGCCATGGGGTCATGCTCTTCTGGGACATGCATTCTAACTCGTTAAATAAATGATAAATTGTTGGATAATTAAAACTGCAATGAATAAAATAGAGCAGAGTAACAGAATGGTGGAGAATTACTGGGAGAGTGACCCTGTAATTGTGAAGTTCCTCTCTGCCAGAGTAACAGTTGTGTTGAGATCTGAATAATGAAGATGAATAAATCTATTCCAAGATTTAGGTTCAGATAGTTTTATGAGAAGGAAATAGGAAATGCAAAGGTGCTTAGGCAGGAGTGAGGTTGATGGGTTTGAAGATCCAGGAAAAGCCCACTGGAGCAGGAGTTTAGTGAGTGAAGGAAGAAAATATTATGAGATAAGGGGCCAAATCATGTAGAGACTTATATGGTGCTATGGCTGTGCCCTGAGTGTTTGTGTCCTCCCCTACCCCAAATTCATATGCTGAAATTCTAAACCCCAAGGTGATAGTATTAGGAGGTGATGTCTTCTGGGAGTTGAGATTAGAGTCCCTATAAATAGGCCCATTCAAGCTCATTCAGCCCTTCCACCATGTGAGGACACAGCAAGAGAGGCACCCCCTGTGAACCAGGAAGTGCATCCTCACCAGACAACAAATCTGCTGGTGCCTGATCTTGGACTTCCCATCCTCCAGAACTATGAGAAATAATTTCTGTTGTTTATAAGCTACTCAGTTTATGGTATTTTGTTATAGCAGCCTGAACAGATTAAGGCACATATTAAGGCATTTTAATTGTATTCTATGTGTGATGACAAGTCATTGAAGATTTTCAGCAGAGGAGAGGCTGACCTGGTTTACTTTTTAAAAGATCACTGCGAATTCTGAGTGTATTATAAGATCCAGACATGGAAGCAGTGAGTCTAGTTAGGTAGCATTAATTCAGGCAAAAGGTGATGGTAGCTTGGCTTAAGGAGGTAACAATAGTAATGCAGAGAAGTATATTAATTTTGTATGTATTTAGTTGTAGAACTAATAGAACTTGGTGGATGAATCAATGTGTTGTAGGATAATGGAAAGAAGAATCAAGGATGACTGTGGTTTTGATATGATATGATTGTGTTATTTACTAAGATAGGAAGTAATGGGAGAGAAGGAAGTTGGGGCTGAGTTGAGATTAGGAGTTCTATTTGGGGAATTTTAAAGTTGAGATGCCTATTTAGATACCTAAGTGAGTGTGTCAACTAGGCTGTTGGATAAATGAGTCTGAAGTGGTTAAGAAAGATGTCCATGCTAGAAATATAAATGTGGGAGTTCCAACATGTAGATGATATTAAAACCATAGAATTGGATGAGATTTCTCAGAAGAAAGTGTAGATATCAAAGAGAAAAGGAGCAGGAGCTATCAAGAGTTGATGAAGAAATAGTAAGGACATAGGTGGAAAATAAAGTGTGGTGTCATAGAAGTCAAGAGCAGAAAGTGTTTCAAAGAGCAGAAACCAGTGTGTAAAATGCTTAGGAGTGATTAAGATGAAGACAGGCAGGTAAACCACTGAGTTTGGGTGATGATCACAGCTAACTGGTGCTCAATAATAAAGATTACTAGCATTTATATGGAATAAGTGGCCAGTATGTGTTAGAGGATGCACTTACCTTTAATCCTTGCAGCAAACTCACATGGTTGTTAGTATCATTATCCTAAGCTTTCAAGTGGGGAAACAATGACTCAGGGAGGTTGCATAGTTGCCTCATGACCAAAATAAGAGTTAAAGACAAAATTCACATCATAGCAGCCTGAGTGCTATTTGTTTAGTAGATGAAACAAAGAAGAGGTAATCTAAACAACAGGGACATTTATTTAAATATTGTCATATTTGATAAACATGCTCTCCCCACTTTTATATAATATCTAGTTTTCCTTTTTATGCTATTTCCCGTTAGTCTCTTTTAATTGTTTTTGGACATTTCTCAGAAAGCTTATTTAGAGTGGTTGAAGTAGAAATGATCATTTTTGCAAGAAGAGAAAGAGTTAAAACATGAATTAACATAATTCATAAGAAATCAAGAGGGTGACATCCCCATCTGTGCTTCTGTAGCTAAGAGTGACAATAAGCAATTGGCAGTGTTCTGCTTAATAAAAATATGCCATAGCTATGGGTGAATAAATTGTTCCTTTATGTAAGAAGTTAGTTTTTTTTTCTTCTAACGTAGTTTAAAAATAAAATGGGGATGCTTTAACCATTAAAGAATGTTTAGGAAATTATGATTACCTGCAGTTCATTTTAGAAACATATCAGTTAAGATGCTTTCAGCTTTAATTAACAACATTCAACTAAATGTGACTTAAATAATAAAGACCATGTCATTTCACATAGCAAGAAACCTGGAGCTGTGGCTCTCCTTGAGTTTGCTAATTGTAGGCCTGGGCCCCTAAAACCAAAGGTCTATAGGCATTCAGCTTAATGCTGGTCTCCCAGGGTCACACGAGGGCTATCTCAGATTTTGGATTCACACCCTCAAGCTGTCTTGAGAGCAGTAGGTGGTTTTGCAAGAACCTCCCCACACACCACACGTACCCTGCTCTCTCAGCTGACTTCACCTGATGTCTCATTGACTGTGACTGTGACACATAATCATACTTAGACAGATTGCTAGAGGCGGAAATGGGATAACCATGCCTGGCTTAGAGTAATCAACCTTGACCCTAAGCTGAAGGGGCTCATCCCCTGAGAATGTTGTTGCCTGACTCAAATGACATTGAGATTCTGTTAGCAAGGAAGAGGGTAAAGAAAGGCTGTTGGGTAGGTGACCAATAGGGTCTCTCAAAAAATGTAATTTGAAATTCTGTTGAATGTCATTGAACCCATTATAGTACTAATATTGCTTCAAATAATATTTCAGTGACTTTCCCCATTGGATGAAATGATTCATTCTGAATGACCAATGACAGATGGGAATTTTTTTTTTTTTTTCAATTTGAGACAGGGTTTCGCTCTGTCACTCAGGCTGGAGTTCAATGGCGCTATCTTGCGTCATTGCAAACCTCTGCCTCCCAGGCTCAGATGATTCTCCCACCTCAGGCTCCTAAGTAGCTGGGACCACAGGCGCATGCCACCATGCCTGGCTGATTTTTGTATTTTTAGTAGAGACAGGGTTTCACCATGTTGACCAGGCTGGTCCCCAAATCCTGGCCCCATGCAATCCATCTGCCTTGGCCTCCCAAAGTGCTGGGATTACATGCGTGAGGCGCTGCACCTGGCTGGAAATCTTTTTTTTTTTTTTTAGCTGTTCCCTGGGTATGCCTCTAATTTATTGCAATGTAATGAGTACCTGTCATGTGTCCATTATAATCCTAGGCACTGCAGGGCACATACAGTGGCTTAACTGACTTTTCCTCTTACAGGTCTGTATCCTTAGAAATCTTATAGCTACCTGTCTCCCCTTATCTTGTAAATGAAAACACACACACACACACACACACACACACACACACACACACACACAGAGACCCAGGCAGTATTCATATATAAAACTAGACTGTAATTATGGCACAGACATTTGGTGCTATGGAAATAGAGGGGGCATCTATAAAATTCCCATTAGTATTCTTAGGCTTGTCTTATCTTCGAAAGATCAAATCTGACTTACGTCTTCATGTGGGTTCTCTTGTGTTTCATTCCCTAGGATGTCGTGGCCTCCCTGGAGCACCAGTTTAGCCCAATGATGCAGGCTGAATTCTCAGTGTTGGTTGATGTATTGTACAGTCCAGAACTGCTGTTCCCTGAGGGAAGCGATGCAAGAATAAGATGTGGCGCTTTCATGTCGAAGTAAGTGGATCCAATCTGAGGTTCTGCTAGTGTCGTCAAACTGAGATGGCCTCTAACATTTCCACTTTATACTTCACTGATATAAAATGACAGTCTGCAAAGTATGTGAAAGGTCTAAAATCCATGTTAAAATATACTGCCAGAGTAATTAAATTGAGTCATTTGAAATTTTATTTTGGTGAAGGTCAAGTTATCATATTTTACTAAATTGACTGAAAATAAAGTGTGTCATTATGGGGCACAAAGTATCATGCAAAATAATATTTTGGTCCTAATTCCTTTCCATAATGATATGGTGTGACCTTTTAAAAAATTCTTGTTTAAAGTCACTTATTTTCATTAACATAGGGAGAAAGGAAAAAGAGCTAGCTTTTATTGAGGTCTTACTATTGTCATATGTCTTTAACTATTATTTTATCTAATCTGCATAAACACCCAGAGACTGGGAGGTCAGCCTGATTCAGAGAGGAGATTGCTGAGGACCAGGTGTGCTTCAGGTGCAGGGTTAGTAAGACTCAGACCCAGCACGTGGCCCTGCTGCCTGGATGATCCTCATCTGCAGCTCTTTTGTTTACTGATGTTTCTCAGCATTTGTGATACTGCAGATCTATTATAGCTGATATGTTTACCCTAGAGTATCTTCATCTTAATGGTAAGTGAAAAATTCTCAAGGGAGATGTGCAAGGATAAGCAGTTGTGAGAAAAAGCATAACTAGTTCCAGAAAGAAGAGACTTGTCTTTATGTGGAGGGCACGTTATTGAGGGGGATCCGCAGTTCGTCACATGTAGACCCTAGATGGCCAGTCAGAAAGAGGGTGCTTGGTCTTTCTGGGAAGAGTATCTGGATGAAGAGTCAGTGAGATGAACTTGCCAAGCCCGTTGACCATGACCCATCCCAGCTAATTCCTTTGTGGTAGAGGGTATTGCCGAAAGAGATCTGGAAACTTCTTCTATCAACTGTGATGTATCGAGGCAGAGATTGAAGGACTAGGGCACAGAAGAAGTGTGTTCCTTTCTTTCACCATTTAAGCTGGGACCTTGGGAGTGAAAACAAGGTATGGGATGAGAAAAACTGACTACAGGGATCATGTTGAGGAATAGGTGGGGTTTTTATACTATGGCCAGAATCAGGTATTTTTGGCTTTAGACTCATTGTGTCTTAGGGAGATTGGGAAGAATGTATTTGTCCGGACACCTGCCAGTCTTGTGAGTAAGGATTTTAAAGTGAAGAGGCCCTGAGTGTGCAACTGATGACTGCTGAGAACATTAGAAAGAAAATTTTAAGTGGAGATATTGCCTAGTAATTCACTATAAAAATAGGGTGTTGAGCACAGTTCACTGTTCAGATGATGGGTATGTTGAAAGCCCAGACTTCACCACTACACATACATGCATGTGAGAACTCTGCACCTGTACCCATTACAGATCTAAACATAAGAACTAAATGAAAAAAAAAGCAAAGATAATAGGATCTTTGATAAATACCCTTCACCTCCTATAAATACATGTCAGTGTATGGAATATGGGTTAAAAGTTAGGCGATAAACCTGTTAAGTTCAGTAAATTAACATAATACAATAGCTATATCCCCGAGATATGACAGCCTGGAACAGGGGTTGGCAAGCTCTGGCCCTCAGGCTAAATTGGTCCTGCTACTCATTTCTGTAAATAAAGCTTTACTGAAATATAGTGGTGCTCATTCATTTCTGGATTGTCTGTGGCTGCTTTCATGCCACTGTGGCAGAATCAGCTAGTTGCCACAGAGACTGTGTACCCCACAAAGCCTAAAATATTTACTGTCTGATCCTTTAGAGAAAAGGTTTCCTGACTCCTTGTCGAGAACTAGGGTGCCAATATGGTAGCTAGTAGCCACACATGGTTATTTAAATTATAGTTTAAATGAATTAAAATGAAATAAAAATCCACTTCCTCAGTCATATTTGCAACATTTCAAGTGCTCAGTAGCCACATGTGGCTAATGGCTACCAAATTTGGCAGCACAAATATGGAACATGTGTATTATTGCAGAGAGTTCTGTTAGACAGCACTGGTCTAGAACTTGGAGATATTGGTCTATGAGAAAGTGATAATGAAGTAACTCATGATATCAAGTAAATATGGAGCTGTGCTACAGATGGAGACAAGCTTGTGGCACCATTAGGTAACCTGAAAGGAGAGAAGCAGAAGTGATATGCTAATAGGAATACATTGCAGATCCTACACCCACATGAAGGAAAATGATGTGTTTACATGAGTGGTTCTGGAAGGGATTTTTGAGCTATTGCAATTGTTTTACAGCCAGAGCCTCAGGATTGCCTGTTTTCTGCCTTACTGCTCACCCTACCACTTCCCCAACTCTGTGAAGAACTAACGGTTTCCTTTGTAAGAATATCTTACAAAATTAAAATCCAACTTTATGAATAGCTTTGCCAGGGGTCTTTTTTTTGAGACGGAGTCTCGCTCTGTCACCCAGGCTGGAGTGCAGTGGCGCAATCTCGGCTCACTGCAAGCTCTGCCTCCCGGGTTCATGCCATTCTCCTGCCTCAGCCTCCCGAGTAGCTGAGACTACAGGCACCCGCCATCACGCCCAGCTAATTTTTTGTGTTTTTTTAGAGATAGGGTTTCACCGTGTTAGCCAGGATGGTCTCGATCTCCTGACCTCATGATCCGCCCACGTCGACCTCCCAAAGTGCTGGGATTACAGGCGTGAGCTACCATGCCCGGCTGCCAGGGGTCTTGCATTGCTGTGCATGCCGTCCTGGTAAAGCTTAGCTGGAGAGTATAAATTTAGGGCCAAGCCCTAAGTAGGGCCTCCTACTTTCTCAAATGAATCTAATTCTTGGAATCTGTTGACTCAGATGAGTCTGCAGGAGAATATGAGGATAGACCCCAGGACAGGGGTCTACTTAACACATAGAGTGAAAGAGAAGAGAATAGGCCAGTGATACTGTTAACCTTTAAGGCGGCTGATTAGAGTTCATTCAAATCAACACCTGCTCCTCTCTTGTGAAGGAGAATCTCAGTGTTTTTCAAACCGTGGGGTGTGATCCATTTATAGATTTTTAAACTGACTTAGGTAGATGCAACCCTAATTTAAAAAATGAATTAGAGAAGACACAAATTATCAGAGTGCATCTCATAGTGAGGGTGACATTTGTGTGAGTTTATACACACACTCCCACACAGGTACTTCTTTACCGGGTTGTTTTGTGAAATGTATTTCTTACTTTGATCATAGAAAAAATATTTGAAAGTCACCGACCTAACTCAACCAAACATTATGTGGCCTATGAATACCTTTTATAAATCTGTAACAAGTGGTCATTCAACCTTATGGTTGATATTTTCAATACGGTTAATGAATTAAATCCTTTAAGGAAGAGTTAAAGAAAATGGAAATACTTAGCCTGAGAGAGCAAAAAACAAAATCAAAAGAAATTTATCATGTCCACCAAAACTATTTTCACATATTTAAAGACTATTATGTGAATGTATATACCTACTATGTATCCACAAACATTAAAAATTAAAAAAAAAACTATTGTGTGAAAGAAAGAATCAAATAATAGAAGTTTTAGAAAGGCAGGCTTCACTTTCCTTGCCAGGAGAACTTTTGAAATTCTTCTGCCTGCTAGGCCTGACTGCATGGATATAACACCTTTTCTAGACTCAACATGTCTAAAAGGACATCAGTGTTACTTTCATTGTGTGTTTGCTACTTCTTCACCATGGAACAGTGTCATTTTAAACTGTCACTATTGAGCTGGGTGTGGTGGCTCACACTTCTAATCCCAGCACTTTGGGAGACTGAAGCAGGGGGATCCCTTGAGTTTGAAACCAGCCTGGACCACAAAGCAAGACTCTATCTCTGCAAAAAGTAAAAAAAATTAGCCAGGCATGGTGGCGTATACCTGTGGTCCCAGCTACTCAGGATGCCGAGGTGGGAGGATAGCTTGAGCCCAGGTGGTCTAGGCTGCAATGAGCTGTGATCACATCACTGCACTCCAGCCTGGGTGACAGAGACCCTGTCTTATTAAATAAATTTGAAAAATTTAAAAAAACTGATCACCATCTACACATTAGCCTAGCCTATACATTTCAGGGGTCTCTGATCTGCCCTGCTTTCTCTTCCACTTCCTACATGTCCTCATTTACAAGTCTCTGCTGTGGGTCTTCTCTGTTGCTTCCTACATCCTCACCCAAACTCTGCCACTGCTCTCTCGCCTTGCTCTGTCTCCTCTGCTTCATCTTTCCCGCTGCCATAATTGGTCTCTTTCTCTTGGGAAGAGGCATTCAGGTCCTTTAGAACAGTGGTTCCCTATTTTCTCTAGAAAACATTCCAGACTCTTGAGGTTAATATCCAGTCCCTTCTTTCCAAACCACATCTCTTACACTTTCCTCTTCCAGGTCTTTAAGTGTCAGCGGGCAATTGGCATGCTTCTCATTTCCTGGACATGCCGGCCAGGTTTCTGCCTCTGTCCTGTGTTCATATCATTCCCTTTGCAGGGATGTCTTCTCTCTCGAGCCTTCCTTGCCAGGTGAAATCTTCATTAGTTGCGTGCTATCTCTTCACTGAAACCTTCTCTGATCAGCCCTAGGTAATTCCCCCCAGCAGAATGAAGTGGTTTCATGTCTGGTTCACAGCATTTGCCAATGCCTTTGTTGTGGCACTTGCTCATTCAGGGGGCTGTGTGCAGCCTAGCATGTGTGGGGACTCCGCATAAGACCCCTGAGACTCAGGAGATCAATGACCTGAGTCCTGTCACCACAGAGTCATTCTTAAGAATTTTGGCTCTGAGATCAGATGGACCTGAATGCATTTGCAGGTCTCACCACTTAACAATTTAGGTAACCAGAGGCCAGTTGCTATATCTCCCTGGGCGTCTGTTCGGTCATGAGCAAAATTAGTCTGAACCTGTCTCATAGGCTTGGTGTGAGGATAAATTGGGAGAGTCCCTGGGAAGCCCTTACACTTGACCCTGACACCTGATAAGCACTTGGTAGCCATTAACCAGTGAAAGTTCACTTTTTACCCAGGGTTATATCCCATGGTACTCATGTTATGTCACTGAAATTGGATCATTTGAGGAAGACATCTTACAGGGTCATTTTGAGGATCAGCTTTTTAACAACATGAGCTATATATGCTATATATGTAGCTATATAAGCTAAACTCTGATAATGAACATTTTATTTGATTTTAAGTTCTTGGGGATGGTGATCCTGAAACTCTTCTCCTAACAGAGCACCAGTGCACAGTGTACCACTTGATGAAAATTGATTGGAGTTTTTGCTCAAATTATACCCAAACTAGTAAATGGTTAGACTGTCTTGATGTCACTTTTGTTTTGTTTTGTTTTGTGCTCTTAATACAAAAACTGCTTGTTCCTACCAAACCCCGGCAGTGAAAAATATATTATTATGAACAGAAACTGGAAAGCAGCCTGTTATATTAAGGTTGCAGAGTTGTATGCAGCCACTGCTACTGTATGCTTAATGTAATACAGTATATAAAAATAATATAGTGTAACATAATAAAATGTAATATAATATAAATATTTATATTTCTCTAATAAATTTGTTGTAGTTCATATATTGGGGTGAGAATATTAGTATTTCATTGTTTCTCAGAGTATTGTATCCCACTAAAAGAATGTCACCTCAGTAAGTTTGAGAAGCCCTGAGATATTTTGTTGTAAAACAAAAATAATGTGTTGTAATACAAAATTTATAAGCTGAAGTGTAATCTTCAAACTTTTGAAAACATGTACCTTGTTTACTTCCTATTCTCAAATAATTGTGTGATTTTTTTTCCCCATGGCCTTTGATGTTTGTATATAGCTTGAAGAGAAATCACTGTCTTTCTAAGGGTTTCATGTTTTGCTTTAAGGTTGATTAATCATACAAAGAAACTAATGGAGAAAGAAGAAAAACTGTGCATTAAAATTCTTCAGACATTACGAGAAATGTTAGAGAAGAAAGACAGCTTTGTGGAAGAGGTATTTTTTTAAAAAACTTTATTATTTAAAAATAAAGTAGGATTTCCACAATACTGTAACCTATGAATTACAATAGCCTATTACGTGATTACTTGCATTATATCTTAATGGTGCATGTACTTAGATGAATTACATAATTTGAGTTTTTATGATATTCATCTCTCATGCCTTGTTTTAAATTGGGAAATAACTAAAATTAGAGTGGCCTAGATATTTGTTTTATTATATTCTTATATTATATTCTTGGATCTGTGTTTTTTTCTCTTATGGCTTTAGTGGACCAAATGACCTTTTTAAACAATGAGTAACTGAGATGCATTATTTAGATTTTGTGTAAAGTTCTGCCACATATTGAGAATGTCTATGCATTTTGGCATATGTTGATTTTTTTATTATAAATGTATGTGTTATTTTTTATAATATGCTGGCAAGTATTATAAAATAATACTATTTTAGTAAGTGGAATAGTCAGGTTCTATTCTTAACTATATTAACTTGAGATTCACAAATGATTTTCAGGGAAATATCAACCTATAGATAATAATTGTCAGTCTGTTATTAAAAATGACAGCTCAGGTGCTCATTAAAAGATAGCTAGCAGCATGTTTGATACCCAAGGTGATACACTTAAATGTAAAATATAAATCTAGAGAATTTTTTTTAGCTAGCTGTCTGTACTTTTATGTTAGATATTAAACAAAATTTGTACCATGTTCCTCAATAACTTTTTGGTCTGTTTTGGTAAATATTAATCATCTGATATTTTAAAACTGGAAGGATTTTATTTATTACTTTATGTATATGCTAAATTCCAGAAAGACTGTAGTGGTTGGGTTTTTTAAAATGCATTCCCATCTTAGAAAAAAATGCAATGGAAACTTAGATATTAATAGAAAGAGCATTGCTTCAAAATATTCCACGTGAATCAGTGTTTTTTTCAGTAATCAAAATGCCTTCTACTTTGCATTAGTTCTCTGCATCACTTAAATTATATTTGGAAAACAAATGATCAAAATAAAGGTGGTCAATGCAATTTTAGCAAATGTTTCTCTAAGATAGGACTCAAAAACATGCTTTTATATTTAAAAAATGATAAAGAGAATTCCTTGGGACTTATTGTTGTCTTTCTCTTAAAATATTGCTGTAGATTGTGTGATATTGACTGAGGTACCAGATTCTGAAGTAGAAAAATGAGGTCAATATACTTTTCTGGCAGAGGACGAGGTTCACAATCAAAGTGACTTGTACTTAACAGGAGGTACATGGCAAGTCTTCCATTTTTATGTAACAGATTTTTATTGAATTACTCCAAAGGAAAATCGGAAAGAAATCAGGTTAAATTTTTACTTTGGCTAGTCAAGAGTATTTTTGTGTGTCTCCCAAACCACTCTAAAATAAATCACTTGTTTTCTCCTTTCCATTCCCACTACTATCACTAGTTTAGGCTTTTATTATCTCCCGTCGAGAAAATTCCAGGAGTGCAGTTTCCTGAGACAGAACTGCTCCCTTGGGCGGAGGCAGGGCTGCTGTTTTCCTAACTCCAAGGGTCCCCATTTGTGCAAGATGTGATGTAAAGTACACCCCCAGCACACAGCCCTCACGGAAGAGTTGAGATGGGAAAGGCTAATTGCAAGTTCTTCATTCAGTCACCCAACACACATGTTGTGAGCAAACTATTAAATGGTGATTATTGTGCCTGAGAACTGGGGATACTGAGATGAATGACACAGCTTGCCAAGGGCCATGAATGGGTACATGTGATGTGATTTGACTGAGGTTACACAGCAAGAGCTAGAACCAAAGTTTAAATTGGAACTCCTTCCTCTCTGTTTAATCTTCTTACTCCTTTGATCATAGCCAAGTTTTACAAATTTTTTGCATTGCTATTAAGAAAGGTTAGTATACTTTGTCTAGCAGGTTTATGGCTCCAAATTTTAACACATAGGCAGACAGAATATAAGACAGAATAACATCCAAAATAGGTAAAGATTCAGATAAACTTCTCAGAAAATAGTAAAGATGGGGGAAATGAAGTCATTTAACTAAGAAAGAAAGACCTAATTTCATTTTTTTATGGCTGAATAAAATTCCATTGCACATATATCCATCACATTTTCTTTACCCATTCATCTGTTGAGGGACATGTGGGTTGATTCCATGTCTTTGCTGTGGTGAATAATGTTGCAGTAAACATGTGAGTGCAGGTATCCCTTTGATATGTGGATTTCTTTTCCTTGGATAAATACTCAGTAGTGGGATTGCTGAATCCAATGGTAATTCTGTTTTTCGTTTTTTGAGAAATCTCTGTACTGTTTTTCATAGTGGCTCTACTAGTTTACATTCCCACCAGCAAGGTTTGAGTTTCCTTTTCTCCGCATCCTCACCAATGTCTGTTTTTTTTTTTTTTTGGCTTTTTAATAATAGCCATTCTGGCTGGGGAAAGATAATATCCTGTTGTCATTTTGAGTTGCATTTCTCTGATGATTAGTCATGTTGAGGAGTTTTTCATATGCTTGTTGGCCATTTCTCCGTCTTCCTTTGAGAAATATCTAGTCATGTCTTTTGCCCACTTTCTAATGAGGTTATTTGCTTTTGTCCTGTTGAGTTGTTTGAGTTTCTTATATATTTTGGTTACTAGTCTCCTGTCAGATAAATAATTTGCAAATATTTTCTCCCATTCAACAGGTTGTCTCTTCACTCTGTTGAGTGTTTCCTCTGCGGTGCAGAAGCTTTTTAGTTTAAGATAGTCCCATTTGTCTACTTTTGTTTCTGTTGCCTGTGCTTTTCAGATCTTAGTCATAAATTCTTTGCCTAGACCAATGTCCAGGAGAGTTTTCCCTAGGTTTTCTTCCAGTATTTTTATCGTTTCAAGTTTTATATTTAAGTCTTTAATCCATTTTGAGTTGATTTTTGTATATGGTGAGGGATAGGGATCCAGTTGCTTCTGCATGTGACTGTCCAATTTTCCCAGTGTCATTTATTGGAGAAAGTGTTCTTTCCCCAGTGTAAGTTCTTATCTGCTTTGTTGAAGATCAGTTGGCTGTAAATATATGGCTTTGTTCCTGGATTCTTCATTCTGTTCCATTGGTCTGTGTGTCTATTTTTATACAAATACTGTGCTGCTTTGGTTAGTATAGTGTAGCCCTGCAATATATTATAAGTTAGATAATATGATGCCTCCAGCTTTGTTCTTTTTGCTCAGGATTGCTTTGGCTATTCCAACTCTTTTTTGGTTCCATATGAATTTTAGGATTCTTCCAAAAGAATATGATATCATGTCATTTGCAGCAACGTGGATGCTGCATGGAACTGAAGGTCATTATCTTAAGTGAAATAAGCCAGGTACAAAAAGACAAATACTGCGTGTTCTCACTTATATGTGGGAGCTAATACATTTGATCATATGAAGGTAAGAGAGTGGAAAGATAGATAACAGAGACTGGGAAGGGTGGGAGTGTGAGAATGAAGGGAACTGGCTTAAAGGGTACAAACATACTGTATGACAGAAGGAATAAATTCAGCGTTCGATAGCAGAGTAGGGTGACTATACTTAACAAAATATATTGTACTTGAGTGATGGACACATCACATACACTGACTTGATCACTACACATTTATATACATGTAACAAAATGTCTCATTTATCCTATAAACTTATAAAAACAAAAAAAAAGAAGGGAAAAACCTAACAAAAAGCATACATATCTTATTTCTTAATTATCTTGTTTCTTAATTTTCACATTTACTAAGGACAGAATAAAAAATTATAGCTAAAGCAATTCTAGTTCTTAGACAACTTTTTAATTTTAAGTGTTTTGAAATGAGAAGTATTTCTATCAGTGGAAGCAGAAGACATCTCATCCCCTTCTCAGGAAATCTTAAAGAAAAGCCTATTGGATCTAGAAGGATTCAAACAACCAGTTTGGGAATGAGTCAGGACTCCATGAACTCTATATTTTTCCATTGGTCCTCCTGAAACAGCTGGTGCTCAGTGATCCATGCTAGTGGAGGGGAGCTAAATGGCTCACTCATCTGGGTGAAATGGCATTGGATAACAGATTCAAAAAGTAGCCAAAGACACTATTGTACAACTAATGGTGGGCTCTAATAACAAACCCTAATTATCAGTAGTGGGATAAGGGGGTGGCTTTGTTTCCATAATTGTATTTTTTCCTACTGACCGAAAACTTTGTGGTGTGTAAAACCACACAAATTTATTATCTTACAGTTTTGAAAGTCAAAAGCTTAAAATCGAGGTGTGAGCAGTAGTGTGTTTCTTCTGGAGACTCTAGGGGAGAGTTCATTTCCTTGCCTTTTCTGGATTCTGGAGGCCACCTGCATTCCTTGGCTCGCGGCCCCATCCCCTATCTTTAAAGCCAGTAGTGTAGTACCTTTCAATCTCCACTCCCTATTCCCCCCACTTCCCACAATTGTCACATCTCCTCCTACTCTGATGCTCCTGCCTCCTTCCTATAAGAACACCTGTGATTACATTGGAACCACCTGAATAATCTGGTATAATTTTCCCATCTCAAGAGCCTTAACTCAAATCACACCTGCCAAATCCCTTTTGGCATGTGAGGTAACATGTTTACAGGTTCTGGTGACTAGGAAAGGGATCATGAGGCCATGTGCATCTTTGGGGAGGGCCATTATTCTGCCTATCACAATGACTCTTTTATTGACAGTGAGAAATAACATCTAGAATGTAGATGTAGTATTTACTTGTGGCTGATTAATATTACTATGTAGGGCAATTTAAATGCAAATGAATAGAACAAAAATGCTTGGACTGTATAGCACTTTACTGTTTTCAAAATATTTTAGAATATTTTGCTACCTTTCAACAATTCTAACGTGTACACAGAACAGGCAGTGTTACCTCCACATTGCAAATGTGAAAAGAGAGACTCAGAAAAGTGAATTGCATTAAGTCACATAGGTTACCTAATACCTGTCCTGTAATGCCTAACCAGCTGGATTTCGACTGTGTATTGAAGCATTCCCAAGAGATTTATCAGAATTAAATCAAAACAGAAAACTCAAACCAGGGTTTTTCACACGAGCTATTCTAATATTACATTTGAGACTCCACTTATTTGAATTTAAAATGTCAACTTAAAAGAAAATTACTATTTTTATTTCCTTGGTTCCTGACACCAGAAGTGGTGTGTGTGTGTGTCTATGTGTGAAACTGGTAAAAATTTAAAAATAGGGCAATGAAGCATAAATTTGCTTCATGGTTGAACCAAAGTCCTTTAAATCAATTCCCAACCCTGGGATTCTAAATTTCCTGAGTTTGTTAGCCTTCTCTGTATGATGTATTAAGGAATTACGTTAAGGATATTTAATGTAACTAAATGCAACTAGATTTTACCTACTGGTCAATTATTTATTAAAAGCTTATAATTTAGAATACCCTTGAGTACAATTTCTAAATTCATTATACTTAGGGATATTCTTCCTTGACCCATGTTTCTTAGTTTGTGCCTCAGACACTGAGAAATAAGATGTGGGTGGGCAACATCTTAAAGATTCTTGAAAGAATAAAGGAAAATTTAATTTTCTGTGATGTGTGCCTATCTGTGAAATCATCTAGGGATCATATAGTTAGTTAAGTTATAGTATTTTTAATGGTAGGATAAAATGTGAAAATTTTTTATAGAAAGTCTTTAAGGAGAAAATCACCTGAATTTTAGAAAAATTCCCCCTTAAAATGCTGTTTAGGTGACTGTGATAGAAAAGCAAGAGTTTACAAAGGATATAACTAACAACCCTAACAAGTCTGAGAGCTTAGTATTCCTTTGGGGTTGGCATATTTAGAAGGCTTTTTAAAGGTAACAACAGCAGGCATATTTATTTGTACTTTAAAAAATATGTATGTTGGAATATTGGGGGAGGGAAAGAGAAGAGAAGGAATGCTTCAAAATGGCTGGAGGGCAGTGTTGATTTCTCTTTTTCTTTGAGACACAGTCTTGCTCTGTCACCCAGGCTGGAGTGCAGTGATGCTATCTTGGCTCACTGCGATCTCCACCTCCTGGGTTCCAGTGATTCTCCTGCCTCAGCCTTCTGAGTAGCTGGGATTACAGGCGCCTGCCACCTAGCTAATTTTTGTATTTTTAGTAGAAACAGGGTTTCACCATCTTGGTCAGGCTGGTCTTGAACTCCTGACCTCAAGCAATCCACCTGCTTCAGCCTCCCAAAGTGCTGTGAGCTACCGTGCCCAGCCTGAGGGCAATGTGATTTCTAAAATTCTCTATCCTTAAAGCCATTTTGTTCTACTCTTATTTCCATGACACTCTCTCTCGCTCTCCCTCTCTCTCCTCTCTCTCTCTTCCCCTCTCTCTGTCACACACACACATAAACACACACAATATCTGATAGTATGTGTGTGCTGTTGAAGAGAGTAGCTTTATTACAGTACTGTGCCTTCGTTCTGTGTATTTAAAGATAATTTAGAGGTCCAAATCTGTGTAGTGGTGATTTGGTAATGGAGACAGAAAGAGCTTACGTGGATTTGATAAAGGTGGGCTGATGAAGTTGGAGCAGGCAATAAGGACTGCACTCAGAGGAATGGTTTGGTTTGGTTTGAAGGATTTTGGGGGTCAATTTCCCACATCTTGTACTCTTTAGCATACATTTTCATTAAGATTTATAGAGCATTACAAATTATTTCTCTCATAAAAAGGGAAAAACATATATAAATCATGAAAGTAGAGATGTCTGTCAACTCCAATCCTAAGTATATAAAATTCATAGCTTCTGTACTTTAGAATTGGAGAAGAGAATGAGCACTGAAAATATTCATGGATCGCCTGTGGAATTGGTAATTTACAGTTACTCTCTTTACATTCCAGTCAAAGAAGTTGACCTATTTAGAATGACAGTCACAATTTCCCCGTGACTGTATTCCTATCTATTAATGTTACACTGACATATATGTAATCTATAGGGCAACAAAGATGTTTTTATAGTAAAGTTCAATATTCTTAAAATGATCAGATTTAAAATACCATCTATCGTCGGAATATAGTTGCAAAGATATTGAGAGCTGCAATAGCTATGGTACAGTTTTAAGCAATGGCTTTAAGGATTAATAGCTAGCATTTATTAAGAGCTTACTGTATGACATTGTTATTATCAGGCAGTACTATCAGACACTGTTCCTAATCATTGATATATGTTATCTTATTTATTCTTCAACCCTATGTCATAGTTTTATTATCTCCGTTTTACTGGTTAGGAAACTGAGGTATAGAAAGTTTAAGGTCACACATCTTAGGAGAAGGAGACCTGGGATTCCACCCTAAACAGTTGGGCTTCTGAGCTCACACACTTAATTGGCATGTTAGATCCAAACAGGTTATAGGACTTATAATCACAACTCATTTATTTTCTCAGTTACAAAACTAAATAACATGAAAAGTTCTTCAATTTTATTCTTGATAAAATTTGCCTAAGTGTGTACTGGAAAGCATAATCCATTTATTCAGTGAGCTGCCCAGGAAAGGCTTGACACCCACCTTGTGATCATGGTCTGAGTTGTTATTAACTAGAATATTAGTTATAAAAGTTCTAAACAATATTTTGTAAGATGACTACTTGAGATAGCCCCTTGTTGAAGTGTGGCATTCAACAAATGGCATAGCATCTAATTGAGAGCTGTGATCTTTACAAATGCCCAGGTGGGGTAGGTGATATTTAGACATTGAACAGTGATAGCAGACAATGGATTCTTGATTTGAAAGTTGGTATCTGGAGTGATATGGAATAAAGATCTTTAACAAATGATGCCAGAATTATTTTTAAGATTTCCTCTTTTTTTTTTAACTCTAAAATATACTGACTCCTGAGTTAACAAGAAATTTAGTCTTATCCTCAGGAGGGAAAAATATTGTAACTAATCTTTTATTTCTAATTTTGAGAAGTCGCAAAAAGAATGTCATAATTATACCAAGCAACTTAACTCCTACATGGAATATGCATGTGTCAGTCCCAGCAATAATTGCATTGTTGCAAATTTGTAAATTGTATCAAGCTCCTCTTATTGTAACAATCTGTACAGAATCATTCACCTCTATGCATATACTCATTTCAGTTTCTAGCAGGCAAATAAATGAATTTAAATAGAAATGCTACATAGACTGCATTGTAGCTTAAGAATTGGATAATAACCGTTTTGCTGAGAGAAGTACATTTTTGTTTTCGTATCAGCTGTATTTTATAGTATTTCTTGTTAAATACATTTTAGAAGTGAGTACATTTGTAATATAAGTGCTCCAATGTTGTTTTAAATCAAATATTGGTGATGCTGCAACTGTGTACCATCTTAGTCATTCCCAGGTATATTGTGGTCGTGTGCACCTGCATGTGTTATTTTATTTTTTTTGAGGTGGAGTTTCACTCTTGTCACCCAGGCTGGAGTGCAATGGCACGATCTCAGCTCACTGCAACCTCCGCCTCCCGGGTTCAAGTGATTCTCCTGTCTCAGCCTCCTGAGTAGCTGGAATTACAGGCGCCTGCCACCATGTCCAGCTAATTTCTTTTTTTATTTTAAGTAGAGACGGGGTTTCACCATGTTGATCAGGCTAGTCTCGAACTCCTGACCTAAGGTGATCCACCGGCCTCGGCCTCCCAAAGTGCTGGGATTATAGGTTTGAGCCACCACGCCCAGCCGTGTTATGTTTTAACACATGTGCTATGTCACTAAATGGTTGGAAATGTGAAAATGAGTTGATGTGTTCTTATAATAAGAAATCTGCTTTAGTATATATTATTAGCATGCTCTTCCACTTTGGAATTTTTATTTTATATTTTCACTTAGGCAAAAATACTTTCAGCCATTAAAGTGGGTATAAAAGCAACAGTTGCTTTTAGAAATTTACTCTTTTCAGTTGCTGGGCTGGTTTGGTCACTTGTTAGACTATAAAAGTGATAAATTTACTGGATGAATTATAGTCATTTTAACCTCATTATTACAAAAAAATTACAAAGTTCTTAACTGTGCCTCACATTTACTTTACTCTTTCAAAATCTCACATAATAGCACTCATTGCTTCAAGGGTTTTTGAGATATGCTACCACTCTTTAGAGATCTATGGCTAAAAAGTCATATTGAAAATATTGCCTGTACTCAGAAGGTAACCACCATTCATTGCCTCCAGTAAATATAGGACATTTGGTAGCTAATGATGGTAGGTGAAAAATGGCATTGTGATTAAAAAGCAAACCTGGATAACATTTAAAAAAAAAGAAGAGAATAAGGAACTAAGAGGAGAATCACTAAAATCAATGTATTATTAAGTTATCGTGTTCATCATTTCCACCTAAATCTAACCTAAAACCTCTTCCATGAAGTATTTCCCATTTAGTTTAATTCCATATCATTCTAATTTGTAATCATTTCAGCACTTATAAAATTATATTTGTCTTATTAGTGTAGACCTTTTCATATCATGCCTTATGAAGGTTTTCTTTGGTGTATGTACTGCCATTTTAAATAAGTTAGAAACTCCTTGGGGATAGGTCTGATGCATAACGTAGGGTGAAGGAATGCCTAAAAGGCATTTCAGTGCTGAGATTCTAGGAGGGTAGAGTACTGGATTTCTCTCCAGTTCCAGCCCACCCTCCACAAAATGCTATGCTATTTGAAGGCAGAGACTGTTGATCTTATTCACTGAAGTATTTCTGTATCTAGAATTGTGCCCTGCACTTAGTTGCTGCTCAATAAATGTTTGCAGACGGACAGACTGACATATAGTAGATGTAAATGTTACCAGCTCTCTGCCATGCAGCACACTGACCTTCCCTAGTCCTATCCAAGAAGTAGATTCTAGACATATCGTGTCCTGTTATACTTTGCATATCTCTGTTACCCAGGTAACAGCAGGTTTCTCTGTATTTGACATACCTGCAAACTTGGGTGGGCAGCAGAGAACCACAGCATAGAGGGCTGAGGAAGAAGACATCTCGCAGAAAGCACTGGGACCAGTGGACTCCTGTTGTCTTTTGCTCACTGTGTGGCTTAGAAAGCAAAAGGGGATCCCAGACACCGTGCACAGTAATGGTGTGAGCTCAGCCGAGGGGGATTGGAGCAGATGATGACCAAATCTGAAGGCCAGCCAGTGGGGAGGGAGTTCCAGCCATGGGGCTTCTGTCCCAGGAAGGGCGCTCGTCCCTGGACCCAGTAGGAACAAGCAAGAGACCCAGGCTACAAAAAGAAACCATGTAGGTTTTCAAAAAGAAAAACCATGTAGGCTTTGAACCAGGAAAAACAACAACAACAACAACAACAAAAAAAAAAACACAAAAAAATCCTTACTATAAAACCAGGAGAACATGGCAGCATTCGGGACTCATGGAGAGAGGCCAAGGTCCAGTCACCTGAACTGGTACACTGAGTTAGATTAACAAGAGCAACTAGCTGCAGAGTCCAAGAACTGTTGATCTCAAGCAGCATCAGGCTCTCCTGCCACAGGATGAAATTGGTGTTCTGAACTGTTGAATGGTGTTATGGTTGAGAGGAGAAGGAATACAAAGGCTGTGGAGAAGACTGGGCCTGGTGCATTTCACCTTTTCTATCAAATACAGTAATTTCGGGATACTGTTTGAACAGGTCCTCACAGAGAAGATTTGCAACCTGGTATATGAGGCACCAAAACCACACTATTATTGTTGTTATTATTTAACTGCTGCTGACTATGCATATCTAGAGAAGCTGTTTGCAAGGTTAACAATGTGTCTGTGTCTGCTTGGATCTTCATACTAACTCTCTGAGGAAAGAAAGTATTTTAATCTCCATTTTATAGATAAAAAGAAAGGCACAGTAGGTAAAATGACCTGGTAAGAATCACAGGCTGGCCGGGCGCAGTGGCTCACACCTGTAATCCTAGCACTTTGGGAGGTGGAGGCAGGCAGATCACGAGGTCAGGAGTTTGAGACCAGCCTGGCCAGCACGGTGAAACCCCGTCTCTACTAAACATACAAAAATTAGCCTGGCATGGTGGTGCGCACCTGTAGTCCCAGCTACTCTGGAGGATGAGGCAGAAGAATTGCTTGTGCCCAGAAGGTGGAGGTTGCAGTGAGCTGAGATCATGCCACTGCACTCCAGCCTGGGTGACAGAGAGAGATTCTGTCTCAAAAAAAAAAAAAAAACAAAAGAAGAAAAAATCATATGCTTTGTAAATGGCAGAGCGGGAATATGAATCAAGGTTTTCTGATTCTGCTTTCTTTGATGCTTCTCCACATAGTAGGGAATTAAATAATGCTGGTGAAAGTAAATGATAATTTGAATTTGATTTCAGTTTTTCAAGCCACTTCTTTCAGACTTATTTCTTTTGCTAGTTCTACCAACCTGAAGGTTAAGCAAATCTTTTTTTTAAAAAAAGGTGTGTTTGTGGGGGATATATTATTATCTAACTTTCAGGTACATGCCCCAAATAATAGTAACAGCTTAAACTTTTATGGGGTTTACTCTGTTGTTAGTTTGTTTAACAGTCATAAGACATTGAAGACCTGAAGCACAGAAAGGTTAAGAAACTTGCCTAAGATCACACAGCAAAAGATGACACAACCAGGAGGAAAATCCAGCCAGTCTGGCCCTAGAGCCATGTTTCCAATCACTACATGATACTGTCTCTCATTCTATGATGATATCAATTTGCAAAGCTGTAGGAATTTCACACATGGCTGCCAGAGGAAATTATTTTCTTATGTAAAATAACAGAAGCCAACTGAAGATATTTTTTATGTATAATGATTTTGAGTATCTACCATTTACTGATTTCTTCAGAGTAGGCCTGGTTCCTGCGTATTCCATCTGGTGCTTGAACATCTTAAACATTTTTGGATAAATTTTAGTTGCTTAAAACAAAACAACACAGAACATTATGAATATTTGCAGATTGCTTGGTGAAGTTGTTAGGTCTGTCTTATCTCAGTTATCGCTGGCTTTTGGCTGGGTTTTTAATTAAAACTCAATATAGACTATATTACTTATACAGTCATGGAATACAGAAAACAAATGTGATATGTAAATGAGCACAGCATGGTAGCTTGATAAAATGAGTCTGTGGCACAAAATAATTTAAATGAGGACACATGGACAATTAAAATCTAATCAAATGCTTATAATTAATATCACATAGCTGGAATGATGTTGAACATACTGACTCAGAGACATGTACTTATATAATTCCATCCCAGGTATTGAGTTGATTTTGTTTTCTCTGACAATGCCAGAGTATAGTAATCAGGGAAACCTTCACCAGAAGGTAAGTGATAACTGGGCGATAATCTCATACTTGGGCGCACCTTTGAGGATGCTTCGTTAGGCTTCTTGCCATCTACCACCCTGGCGTATGCAGCCATTTATTCATTCAACAAATAGACTGCAGCATATGTACAATTGGCAAAGGGTCCCCCATCCTCTTGGCTGAGTCAGGCAAGACCTCTGGCTACTAGGCCCACTGCCCACTCTCTTGAAAGAAACTGTTGGTATCAACTCCACCATGCTTGGATCAGTTAATGCACGAAATGTACAGACCAAACCCTTCCTATCACCCCCATGACATCGAACATCTCCTTGCCATTTCTCAACACTTCGTCTCCCGCTCCGGAACTGCCACTCAGCAAGCTCTTCTCTATCCTTGTCCTCTTCTCTAAGCGGTCCCTCCAGCTTCTTGCTTTATTTGAAGACTCCCTGTCCCCCAAGGTCAGCCCACTTTCTGAGCAGCTGTGTCAAGTGCTGTCTCTTTTCTCCTTCATCCTCCAGGGGAAGAAGCTTTTTGTCCCTGTGGTTTCCCATTGTTATTTCAAGACAGATTCCTCTGCCTTCTTTTAAAATTCTTAGCTCCTTTGAAGTTAAGACCCTCCAGCTATATCACCACCACATCAGCCCACATCCCAGTCAATTGCTCTCATCCATCTAAGACTTTGGAACCTTGATCTTGGCCCTCAGCACTGCCATCATCGGGGTGACTCCAGTCGATCTGGGCTGTGTAGCCAACACTGGCCTGGTGGATCCTGCCAAGCATTGGCAGGTGGCAGTGTGGCTGACACTGGCCTGGTGGATCCAGCCAACACTGGCCTGGTGTATCTGCACTGACCATCTCTCCTCGAGAGTCCACCACCCAGTTCTTGCTGCTACTCCACGATTGCTAATTCAGGCAGTAATTGCTGCTACTCCACGATTGCCAATTCAGGCATCCTAGTGCTCTGACATTTACTCCCTTCCATTCAGTTTCCTTGTTCACTTACATCCATTTCAACTGCCCTTCAACCTGATGAAAACCACTGACTCCTCCAATTTTCCGATTCTTCAGCTTGTCCCCTTTCTCTACTTATTCACCTCAGATTTCATAGTCACAATTTCTACTGTTGAGCAGCTGTTTTAAGACAGGGGACTAACAAACTGTCCTAATAAAACAGCATAGAAGAGGGAAGAGGCTGTTCCTCCTGAGAAAATTGCAGTATTGTGGCCAACAGATGGGAGCAGGGATGGCAGGCAGGCCAGAACAACCAGTGACCACCCTGAGTTCTTCGGCAAAATCTCGACAGATTGAGTTATTTGGATTATTTGAGTTATTTGGCTGCTTTTCTTTTAATATTCCACCTAAGTGTATATGCCACCTCTTTCCAAATGAAGCCAGAAATCTTGGCTCAAAGTTCTTGTACAAAAAAAGCTTCTACTTTGCTATATACACAGGCACTCTGTGTTCTCCAAAATTCAAATGACTGAGGATATTCTTTCTTAAGGCTGAGAAAACATATGGACGAAAGTATGCTGCTTCTCATCGTCTGTAGCCTCTTGACAAGACATCTGCTGCAACAGTTTTTGTTCTTCGATCATGGACGGTTGTTTGCCAATTGTTTTCATAAATATTAATCTTTGAAATCTTGACTGACATACAAGTTGTTCTTTTTGGATTCCTTTCTTCTTTTCTTATTTATGTGCACCATCTTTAAATGATTGTGCCACAGTACAACAAAAAAAGATTTTCTTATGAAAAATTCTTATTTTAAAAGTGGAAGCCATATAATGTCTAATTTGAAAGCTTGTGATTTTTTTTCTTTACATTTGAAATCTCCTTTTTCTTTTGCTTAACTAAATTTATTCCATTGGAATAATTCTTTTACTTCAGGTCTTTGAAATACCCGAGGAAGACATCTAAGCTCAACTTCCCCAAGTACTTGACTGATTTAGTCCCAAGGTAGATAACTGTTTCTTCTTTCTGTGAAGCTATAAATTTTAGAACCGAATAATTATTTTGAATTGGACAGTGATAGCCAAGGTGTTCTCCAATGATATTTGATGCATCTTAATTTCTAATCATACTTTTTCATGGGAAGATAATTGAAAAATCTGTAATGGAACATAACAACACTGTCTACCAATAGGTGTTATTTAATGACATTGATAAAGTTTTATTGGTCTTCTGTGATCTCTACCATACTCTAAGTAGAACATATGAAGCATTTTAAATGCCATATATAGCTTTTTGGAATCATTTTTATTATGTATAGTAGTTCCTGATTTATTTAAGTGTTACCTCTAGGGATAAGTAATTCAGCATATTTTAAATTGTTCCAATTATTGCTCAATTAGTAGAACAACTTTTATGGACACAATTGTACATATTTATGGAGTACTGTGTGATATTTTTATACATGTTTACATTACATAAAAATCAAATTAAGGTGTTCAGCATATCCATCACCTCATACACATATCATTTATTTATGGTGAGAACTTAAAAAATCCTGTCTTGTATTTTGAAATATACAGTAGCGTTAACCACAGTCACCTTGCTGTGCAGTAGAACACCAGAACTTATTTCTCTTAATAAAACAATTTTTAACCTTAAGAATGAAAAATGCTTCACACAGATATTGATCCTAACCCTGTTAGCAAAGAATCCTCAGTTCATGTGAAGCTAATGATGCAAAATACAGCAAGTGACTAATTTTGAAAGACTACTTGATTACAGTGCCATAGTGTCTTTTCTTTCTTAGTAAACCACCTGTTCAGCATCTAAACTAGGGACAATTCCTTAAGTGTTCAACATTTAAACTGAAATGTTCGATATTCCTTAAATCTAGCTGTTCAACATCTTTTTAAAAAACATTGCATCATAAAATCTTCAGAGGGAAGCTCCATTCTCTGGTTTTCATAAAGCTTTGGGTTTTCTTTTGCTTTTTCTTTTTTTTTTTTGAAGTGAGAATACTCTGTTGTTAGAGAGTTAATAAATGGGAAAATACACTAACACATTGATAAGTGATGAAATTTCTATTGCTTCAGTTTTATCTAGATCACGTGAAATTTATATTTAGAATAGAAGAGATTTCTTTATATCTTTTGCTCTCTTCAAGGGCCATATCAGGGTTTAGGAATTTATCTTTCCTCTGAGATCTATTGGCAAGGGTCATCTCTCTTCCACATCTGCCATTTTCTGAAAGCAAAATGAAATTCACATGTTTGCATACCATTTTGCTGATTCTTGCCAGGAATACTTCTTGGAAAAAGCATGCTGAATATTTCTGCAGTGCCCCAATTTTAGGGAGAAAAGGGAATATTACAAAAATTGGGAACTATCCCATGACAGAGCCAGGAGCTGAGGAGCAGATGAAGGACCTGCTTCTGGAAGGCCACTGACGTGATGGCTGGTGTCTCCATGGGGTTAGGAGAATGGACATGTCAAGCAGTGGCCCTCTGGATCAGGGATTAGATGCCAGGGAGAGAATTACTTGGAGAAAAGTCTGGGCTGACTTGTATGGTTCTAGTCAGGTAACTGACACCTAGGGGGAATCTGCTATGTATTGTATCATCTTCTGTGGGAAGATACAGAGGAAGGAAATGATGCCACCTGTGTTAGTTTGTAGGGCTGCCATCACAAAGTCCCACAGATCGAGTGGCTTAAACAACAGAAATTTGTTTTCTTATAGCTCTGGAGGCTGAAAGTCAGAGATTCAGGGGTCAACAGGTGGTTTCCTTCCAAGGGCCAGGAGGGAAGGATCTGTCCCAGGTATTTCTCCTTGGCTTGTAGATGGCCACCCTCTCCTTGTGTCATCATATTATTTTCCTTCTGTATGTGTGTCTGTGTCCAAATTTCCTCTTCTTATAGGGGCACTAGTAATATTGAATTAGGGCCCACCCTAAGACCTCATTTTAGTGTAATTACCTCTTCAAAGATCTTATTTCTGAATATGGTTATATTCTAAGGTGCTGCGGGTTAAGGCATAATTCGGCCCATAACATATCTAAGTCTTTAATCTTTTCATAGATGAGATGTGCAAAGGTTTTCTGTGTATGCTTCTCTTGTGCGCATTTTGTTGACGGCAGCCAAAATGCACCGAGCAGCTTGCGGACATCTACAAACAGATTTAGGAAGTGATTTCTAAACATTATTGTTTAAGTCGGTTTAAACTCACGGAAGAAACAGGAAAGAGGTTTTTCTCTCGTTTCCTATGTTAAGGTTGAAAAAAACCAGTTGATTGGAATAAAAACTCAAGTGACAATGACAACCAAATACATAGGTTTTTTAGCAGAAAGTCAAAACATCATATAGACTGGTTCCAAGATAAGTGGGAAAATTTGAAAATTTGATAGCACTGTGTTTGTGGCAGTTTTTAGCTTTGGGCTGACTATAGAGTCCAGTTTCTTACCAAGCACTTTTCGACTGTGTTTCAGCATGATCATGAAGAATGCACATTTTAGATAGGATCTTTGGGGTTTTCTATTTGCTACAAATTAAATTAAAGAATTATTCTGGGCCGGGCATGGTGGCTCATGCCTGTAATCCCAGCTCTTTGGCATGCTGAGGTGGGCGGATCACCTGAGATCAGGAGTTCGAGACCAGCCTGGTGAACATGGCGAGACCCTGTCCCTACTAAAAATACAAAAATTAGCTGGGCGTGGTGGTGTGTGCCTGTAATCTTAGCTACTCGGGAGGCTGAGATAGAGAATCACTTGAACCCAGGAGGCGGAGGTTGCAGTGAGCCAAGGTCGCGCCACTGCACTCCAGCCTGGGCACCATCAAAAACTCTGTCTCAGAAAAAAAAAAAAAGAATTATTTTGGAATATCATTTCATCAATTCATCATTACAGTCCATTGTGTGCAAAATACACGCTTAAAATCTTTCACTGGGGGCTGGGCACGGTGGTTCATGCCTGTAATCCCAACACTTTACAAAAAGTTACTTTAAAAAAATTAGCTGGACATAGTGGCACACACCTGTAGTCCCAGCTACTTAGCAGACTGAGGTGGGAGGGTTGCTTGAGCCTGGGAGGTTGAGGATGCAGTGAGCCATGATTGTGCCATTGCATTCCAGCGTGTGCAACAAAGTGAGACCCTGTCTCAAAAAAAGAAAAAATATTTCATTGAAAAATGTCCCTTTTCTGGAGGGGGGTTTTATACTGTTTACAGGTTTGTGTAAACCACACATACACAATTTTGCTATTTGTTTTGGCAAGTGGCCAGTTTTTAAAATGTTGGTGATTGCTTTTAATATCTACCTAAAGATAGAGTGAATTTTGCAGAACATAACACAAACAACAGCACTGCTTTTAGCCCATGATATAGCCAAGCCTCAGTGACTTATTCCTTGCACCTGTATGTGGGAGATAACAATGAAATAATAAATTCTCATTATTTTAAGAAAGAAAATGACTCATGTCATAGTATTACTTATGTAAATATCCTTTTACAAAGATCGTATAATTTTAAGATTTGTTTTTAAATCTTATATTTATAAAATACTTTTCTGATATTTTAAGACAGCATTACCGTATTTTCTTATGTGTAAAGTTTTCCTGCTTCTAGTGTATTTTAACCAGTTCTCTTATGCCAATGAAAGGAGAATATGCAATTTCAGAAAAATAAACTTCAAGATAGACTCACAGTAATTCCTTCTGTCCTCAAGCAAGTATCTATTCCATATCTAAATCAAGATGATTGATCATTTTTTGTTTTGGTGTTGGTATAATCTTTCCTATGAGGTTGTAAGTGGTGGGATACTTCACTGACTGTACAGGAAAAGAGAATTTTCTTGAATCATTCAGATATACACTTGTGTGTGTGTGTGTGTATGTGTGTGTGTAAATACAGTAAACATGAAGCTTAGAACATGGTAGAAAATCAAAGGTGTATGTGAGAAAATATCACCTGTTAAAAATCTGAGATACATTATTCTGGAAGTGAAGAGGCAATCTAATCTGCACAAGAATAACAATTGTCAGAGCATTGCTTTAGATGGGTCACAAAGCTAAGACGAATGAAAAAATCAAGGAGCATTTTAAAAAGACACTAGTTATACTTGTCTGCTGCGAATTTCTCTACAATTTGTTTCTGCTCCAGTTTATTACACATGACCGGTGTATGTGATAAATGAATGGTTAAAAATGAGTTATAGACTTTAATATGAAAATCTTTTGTCTGATTTTACTGTTCACTGCTGTTACCCTCAGTACATTTATTGAAATGTCTTACACGCTTTAATGCTGTAGTGTGTTATGCATGTTTGTACTTCTCACTGCCTCCGATATTTCAGTGGGCAGAATACAATGAGGTGCATTAGGGAAGCCCAATGAATATTTATGGTAATCCAAGGGAACCAGACACAGAAATGGACTTGCTTGGTTCCCAGACCTCTATCTTTTATCTTATTCTTAAGGGTATTTAAGATAAAAACAATTTACTGTAATTGATTTATTTTACCAAATCTACTTAGCATTCAGTGGCTATATCCAAATCTAAAAATATTGATAGTTCAGCACTAAAAGTGGGTTTAAATTTAATCATAGAAGAGTTTAACTCTGAAAAGATTTATGATTTATTTTGGGCTTTTATCTATCGTCAACTCTTCTTTGCTGAATGTAATTTTTATGACTTCATATTTATAAATTAGACCATTGCATTAAGACAACTCAAAATGAGAAAAGAAAATAGTTCTGGAAAGAATTATTTCTTTTTTTTCTGAATTTATTGGTACAATCCTATGTAGATACACTACAGTGTTTGAGAAAGCTACATAAACATGGCCTTTCTACCCACAACCACATCCATAGTATTTAAGAACCCAGTAGGGGAGAATTGAAGGCTGAGGCTGACTTCAGAGAATCCTACACTAGACAGAGTTCCTGGAATCGAAAGTCCAAAGCAGGATACTTTATGTATAGAAATATTAGCTGTCTTGATTCTAGTAGTTCATAGCCCCAACTGGGGAGCCAGAGAACAATGGTCTTCTTCCTACCTTTACTTCTGACCATCAAGAAAGTAAAAATCTCCGGGATTCATGGGGAAAATGATCCTCAGTGAACAGTATCATCAGAAGATGATGACTGTTGGCAACACAAACAATGAATTTTCCAAAATACAGACACAGACACAAGAGAATAGTCCAAATAATTTCAAGTTTTCTGTGGCTTCTGGGCCTGAATACTTGTTTGAGATGTTAGCTGGTTCTCTGACCCCATACGAATGAGAAAGTATCATGTGTAGTTTCTTGACTATGTACAATGATTAAAAATGAACTTGGTCAATCTGACTCTGTACACAGACCAAATATGGCATTTAAGGTAACCTCAGACAGTGTTGAGTGTGCTGGTCTGGGACACTGGGGCCATTGCTACATCACTTATTGGCTGTGGGATCCTAGGACCCTTGGATCTAACCTGCATCATCTGTTAAATTAAGTTAAAATCCCAATTGAGTCAGGTGAGCTTTTGAGGTCTGTATCCTGATTCTCTGATCGCCTTCTGTATTATGGATTTAGATTCTTAATGGGACTACAAAGCATATAAATTCCTTTTCAGAAATATTGGAGGTAGACTTAAACTGCAAAAATAAAAATTGGATTAAATGCCTACCTCGTGCCAGGTGCTGAACCAGTTACTGAAGATACAGTTGTGAAAGAAAATAAAACAGAATGAAATGGAAAGGTCCATTCTTATATTGGAGCTTACATTCTGGAGGGGGAGCAGATGATATGTAAATAGATAAACAAATACATGTCAGGAAGGGGTAAATGCTGTGATGAAAAATGGACTAGCCATCATGTATTGAATCTTTATAGGTACCAGGAATCATTTTAAGGATGTTAGAGGTGCTTTATATGGAGATTTAATCCTCACATTTCAATGTCCATTTTACAGATGGAAAAACTGAAGTTTAGAGAGGTTTGGTTATTTTACTTGTTCCAGGTTCCACAGACAGAACCAGCCCATGACCCAGCTGGCATTAGAACCCAGGCAGCGTGATTATAGGATCTTTAATAGGAAATTATTCTGCTACCTGTCTCAGGATAAAAGGAGAGCAAGAACGGTGAAGAGAAATGGGGTTTGTGTTTTCTATTGAGTGTTAAGAGAATGCCTCTTTGACAGGGTCCTGTGTGGCCATGCAGCCATCCTGGGCAGAGGAAACAGCACACACCCAAAGATCTGCATTAGCAGCTGGATTCCTGGTTTGAGAACCAGCAAGGAAGCCAGCGTGGCTAGAAAGGGCTCAGGGACAGGTAGCACTAGGCCATGAGATGAGAGCGGTGGGAGAAGGGGCTGGATCATGTAGGCCCTTTGTAGGAGATGGTAAGGACTTTGGTGTTGTCTGAGAGTTTCTCAGCATTAGACATAAAGCCATTGGAAGGTTTGAGTATAGGAGTAAGTGAAACCTGATCTATGATTGACAAAGACTACTGTGTTAGCTTAAGTGTAGAGAGTACACTTAAGAGGGCAAGAGTGAAAGCAGAGATAATTTTTAAGAAGTGATTGCAGTTATCTAGGTGAGACATGATGGAGGCTTAGACTAGGGTGACAGTGGAGGCAAGAAGTTGTAGGATTCTGGATGTGGAGTGAAGTTTGAGTGGACAGCTTTTGAATGTGAGGCTGAATGTGAGATAAAAGACAAGGAGGAGTCCAAAATGTCTCTAAGGATTGCGGCATGAGTAACTGGAAGAATGGAAGTGCCATTTGTTGTAAAGTGGAAGATGAAAGGAGGAACCTCACCCACCCTGTGCCTCCAGTGCACAGCACAGCACAGCAAATGGGTTCAGTACAGAACTGAACTAGTTAGGCATGGAATTACTCCTATTCCTGCCAGGTCTCCTCAAACGAATACCAAAATCCATGACAGTGAAGTTTAGTGGAGAAACCATGTCCGCCTTTGCATGATATTCCGAGCATCTTGAAGACAGCAATATCAAAAGGGAAAATGCAGTTTTAATTTGGAGGGAGATGGAATCTCATTTACGATAAACCTGGACATAAAGATGTAATCAACATTTCATTCTTGTACAATGTAAAGACTTATTTTGAGCACGTTTTCAGTGACCTGTGAAGAAATGGTATTTCAGTACAACTTCTTCCTTCAGGTTTTCATACAGATGGGCATTGTTATAAGTGGCTAAGAAAGATATGGAAGAGGACATGATAGGATAAAAACTATTTTTCTGGGATAGATGCAGTGTTCCTCGAACATATAAGTGCATTGAATCTTATATTTACTTTTGTAGCTCTAAACAAAAATCCAACATCCTTTGTGGTTCTATTTCGAACAGTTTGTTAGTGTTAGGGTTTGCAGAGGCCCGGAAGTAACATCCCTCTCTCAGGAATTGGAACCATTGAAAGTCATAGGAATCTTTCAGGTTGAGATCAGAATGTCAGGTTCATAACTGGAATATGCAACTGGAAAACATGGCTTGAGATCTGTGGGTGTGTTTGCTAATATTTCCCCCCAACCTAATGGCAACCCCAGACTCTCCAAAGGGGTAATCCACTTAGAATATGGCAGAGAGCAGTCCAGAAGTCACCTGTTCTTGGGATCAGGCAGAGCTTGGGGAGGACTTTGCTAAGCATCTTTTATTCCTTCTTTCCAAACCACCAGTCACATAAGGCACTTCCCTTTTTCAAAGGAGGCATGAGTGAGTGGGCAGAGAGACGCCAAAAGTATCACTAGCGGAAGTTCCTCCACCCGGGGCACATGAGGTAAGGAGAAGGGCA